>NC_137234.1:31947619-32606020 GCF_949987685.1 Ammodytes marinus | reverse complement strand
TACAGAAAAGCAGGCATACAATAAGTGAAATTAAAAATTCATGAAAAATGTGGCACTTACACAATAGTGCTATATTGCTTATTGTCAGCAGCATTATTGGAAGTGGTTCCAGGAGCAGATGATAACATCACCTTAACAACCTGTCAACATGTGTTCTGTTAAGGGCAATTTGAGTGACTGGTAAAATTACAAAACCACAGGGCTGTTGGAAAGAATCAAGACAGACAGAGGCAGGGACTAAGATAAATAAGGCCTCACAGGTTTAATCACGTTGTCCCAGGTACAAGGTTGAAATTTAATTATTTAGCTTTCCTGATTTCCCCTGTGTCTATATTAATTGCTTACTTCAAGAGAAAATGGAAGCTCAATCATCTACTGGAAATTAAGGTATGGGGTCTTTTTGTTTTCCAGCAACCAGAGAGATGGCTCTGGCTCTGGCATTTTATTTTACATTTGAGCAAACGTTTTAACCTTTTACAAGGTAACTACAATCCCTAGTTTCAGAAATGCTCCGTTTTAATGCCCATCTCTTTAAGCCCCACCTTCCAAAAGGCCCAGTATGCTCTGATTGGCCAGACCCAGGGAAAAGGCACTGCCCACCAGCTCAATATGGCCGACTGGCGATTCAGGTGTACGTGGGGTTGTGGTGGCTTATTACAGGTGGAGTTAGTGCTAACTTAGCTTGGTAATGGTGGGCGTGGCCTCCACCCTTATGACATCATAACAGGGCGGGTTTTGGAGCACAGATTTTCAGAGAGGTGGACGAGGAGAAAAAGAGAGAGGGTTGTTTCTTCTCCTACTTTGGAAGGCTCTAGCCAAAAGGGAGTGAACCCATATTTATGTTGAGAAACTAGTGCATTTTGCACAATAGGTGATCTTTAAAAAAAAAAATAATATCTGTAATCATTTGTTGAATTAGTTTGAACTGATTACATGTTCGACTCAATTTGTTTAAACTTTGTATTTGCCATGATAGAAGCATAGCTGGACATATGTCATAAGTTTAGCAATTAATCTAATTCCCAAACTTATGACATAACCCATGAGCCTCAGCTGTACGTTGTGTCTTAAGCGCTCATTTTAGCAGGCTGACACACAATACTATTTTACCAGCCTAACATTAGCATGTTAGCTTGCTATAGCGACTAGGTGTGTGCACTTGTACACCTATAATGAAATTAACACATGTCTAACATTGTGACAAAAAAACAAAGGTTGTCACAAAAAACACGAGAAGCATTTCTTCTTAAAGTTCTAAAATCTCAAAGAGTTCCTATTTCTTACATGTGAGATACAAACCACAAAAACACATGCATTCAAACATACACACTTCCAGCTAAAAACCCAACCACATCAGCTGACTTCATATCAGCTGAGTGTACTCGCTGGAACAAGACTCCTTTGTCTCGCAGTGCACTGAACTGACATGAAATCTGCCAAATACAAAGGTCTAACGCAAAAAAAGCACACACACAACCTCATCAACATAGGCACACTAACAGAAACACAGACAGAAAAAACACACTCAAGTGTGTACAAGTGTACTGTACAAGTACATGCACGCACAAACACACACAATTTCCTAACACAAAAGCCCTTTGTTTTTTTATAAGAAGCCCTGATTAGCGCGTGGACCACACACACACACACAGTCATATTGACCTGGCCTTATACAACTGTGCAGATTGAAGAAAGATGGTGGACATGGCTTGGAGCAAAAACTGCTCTCAATATTATAATAAAAAAAGCAACAGGAGGAGAGAACAAAGCCTCTTTTCCTCCAAAACTACCAGGAACGTTTCGTTCCAGGAACTACTCTTCAAGGAGCTAATAGGCTCATGCTCATGCTCTAGTACAGGGGTTCCCAACCTTTTTTGTTTGAAGGACAGGCATATTAATAAAAAAATAAAATACTGGTCCCCGTTGCTCATTTTAATGCAAGAATTGTAATGCAGCGTAACATTTTGTACACATTTTTCGGAAATCTAAAGCAAACAGATGAATTCACTTGATTAGTTTGATCTTTGTTTCTTTCTATGTACCTACTGCACATAGGTACATAGCTGAGTGGCTAACTAGCTGTCGTCGGACTGATTGGACTTTGAGTTTTTGAAATGGTCTAAAAGCATCCAACTCCAAACATGTGGGAATGGGCTAGCCTGGCACCGCCCGCCTACCTACTTCCGCCCAATTTTAATTTCCCTTTTTTGGCGGTCCAATCAGCGAACAGAGGGAGTGGCTCAGAAGCTGGCGCATGACATACGTCACGACCAAACGTTATGCGAATGGTTGGCAGATCCAGCGTGGCACTGGGCAGATCCAATAGTTTTAAACTTCAACTGAAACCTGCCTTCAAGTGAGTTAACGTTTATCAATTGAACGATTCCAGACCTTCTGTTCAAATAATATGAAGTATGATGGTCTAGTAGGACGAGGCCAGTAATGGGCACAATGTGGAAAGTAGAAATGCCGGGGTGGAGTCGAGTTGACAATGGGAGATGCAAAACCAAAGCAAGAGTGGACGTTTCTACATCAGGATGCAGGTGTGCCTATATGCTTTGAAAAAAGTTTTGCTTGTGTGTCGTCCGCCTAATCCATTTACAAGGCAATCAGGATTCAAATGCTAAATACACACACTGTTATCAATGACTGCTTGGACATGCTAGCGAGCACATGCAAAACAGATGTTGCCTAGCTGTTTTTTTTCTATTTTACAGCTCACTGAGGCAACCAATCAAATCATTCCGGTGGGGAGCTGGCCCACGGCTATATTTAACCAATGAAGGGTGACTATCTGGCTGACGGACTGTTTGAGGCAACCAGTTACAAGACTGTCTCTTCATGCAGGACTTGAGTTGGTGCCAACATGAGTGCCTCCTCTCTCCCTTCCTCTCTCTCTCTCTCTCTCTCTCTCTGTTTTTCATTTGTTCTCTCAGGGTCTTATCATCCCAGGGAAAGAGAGGCTAATAATTATCGAGGAGAACAAAGTCCAGCAGGAGCACCTGTTGTAACCCCGTCTTCGTCTCTCTCTTGTCACTACCTCTGGCTTGCTTAATAAGTGAGAATACAGTCTTTCACTTGCCAATCTGTCTCCTCTTGCTCAAAATGGATTCGCTCATTCACACTCATCCTCCCTCTACCATTTTCTCCTCTCCTTTTTTTCTTTCCACACGTCTCCCACCATCAATTGAATTGTCCTCCCTCGTTGCTTCTGCTTGCTTTAAAATTCTCCCTTTTTCCTCTCCTCCCTGAGTAGTCGAACCTCTCTCTCCATCATTCTTTATCACTCCTCTATTCTTCCATCACTTTGAGTCCTTTGTATACCCACTTGCGGACTGCTCTTCTCTCTCTCTTTCCTTCTTTCTATGCACAAGCCATTTCTTTTCGTTCATTAAAACTCCCTTTCTGTGTTGTCCCTTCATCCATAACCCCCCTCCCTCCCTCTGCACAAAACACAGCCACCTTTTTTCCTCCATCTTCCTCCCCTTCCCCCTTTTATTCTCCCCTTATGAGGCTTAAACCTAATTATCTCCTGTTCTAGAGAAATCTCACACACACACACACAGTGGGAAAAGCCTGTGGGAAGCAGTGCAGCCGCAAGGGACGGACAGCGTTTGTTCTCCCTTCGGCCGGTCGCCTCCGATCATGTCAGCGTGGCACACACACACACACGCACGCACGCACGCACAATAAAGCCAGGAAAGGGTGAAGAAGACAGAGTGAAAAGCTCTGTATATGCACATAGCAACTGACTGACTACATCCCATATCTTAGTGGCAGAGCAAAAAAAAAATTCCAGTGCTACCAAACAACAATCTAAACATTTGACAAAAAATTCCATCATTAAATCAATGCAAAAAAAGATCCGAGCATATTTACTGACATGAAAGGCTGCGACTAATAGTTTCAGGAAGTCTAAGAGCTCTTTGGATTGTGAAATTCTTTCTATAAAACCCAGTGGATAATATCAGTCTGAGCAGAAATGAAGTGTTCGGGAGAAGGGTTTCCACTTGACAGCACTGTTCAGTATGTACTTTCATTCACAACAGCTGTGAAATAATCGCTTCTAGGAAATACTCCATGGAAAATGTTTCAGATACGAAATCTTTATCACAAACTGAAACCCCTGACAATTTGGTAACCAAGAAACAAAACACAATACAAGAAAAAACAACAGCCATCTGGTTCCAGATTGGAGGGAGGCAAGCCATTAGAAACACCTTTATGTCTAAAGACATTCAATCAGAGAGCACCACAAAATATAATCTTACAAAACAGATTAATACATAGAAGGCAAAAAATATAAAATATCAAACAAATACAAAGATCTGTTTTTTCTGGCAAAAAATAAAAACATCATCTATTCTAAATGATACTGAACAAGTCTACTCAGGGCAAGCCTTGTTATATAAGCTAGAATGAGTATATCCAGTCCCAACACGCACCTATAAACAAGGACCATGATGTCATGTTAGATCATTGGCTCTCTGGCTGTCTCTATCGTAGCTATTCCTCACTTGTAAACTGTCACGTCTCATGTTTACATACTTTTATTGGGGTTGTAGACTGTTAATGATTGGAAGGCTATTACCTCAATCGGGTATGAAACAGGGTCATGGTACGACTCCTCTGGATAGCAGGTGGCCTAGGGAAGTCAGGAAGATTCACTGTGCTCACTTTTTTCAAAGCACCTATACTCATCTGGTCCCACTAGCTAATACACAAATATAATTCACCGGGCTTACGGACAAATGAGAACAATTTCAGATTTTAGAAAAGATCTCCAATTTTCAGATAGACTCTTAGCTAGGGGATATAGCTAAACGCATCACACTTCCAAAACAAGCTAGGTTAAACCATGTTAGCTATATTTAGATATCAATTAAATCATCAAAAAAAAATCTAAAATAATGAGTTAGACATAACATTCACTTTCTTTCTTTATCAAGTCTAAATAGATAGGGGAGAGTGGCCTAAGTTGTGCCACTGTTTACTCAAAGTGACTTTAAAGTGAGGCCTTGACAGTAAAGTCTCCAACTCAAATATGTACATATATTTCAGGGTGTTGTGCATCCCTGGCAATAAAAACTTTGGATCTGGAATAAACTGTTTAAGAAATATAGCTTTCGGGAAAAAAAGTTGTCTTGTGGCACAACTTGCCCCCTGTGTGGTGTAAGTTGTGCCACAAGAGAGAATACCATGGGGTAAATTGTGCCATTGATATATATCTCATAAACTGTAATGCAAGACAAATCCATTAGACAATTACTTATTTAAGGTTTATTTAAAGTAAATAAAGTAAATATTTTACAAAGATTGAAGGACAATTTTCTTAAACAAGACCTAGCAGATCTAGGTGGTTTTACCTGCTAATCTCACACTGACAAAGTCACCATCACCATCTTTCTGGCCATCTGAACTCTCATCTGTGGTGTCGTTAAGTGGAATGGAGATGTCAGTCTCTTCTGAGCTACTGTAGACAATCACTTTCTTTTGGTGACCAGCGTATACAGCCATGCCAATGGCACAACTCTCAGAAATGTACTTTGCACTAGCTGCTCCGCCCTTGTAGAACCAACTGCCACCTGGCATATGCGATTCCCCCTCCATTTCTGCCTTTAAATCAAGGCTCAAAACCCATCTGTACACCCTGGTTTTTCCTCCCCATTAACTATCTTACCTCTGCACTACTATCTGTGTTTATGTGGATGTCTGGGCTTTATGTCTTTTATTTTGGTTATTGCTATTTTACCTTAATTTTTTACCTACTGAATGCACTATGTACAGCACTTTGGACAGTGCAAACTGTTATAAATGTGCTTTTATAAATACATGTTACTTACTTACTTATAACTCACCTAGGCCCTCTGGCACAAATCACCCCATCCACAGAATTTTGGATAATAAGCATGATGCAGCAGTATAGGGCTGACATTGTGCTAACTATATAGACACAAAGTGTAGCATATAAAGCTCTAAAACATGTGTCAAATGTTTTCAAACGTGTCTATAATTGTTCAGACACAGTAATCAAAAAACCTTGATCATGGAAATTTTACTTTGAAAGGCAAAACACAGTTTTTTTAGCTTAAATGTGCTTATATCTTATTCCATGTTTCTCCCTTCTTTACAGGAAGAGTTAAATGGATGGCTCTTCTTAAATATGTGGTCACATTTCCAATTTCTTCTATGGTTTTCTAGAAACAAGGGGTGGCAGAACTTCCTCACCGGCAGAACTTAGGTCACTCTCCCCTATTTGAAATGTGCGGGGATGTTAACAATAAGTAATATTCTCGTAACTTTCCACACAGCAAAATTGGATCCCTGGAACTCTGTTTGAAGTTAGAAAGCTACCCGTTACTGTTTTCACTGTTGTTGTTACAGCAGCAGGGCCCACAGTTTGGTTTACGAACTTATTCTAGTCCTTGTGTGCCTCAAAATATTTAATACAGAGAATTACATGAAAATATGTTTTGTAAACTAACCGCAGGATCGACAGATGTAAACAAATGTTGGCTCTGCTCAATTATATGAAAAACTACAATCAAACATTATTCAGACACACAGCCTGTTAGAGAGGTCAGTTTGCCAGCTGGGCAGCAAGAGAACCTTTGTACACATCTAAACCGATGGTGTCACACATAAATGAGATAGATATGATGCTCACACATAATCCAAGTCCCTTGGGTTGCTGGCCCAAATATTCCATTGTCTGATAGTCTTACACAAAAACTTGATTCAGTTGTTCACACATTTCTAAAATCCTTTTCACTTTAGATTCCACCTTTTTCTGCACACTCATATGGTTGCATATTTGCTTTATCATTCCCTCCACTTCCTTGTTTTACAGATAAAGCGCTGCATCTTCACACTTTGGTAACTCACTCATCCGAACATAACGGTAATCCCCTTTCAGTAGTAGGGGTCCTTATTGCTCTTGTTCACAGAAACACACACACACCAAAATGCACCTGTGCTCCCCGATGAGATGTTATCACTCAAAGGTTTTTGTCACTCAGTGATTGCATCATCGGAAACAAATAATCTGTGTTTCAAAGGAAAGTTTGTGTAATGTGTCAATTACATAAAATAACATAGGGAATAGACTTCCATTGTACAGAGCAGTAATAGACTTCTTATTTCACTCACTGAGATAACATGACCAACTCGGACACACACCACACTATAAAATCTAACTCTAAATCTAATCCACTCATCTGTGTCTCTCTCCCTGAAGAAAGCTAGAGCACACACACACACACACACACACACACACACACACACACACACACACACACACACACACACACACACACACACACACACACACACACACACACACACACACACACACACACACACACACACACACACAAAGACACAAGTGGTCACTGGAGCACAGCCCCAGATGTTCAAAGCACTGTGAAAGAAAATGCAGTAAGGGCTTCCCACTCCTCTGATGCGGTTCCGGAAATAGCAGAGTGTCTCTGAACAAGAACATAAAGGCTTCCCTAGCAGGGCGCTGTCCACCACTTGAAAGGGGGCTTCACTCTCTATAATTTCACATGCCCGTTGTAAAGAAATTCAAACACAAGTCTACTAAATATATTTCGGAAAATATACCTTTTTCAGTTTAGCAAACCTTCCTGCATTTACAGTATTTGGAACAGTGTTTGGATCACACTGCATCTTGTCTGCCAGACACAGTTCCATCAACTCATGCATAAACATACGAAAGCTTAGCTAGTGGACTGAAATTAGACAACAGGAAAACGTAGGTGGCATTGGCTAGAATGATTTAAAGAAGTGTGTGTGTGGTGAGAAGCTGACAGGAAACGCGTTCTGTCAAGACATACTGTAAAATCATTTTAAATTAATAGAAGTGGTCTTATCCAACCATGATGTGTGCCTTTGGCACGAATGAGTGTAAAGCAGCAACAACCTCATGGTTCGCTTCCTATAATGTGTGCAATATTATAATAGTTCAACACTATATGAACAACCACAACCTATATACATCACTCCCAAGTCACATGTGTGATCTACAATAGTCAGATGTGCTTAAATGAATTCAGTTGCTCCAAAGGTTATGGCCTTCTATATATACACTCAATGGCCCTCATTTATCAATCTTGCGTAGACCAGAAAAATGGGTGTACGTACATTTCCACGCAAATCTCGGCATTTATCAATATGGACGTGAGCGTAGGGTACGCTCAAATCCCACGCCAGCTCTCAGCTCGTGTACGCAAATTTGAAAACAGCTTGGGACTCGCAGTGCAGGCTGTGCCGGGTAGCCGATGACTTTGTTGGACAATTATTAGAAGATAATACAAATGCAGTGCAAATAAGACCGAAATAAAGATATTAATCACTTAAAAATGAGCCGCTTATGGTGTGCAACTGAGTAGGAGAGCTGATTCAATAGTGCGCACACGTAAAGGCAGTTGTCTCCGTTTTGGAGCAGCTGGGGGGACACTGAGGCACGGGGGCTGCATTCATTCAAAATGTTAGCCTAAGTATTAAATATGTAGTAGGCCTACACTGCTCTTTATGATACAAAAAAATACACGGCTGACGGCACAACATTCAGCTTAACATTTTATTTATTTGACGCACTTTGTAGATGTTAGTTCCTCTTTTAATGTGTCATTGATGCTAAAGCGAGCGATTTATTTCCACCTTAACCGGCACGTTTTTCCGATCTGCTGGTGGAGCAGCTCAGCAGGACAGTGGGCGCTCTCACAGCTGATCGCTGCCGGGTCGGCTTGTGCAGCTGACGGCCGGGCTGACCACTCGTGCCAAGCGCATGCTGTCATACAGTAAAACGCTAAATGTGTTATTTTTAGTTTTTAAAACCCTTTTGAGTAGTGCTATCTAAAAGGGCCAATACATTCTAATCATTCAAATCTCTGCAGACCTCTATTTATTTTATGGGGACCATTATCGGACAGTTGGTGCGTCTTTTTCTCCTCCACCACTTATATTATGCCCGCAGCCCCGCACCCCCAGTTGGTTGCATTTCAGAACAGCAACACGCTTTTTTTAGTGGCGATTTTGAGTCAACACCAACGCTGTTGACCGCAGCAGTTATTTCCTTCCTAACTGCTGCCTTCTGTCGTTATTTGATGCTGCTTGTAGGCTAATGCTCCGAAATGAAACTCTTTTTTTTCTACTTTCGCTGTTATTCTGTCAATTTCTACTTCAGGGAAGTGCCGTATTGCGCATATCCATGTCGCAAAACCTTTGGGCGAGGCCTCTAAACTGAGAAAATATAGGGGCGTGGTACGATTGTTTTCAGCCGCTGCATTTATCAATAATTGCGTGGCGTACGCCGAGATTGGCGAGATACGACTGTTTGATAAATCCCACGCGATACCTGGCGTAGGGAGGTATTTGCGCCAGAATCTGCACCAGTTTCCACGCAAGTTTGATAAATGAGGGCCAATGAACCCACTGGGAGCATTGGTCAGTGTGCAAAATGTGCTAGCTGAGAAACAGGTTATCTGGATCCACTGAATCAAGTCCTCATGTGATTCGTCATAGGTCGAAACACAACTAAAAGCTTATTATCGGCTAAAAAGCACTCGGTCGTCTGTAATATGAAGAAGCAGAAGAGACTTTAGAAAAAAGCATATGTCACCACAGGATTACAGCTACAATGATAAGGGGGAGAGAGATATAGGCCTACTGTTGATGTACCAGCTGATGAGCAGTCGACCTTAAAGAACTCGAGTAAATCCTACTGATATATTATAGGATTATATCAGTGATACAGAAAATACAAAAATACTATTGACGAAGCTGCAATAAGCACCACAGCTAAGTCCCTAGGAGCCTTATAAGGGCATTATAATGATACCATAAGACAAAAGAAAACAAGACAGCTTTAATTAAGTCACTAAACTAAGCTAAGTACCAGAGCCTCACTTTACATCCCTACAGGGGTAAAACAGGAGTACTGTGGTGGTATTTTAGCAGAGCTTTATTGGCTGACCCCCTGGTTGATTAGTAGGCCTTCACAGACACTGATACAGCCAACAAGCTACATAGCAGCTCAACTTTACCCATTTCCCATCGACGCAAAATCGGGGCTGGTTCTGAGCTAGTGCCAAGTCGGGAAACAGTTTTTGGTTTCCCACCGCCAGAGAACCGGTTCCCAGCCTGAAAAACTGGTTCCAGAGCGGCTCCAGTTTTGAGCAGGTCTGCTAACATCAGGGGCCGGGGATGGATTATCCTGACCAACCAGAACAAATAAAACTTCAAGCCAGCCATATTTAAAAAATACAGCTACTTTGAGACGTAAAAATAACTTAATTACTGAACGTAGTGATCAAATCGACCACCGAAAATATGCTGGATAGGTCATGTTTGGTTAACAAAGCAAAGCAAGAGGTTACACGTGTAAAAAATAAGATGTATCCGCCGCTATTATTGTGCTTAAAGCTAGCGCTAGCTTTAGCGTTTGCCAGGAGAGCAGCGATGTCGGGCGACGTACACAGACGTTGTTGCTCTCTTGACGGCTTGAACCAGTTGCAAACCAGCCCCAACACCAACCCAGAACTGGAACTTGGTTTCCGTTGGTGGAAAAGGGGTACTTGTGGCTAAAGGCTGCAGTCGTTGTAACTGCTGGTGTAATGACAAAATAGGAGCTCTACTAATGTCTAGGGTGGCATCTCAAAACATCAATACAAAACTCTATTTCTAAAACCCCAACACAAATAAGAGAAACACAGAAAATCTCTTACATTTGATAATCAGGAACTGAAGAATTTCTGGGCATTTTTTTGCTGAGAGAAAAAAGGTCTTAAAGCTGGGGTGGAGGATTTGGGGAGAAAATGGCAGTTGGGATAGAGATTATAATTCAAATACCTCAACCGCTCCACTTGTTCTCTTTGGTCTCTCGCTCTACACCAACAACATCATGCCAAAGTGAATGGACAGTCCCAATAGCCAATAAGAACATGGAATCGGAGCACAAAGTGTACAGCTCATGTTAACTTTGACCAATCAGAAATCATATACCCCAGCTTTAAGGTGATGAATTGATTATCAAAATATTCTGATAATTTTTTTTGCCACTCAACGATTAATGGATTCATTGATTCAGCACTATTCTACAGTACAATACAAAAATACTGTAGTCAAACTGAAGTACGCTTTGATCATTGAAACTCCCTTGTACAGTAAGGAGGATAGTAGCAGTATAGCAGGAATATAATCGTACATTTTTGTTAAGGTGTTGGAAAAGATTCAGTTCCCTGCACCTGCTGTCTATCTTCATAAACTAACCTCTCCACATTGTCTTACTGAAGCTTTCGTTAAAAAAAAACAACAAAAAAAGCAGTATTTACCATTTCAGCAGCATTAAAGCTCTCATATTATACACTTTACGGTACTATTATACACCATATTATATGGTCCCTAATACGTTTTTCTTTAATTGTTTGCTGAAAAAAACTTTCAGATAATTTATTGTACTATGCTAATGTTAAGCTAATCTCACAATGGCCTATTTTTTAAAAAGAGCTGCAGCTCCCCTCGTAAATATACAATCTTTGAGCTGCCCCCGCCCCCTGTCCGGAAGCGAAGCCAGATACGCCTCGCCCTCTGTCTGTCAGGGCCGTGGACCAATAAGAAATAGGGGTGTGGGCTGCACAGTGGAAGCTTCTGGCTTTCCAGTTTGTGAGGTCAGAAAAGGGGAAAATTCTGACTGGAGTATATTGGGGGGGAGGGGTGGGGGTTTCAGAAAGGGGGAGAGTGAGAACAGGAGAGATTGTTATTTTTTAAAATATTTTGGCAGTCTCTAGGCACACCGTGGACCCATGGATATGTTAGAACTCGGGCTGTCAAGTGATTAAAAAAATTCATCTAATTAATTACAGGCTCTGTGATGAATTAATCTAAATTAATCGCATACTTATATGACACTTTTATACCTGTTTGTAAACAGCTGTATAGCCTACTACAGTTTGTTTCTCTGTCTCTCTCTGTCTGTCTCTCTCTCTCTCTCTCGCGCGCTCGCTCTCCGTCTCTCGTAACTTCTGTCTCCTCCCCTCAGCCAGCTTTATACATGAACTAGCGCCGAATTTTCTCAAAAAAACAAGCAGACAAAATTACGACTTTCCATCTCCCACAACAGACAGCGCTGCACTGCCACCATTTCGTAGCCTACTCATAGGCAAACATATTGACACACACACACACATACACACACACACACACACACACACACACACACACGGGGCGGGTGCTAGACAGCTAGCAAACAAAATTGGAGGAAGATTGAGAGATATGGCCTACCTACTGTTTTGAACCTAGCCTACATTGTTGCACCCACTAAATAAATAATGCACGGACACTGCGGAGAATTAAGTAAGATGTCTTCCTACCTTCATGCATCCCATAAACCGTCCATAGAGCCCTCGAGTCGGCCCCTTTCCCTTGCTTCTCTCTTTACCTTTCTCCCTTTAACCCACGCGCCCGGCCCGGCGAGCTACAGGTGCAGCTCCGCACCACTTTTGCACCGGGTCAAAAGGCATTATAGAAGTGCGATTAATCTGCGTTAATTTTTTTAATCGCGTTACTTTTTCTGTGATTAATTAATCGAAATTAACGCGTTAATTTGACAGCCCTAGTTAGAACACATTTAAAAAGTGCATTTAGCATAATATGTGACCTTTAAAGTGGACAGCAAATGCACAAGTGTGTACCTAGGGGTCATTTCTGCAACCCAGATCACAGGACCATTGATGTGGAGGAGGAAAGCAAAGTAGATCTGAGGCTGTATTATCCTGCCCTTTGGCATTCATATCCTAGAAAACCATGTGATATCTATTAAAGATTGCCTCAGTCAACAACAAAAAACCTTTACCAATACTGAGGAAAAACTAATAGGAAATGTGAGTTTGAATTTGGTTTTGACATGACGACTACTAACTAGATGTGTTCCCAGATTACAACAAACGTTTAACTAGGTCTGTTGTCATGGCCACACCTCAAATCTGAGACATTAACTAACACAGGAGAAGCAGCAATGTGAAACCAGTTAAAAGGTGCAACAAGAACTTTGAAACATTTCTGAAACAGTCTTATGATGATGATCATAAATTACATTTAACAGCAAACGAGACCATCAGTGCAAAGAATGCTTCTTTTATATAGTTTTTCGTTATGCCTTTGTCATGGGTCACTACCGCTTTTGTCCAGAGGGGGTGAAAGAATGAACACAAACTGAATGTTCCTCTGAGAACTAAATGCTACATCCATTACTGTTAACTAAAGTGAAGATGGGTGAATGGGCAGTGAGTGACATGTTTTATAGACAATATAGAGTTAATGGGCCACCCTTTGGGAAAAACGACCACCCATGCACAGCAGTACAGTCTACTACATCCAATTTGAGACATCTTTCCAAACCACATACAGCAACACCAGATGTTTGACATGAGTTGAAATAGTGACACTCTGGCAGACGTTTCACATGGCCTGTTAGGGTTTAGTCAGGGGGTACTGAAGGGTCCACACAGTCAGGCTATTGGAAGTTAAAAACATGTGACAAAATCAAAAGGTGCCATCAAGCTACAGCGGAGATCAGGATGTGGTGTGTGTGTGTGTGTGTCTGTATACGTGTGTGAGATATACAGAAATAAGAAGCATAAACAACACCACACTGAAGGGTTATTAGACTGTGATTATTAGAAACTTACTTCATCTGTTTGACGATGGTGCTTTTCCCTGACTCTCCAGCCCCTGAGGGATAAGAGACAAGAAGACAATGTAAACAGGGGTGTGTGTGTGTGTGTGTGTGTGTGTGTGTAGGTTAGTGAGAGAAAGAAAAAGAGAGAGAGCAAGATAAACAGAGTGATAGAGAGGAGGGGATGGGAGGGAAAAAAAGAGAAAGAAAGGGAGAGTCAGCCTCTTTAAATCCTATAAGTGAACGAAAACAGCAGCAGATGGGTGGAGATAAAGAGATGGAGAAAGTGGCTGGCTGCTGCACCCTTTCTTCCTCCAGCCTCTCGTCCTTTTAATCGTCTATTCCTTCCTCCCATCCCTTCTCTTTTAACTTCAAGTCAAAGAAGTAGATAGAAAACAATCACAGGCTACTTGGTTCTGCCCACAAATCAATGGATCAATGAATCCATCTCCCAGCCCAAACCAGTGAAGCAGCAGAAATGCCTGTGCTTTGCCCTCCATTGCTGCAGACTGCCACTGCAGCTATCACTTCTGATGTAGGCTAGTTCCCATCTACACTACACACACTGTCAGATTCTGCAGAACAACATTTTAACCAACCTGGCAATGTGCGCATAGCCTACAATCCAAATAAGGTAGGCCTATTACTAGCAACATGGCCAAATAAAACAAGACAATGTAGGGCCTACTGCCTTTTTGACTGTGTTTTCGTTCACACCTTTTTGGTCTATTGGCTCTTGATAGACGTCATGCTTACAGAGGCTATTCATTTACACAACTGTCTTCAGTGACGTTCATCTCTTACCGCCACCACTACCACTTCCCCAACACACACACACACACACACACACACACACACACACACACACACACACACACACACACACACACACACACACACACACACACACACACACACACACACACACACACACACACACACACACACACACACACACACACACACACACACACACACACACACACACACACACACACACACACACACACCACCTCTCATTTCAGTGCCGTGTCTCTCTACTACAGGCCCTAACGGTGGCGTCTCTTACCGAGCAGCAGCAGTTTCACATCTTTAGCCGCGGTCACACCGTCCTCCTTGAGGTTTTTCTCGATGGCTTTGCTCCGGTCTAGAGCCGCCCTCTCCTCAGCGCTCAGTGTACATCCCATGGCTAGAGAACACAGCTTGAGAGCGTTAGCGGGATCCAGGGCAAAAATTGGGCAATTAAACTATGCTGTGAAATGTAAAAACTTGGTCGCGGAACCAAAGCAGGTTTCAAATCCGTTTTTCTTTCCGTTTCCCCTATTTCTTGGTTAATTTCCTCCTTCTCTGTGCTGTAGCCTACCTTCGAACCCTCTTTCTCTTTCTCTCGCTCTCAGGGCAGCTCCCTCTTGCAGCCTGGGACAAGGCACCGTTAAATCATTTAAATTTTGGAATCCACTCGGGGTTTTTGGTCCGCGGCAGTAGAAACAACACAATGTCGCCACTGCAGTTGTTGTGTTTCTCTAATGTGTCCGTCCGTCGTTTTAACCTCCGTCTCTCCTCAATTTTTCTCTCTATAAATCACGGTAACGGTCCTCTTCTCGTTTTCCAGTTGTCGATAGTAGGCTAATGTGTTACTGGGCGGCGGCAAGCTGCGTTCGCATCGTCTGTTGCTTCCAGCACGGCGGCGGCTCACAATGGACTTAGTTCCTCCGTTTAGCTCCTCCGAGGCGGGCGGCGGGGACTCTACTGCCTCCCGGTAGCTGTACTAAGGGCTCGGTCGTTCGTTAGTTTACTCGTTCAATTGCAGGTTGGTGACGTCAAGACAGTTAGAAAGAGAGAGAGGGAGAGAGAGAGAAAAAAGGAGTGGGTCGATCATCTGTGCTCCCAGTGGCGGTGCCTGGTGGTGCACTATTATAAAGTGGGCCTACCTGTAGCCTACTGGCTTTTATGGTTAAACAAGTGTGAAATAGCCTATAAAACACAGTGGCAACATAACTGCAAGTGTAGCCTACAAGAAATAGGTCATTTAGGCCGTATTGATAGGCCTACAATTTGTCAAGAAGGTCAATAGACACAAAAAGTTACTTTACAAGCTTAAACTTGATTTTCGGTCGATCATAGCCTACTATAGGGCTATTTTATGCGGTCACAGGTGTTAGCATGATGCAGCCAATTTGAGCCCAAGTGCAGTGGCCTCATACCCACGATTCTTTTATTATTTATTATTTTACTTTTTTTCATTATGTAGTTTCATTTAGGCCTATCTATAGGCCTATTATAACAGTGATTCTTGAGAAGTGGGACAAAACAGGATGCAATGTTGAAAAATTAAATGACATGTATAGGCCTACATCCAACATATAGGCTACTAAGCTACTGAGCTGAGCTTTGACACAACCTCCCAGCTTTTGTCCTTTTTATCAAAATGGGCTTTTTACCTTGCCATTCCTTATCAAAATGGGAATTTTAGCTTGCCATTCCTTATTTTGTGTCAACACCATCAGACACCAAAAACACAAATTAATTTCCCTCAATTTATGCTAGCCCCTTGAGATGTATAGGCTAGTGATCTTAGCAAGTCTCATCATGAATAGCCCATAGACTATAGTTAATTTTCTTACTGGTGAAAGTTTTACCGAGAACGTTAATGGGCCTATTTTTGGAACCCGAAGAATTGAAATTGATCTTGCCCATTATAGGTCAATTACAACTATATTGCAGATTTAACATATTCATAAATGTCAAAAGTCACTGATCGTCCAAACAAAATGAATGTATTGGAAAGTGAAAAAGTGACCCAGAGTCTTTTTGGGGCCAGTGATGCAATGTTTGTTGTCCAAGACAGGTCCTCACTGATGTGCAACCCCAGGAATTTGGACAGAGGGCTGACCTTCATAGTGGGTCTCATCATTGTTAAAGTGTGGCTAAGTAGTTAGGGCAGTCGCCCACTGGATTGCATGGTTGGTGGTTCGATTACCCGTCGACTGCCCCGTTCCAAAGTGTACCTGGGCAATAAACTGAACCATAACCCTAATGCCAAATTGCTCACTCGCACCCTGCGTGATGAGTGTGTGTGTGTGTGTGTGTGTAAATGGGTGAATGAAACATATAAAGTGCTTTGGAAAAAGCTATATACAGTATACAATATAAGTAGCCTGGTCCAACCAGACCATCGTACTTCATTTCATTTGTACAGAAGGTCTGGAAGTGCTGTAATTGGCAAACCTTCACTCACTTGGAGGCGGGTGTCTGTCGAAGTTTAAAACTATTGGATCTGCCCAGTGCCACTCTGGATTAGCCAACCAATCGCATCACGTTTGGTCGTCACGTGTGTCATGAGCCGGCTTTTGACGGTGCGTTCCAGTTGGACAGGGAACTCGGAAATTTCCGACTTCACTACATATTGTAGTCTATGAATCTACCGGTACCTGGCAACAGTAACTTGTTAGAGCCTAACGTTTAGTTATTTGGACGAGAAAGGTTTTAGGCGTCCATACTTTCGCGAGCAGATGCACTGGAACACAGACAGGTCGGAACTCGGAACTACCAAGTCGGAAATCTCCTTCTTCCGAGTATAAAGGAACGCAGCATTCAACTGAAACTGGAGCGCGACTTCGACGTCATCGTTCTCAGCCACTCGCTCTGTTCGCTGATTGGACGATTGTAGATTCTCCGGTAAAACTGGGAAATGCACTGTACACCCAGACTGACTACTGAAGGGAAAATTTAATTTGGCCGGAAGTAGGCGGGCGGGCGGAGCCAGGCTACTATATAAGTGCAGTCCATTAACCATTTACCAGATGAGACTCACCACAGTTGTGCAAACTTCCATATGTTGCTGCTGAAGGCTGGAGTGCAGTTGGGGTCTGCAGCGTGAAGAGCAGGGGGCTGAGCAGACAACCTTAGAGGGCCCCTGTGCTCCATACAGTGGTTCTGGATGCGTTTGCTCAGTTGCCATGAAGATAACAGAGGTTGATCCATTTTGTAATCATGGATCTAAGTTTGGAATAAGAAAGGCCACATGGTAATGGTTGGTCTTTTGTTTCTTGAAATATTGTGGCTCTCTTTGCCATGGCTATGGTTCACACTTTTGGTTTTAGTCAAATATCTTTACTGTAGGAGCCATTGTCACCCAATATCGTACATACATTCACACCCCCCTAAGGAAGTACTTACAATAACTTTGGTGATCCCTTCTCTGCATACAGCACCATCATCAGTTCTGAATTTTAATTTGTTCAGTAGACCTGCAAAAGTTGCATTTCCCTCAGCTGCGCTTTATAATGGGTGCTGGGTTACATGATGCTTAGTCTCGCAAAGCCAGACCAAACTACAGCACGTAGTATGGTCTGGAAGCACTCTGTTTAGAGCGCTCTATTCGGGTGGGGAAACCGGGGGAAACTGGGCTAGCCTGTTTGTATTTGTTTAAACCAATCACAATCATCTAGGGCGGGGCTAACCCCGGGAAGCAGCAGCGGTGTCCTGCAAAATAGTGCCGGGGGGGGACTTATTTTGATGGAACGTCTTCACGTCCAGAGGCTGTCAGAGAAATGGCTAAACCCGCAAACGCCACACAAAAACTATTAAAGACAAAAGGAATATACATAGTGTGTTGCTTTCTAACCAGCATGTCAAGACACCATACACTTTAGCCCCCGAGGAGCTCACGGGATAACTTAACCGGAGTTAACGTAGTGTTATCTCTGGTAACATTATCATCGGCGGTTGAGAGGACGGCTATGGCGGTCGAGTAGAATTTTTAGCATTCGAGAACTTATGTCACCACCTCCTATCGCTGTAGTCAGAGCCGTAGTCCGTCTGTTTACAGGCAGAACAGGGTTTTGACGTTGTGAGCGCTACACCAACTGCAGCAAGTAGCCGTAAGAGTTGCTAGGTGATAGTGGAAGCCGTTGGAATCTTTCCCCGTCGCTAAAACACCGCTGCTTAATCCCTAATTCACCAAAGAAAGGGAACGGCGGATCTTAATCTAGCTGGTTATAAGGTTCGGTGCTCAATTCAAACCCCCACGCTTCATTTTCCAGAGTTTATGAGGGTATTTCTGCCCGGGGGTAGTTGTACAATGAAGTTGGACAGCTAGGCTAGGCTAATCTAGGCTGCGTCCCGGACCGCCGCCGCCAATATTATTATCCCGAAGTATCGCCACACTTTATTTCTGTCTACAGTAATGTGACTTCTCACACCCTGTGTGTGTGTGTGTGTGTGTGTGTGTGTGTGTGTGTGTGTGTGTGTGTGTGTGTGTGTGAGAGAGAGAGCGCTGCACATAAGCACACGGGTTGACTGTGAGCGAATTGTTTCCGAATTTGAGGGGGATCACAAAAGGGGAAAGCCAGCAACCGGAAAAGGAGGGGGCTGCGTCAGGGCTGCGTAGCTTGCCGCCGCAAGCGAATAGACGCTGGCGGAAGTGGTCATGCCAGACTACATGATGCTTAATATAATAAATGTATTTAAAAAATGTATGATGGCTAATCTTTTGTCTTTATAGACATCTCCCTCTCATTAAGTTGTTCTAAAACCTGCACCATGGAGAATCTGACTGAATTCTTAGTGTGAGCAACATTTCTCTTTTACATGGCTACTTTGAGTTTGGTTGGCCATATCATCAATAGCTATTAGAGACTTACAGTCTGTTATCATGTTAGAAGTACAATGAAGGTGAAGATATGAAATTGGCCCATAATTGGAGCAACAGTAATATGATGGAAAGTGTAAGGCAAAGCTTTGCGTAGGCCAATCCATGACAACTATGTTTTATAAAGTCACACATGTGTGCAGGAGGCAGCTGTTTGATTGAGGTGGGTCACCTTACAATCACTCTATCCATTTAACTCATACAAAAGGAGCCATTATATCCCATCGATTATGTCCCAGCCCCAGGGTGCTCAGTCATAAGGTGTCCATCATCAATCATCACCAACAGAATCAATGAATTCAAATGGAAAGAAGTGACATTCATTACATAGTTCACACACCAAAAGTGACGGGGGCACATTTTGCACCCATGACGTGGATGATATGTTCATATTAAAGTAATTAACCCAGCCCAACAATCAGGACCAACATCTCAACTGCAACCATAATGCTGTATTGTTCGTTGTGGTATTTACTTGGATAAAATTTGTAAGGCAATGAGGACTTTTTCCTTTAATGTAAATCATACAGGTTGTCACATGTAATACTCCAAAAGCACTGAACTGAGTATATTTAGTGCTGTAATTCACAAATATGAATTGAATTACAGTACTATTGCTGTAATTATAATTGCAGTTATGGAATCTACCCCCAAATGACTTGTCTCCTCTGATTTGAAACCTGACTTTGTTATGAAATTCATAAAGAATTTTGAATTGATCCTGAGGCATTTATTGTTGTTAATTTATTGTTGTTGAGACACCCCATTCTGTCCAGCCTTTTCATTGATTTTAGTTGTTTTTGTTTTCTGGCCTGAATATACACTGTAGGGTTCAGGGCTCTCCTACGCCACCACATATGAAACCCCGGCAGCTGTTTCCTGCAAACTCACTCACACAAGCTGAGTGTGCTTTGCCCTGCCCAGCATTAAATGGCAGTGAGCCAAAGTGAACCAGGCAGTGACTGGGTCAGGAAGTCGAGCAGCAAGCGTTTGCTAACTGGTACTGTAGCCACATCCTGGTCTGTTTTAAAGCAAACAACGGAGTATCTTATCTCATTTAACTTATTTGCTGTATTCAAAAATTTGCATTATTTAGTTTCACCCAGAGTGAGGCCCCTTTTTATCTCCTGCTTGTCAAACTGTCCACACCAGCTGACCTCCAGTCTGACAGCTGAAAATTCAGTTTATTCCCACAGTGCCGTATCACTGTGTAGATTGTTTGGCTGCATTGTGTAATTCCCACCAAGTACTTCTCCAAATAGCTCCTTTCTCTAGGTAATAACAGTCAGTCTCTCTCCACTTGATTCATGAATCCTCCATGAGATACACTTTCAGTTCGTACCCTTTCGACGTTCATTTGCGGTGTCTATTGTTTGATTCCCAAGAGTGATTTTGGGCAGGGTATCATGCTAACAGAAGTCTGCAGCCATGGTAGCTGCTCTTTAATTAAGGCTGAACTTTCATAGTGTTGCTCTAAAATAAATGCTCACATTTGCATGCTACATAACATACACACACACACACACACACACACACACAGTGCATAATAACGCTAGCATGTTGATGTTCACTGTGGTGGTCACTATCTTATTGAGTATTAGCATCGTAACAATTACAATTTGTTTACCTGATGTATAGCTTCGGATAAATGATCTAAACTGATCATCTGTGGACCATGAATGTCAATACAGGGGGGAAAACATCAATTAACCTAGTAGTTTTTCAGTAAGAAAGAAAAAAATAGGATCACTAAACTCTCTTGGAACCACAATGTCAGTTAAAATTTTCACAGCAATCTGTTAAAGTCAGGCACGTGCAGAGAGTATCAAAGTGTGTGTGTGTGTCAAGCAGATCATTTAAAGATTAAACATTTATCTACATAAAATAACATGTCTCCCTTCAGACAATTTGGTCACGTGATGCGGCAGCTGAAAGGTCGCGCACTCGTTTTTGCCGACTTTGTTGCCTAACACTATGCCAAGTTCTGCCTTCCATCCGACAATTGCGTGCACTTATAGATAAACCTCTGCCGAATAATGGATCCATACAGTTACTTTTTTTCCAGGCAATCAAAGGGGCCTATAAAACACATGCTTTGGGTGGTTTTGGCTTGACAACGAGAATTTCATACATTTGATAAATCACCTGTGACATGTCACTTTGGACAGAGGTTGTTTGTCTCAAGAAACACACAAGAAACAGACTTTAAGGTACCGTCAACACGAAGCATTCTTAAGGCTTAGAACACAGTACATTCAAAAAGCAATTTCAAACTGCTTTATCAGCATTTGTGAGCTCAATCATGAGCCATTCAGGAAGCATCCCATATAGACACTTTATACATGGAATTCACTGAGTGCTTTTTATCAACAGTAAGCCCTGTGTAGCTGTTACCGTTAGGGCATGCACCTTCTACCTTTCCTTGCTTTGTCTAATCTGCTCTGTCTGTTAACAAA
This sequence comes from Ammodytes marinus, assembly GCF_949987685.1. Classification (NCBI taxonomy): domain Eukaryota; kingdom Metazoa; phylum Chordata; class Actinopteri; order Uranoscopiformes; family Ammodytidae; genus Ammodytes; species Ammodytes marinus. Next base: position 32,584,215 of record NC_137234.1, on the reverse strand, counting down.
CACGAGCTGTGGTTCCTGTTACACAAGCAGCACATGTAGACGCGAACACACACACACACACACACACACACAAAGACAGACACACACGCACACACACACACACACACACACTATTATTAGGGAAGTGATGCAAGCCGTCCTAGCACGGTAGGCTATATGAACTTTGCTGTTGCCTCACACTCGGGGTGGGATCCACTGATTGCGAACAGAAAACTGAAGAAACTAAAACGGTTTTCTACAATAAATCAAAGAAGAAATCTGTCAGTCTATTTAATAATGTTTAACCCTTTTTAGCAAATAGGTCCTAAAACATACATAGCATAGCATGGCATTTTATTCCATAACATCCACCTCGATTTACATATTATATGGTAATTTTGATAGTTAGAGTGAAGAGATTATTAAAGACTACAACGTCACTGATGGTTTTACACGCTTGGACCAAAGTGTAACCAAATAATGCATGAGTGAAAGTGTAGAAATATGTCCTGCTAACTAGCTTCTTACCAGCAGGTGTGGATTGTTAGCTTTAGCATGTTTTAGTGATGTGTTTATGGCTTACTTACAACAATGTATCACAGCCTGGAGGGGAGACTTCATGAATAGGATGAGGATAATTCTTTTTTACCCATAATCCTAAAATCTAAAGCATCTTTTAATTTATGATTATTTTACATGTGCCATCCTCGGGATGTAGTCCAACCATGTCTTAAGTTTAGTAACCAAGCATTATTTCCAAGAAGAACATCATTAACTACATTAGTTTGTCGGGTTACAGGTTAAAGTCCCATTCACAACTTCAGCATCCACTGACAGAGGGTCCTAGATGCTCTTAAAGTTTAGGGTTTCTGATAGTGACTCTCTCCTGCTCTCTGTTGGATTTGGGGAAGTTTACACTGCAACCCCAGCCTATGTTACACAAGATACTTTCACCTGAGTTACTTTTGCCAACCGCACAGGTCAACGTTGAATTCAAATGTTTTTGAACGCACAACAAGTTAAGATTTTAAACAGATGTTATGTTCCAACTAAAATAACAGTCTGATCTTACCTTTTTCATCATGCTAAACCTGGACTACTTAGCTATACAATGTAACACATGAACAATGCTGTTAGTCTATTTTCCTTAAAGTGGACCTCTTATATTTTTCGACTTTTATGACCTATAAACGTTGTTATAATGATTTATAGTCATGTTTAACCATACTAGCGTATCAAATAATTACGTGCATGCATTTAGACGTATTCCCTGCTGACCGTCTGGGGTGGCTGTGCATAGCGCTAAACACTAGGGCAGCCGGTCGAGAAATCACGTGTTCAAATCGGTTAAAATTTCCTGCCATCGTGTCGTCACGATTCCGGATTTTTCCATATATGGTAATGCTGCAACGTCAGGGTTCTCAACTTTTGGAAATTGTTTAGAGTGAGACAGAAGGGGATTTCCCATGCGAGCGCGCGGAACACAAGTTCAGTTCAGTATAATTTCTTTGTTTTAGTTAAAATATAGCCTATTGTAGTAATTTTATGATGAAAGTATAACTGGATTAATACCAAATGCCAGACTAGTGAGATGGGTGTATGCCTAGGGTAGTTGTGGGATTAAATCTTAAAACACAGTTCTATTTATAAAACTTTTATCTCAGTAAAACTCTTAGTTCAGTTCATGCCCATTACATTACATTTAAACCATTTGAACAAATATCCCTTAGTAAACACATTTTGCACTTGAAAATTACAATTATTGTGAGGAGGGGTGCAAAGTCATAAGCCATGAAAAAGGTGACATGACATCTGTTAACTAAACTCCTGTAGGGGGGTCTGGGGTTATCTCCCTCAGAAGATTCTTTTTGTGATTTGAACATGTAATAGAAGCCATTTTGGTGTATTTTTTGTGAAGAGACTAAAGGAAAAGACAACATTTATTTCAGTTCAGATGAGTACTAAAATGAGCAAAACAAGTTAGTCAGCCATAAAAAGTGTGTGGTTATTTACCAAGAAAAACTGCTCAGAAAATTGTGAAATGGCAAACACCAGCTTGTTGATAAAAAACATTTTTAGAAAACGAGTGAGGGAAAACAGGCATCAATAATAACATGGAGCATCAACTTAATCACACCAAAGTTCCTTACAATAAACTATTAAGATTGTGGCAAAAAGGATTTTCATTATCATTGCCACACAATGACCATCATTCAAACACATATACACTCAACAAAAATATAAACGCAACACTTTTGTTTTTGCTCCCATTTTTCATGAGATGGACTTAAAGATCTAAAATTCATTCCAGATACACAATTGTACCATTTCTCTCAAACATTGTTCACAAATCTGTCTAAATGTGTGATAGTGAGCACTTCTGCTTTGCTGAGATAATCCATCCCACCTCACAGGTGTGCCACATCAAGATGTGACATCATGATTAGTGCACAGGTGTGCCTTAGACTGTCCACAATAAAAGGCCACTCTGAAATGTGCATTTTTTTGTTTTATTGGGGGTCTGGGGACTCAGAACCAGTCAGTATCTGGTGTGACCACCATTTGCCTCATGCAGTGCAACACATCTTCTTCGCATAGAGTTTATCAGATTGTCAATTGTGGCCTGTGGAATGTTGGTCCACTCCTCTTCAATGGCTGTGCGAAGTTGCTGGAGACGGCTTATGGTGGAGAAATTAACATTGAATGCACGAGCAACAGATCTGGTTGACATTCCTGCTGTCAGCATGCCAATTGCACGCTCCCTCAATGCTTGTGGCATCTGTGGCATTTTGCTGTGAGACAAAACTGCACATTTCAGGGTGGCCTTTTATTGTGGACAGTCTAAGGCACACCTGTGCACTAATCATGATGTCAGATCAGCATCTTGATGTGGCACACCTGTGAGGTGGGATGGATTATCTCAGCAAAGCAGAAGTGCTCACTATCACACATTTAGACAGATTTGTGAACAATGTTTGAGAGAAATGGTACAATTGTGTATCTGGAAGGATTTTTAGATCTTTAAGTCCATCTCATGAAAAATGGGAGCAAAAACAAAAGTGTTGCGTTTATATTTTTGTTGAGTGTAAATAGCCAACACTACTCTCCAGTTACACATAGTTTCTCTCGTGTACACAGACACAGATACACACGATAATGTGCAGTGACTGTCCGCGAGTCGCGGCTGTTAATTAGCGTGCATATCAATGCAAACGGCCGAATAAAACAACAAAACAAACTCTGCGTATTTATTTATAAAAGTGATTCACATAAATTAGCCTAAGGCACATTAAAGCGGCTACGAGTAACATTTAAATATCTTTTAAACAGCCTCATGTTTCCTCTGATAATCATAAATTACCTTTAACAGCAAACGGGACCATCAGTGCAAAGAAAGACGTTTTTATATAGTTTTTATTACTGCTTTTGGTCTGGTCGCACACCCAGTCCGATTTTCGGTTCGCTCGTGCAGGCTCTATGGTCACATATCCGTATTGGTTGCAGATTTCAGTGTGGCGCTGCAGCGTGATTTGAGAAGCCTATCCCTCTAGGTGAGGGAAGGGGAGCGGGAGCCTTGTTTGAGACAGTTATTTGTCGTCACAATGACTGGTAACGAGGCTGAACCATCAAAGAAAAAAAGAGAATGCAATGAAGAAAAGCGAAAAGAGAGAGTGACTACGGGCGGGACGAGGACGTTGCCAAGCAACGTGTATACAATTTCACGAGAGCGAAACTAGACTGTGTTTACTCCTAAATGAATGAGCGGTTGGTACTAACACAACGTTTGCTTTGCTTCACCATCATCAGATAACCATTATCTGAAATAGTCATTATTTACATCAACAACACAAACACATTACCTCATCGTGATCCATACAAACTGCCGTCTCTCTTTCATTCGCTTTCTGTGAGGACACAGCTCCGTGAGAGAGGGTAGTTAGGTGACGCTGCTGCATCAACTCATTGCAATCAGGTGTGTACTGACTGGCATTAGTTGATGCAGTGTCAAAACCACTCTCACGGAGCCGAAAAGAGTCCTCACACTTTCAACACACGTACATGCACTATATTGCGCCCTTCTCAGTTCACACTCGCGCGCCTGGCACGAGCATTTGCGACAGCGGGCGTCGTAAAAATACTACCGCTTTTGTCCAAAGGGGACGCCAACGTGCCATCTTACTCGTAGTGCCTTTAACACGGTAAAATGATAATACAGCGGCTTCTTGCACGCTCCGATAATTTGGAGAGAGGAAAACAAGTCAACTTCCCTGCAGAGGCTCTGACTGACTGATGTCACCGCCCCTCAAAGACAAATACAGATTCTGATTGGCCAAATGACCGTCAACGCACATATGATAGGAGTTACCATGTGTCACTCATAGTCGTCACTATGGTCACTCCGCAGTCCGCACACAAATACACACACAAAGCCTCTCTTCAGTCTTTGCCTATTACGTGCATGCATATTTAACGGAACCATATGGTGATGGTGGTGACGGTCAGGATTTATCGAAGCTATATCAAATAAAATAAATTGTTTGGCAGAGTTATAATTTGCGTGAGAAATGCAAGGTGTGGCGTGGAGCGTGTGAATTGCCTGAAATGCGTGTGTCTCACTCTCATTGCGTGAGAGTTGAGAACCCTGAGCTGGTGCGCTCCGGCCATGCCCCCACCTTCCTGCTCTCAAATCTGCCCGTGGAGAAGGGTCCAGATGCAGCCACTGCCACTTGCCAGTGCAGGCTCGGCCAAACACGCCCATCTGCCAAACACCCCCATATCGGCCAAACATGCCCGCAGCTCGTTGCTATGGTTGCTCTGCACTAAGCTGTGTGACGTTCTTCCTGTTCCGTTCTGTTGGTTAATATCGCGCTAGCCAGCTAGCTGCTCTTGCTGCCGCCAATGTTGAGACCATTTCACCAGCAAAATGTTTAAAACAGGACATTACAGCACAGTTAAAAACAAGAGAATCAGCATCCGCTACATTAAACATGAATACTAAGTGCTCATAGTACAGGAGTTACGTCTCCAGCGAGAGTATGGATTACAACAGTCAGCTGGGACTGAAACAGACACCCCACTGCTCTTCTATATCAGGTAAGTCAATACAAATGTTTTATTCGCCTACTTCGTTACCTAATGTTATGTTTGTGTTATTCAAAGGATTTTGTTGGTTAGAAAATAGCTTAACGTTACAGACCAAATAGCTTCTTTATAAGTCTTATCTGAATGATAATTAGTATATGATAAAAATGATTAACATGTGTTTGTTTGTATATATTAAATTAGACTGGCATCTGGTCACCATATGAGGTAACAGGTTAGGTGATACTGTTAACATTATTTTGGTGGCAATGTATAATTTATTTGACTATGTTAATTAATGACTAACATGATTTTTATGTGATGTGTCTTTTGTGAATAGATTTGCAAGCTACGAACACCTGATGACATTTTGGAGCCTTGCATCAACAAAATGGTCTGGGTCTCCATAGCCAAATCAGCTGCCTAAAGAAATTAAGATGTCACACCTGCACGTCCTTCAATGGTGCTTTGTTGGTAGTTACATACGTTATAATACATAAACAAGATGTCATTGTATTTGTGTAGACTTAAAGGCTAAACTAGCGACTCAGTCCCCTCAAATACATCAGTGTAATTAAAGGTGCGAACACACTAGGCATTTTACACGCGTAAGATTTACGTGCGTAACGCAGCTAAAATGTTGCTTGATCATTTTGTGTCAAAAATGGTTATACGCGCGTAACGTGCCTAGTCTCCCTCCCGATATTGTATTTCCTGTTATGGTTACGATGCTGGACCCAAGAGCAGACAGAGACGAAGTAGGATTTATATAAAAAAGGTTTATTATATATATGGTGAGGGGAAGCAGGTAGTGGGTGAGGGAGCCAGGGGGAGACCAAAGCCGGGAAGCTGGAGAGAGTGGTCCGGATACACGGTAGCGCATAGGACGATCCGGCGCCAACAGCAAGGAATCCACGGGTTATGAAGGGGAGTTGATTGGAGGTGAAGACCAGGTGAGCGTGATTGCAGATGAGGACCAGGTGTGAAGTGAGACAGACAGGGGGAGTGGCAGATACAGACGAGGAAAACACAGCGGGCTGCTGTGACCACAACATTTCCCTTATCAACCATGGCTGATCAGACCCGACACAACAGCGTGCATGTCCGCACAAAAACAACAACAACACGGCCAACAACTGTGCCAAAAGACAAACTGAACAGCACAAATAGCCTAGCATTAAAACAGCATTCTATATTCACGGCAGCTACATAACAAACACAGTTACAGCAGCATCGGTGCACGGCGGCACAACATAAGGGCAAGTAGCCAAAATTACCCTACCTGGCTGTGACAGGGGGCCGTGGCTGGCGTAGATCAACACCGGTGCTTCGCTCTACTTGTCGTGAAAGTCCCGCGGACAGTCGTCATGTTTGGGTTCATAATATGAGGCGCTAGCCGCCCGCACACAACAGGGTGAGTTAACTAATGCTATACGGTGCTAACTTTGTTTATCGGCTAAAGCACAGCCGCACATATTCACTGAATTAACCAGGAAGTCCATTCTCCTGGTTTACTTTCCCCACGTCTTCTAACCCCGAGATGCTTCATACAGCACCGGCCGCCCGCAATACATTTTTCTCCTCGGTGTCTCTCATCAGCCTCTGTGTACAGTACACTGTTCTCCGACCCTGCCAATGTATGTGACGTCGGGTCAAGCTCAACGCTGATTGGCCAACGCGGCTAATCGTCCTCGCGTAGCTGCGTAATATATACGCGCGTAAAGATGTTGCTTTAGCAGAGAAGAGTGAGAAATACAGCGAGACAGAAAAGAGAGAGTGAGCCGGAGACAGAAAAATAACTACAAATGGCGCTCTCTAAGAAGAGAAAAGTAGACAGCGAAAACAGAGCCTTCAACCCAGAATGGACAGACTCATTCATGTTCATTCTTCCAACTGGAAACACAAAACCAGTCTATCTCATGAACATAATTAAAAGTAGCCTAAATATCGATCCAGGCTCACCTATGAGCACCTGCACATGTGCATGAGAATGGCCCTGACATCCTTCCAGCCCAGATTTAAACTCCTGGCACGACAAGCTAGAGCTCAGTTCTCTCACTGAACAGAAAGTGGGGGATTGGGATAAAAGAGGGAAAGAAAGAGAAGCTAGAACTGTTCAATTGTAATGGTGTTGAGCAGGCCCGGTTCTACGGGGGTGCATTTAGCATTGCACCCTCAATTGGGGAAAGAGGACGGACTGAATTGTTTTATAAATATACTTTAAAAATATATATGTAATTGCAGTACGAATTGCAGCCTACCAGTTCTTGCTGTAGTTTTTGCTAAGGTGTGTCATGGAATTGAAATACCAACCTTTAAAAGATGAGAATATAGTCAATTAATACGAGGTGACACAATGTTTAAATACAAAAATAGAACAGATCTTTAATGTTTGCAAACATGAGTCAAGACAACAATCAAGCAATGGGATTGTGTGAAATGACCACCGATAGGCAGTCAGACAGAGAAGTTATAGCAAAATCTAATTACGCACGAACCTCATCCTACGTAAATAGCTTTCAGGGTTGGAATAGTGAGACATAACAACCTTCACCATAAGGTCAGGTCAGAACTTTTGTTGATTAACTTCCGTTTATTTAGAGTCAAGATGGCATTAGTCTTATATAAACACATAATTATTATGACTGTAATAAAGAATTCCACAACATTCCCTTCTCTTTAAAATAAATAAATAACAAATATAATTATTCTAAAAAATGGTCTAATAATTAAAGGATAAACAAGTTTATATGGAAAAACAAAAGCGTATTAAAATTCTACATGATGGCCTGTGAGATTGTCCGCCAAGGCCTGAGTGGCCTTTCAGGTGTTTTATCCTCTTGACCAGTGTATTCAAAATAGACGGACAGAAATCACAGGTCATCATCACCTATACACATAGAAGCAAACCCACCCCCTCACAATTGGCAAAAGGAGGTCAAAAGAATTCTATGCACTAACTATACTTACTATAACAGAACTTATCATTTGGAAAAAAACCTCATAGATCGTTAGAGAGGAAAAAAAAAATTTTCAGACAGTTCTGTTTAACAAAAAATTAAACAGCTATGCTTAAAATATTTAAATCAAAAGTAATGTTATATGGCAGTATAATTCTAAACAAAACTAAATAAAATGTTGTAAGAAAGAATTAATGTTAACTATTAAATGTAGATTAATATACCGTAAGGGTAATGTTAAGTTGCAGGATATAATTAAAGGTTAGCATAAATCAAAGGCCTGGTGTTCAGGTGTCATTATTTCATTGTAGCCATTCTCATCGTGGGATGCAGAGGAACACCCACATGGCAGGATGTTTCTTCGGGCTCAGGAGTCAGCATGCTACCTGTGGGTATACGTTCCTGGGTCAGAGGTTCTAGAACATGACCCTTCGTAGGGGCGAACACCTTTACCGTGTGCCCTTGTTGTCATCCTTCCGGGATTTCTTTAGTCCTGTAGTCGTGGGTCTGCCTCAACCCCAGGCTTGAAGCATGCACATTCGGTAGAGTGGAGGCCTACGAGCTTCCTTCGGTCAAGAAGTGCAGCTGCTCAATGTCTGGGAGTGAGTCGGCCACATCCCAGGGATCAAAGGATTCTCGTCTGGGAGAACGGAGGAGAGCATATTGCTCCACCTTTCCTCCAACCACACTGGCTATCCATCTGTGTAGCAAGGCTCTCATGCAGGTAAGGGTACAAGTACAGAGACACAAGAAGGCACCAAACATGATTAGGAATGGAAAAAGAACTTGAAGGGCAACTGCTCCCCATGGGCCTAGCCTGTCCTGCAACCATTGTTCCTGAGACAAATTAGGCACTTTAAACAAAAAAAACTCTGTGAGTAAGTATTGAGGCCTGTTGTGTACCAGTACCTGTTAAAATCAAAAGGGAAAACTGAAACAAAATCATCCTATTTTAGATCAAAGTTTTCTAAACAAATGTGTGAACACATTTTAACCAGATAAAAGGTGAAGTGAGCTAAAGAAAAAAAAACAATACAATGGGTATTATTGTGTATCTCTATGGTGGCTTCCAGGTCGCAGGACCCCACCAAATCCAAACACTCCACCAATGTAGATCCTCCCTCCTCCGGCGGTCAGAGGCGCCAAACCCGCAGAAAGAGCGACCACCAATCTCTCCCTCCTCTCACACACATGCATGCAGTCAGTCAGTCACACACACACACACACACACACATTTTCCCGTTCCTTCTCTCACAAAAACATGCAGGCTGTCAAACGCAATCAGACACACATGCACGTTCATCCTTGCACGCTCTCTCTCGGACACACACACACATGGTCACTCAACCACTCCAGCACACACACTCACTCATACACACACATTCCCTTTCTCTCTCTCTCTGTCTCTCTCTCTCTGAAAGGAATCCAATGTTTAACACTGTTAGGGACACAATACATACTTTAAACAATAGTTTAAAATAGTTTTTTGAAGCTTTGTTAAAACAAATTGGTGCTATTTGTAAATTATTCATTTCTATTCTAGAAATTTAAAGCAACAGCAGAATCTGATGGGGTAACTCAAACTCTGCAGCTAGTCTCTCAATTAAAATATGCGGCTGCATCTTATTAAAAGCAGAAGAAAAGTCTGCAAATAACAGTCTAACATGAGATCCAGGCTTTTCTAAATGTTTATACATTGTATCTATAATAAAGAGCTTTGCATCATCTACACTTTTTCCAGTTTGATAAGCAAACTGTAATGGGTCAAGTTTTCCACTAACCAGAGACATGATTTCATTCTTAATTTGTTTACCTTAAGCTCTAAATGCAGATGCTCTAAACAGATACTGGCTCTCTGGATGCAAATTAAAAGACAACACTATTGAACCTAAACCATGACTTTGTGGTGCATTAATGGCTGGACTCAAGAACTTTCTGAAAATAATCTGAAGTGAACTTGAAAAGGTAGCTTCTTAGATATAAATATATTTTGTGGGGAAATGTGTTTACTCAGATGTAGCTCGTGTGCTTGTCTGTTTGAGAGGCTGCTATGGCTGCTCTCAAGGTCTGCCACCTTATCTATTGTTTTTACTCACTGCCGTCTGTGACTGCATGTAGAAAGAAACCTTAGAATGAGTTACTCTCTCCTGTGTGTGAGACTATTTAACTGATAAAACACACATTGTAGAATCATAAAGTAAATGTTCCTTGCTTCTTTCACTAATCATGTGCATTTAAATGTCTAATAGTCAATAAGCTAATTATCTGAGTCAAAAGGAAACGTTTATTACCACCAAGTTGAAATGAAGGAAAACAACATTGATAATATCTAAAGATCATGCAACTTACTTAGCAACGTAAATAGTTTTAGGATACTTTCCAGAAGGAGTCCAAGGGTCAATCTCCTCTCATAATTTTAGGCACTGTATTGTATGTAAATGCTTCTCTGTATCTCATAATTTGTTCCTCAGCAACAGCTCTCTCTATAGAATCTCTGTGTCTGAGCCACTGCATAGGCAGCAGGAACAAGAAAATATAATAGATCTCAACATTACAGCTAATTTGCACAACAATTTATTTCGGCATTTTACTTTTTAACTTTTGGATTTACAAAATCAAAAACTATAGTCAACATTCAACAAAGATAATCAATTCTGACTCTGGTGGTAACATCTTGCTAGTCATATCTCACAGTTGTCTTATATTATCACTGCAAATAAGAGTGTTCAATTTCAACATCAAACAGCATATACTCTTTGAGGGGGTACTATCAACCAAAATAGACACTGTGGACCCATTTATTTCTACTGGCATTAGTGGGTCTTCAATAGGGGAAGAAGAAAGTTTAATTGTAGCTGCTTGAATTAAATTTGTATGGTCTGACCATTTTTTCCGCAGAAGTTACACTGTCCTTTTCTCCAATTGTTTCTGAAGTTATTGTTTTGTGAGTAGTGTGGGGAAGTGTGTGCTTTGCTCTGCCGGCTGATGTACTTTGGTTCTATCGCACTCACTCCTCCCTTTTTGATCCCTGACCCTCCTGCTGCATGCAAGTCTATCTCCCTTAGTGCTTGAACTGCAGCTGCTATGAAAAGTAATTCATCCTCTTTATTTCTACTTACATGTTGTATTGTAGCTTCTTCTATCTTCTGAGTTACTTTTGGGTATGAGGATACAATAGGCACATCAATCATGGACGACGGGAGTGGTAGGCCGGCCTCTATCAGAGTGGCCACAAGACTTTGTGGTGAGGGGGGGGTACTCTGCCGTTTCACCCATTTGAATATCATGGCTTTAGCATTTTGTGTGGGGTTTGATCCATGACACTGTTTTATCTTAACCATTTCCTCAGCTCTAGTTTTCAACGTAGTTTCAAGCAGTGGCACATGACGTGCACTTACATAATGCAACACATCTATTAATCAGTTCTTTAAGTTCTTCAGGAACTCGATCATCCTTTCCTTTGCACACATTTGCACGTTCAGTACATTCATTCCCACTTCCATACAGTTCTGCGGTGTCAAACCATATTGCCACACATCTTCTTATTTTACCAAAATCCCAAGCTGGATCTCCATGTGGGCCATATACAGTTGAACTAGCAAGCGTATCTGAGGCAAAGGACCCCTCCATGGGCCACTTTCCACCTGTCTCTCCTTGTGTTCTAAGCGTCTGAAGGACGGGTTATACACTGGCATGAGGCAAACACTGTTGTGATAAGTGGCCCCAAGGGCAGGCATGGGTATGGAACGATAAGCTCCACCTATTGAACCATAGCAGAGATCAATGGTGGTATTTTTCTGTGTTGTGCTGCAAGTTACATATTGTTCGTATGTTCTCAAAGTTTTACCCAGGTCACATTTATTGTGTAAGATAAACTAAATTTGGTCAAAACACGGGTTGCCGTGTTGTCGAGAAACAAACGTTGTTTTGGGAAACATTCTCCTGAGCTCTTATCAGCTCTGCTGAGAGGGAGAAACGACTTATCTATTGCCTTTTTCTGTCTGTAAGGAGAACGCAGTGAATTAGGAAAAGGTTGTAAAATAATTAAACAGTCAGTCTTAGTCATCAGTCAGTCCATGATCATGTATAAAGTTTGCTCTGCAGAGGCTTAACTAATTTTGAAAATTCTGAAGTCATTTAAAAATGATTATCCTTTTTGGAAATCTGTGTGGCTTGGGAATAATAACATCCCGTCTTACACACTGTTATTTTTTAGAAAATTCTGCTCACAAATGATGCTATAGCGCGATATTAGAAGTACTTTTCTATCATTAAATAATTGTTTCGTAATTGTGTGTGTATAAAGAAAGCTCTCGTGGTTAAACCAACACTACTTTAGTCACTGCAGTCACTTGCTCGGCCTATAGCCGTGTTTTGGGTAAATGTCCTTGTGGAGTTTTCACCTGCAAAGATAGGAATGTAAACATGGAGACGTTGGATACAGTACAATACTCAGTTGTCTATCAAACCAAATTAGATAAGTTATACCATAATTAGCCAAAAATGTAATCACCTAGCGTGACGCTAACAATTCTGATGTAGACAATTCAGATGGGGGAATTAAGCATTTAATAATAATAATATTACTGGACAGTGAGAGTCACTGCATGTTTGGTGCACCTCACCCTCCTGTGGACCCCTCTCTGTCTCTCCCCTCCGTCCAGTCAGTCTCCCACTCTCTCACTGCCTCTCGCCCCTGGAACTGCAACTGCCGTCCATTCTCTGGATGTTGTTCAGGACATTCCCTGCCCAGTGCAAGTTGTCCCAACACAGAATCAGCCATGCTGATGTTCCTGGTGTTTTAGCCATATCTGCTGGCTCTGCCTCTGCCCCGTCTTCCTCGTCCGCCTTTTCCATTTGTCCATAGGCCTTCAGCTGGGCCATACAGAGGTTGTCCTTGTCACAGAGTTCACATTAGTTCTGTCATAAAAGGATCTCTTCTTTAGGCCAGTCATGTTGAACTGGACCCCATTTAAAATGGAATAAGGTAGTTGGAAAATACTCATCTGGCAGATGCAGGGCTGTATCCAGGTGTAGATGTGGATACAGCTTTAGTTCGTTGAGCTGGTTTTGGTCTGCAACCGGAGGTGTGAGAGAGGAGATTCTGCTTGGCCAGAGACGAGAGACCAGGTCTGGGATAATTGTCCTGTGAGGAGCTTAGCACACTTTGGTTAAAGTTATTTTACCTTTAAGCTAATCACTGTCTCTGTTCACTTTGCAACAAAGGCCTGACAAAAATGCTTTTATTTCTCTAAAATTTAAATGATTGCTAACTTAGCTTTTCTATCTTAACGAGACTAAAGCTCACATTTCCTGGAAAGACCATATTCCTCCCATACATTTACCAATGCACATGTATAGTGAGTCTCCACCCTTATCACACATTCTTTGCACAACTGTCAAATTCAACTTCCAACTCCTTTTGTTTAAACGGACTGTTCCCTTTTTACAATAATATTGAATTTTAGAGAATGCAGTGGAGGACAGATCCAACAGAAGACACAGAGACCTTAAATAAACCACACACAATTAGTACTTGAGAATATTTTAACTATTTTAGAACGTTCTTAATTTTAGATTTATTTTAGCCAAATATTTTTTATGGATCCTACGCACTGTCCCTGACAGTAAAGATATCTTTGTGGTCCCGGACCACCTAGTGCCCGGCACTAGATAGAATAGTTTAACCCGGTTAAATCTATCCTATTCCTCGAGTTTGGTCCCTGACCCTAGTGCCCCTGGCGCTAGATAAAATAGTTTAACTTAGTTAAATCTATCCTATTTCTCGAGCCTGGCCCCTGGCCAGTATAATTTTGGTCCCTGACCCTAGTGCCCGGCACTAGATAAAATAGCTTAACCCGGTTAAATCTATTTTATTTCGTAAAAGCTCGTCAGCTAATGCGAATTAAAGACCCCTGGTCTTTAGTTTTTAGTTCAACTAATCAGCAGCTGTCCTAAACCAACTTGTAACTAAAGCTAGTCGTCCAACATACCCTAAGCTTACTTTTATAGTTTATAGTTTATTGACCCCTGGCCTTTAAAACTTTAATTAAACATTGTGTTCTCACCTTTTTAGTCTCTTTGAGTTCTTGGATGCCGTATCGGGAGATCCCCCGAAGCACATCTGATTTAGGCGCCAACCTGCATCTCCTGAGGTCAGTTACGGTCCTCCGTGGGGAGAGGTTTAGGCTCCGGGACCCAGTCTCCGGCTGTGCACAGTTAACCTGTCAGAGGGTGCTTCAGGGAATCCTCGAGTTAGACATCCCGGACGAGCCCCCAAATTGTCATGGAATTGAAATACCAACCTTTAAAAGATGAGAATATAGTCAATTAATACGAGGTGACACAATGTTTAAATACAAAAATAGAACAGATCTTTAATGTTTGCAAACATGAGTCAAGACAACAATCAAGCAATGGGATTGTGTGAAATGACCACCGATAGGCAGTCAGACAGAGAAGTTATAGCAAAATCTAATTACGCACGAACCTCATCCTACGTAAATAGCTTTCAGGGTTGGAATAGTGAGACATAACAACCTTCACCATAAGGTCAGGTCAGAACTTTTGTTGATTAACTTCCGTTTATTTAGAGTCAAGATGGCATTAGTCTTATATAAACACATAATTATTATGACTGTAATAAAGAATTCCACAACAGGTGCTACTCTCTCTCTCGCTTTCTCTCTTGCTCGCCCGCTCGCTCACCGGCTCCGTGTGTTAGCGTCGCTCAGCGAGCGGGTGAGCGAGTTAACGAGCGATCAACAGCTGAGTTTTTTCCCCTTTTGTAAGACTGGTGAAAAACCGGTCAAGGTACAATCATGTGGACTCTTTTATTACCCTGATGTAGTCCTATGTGTGAATGACACAGACATAAGATTGACATGCATCATCACCAATCGCCAGCAGCACTGCATCTACTGCCCACAACAGCAACAGGAAAATAAAAAATAAATTTTGTATGTAGTTTCAATTATCTGCATTTTAAGTGTTACATATTCTTAGTAATGGCAGAATTGTATAAATAAAGGTTCATTTTTTAGCAAGATATTTGGCAAGTAGCCCCACTAACATTAGCGAAAGCTAGTGGTCATCCGTCCCTCAGTCCAGTTGTTAAGCATCTGGCTGCTAGCAAGTTATGTTGTTTTGTAAATTTTTCTATTCATCTTAATTATATTAAATGTTGACTTTTTCTTTTATTCTTTTCCCTAGAATGCACCAGAATGCCCCGATTACATTTTAAAAACACAAAAGAAACGTCTTGGGGGGGATACCCCCAGACCCCCCCTACAGGGGTTTAGTTTCTGACAGTTTTTTCAGAGCTTTTCAAAATCGCAAAATAAAAATCCAGTATTAGACAAAGTGGGATATTACTATGTTGAACACACATAATAGGTATAGTGAAGTTTAGAAATTATACATTGAAATATTTCTCAAATTGCATAATTAATTATTTTTTGTTTGCACCCCTTCTAATCTCAGATGCACCCCGAGTCATTATGTTCTGCAACCGGGCCTGGTGTTGAGATATATATATTTTTGAAATCGGATGAAACTGTTAAAACATTCACAAAGAAAAAGGGGACACTGCTGCTATATTTTATTTTATTTTTCAAAAATGAATTATATATTTTATCTTTATTTTAAGATTAATATTATATTTATTTTCACCATTTTATTTTTAAATGCAGCCCTTCTTTTCTATGAAGAGATTAGTTTCAGTTGAGTCAGTTGAACCTCCTTAAAGGCCTACTTCACCGGTTTGAATATGAAGGTGTATTGAATTCTGAGATCCTATGTAGTATAAATGTGCAAAAAAAATTGAAATCGGTTCATCCTAGCCTGAGAAAAGGCAGAAAGAGTGTTTTTTTTAACCCTATATTTCTTTCTCGTGACATCACAGAAAGAGAAATATAGGGTTAAAAAAAAAACTTACTTTGTAAATATTACTGTGATGTCTTTTACTGTGACATCACAGTAATATTTACAAAGTAAGTTTTTTTTAACCCTATATTTCTCTTTCTGTGATGTCACGAGAAAGAGAAATATAGGGTTAAAAAAACACTCTTTCTGCCTTTTCTCAGGCTAGGATGAACCGATTTCAATTTTTTTCGCACATTTATACTACATAGGATCTCAGAATTCAATACACCTTCATATTCAAACCGGTGAAGTAGGCCTTTAAATAATACCTTCAGTATTATATATCTGTATTGTTTAAAAGTGAGAATAAATATTGTCAAAATGTTTTTGAACATATTTTTTGACCTATTCGAATTTTAGTTGAATACCCCTGCTCTATAGCAACTATTAACAAGAAATTAAGACCAGAAATGTAGTATAATAGGAGATCTTTAAGTCTTTTTTTTAATTAACTATGGACCTGTGAGCTTTAGCCTCAGTCTTTTAGTATCATATTGGCCATCAAATCCATCCATCCAATCCTCTTTTGAAGGATTCTGTTCAACGTAAATCAAAGTCATGCCACTCCAGAGAGGAAAGCTTGAGTAGCTACAGTAGGGAAGCAGGGCTTAGATGTTTATAGCACGCACGCACACGCACGCACGCACACACACACACACACACACACACTGCATCATCTTTTATAAGGAAAAGGACAGATGCTGGGGCCTGATGTGACCTGTGAAAAGCAGAGTGTTGGCTTACTGGAGGTGTCGGGATGTAATTTGCGCTCCCCAGTCTGCGGCTTCAATAAGGAGGCTGTGATGTGAGCAAGAGGGCTCGGATGCAGGATGAGACTTACTGCAGCTCTTAATGATGACATCTTATGCTACACTGACTGCAGCAAAGACGAGCCAAGGGATGGGAGAGAGGTGAGAATGTATTTATTATTTAACTCCCACAACAAATAGTGATGTTACATTGATTCAAAACAGCAGAGAGAGCTGCTTTGAAATGGATAGAATCGGGACAACAGTCAGGTCAGCTTGATAATGAAACCGGATCACATCCAATTTCATAACTGTAATATGAGTCTTGTTTACAGCTTATCGGCACACAGCACATAATATAGGATGGACCAACAAACAAAGGATAAAAAAACCCTGTTGCCTGTGAAAGGAGGATTTCCAATGTGTTGAACATATGGCATACTGAATTCCTGCAGTCTCCTTGGACCTTTCTCTGTTGCTGAGATTGACCTCTGACCTCGTTATGTCAGGAAGAAAAAAGGATCAAAAGATTATTGCAACAACAACGACAGCAAATGCAAAGATTCGGCCTAGATTCCTGTGGAATGTGTGAGACCCAGCTATAGATTTCCAGCGTATGACTTGACACATGTAAAATGCTCATTACCGGTGGGTTTTGTAAGACTTCTCCTCCTCCTCCCTTCTTCTATAAGAAAGGGGAGAACGTGTAGTGTTTTAGACAGCTGCAGTATTGTTACACACCTTGTAGCTCTACCCCTAAATAACTGGCTATGTCTGAAGGAAAAAAAATCCTGCCACCGGCAACTGTTATCGACCGGCTAAATCAACCACATCCTCCTTCATATTATCTGTACAGATAAGTGATATTGATGTCTCATCTGACTC
This sequence comes from Ammodytes marinus, assembly GCF_949987685.1. Taxonomy (NCBI): domain Eukaryota; kingdom Metazoa; phylum Chordata; class Actinopteri; order Uranoscopiformes; family Ammodytidae; genus Ammodytes; species Ammodytes marinus. The sequence goes on along the minus strand of NC_137234.1, from coordinate 32,566,637 downwards.
TGTGTGTGTGTGTGTGTGTGTGTGTGAGTGTTCTGACCAGCAGTCATCATCCCAGACTTGGGTGACGACGTGGATTTGAAATGAGGAGGCAAAGCACTAGAGCAAAATCTCCCTGCTTTTCTCCATATAAGTTGGTTCTATTCATCACAATGGTAAACAATCAAACAAAGCACCAAAGGTGTGACTGATGTGGGGGCACTGCACTGCGTGGGCCTCACCAAAACTAAACAACTACTCCTGCTTCCTAAATGTGAGCCTGAACAGTTTGGGAAGTTGTGAGGCTATTACAAATATTTCTTTAAATACTGTAATTCTATCAGACACATTTAGTTGACCTCGTCCTGTCCTACTTTGCAATCAGTGCTGCTGTATTCTGGTTTTGTTTTTGGCGTTACATAAGAAATTAAATCAGATTGATTATGCGGTATTTATTTCTCTGCAGCTGTTAATGACGTTTATTATGTTCTGTTATTGTTAATTGTGCAGTTAATTGGTTTGTGTTTGTGGGATATTACGTGTGTGGGTTTGAAAATCACTGTTTACTCCGTGTCTACCAGTGCTGCTTGTCAAAACAAGCTCCCGTGTGATAGAATAAAAAAAAAAAGAAGCCAATATAGTATACGTTTGTTTTTGCTGTGGGTTAACACGCCTTAGGTTTATCATTTAAAGGGGATATATTATGAAAAACCAAACATTGCCGGTGTTTGGGCACACTGTTTAGGTTATTGGCGTCCCTACCAGCACACACAAGCTTCAAAAAGACAAATATGTCAGTTTCTTCTGGGACACTCATTTTGAAAAAGGGGGGATTTGAAGGTTTGTTCCAAAATACACCGACTGATGACGAAATCGGTCGGTTTTCATTATCATAAATACTCCCACGGGAAAGCTCACCAGAAACTCGGCAGTTGATTGGCAAATCAAGACGCCCCGTTGGTAACCACACACACCTGGCTGAGCCTCCACTCGCTCATGCAACAACAAGCTGCAGTGTGAGCTCAACCTCAAGCTACCATCACACCCCAGCCTCGAAGCACACTAGGGCTGAATGGATTTACTTCATTTTTTATTAGGCTATCTCCAGCAAAGGTTTGCAATCTGTTAGTGTGATCATAGCCTTTTTACTGGAGTGTGGAGGAGACTGTGCCAGGAAGACTGAGAGACACCATCTGTCCGAAATGTAAGTAGTCCTATTTTAAAAATTATTCTGTCCGTTTGTTAGTTCAATGTCTGGAATGTGCTTTATATTATCCCTTCTATAATAACCAACACCGACTGAAATGAGAGAATGCGGGGTTTAGTCGTTAGCATTAGCGCCCGCTAACCGGTTAGAGCTGTGAGTCTTTTGCAGTGACTGTTATTTGGCTCTTTTGTGAGCTCACGTTAGTCCTGCCGTGACAGCCCCTGTGTGAAAAACAGACGGTGAAACTGTAGGGTGTGTTGGAAACTGAAGAGTATTTTTTTTTAATAGCTTCATCCTGCTACCTGCTAGCTGTCTGATTGTATAGCTCAAGTACACACCGCAATAAGTCTGCGGACAGTGTGTAGTACAAGCAGCAGTGGGCCTATTACATGATCTCCAGTGTAATGTACACATAGACAGGAATACTGTAAGTTGTCTCTGCTGGTGTTTATTTCCTGTCCGTTATATTTCAAAAAGCACACAGTATCACTCAGAACTTGTTGCTTATTGAGCCAGGGCTATACTGAATTAGTTGTAGCTTTGCCATAACAGATGTATGATGTAGGCCTTTACATGTCAGCTAGGCTACATGATGTAACATTGAATGTGCCATGTTTTACAGGTGTCTGAGTGACCTGATGGAGCCGGACGGAGCCACCAAGACCGTCACACTATCCGTTCCTTCAGAGGAGAATGTGTTCACTGGGTGGGACAGGTTGTCTTCTTCAGGGCCCAACAACAACTGGACAGTTACATAAAAGTTATGGCTTTGCTTCTGTTTGATATGTACACTTCATATTTTCATTCCACTGGCTATGAATAAACTGCTTTATTTTCTAAGGATGTTTTTGGTCTTTTTAAAATGTTACTGTTAAAATACTGTTTTATCAGAGAAAATCTTCAGCGAGATGAAAATGTGAGTTTCAAGTAATCCTTTACTACAGGTAGCAAACAGTGACAGTAAGCAACACAATACATTTTTTAACGGTAAAACTTTATTATGAATGAGTGATCACAATACAAATTATACATTATCTACTAGATATTGAAATGTTGTTTTTGCAGCTCTGACAAACCTAAAGCACAATTATTTCAACCATACATTTTACAAAAGATAATGCCTTTCCAGTGAATCTTGACATGATTCTGGATACATTCTTTTCCATTATGGTTACTGTACATTTTTACATGTCAACTCAGTATCGGTTCACAACCAAAGCTTTTTCACTCCACTGGGCTGTAGATCATTCCACAGTCCTGTAAAGACAAATGTAAAACAGGGTGTATGTTACCAGTTTAGAGAGTTTATGCATAAATACTTAGCTCAAATTATGTTATTGACTGTGACATAATTAAACAGTATTTACCTGAGGATAATGTCAGGGAAATCAGAAATATTGATGCCATTTTCACAGTTTTCAGCTCAGACTCCTGTCTGAACAGGTTCAGTTGTACATCTTTTAGTTTAGAACTGGTTAGTCGATATTTGTGGTAGAAATGAATGAAGCTAAACATGTTTACATTGGTCTCCATGCTGCATTGGCCAAAAGTAAACAAAACTGACAGCTGGGCGTGTGCCATGCCCATGTAGGTAGGTATAGAGTAAATGAGCAGGGCGGTGCATGCACGCCCATGTAGATCTGACCAGTCAGAGCAGACTAGTATTTTTGCGAAGGGGGGGGGGGGTAGATGTCAAAACCAACCTTTTGAGATAGAGGCAAAAGAAGGCTGGAAAAGGCGATGAAGAAATGGGCAATGGTAGAAAACTAATGGGTCTTTTGAACAATAAACCATGAAAACCTCTCCTAGTAGACCTTGGAAATACACCTTTAAAACCGAGATTTAGCATAATATGTCCCCTTTAACCGATGTATCGATTGTAATTTACTATAATTTCTAAACAAATAATCTGCTCAGAATTCATTTTGTCCATTTTTCTTTTCATGTGTGACCAACCTCTTCATACCCTCAAAAGGCCTTTTAAGATGTACAATTCGTCAGTCAGCACTGAATTAAATTGTTCATAGCATTATCAACTTTCTTTAAATAAGACCACAAGAATTGTCGGTGCATGGATAAAGAACAAAAGTTAAATTTTTCACATACAGTGGCCCTCATTTATCAATCTTGCGTAGACCAGAAAAATGGGTGTACGTACATTTCCACGCAAATCTCGGCATTTATCAATATGGACGTGAGCGTAGGGTACGCTCAAATCCCACGCCAGCTCTCAGCTCGTGTACGCAAATTTGAAAACAGCTTGGACTCGCAGTGCAGGCTGTGCCGGGTAACCGATGACTTTGTTGGACAATTATTAGAAGATAATACAAATGCAGTGCAAATAAGATCGAAATAAAGATATTAATCACTTAAAAATGAGCAGCTTATGGTGTGCAACTGAGTAGGAGAGCTGATTCAATAGTGCGCACACCGGCCACCTAGGAGGGCTGCATGGGACTGCGTAAGGGCAGTTGTCTCCGTCTTGGAGCAGCTGGGGGGACACTGAGGCACGGGGGCTGCATTCATTCAAAATGTTAGCCTAAGTATTAAATATGTAGTAGACATACACTGCTCTTTATGATACAAAAAAATACACGGCACAACATTCAGCTTAACATTTTATTTATTTGACGCACTTTTTAGATGTTAGTTCCTCTTTTAATGTGTCATTAATGCTAAAGCGGGCGATTTATTTCCACCGTTAACCGGCACGTTGTTCCTATCTGCTGGTGGAGCAGGACGGTGGGCGCGCCGCTCTAACAGCTGATCGCTGCCGGGTCGGCTTGTGCAGCTGACGGCCGGGCTGACCACTCGTGCCAAGCGCATGCTGTCATACAGTAAAACGCTAAATGTGTTATTTTTAGTTTTTAAAACCATTTGAATAGTGCTATCTAAAAGGGCCAATACATTCTAACCATTCAAATCTCTGCAGACGTGTATTTATTTTATGGGGACCATTATCGGACAGTTGGTGCGTCTTTTTCTCCTCCACCACTTACAGGTCCTTCTCATATAATTAGCATATTGTGATAAAGTTGATTATTTTCCATAATGTAATGATAATAATTGAACTTTCATATATTTTAGATTCATTGCACACCAACTGAAATATTTCAGGTCTTTTGTTGTTTTAATACTGATGATTTTGGCATACAGCTCATGAAAACCCCAAATTCCTATCTAAAAAAATTAGCATATCATGAAAAGGTACTCTAAACAAGCTGTTAACCTAATCATCTGAATCAACTAATTAACTCTAAACACCTGCAAAAGATTCCTGAGGCTTTTAAAAACTCCCAGCCTGGTTCATTACTCAAAACCGCAATCATGGGTAAGACTGCCGACCTGACTGCTGTCCAGAAGGCCATCATTGACACCCTCAAGCAAGAGGGTAAGACACAGAAAATAAATTTCTGAGCGAATAGGCTGTTCACAGAGTGCTGTATCAAGGCACCTCAGTGGGAAGTCTGTGGGAAGGAGAAAGTGTGGCAGAAAACGCTGCACAACCAGAAGAGGTGACCGGACCCTGAGGAGGATTGTGGAGAAGGGCCGAAGCAGCACTGGACTGTTGCTCAGTGGTCCAAAGTTCTTTTTTCGGATGAAAGCAAATTTTGCATGTCATTCGGAAATCAAGGTGCCAGAGTCTGGAGGAAGACTGGGGAGAAGGAAATGCCAAAATGCCTGAAGTCCAGTGTCAAGTACCCACAGTCAGTGATGGTCTGGGGTGCCATGTCAGCTGCTGGTGTTGGTCCACTGTGTTTAATCAAAGGCAAGGTCAATGCAGCTAGCTATCAGGAGATTTTGGAGCACTTCATGCTTCCAACTGCTGAAAAGCTTTATGGAGATGAAGATTTCATTTTTCAACAAGACCTGGCACCTGCTCACAGTGCCAAAACCACTGGTAAATGGTTTACTGACCATGGTATTACTGTGCTCAATTGGCCTGCCAACTCTCATGACCTGAACCCCATAGAGAATCTGTGGGATATTGTGAAGAGGAAGTTGAGAGACACCAGACCCAACACTGTGGATGAGCTTAAGGCCGCTATCGAAGCATCCTGGGCCTCCATAACATCTCAGCAGTGCCACAGGCTGATTGCCTCCATGCCACGCCGCATAATTATTTGAAGGTTGACTTTTTTGTATTAAAAACACTTTTCTTTTATTGGTCGGATGAAATATGCTAATTTTTTTAGATAGGAATTTGGGGTTGTCATGAGCTGTATGCCAAAATCATCAGTATTAAAACAACAAAAGACCTGAAATATTTCAGTTGGTGTGCAATGAATCTAAAATATATGAAAGTTCAATTATTATCATTACATTATGGAAAATAATCAACTTTATCACAATATGCTAATTATATGAGAAGGACCAGGTCCTTCTCATATAATTAGCATATTGTGATAAAGTTCAATATTTTCTGTAATGTACTGATAAACATTAGACTTTCATATATTTTAGATTCATTACACATAACTGAAGTAGTTCAAGCCTTTTATTGTTTTAATATTGATGATTTTGGCAAAAAAGTAAAGAAAAACCAAAAATCCCTATCTCAAAAAATTAGCATATTTCATCCGACCAATAAAATAAAAGTGTTTTTAATACAAAAAAGTCAACCTTCAAATAATTATGTTCAGTTATGCACTCAATACTTGGTCGGGAATCCTTTCGCAGAAATGACTGCTTCAATGTGGCGTGGCATGGAGGCAATCAGCCTGTGGCACTGCTGAGGTGTTATGGAGGCCCCAGGATGCTTCGATAGCGGCCTTAAGCTCATCCACAGTGTTGGGTCTGGTGTCTCTCAACTTCCTCTTCACAATATCCAACAGATTCTCTATGGGGTTCAGGTCAGGAGAGTTGGCAGGCCAATTGAGCACAGTAATACCATGGTCAGTAAACCATGTACCAGTGGTTTTGGCACTGTGAGCAGGTGCCAGGTCTTGTTGAAAAATTAAATCTTCATCTCCATAAAGCTTTTCAGCAGATGGAAGCATGAAGTGCTCCAAAATCTACTGATAGCTAGCTGCATTGACCCTGCCTTTGATAAAACACAGTGGACCAACACCAGCAGCTGACATGGCACCCCAGACCATCACTGACTGTGGGTACTTGACACTGGACTTCAGGCATTTTGGCATTTCCTTCTCCCCAGTCTTCCTCCAGACTCTGGCACCTTGATTTCCGAATGACAAAATTCGCTTTCATCCGAAAAAAGTACTTTGGACCACTGAGCAACAGTCCAGTGCTGCTTCTCTGTAGCCCAGGTCAGGCGCTTCTGCCGCTGTTTCTGATTCAAAAGTGGCTTGACCTGGGGAATGCAGCACCTGTAGCCCATTTCCTGTACACGCCTGTGCACGGTGGCTCTGGATGTTTCTACTCCAGACTCAGTCCACTGCTTCTGCAGGTCCCCCAAGGTCTGGAATCGGCCCTTCTCCACAATCCTCCTCAGGGTCCGGTCACCTCTTCTGGTTGTGCAGCATTTTCTGCCACACTTTTTCCTTCCCACAGACTTCCCACTGAGGTGCCTTGATACAGCACTCTGGGAACAGCCTATTCGCTCAGAAATTTCTTTCTGTGTCTTTCCCTCTTGCTTGAGGGTGTCAATGATGGCCTTCTGGACAGCAGTCAGGTCGGCAGTCTTACCCATGATTGCGGTTTTGAGTAATGAACCAGGCTGGGAGTTTTTAAAAGCCTCAGGAATCTTTTGCAGGTGTTTAGAGTTAATTAGTTGATTCAGATGATTAGGTTAAGAGCTCGTTTAGAGTACCTTTTCATGATATGCAAATTTTTTGAGATAGGAATTTCGGGTTTTCATGAGCTGTATGCCAAAATCATCAGTATTAAAACAACAAAAGACCTGAAATATTTCAGTTGGTGTGCAATGAATCTAAAATATATGAAAGTTCAATTATTATCATTACATTATGGAAAATAATCAACTTTATCACAATATGCTAATTATATGAGAAGGACCTGTATATAGGGAACATTATGGAACCCTGCCTTTGAGAGGGAAAGCAGCTTACTAGATAACTCAATATCCATCATTCTTCAATAATACTGTATCTACTATTTGAAAATGCGTCATCATTTATTACACATCAATTATATTATAATTAAAATTATTATTTTAAAATGCATAAATACACATGCACACAGTGTTGAATGAAAATATGTGAGGCTTTATTTAAAGAGTTTGAAGTCAGTAGGTCTTTGAGCAGGACACTTCCACAAAAACACTTTGTCCTTTCTCGTCCAGTTCTTGATAACTGCAACACAAAAGCACAGTGACAGAAAATAGGTAAAGGTTTGCTTATGGTTAACACACACAGACCTGGCTAACTGTTGTCAAATGATCTACAGTGGGTTGCAAAAGTATTCAGACCACTTGAACTTATTTTACAAGTCACACTTTTCCGTTTTTTTTATTTATTTAAATATAAAAAATTTAAAACTATGTATCATCACATCACAATTATAAGCAATGCTGTGTTGGTTTATTACATGAAATCCCAATAAAATAAATGTACGTGTGATTTATCCATGTGGAAAGGTATAAAGGTGAGAACACACCGGGCGCGTTGGGTGTGGTGGGCGCGTTGAAAAATCCTATTTTTGCATAGGGAACCATTGGTTTAGGCGCGAGGATCCGTTGGCCGCGGCAAAGCGTCGCTTTGGGCGCGTCACCAAAGCGTCAACGCGCCAGCAAAGCGTCAAAAAAAGATGAAAAAATTGAACTTTCAACGCTCCAGCGCGTGACGTTTAGCCGCGTTGGCCAATCAGCAGTGAGCTTGACCCGACACAGACATCGGCTCGGTGGGAGGACAACACAGAGGCTGAGAAACACCGAGTAGGAAATGTATTTGCGGCTGGCTGGTGATATGAAGCCGCTCGGGGTAGAAGACGTGGGGAAAGTGAGCCAGGAGAATGGGCTTCCTGGTTAATTCAGTGAATATGTGTGGCTGTGCTTAAGCCGATAAACCAAGTTAGCACCGGTCGGATAGCGTTAGCTAACTCACCCGGCTGTGTGCGGCCACCACCTCCATATAATGAACCCAAACATAAGTCAGGGGAACTTTCACAACGAGTACAGCGAAGCACCGGTGTTTATGCCTATATCTACGCCAGCCACAGTCCCGTCACAGCCAGGTAATGTAGGCTACTTGCCTTTATTTTCTACTGCCCTGCGCACAATGCTGCTGTAAATGTGTTTGGCATGGTGCTGCCTTGCTGTTTGTGTTCATTTCCGAGTGGCGTGAATCTGCAATGCTGTTTTAAGGCTATTTGTTCCGTTCACTTGCTGTTTATTTGTCTTTTGGCACAATTGTTGGCCGTGTTGTTGTTGTTTTTGTGTGGACGTGAACGCTGTTGTGTCGGGTCGGATCTGATCGCAGCCATGGTTGATTAGGGGAATAAATATATCGGGGGAGACTAGCTGCGTAGCTCCGTTCCTCGGACTCCCACAAAAGATAGAGCGCAGCGATGGGGATTATCTCAGCCATGGTTGATCAGCAATAGAAAAAGCGGGGGGAAATAAGTTTCGGGCGGGCTCATCTACGTAGGCCATGACGTAGGCGCGTTGCTTTTGGGCGCGTTGGACAATTTTTTGACACAAAATGACCAAGCGCCAGATCGGGGGCGTTGGTCGCTTTGGCCCAAAGCGCCAACGCGCCCGGTGTGTTCTCAGTTTAAGGGGTATGAATACTTTTGTGAGATTGTGAAGATGCACTTCGAGATGTCTTTGAGTAAAACCTTGTTTCTGCTTTTAAGAAGAAATTGAATATATTTACAATGATGACACTGAAGAAAATAGTCCTTATGAGAAGAATAAATGCAGTGTGCTTGTTCACCTAATAAGCTTATTAAGTGAAATAATCAAATAGAATATACAGAGAGTTCTATGCAGTTTAGGATATCTTTAACTCAATGACGGATTACCGCATGGGCAAAGTGGGCACATGTCCAGGGCCCTGGCCAATAGGGGAGCCCTTGATTTTTTTTTTTTAATTAAACATTTTTGACGGGGGTTTCCCCCCTGGGAATGGGTCGTAAAAAGTCGGGTTGTTTTATAATCGGGGTCTTATATTCGGCCGGGACAAGCGTGTGTGCGCTTGGATAGAGAACGATGTGTCTAGAGAAAAAAAGGCACGGGAAATGGCCAAAGAGCTCCACATCCCCACTGAAATCAAAGCCTCGACTCATTGTGTTGCGAGTCAACGTGTCAGAGGCACGAATCGGTACAGCGATCGACCTACAGTGGCTTTTCTGCTGTGGCAGTTGTAGTGAGGAGAGTTTGCCAACTGTGCGTTCCCTTTACGCACCAGTACCAGTGTAACGAGCGAGGCGGTTGTTTCACTTTACAGTTAGTCGGCAGTGAGATTGGGGTATCCAGGCTCGGGACATGCAATCAGATCGCGGAGCCTGTCCCCTCGACACCCGTTAACGTGCAGGAATCCCCTGTGATCATTTAGTTTTAAACCACAGAGTGTGTCTGTCTCACTGTGAACGACACCAACACAGCGTTTCACCGGGTGACGCGCTGCTTCGCTCAGACATTGAGTGTAGGCTCCGAGGGGGGCAAGGGTTGGCCAAAAAGCCGGCGCAGAGATCTTACAAAGGCAAAAAAAATCTGCTCGCGCGTTTAGCGCGCGCTCGCATCGTCGGTGTCTCTGCCTTAATCTAACTGTCTAGTAGGCTCCGGCGCAAAGAATCTCTTTCTCTTGCGCAGCACCAGAGAGACTTTATAGAATTGTATTTCGCTCTATCTCTCTCTTTCTCTCTCTAGGCCGTGCACTGCATTATAATGTGTGTGATTGTGGATTGCACGGTGTGCTAGTGCGTGTATTTGCGTGTTGGTAGGGGTCCATGACTGGTTTGTGTCCAGGGCCCGTGGTCATGTTAATCCGTCCTTGCTTTAACTACATTAGCATGAGTAGATTCTTCATCATACCTCTGTTCCTTTTCTTCTCCATGGTTCTTTAACTACTGCATGTGTAGGTCACATCGTCTGTCCTCCAGGGTCCCGGGTTGAGATGAGAGGTTCAGGCTCAATGTCGCATTAGCCCTCAACACACTGGCATTCACTCTGGCACAGGCTGTCTGTAATGCTGTAATACAGAGATATTCTGTTAGGGTATAATATAATTCTTAATTCAGTGGTTATATTTTGTGTGATTGTCATCAAGGTAGCTAGCATGACATGCTAAAAATAAACATTTGGTAGTAGGCTACTATGATAACAACGTTAGCTACGTTAGCTTCAAACACTGGGCCTAGGGCTAAATGTTAGCAACACACACAAGTGAAATACACTGTAGTAGCATAACTAAAGCTAATTAGACAGTAAAATGTAATGTACAGCTAAGCTGATAAGTGACTTACATGATCGGCAATCAGCACGGGGTCGGTGAAGTCTGAAGTAAAGAATGGCAGCTCCAGCAGGCATCAGCTAGACATAGCCGCTCTGCAAAGCCAGCAGCCTTCTAGCCAAAGTTACTAAACTTTTCTTTGGAGAAATGGACGCTGCAAATGCTGGAATTTTTGGTAACTCGTTTATGATTCACCAAAAACGTGGTCCACTGCAGCAAAACAACTCCACGGCAGTTTTAAAAATAATGCATTGAGGTTGAGCTCATTCAGTCGTGCCGTACCGTCCTCTGTCTCTGGGCATAAACGGACCCTTGTGAGACTGCGCTCATGTGATTGGCTGAAAACGAGGAAGACATCCGATTAGCTATAGGTAGTTCCTGGTTGAAAAAAACACATTTGTGAAACCAGCGACCTCAGGGGAGTCTCAAAATTCCACACACAAATACAGACCAATTCACACATGAATGCAAGGAAGTTCACAAATTAAAAGCATTTTGTAAATTCAAATGTAACAGTTTGTATATAAATGTAATAACATCCAAACACATTTTTGATGAAAATTGCAAATCTTTTTTAAATTAATATATTTATGGATTTATATAACATTTATTTAAAACAATACACATTTGTGTGTGGATCGGAAATGTGTTTGTGAAACGTTTTTCTTATAGATGGATTTATTTTACATTTATATATGACGGTTTTCATTTGTGTGTGCATTGAAATGTATTTGTGAGAAGAGAGTCATTTATATATAAATCACAAAATACAAGTGTGAATCCTTCTCTGTGCATTCATTAATATTGAGACTGAATTCATTCCATAGTTACTGCTCCCTTCCTTGCCTTTTTACATGTCTGGAGTTGTTTGTGTTTTTGTGGAGCTAATAAATAGTCTTCTAGTTTAACTGAATGTTCGGAAGGGGAGAAGGGCGGTCCCTCTCGGGCAGGAGCGAAGGGCGATCCTCCTCGGACAGGAGCGGAGGGCGGTCCCCCTCGAGCAGGAGCGGGGGCAGGACCCCTCGGGAGGAAACGGGGCTGGACCCCTCGGGCAGAAACAGGGGGCTGGACCCCTCGGGAGGAAACGGGGCTGGACCCCTCGGGCAGAAACAGGGGGCTGGACCCCTCGGGCAGAAACAGGGGGCGGGACCCCTCGGGCGGAAACAGGGGGCGAGACCCCTCAGGCAGGAACAGAGGAGGAGACCCCTCGGACAGTTTGTGTGTGGGGGCCTTAGAGGCCCCTCATGAAGCCCCTTAGACAGAGCTAATAATGCTTTTGTTTTGTACTTGCTTTTCTATTTTTCACCTACTAGTTGAGGGGGCGATGATGATTTCTTTCCTTATATTTTGGCAATTCCTTTTTGGACCCTGTTATTGACATGAGTGACTGAGCTCTTTGACAATTAGACATTTAAAGTTACTATCAGTATTTCTGGCTTAGGGCCCACCTGAGCCTGGTTGCATGCAATTTTCTTCTCAAAGTGCACCGGACTGATGAATTTTACTCTAAAAGGTTGCATTTTTTTCCTATCGGGGAGCATTCCCCCGGACCGCCCGACAAGGTCCTGGGTCCCCACCTCAGTCTCCCTATTTAGCCTACTGTAAAAAGCACTGTAGGTGTGTATGGTTATTATAGGTCATTACACTGGTCAGTCTGAACTGGTAGCCTAATAATGGCCGAGCCCTCCGCCCCAAACATCAAGTGTCCCTTTTTTTCCTAAATCCAAGGTGGCAACCCTAGCTGAAGATGATTGATGGGATGCGGGGAAAAGATTTGGGATGCTGATGATGCTTCGCGGGCTTTGGAGTCAACCGCCGCGCGTAGTCTGACCAATTTGCCTAGAAGTGCTGTGGATTTCTAGCCTGGCGCTACCAGACCATCGTACTTCATTTCATTTGTACAGAAGATCTGGAAGTGCTGTAATTGGCAAACGTTCACTCACTTAGAGGCGGGTGTCTGTTGAAGTTTAAAACTATTGGATCTGCGCATTGCCACTCTGGATTATCCAACCAATTGCATAACGTTTGGTCGTGAGCCGGCTGTTGACGGTGCGTTCAGGGAACTCGGAAATTTCCGACTTCACTACATATTGTAGTCTATGGATCTACCGGTACCTGGCAACGGTAACTTGCTAGAGCCTAACGTTTAGTTATTTGGATGAGAAGATGCACTGGAACACAGACAGGTCGGAACTCGGAACTAACATGTCGGAAGTTTCCGAGTTCCGAGCGTAAGGGAACGCAGCATTCAACTGAAACTGGAGCGCGACTTCGACCCTCATCGTTCTCAGCCACTTCCTCTGTTCGCTGATTGGATACTCAGAAATCTGTTCGGAAAAATCTCACTAATACGCCCCACCACCAGACTGACTACTGAAGGGAAAATGAAATTTGGGCGGAAGTAGGTAGGCGGGCGGAGCCAGGCTAGTGGATTTCATGGCTTGACGCCCATGCTTGACAAAGTGTTTCACAAACGTAAGGAGAACATGTTGGCAGAGAAATATAGGGTTAAAAAAAAACTTACTTTGTAAATATTACTGTGATGTCTTTTACTGTGACGTCACAGTAATATTTACAAAGTACGTTTTTTTTAACCCTATATTTCTCTTTCTGTGATGTCACGAGAAAGAGAAATATAGGGTTAAAAAAACCACTCTTTCTGCCTTTTCTCAGGCTAGGATGAACCGATTTTAATTTTTTTCTCACATTTATACTACATAGGATCTCAGAATTCAATACACCTTCATATTCAAACTGGTGAAGTAGGCCTTTAATATAAAGCGTTACCTTAAATACATCTTCACCTCATCACTTGAATCGGATGAAAGACTTGAGGCCGTGGTGGATGGTGTCATTGTAGTTATGTCGCCAACTGTAACTTTCAAGTAGCAGTTTTTTTTACATTCAACAAGCCTACATGAAAAGCCAACGGTTACAGTTGACGACACTGTCCATCGGAACTATACCAGTTGGAAATGTCCTCGAAGGCTTTCCGTGGCTTCTCCGAACGGGAGCCATAGAGACCAACCTTTGCGATCTAAAATTGTACCACTTGATGATGTCACATTACACAGTGCCCCCCCCCCGTCCCCCTCTCACTTCACTCAAACATGTGCTCTGCAGCTAAATCAGCCTGTGCCTTCCTCAGTTACAACGTGTGAAGAATGACAGAGGGACGGTGACAGGTCAGAGCTTGTCAAGTTGTCTGTGTTGCGTTTGGTTATTTATAGGAAACAGCCGAGGAGGAGCTTGTCAAGATTTGCTCTTTGAAGGATCTGTAGGCTGGTGAAGAGTTGAGTATTTGTATATTCTCACTTCATCACTTTTCTCTTTCATTAAAACAGAGCATCAAGTCAGCAGATGTTGATTTGTTTATGGATGTGATTGTTTAAGGCTTTCTTTTATCAGTGTGGGGCATGTGTGCCATGGCTCGGTATGTCTTTAGGGTCATATGCTCATGTTCAGGTTCAAATTTGTAATTCAGAATCAGAAAAAACTTTATTTATCCCAAGAATGGCCATTTAATTCACAGTTCCAGTTTGCAGTAAAATATAAATTAAATAAATACTATAAAAAAGCAGTATGAGGTAGAATTTACATAAATCACCAGCAGCCCAACACACATATTCAACTCACATTCATTTCAACTCAACCTGTCAGAACAACCACCCATCTACACTGGTGAGCTCTCCACCTTCTCCTGACTCTTGTGATAATTCAGTAACCTGATGGTTGCAGGAATAAAAGAGTGCGAGTACCTCACTGTTCTTGCCCTGATTGAATGATAGCGCCGCCCGGAGGGCAATAGTGTGAATTCCTCACCGAGGACATGGTCAGGCTGACTGATAATGCATTTGGCTTTCTGGACGGCATGTTCGTTCCACAATGAACGTATGCTCTTCAGCTGGATTCAAGTGATCTTTGAAGAGATCTTTAATTTGGGTTTGTACTAAAAAATGTTTTCATGGTGTAATGTTCGGGGGGGAAAAAACTTTATATTTGTCACAGTGTTGACGAATATCCTCTTTCAGCCTCTGTAGGAAACGCTCAGTTTTAGAGCCTGTCTCTTTTAATCCCCGTCTTCCAAAAAGCCCAGTCCGTCTGATTGGCCCTGAATTTAACTGCCGGTTTGAATCTAACTGCTAGTTAGGTGGAGGTGGAGAAAAAGAAAGAGGGTTGTTTTTTCTCATACTCTCTAGACACACCGGAGGAAACAAATTACTGTTGGAAAAATCATGAAAGTGCATTTTGGATAATAGGTGACCTTTAATATGTAGTGCCACAAGTTGATTGGTTGTGATGGACACCTATACCTTGTTTTAATTGCAATTAATATTGTTTTCCAACTCCCAAAAGTCCCTTAGCTATATAGCATCCTCAGTGTGATAAGCTAAGGCAGCGATAAGGACGTACTCCCTCACTTTTTTACATGTTTGGTGCCACATTTCTCTAAAAAAAAGGTTTGAAGTCATGTCGATAGAGCACTCATTCTGGAAAATCTAAAGTTTTAAGCCGAAGAGATGACAGAGGAATACAGGAGTACAAGTAATACAATACAAGGAGTATCTGAATGTATACAATTTACTAATAAAAGGGAAGTTTCAAATATTCAGGTTACTAATGGTAAAATGTAAAACGTTAACTTTAACCGGCTGTTTGTGTACTTAATGTTGGTGTGAGAGTAAAAGCTTTGGCTCTGTAATTTGAAGCTCTGTCAGAAAGTGCTGACCCACAACCACTTTGCTCCCAACTGCAGGAAGCTTTTGGAATCACTAATTTAACATGACCACTTTCTCTGTGAATGGTGCATTTGGTTATTTGCTTAAGCAACTGATTGAGGCTCCAATTGAATAAACACCAAACAAGTCCACTTAACTGCTTACGAGGGCAGTAGCCTCTCTTTCACTCAGCTTGGAGAAGGTTTGCACAAAGAAAAAGGGGTTTCTGTGAGATATTTCATTCGTTTTTGTTATTTGCTACCTATTGTTATTTTTCAATTATGTGTTCGGTCTTCTTGGCCTTGAAAGGTAGCAAACAAAATAGATTCACATATGAAATAAAGGTTACTCCGAAAAATGACCAGCTGACCTGTATTCTTCTTTTTCCATTCTATAATCTAAAAATATCTTCCATCTTTTAAATCATGTTTGACGTCAGCAACTCAGTTTCACTGGCAGCGAGCATGCATCCTCACAAATCAAACTGCACAGCTATAAAAAGATACTTTGTATGAAAAATGCAGAAGAGTTCCAACTGAGATGCCCCAGTAACATCATAATTTCCACCACGACCACTAAACATGCCTTTTCTTCCATGAAGCTCCATAGCTCAGATCTCCCGGTTGTTCACTCGCACAGCTGTATAATAAACAAGAAAATCCTGCAGAGATTTTTAAAGTACGGGCCCCCCCGGCGCCGACCGCCAGCCCCGCATCGGTGGTGCCCCACCCGTCAGCCCGGCTCGAACGCTTCTACAAACGGCCGCTGCGCGCTTTCCAAACTCGAGTCCCAAGTTATGGCCGAATGAAGGTTGTAGTTGGGGCAAATAAGCAGTGAAGGGCCGCTGTTGCAAAGACGTTTTGGTCATACACATGTATATGTCAGTCCCCTAATGCTGTGTATACAATTTGGTGATGATTGGTTGGAAATCCATAAAGTAGATGGCACTTGACTGTAGGGGAGAACGGGGTAAGTAGGCACACTTTTTACTCTAGTGAGAATTGCTTATCACCTAAACATCTTTCAATAGTCATTCCTACATTAAATTGAAGCTTAAGGTGTTGGCTTGAAATGTGTACCCCTCACTTTTTCTATCTTATTGAACACTCAACAAAAATATAAATGCAACACTTTGGTTTTTGCTCCCATTTTTCATGAGATGGACTTAACGATCTAAAATTCATTCCAGATACACAATTGTACCATTTCTCTCAAACATTGTTCACAAATCTGTCTAAATGTGTGATAGTGAGCACTTCTGCTTTGCTGAGATAATCCATCCCACCTCACAGGTGTGCCACATCAAGATGCTGATCTGACATCATGATTAGTGCACAGGTATGCCTTAGACTGTCCACAATAAAAGACCACCCTGAAATGTGCAGTTTTGTCTCACAGCAAAATGCCACAGATGCCACAAGCATTGAGGGAGCGTGCAATTGGCATGCTGACAGCAGGAATGTCAACCAGATCTGTTGCTCGTGCATTGAATGTTCATTTCTCCACCATAAGCCGTCTCCAGCAACTTCGCACAGCCATTGATGAGGAGTGGACCAACATTCCACAGGCCACAATTGACAATCTGATGAACTCTATGCGAAGAAGATGCGTTGCACTGCATGAGGCAAATGGTGGTCACACCAGATACTGAATAAAGCAAAAAAATGCACATTTCAGAGTGGCCTTTTATTGTGGACAGTCTAAGGCACACCTGTGCACTAATCATGATGTCAGATCAGCATCTTGATGTGGCACACCTGTGAGGTGGGATGGATTATCTCAGCAAAGCAGAAGTGCTCACTATCACACATTTAGACAGATTTGTGAACAATGTTTGAGAGAAATGGTACAATTGTGTATCTGGAATGAATTTTAGATCTTTAAGTCCATCTCATGAAAAATGGGAGCAAAAACAAAAGTGTTGCGGTTATATTTTTGTTGAGTGTAATAGACTATAGACTAAATTGGCGAGTGTTATATTTGAGCCCTGCACGACACTCTCCGCTGATCACAGTGATGGTGCCGCGGAGACACCGTGCATGTTATGTTGTCTTCTAACTTTATAACTCGCGTGTGGGTATTTTGACAGCAAATGTTATAGACTATGCATATGTGAAGTGGAGCCGTGACGTCAGCGTTATCAGGGAAAATGGTTTCGGTGTTTACAAGAAACACAAACCGTTGTGTTTTCCAAAAAATCCTCCCTGGGAGTAGATCTCAAAAACTTGCGGTTTCATGCCTGAGTTTGCTGTTTTCATGTACATGATATAGTGCAACCGCGGAAATTTTTCCACGTTTGCACCGTTACGTGTTGCTGTGACAACAGGGCCTCAGTTGTGGCTCGGGGTTTTGCAGATAGAAGCTGGTTGCTCCGGGCAAGAGGACGGCCACAGCCAATTCAGCATTTCCTTCAGATCAGGGTTTGTTTTGCTGGGGTTTTTCATCTGCAATGAAAAGCAAAATAGGGAGGGTCTTAGTTTTGCAAGCATTACCATTTAAAACCGGTCTTCTTAACCCTTGGGTGACCTTAACTTTTACTACACCTTGGTTACCCTAGAGGGAAAAAACGTCCTCTCCCTATAAACTGCCATAAAAACATTGTAGGGGAGAGTGGCCTAAGTTGTACATTTTGGAAGTTGTGCCACCCCTTGTTTCTAGAAAACCGTGGAAGAAATTGGAAATGTGACCACATATTTAAGAAGAGCCATCCATTTGACTCATCCTGTAAAGAAGATAGACACAAGGAATAAGATATAAGCACATTTAAGCTCAAAAAACTGTGTTTTGCCTTTCAAAGTAAAATTTCCATGATCAAGGTTTTTTGATTATTGTGTCTGAACAATTATAGACAAGTTTGAAAACATTTGACACATGTTTTAGTGCTTTGGTATGCTACATTTTGAGTCTATACAGTTAGCACGATGTCAGCCCTAAATTGCTGCATCATGCTTATTATCCAAATTTCTGGGATTGGGGTGATTTGTGCCAAAGGGCCTGGGTGAGTTGTAAGTAAGTAAGTAAAATGTATTTATAAAAGCACATTTATGACAGTTTGCACTGTCCAAAGTGCTGTACATAGTGCATTCAGTAGGTAAACAATGAAGGTAAAATAACAATAACCAAAATAAAAGTCATAAAGCCCATACATCCACATAAACACAGATAGTAGTGCAGAGGTAAGATAGTTAATGGGGAGGAAACACCAGGGTGTACATATGGGTTTTGAGCCTTGATTTAAAGGCAGAAATGTAGGAGAATCACATTTGTCAGGTGGCAGTTGGTTCCACAAGCACGGAGCAACTAGTGCAAAGTACATTTCTGAGAGTTGTGCCAGTGGCATGGCTGTATACGCTGGTCACCAAAAGAAAGTGATTGTCAACAGTAGCTCAGAAGAGAGTGACATCTCAATTCCACTTAACGACACCACTGATGAGAGTTCAGATGGCCAGAAAGATGATGATGGTGACTTTGTCATTGTGAGCTTTGCAGGTAAAACCATTAGATCTGCTAGGCCTTGTTTAAGAAAATAGTCCTTCAATCTTTGTCAACTATTTACTTTAAATACACCTTAAATAAGTGATTGTCTAATGGATTTGTCTTGCATTACAGTTTATGAGATATATATCAATGGCACAATTCACCCCATGGTATTCTCTCCAACCGCACAACTTACACCACACCGGGGGCAAGTTGTGCATCAAGACAACTTTTTTTCCGAAAGCTATATTTCTTCAACAGTTTATTCCAGATCCAAAGTTTTTATTGCCAGGGATGCACAACACCCTGAAATATATGTACATATTTGAGTTGGAGACTTTACTGTCAAGGCCTTACTTTAAAGTCACTTTGAGTGAAAAGTTGCACAACTTAGGCCACTCTCCCCTACAGTAATATTTGTTTCTACTTTTCTTTTTACAAACCTTTTATCCCACTTGACCTCTTCACATACATAACAAATATTAATTCATTTGTAATTGCTTTTAACCCTTTACATGCAAGCTTATGTGATGACGTGGGCCATTTTTATTTAAAAAAAACACAATAATTGAAAAATTTCTCATTCAATAGATGCAAAGTGGATTTTTTTTTTTTGTGGGATAATTAGACTCTAGGATATGTTAATGATTTGCAATAAAACTCCTTTTGATACATGTTTAGTATTAGTGCAGTCACAGATGCAAATAAATACTCCCTCTCATGACCCTAGAGCAGGGGTTCTCAACCTTCTGCAAGCTGGGCCCCCCCAAAGCTGGGTCATTGCAGTTGGGCCCCCCCACCGACCCTGACAACCCCCCCCCCCCGCCCCCCCCCCACACACACACACACCACCCTACACAGATAGATAGATAGATAGATAGATAGATAGATAGATAGATAGATAGATAGATAATCTATTATTGTTATTATCACAAGGTCTAGGCCAGTGGCGCACCTTTGAGTTGAACATTGGGTTTAGGGTTGGGGTCCGGAAATTTCTTATATGTTAACGTTAAATTCTGGTGCACTTTAAAAGCTAATTATGAGATTGTATCAATGAGACACTGAGGAATAATTTTTTTTTAAATCTCCTTAGAAGAGAAGAAAATAGTAGCCTAAATAGAACATACACAGAATACATTCTACAATAGGTATACCTGTTATGAAAAAGCTTCACAAAACAAAGTCTATGATCAATGGGAAACACTGCTGTCTGACAACCCAGTTCAGAGAATGTTTCAACTATTGAGTCTTGGATATGGAAAGTGGCCAGATTTAGCTCAAAATGCTACCTGCGATTAATGTGCTGTGCAGCCTGAACGCGGAGTTGTGTGTGTCTCACTGGCGATTCCAGGAAATTTTGACTGGGGGTGGCCAAGGTGGGCCACAGAGCTAGAGTGGGGTGGCCATCGCACCCCTGAATGAATAGCATGTGATATGCTGTACAACCAATTCAAAGATGATTTATAATCCCAAATGCCCAAATCATGTTAGTATCCATTGTAATGTTTGTCAGAAAACTAAACCCCTGAAGGGGGGTCTGGGGGCATCCCCCCCAGAAGATTGTTTTGTGTTTTTAACATGTAATCTAAGCATTCTGGTGCATTCTGGCGAAGATAATAAAGGAAAAAGTCAATATTTATTTCAGTTCAGATGAATAGTAAAATTAGCAAGACAACATAACTTGCTAAAAGCCAGATGCCTAACAACTGGACAGAGGGACTGATGACAACTAGCTTTTGACCAAATATCTTGCTAAAAAAATAAACCTTTATTTATGAAATTCTGCCCTAAGAACATGTTACACTTGCTAACTACAAACTTACATTTTTTTATTCAGATTTCAAAAATCTGCTGGGACACGTGCCCATACACATGCATGGGTGGCACGCATGTCACAAGCACACTCATGCTGTTTTCAAGACCTTTGCTGACCAGAGACCAGTTCTAGTGGCCACAGTCCTACCATTAATTCAGTACTTGAAAATTGCAAACTGATCTCATATCAGTGGATTGGAGTGTTTGTGTGATGAACTTGGCAATTACCTATCAAAAAAAGTTAAGAAAGAAAAAAAATACATATCATCTCTGAACTAGGCTACGTATCAGGAAAAAAAAAAAAAAAAAAAAAAAAAAAAGATTTTTTTTTTTTTTTTCATCCCCCTCGCGCCCCCCCGGTAGAGTGTCCCCACCGGTTGAGAACCACTGCCCTAGAGGACAAAAACGTCCGCTCCCTATAAACTGCCCTAAAAACATTATACAGTAATATTTTTTTCTACTTTTTTTTTACAAACCTTTTATCCCACTTGACCTCTTCACATACATATCAAATATTCATTCATTTGTAATTGCTTTTGACCCTTTTAATTCCAGTTTCTTTGATGATGTCAACAAAGTACTGTGAACCTGCAGCCACCTGAAAACCCACAAATTGCACCTTATAGCTGCACACATATGCATGCGCACATAGACACACACACATGCACATACACAGTGATTTCACAACACACACACACACACACACACACACACACACAGACACAACCCTAAGGTATCTACAGTATATGGCTCCACACTTTCCATGAATTTCTCATATTTCTTATGTTTAGGCCTGCAACTCTAAAAAATTATAAAAAAGTACAAAAATGGTTTTAGGGAGCATATTTGAATTTGGTTGAATTTTTTTTCTATTGCACTGTTGGGGGCAGGACCGACAACCTGGAAAATTGCTTGTAATTCAACCCTATGCCAAATAAAGGGAAAAATATATATTGAAAAAAAAATCCCTGGACAAAAATATTTCAGTTAACATAAGCACAGCCAAAGTTATACACAAAAAAGAGCGTAAAAAAAGTGCGAAAGGACAAAAACGTCCCCAAGAGCACCTAAGGGTTAACCCTCGTAATGTACTCCCGACTGACTTACACCCATGGTCCTCTGGAGTCATATTGACCCCAAACGGTTTGGTGTTTTTTTTTAGCCTAAAGTAAAAATTATCAATAAATTCTTTGTTACATGTTTAGTCTGACTTCAGTCCAACCCATTACCGTAAAAGTTGTAATTAGCTTTTGAATTTAGGGCCAACAGGCCTTGTTTACATAAAAGTATACCATGTTTTCGATTAAAAAAATCTAATTATTATTTAATTTTTTTAACTATTATTATTTTGAGTATATTACTTATTAGGGAGTGGCGTATGTCAAAGTTTAGTAAAAAAACATTTTTTTGAATCACCCACATTTTTTAATAGGAGCAAATAATAACACCCTTTGTCCTCTGGGGTCATATTGACCCCACCCTGTTTTTGTTTTTTTTATAGCCTAAAGTATAAATTATCAATACATTTTGTGTTACACCTTAAGTTTGAATTGAGTCCAACTCATTACCACAAATATCTCCCTTATTTTTGGAATTTAGGGCCAACAGACCTTGTTTACATAAAAGTATACCATTTTTTCGAATTAAAATAACAGACAATTCATTTTTCGACTATATTTTATTTTGACTATATGACTTGTCAGAGAGTGGTATATGTCAATGTTTAGTAAAGAAAAAGTTTTTGAATCACTTGAATTTTTTTAATAGGAGCAAATAATAACACCCATTGTCCTCTGGGGTCATATTGACCCCACCCAGCTAAGCATAAAGTATAAATAATCACCAACCTCTGTGTTTCAACTTTTTTGTTAACTTTATTCCAACTTATAACATGACATAAAAAACATAACAACACAACATTAGAACACATTTAACTTTTCAAAATAAACTTTTAGCAATGAAGCCAGCCTGGATATGCCCCTCAGTTACATGCGAGGCAGGTAGTGATAGAGTGATCTTTGCAGACCAATGCATTGCATTTTTGGCACCTTGCTGATACTTTTGTATCAGTCAGGCGAGGGCAGAACCTGCCCCTTCCCCTCTTGGGTGATGGACCAGGAGGTGGACGACGGGGGGCAGCTGGGCGAGAGGAGGCAGCTGGGTGGCAGAACTGCTGGATCTCCATGACGCATCTGGCAGCGGCTTGTGTGCGGGGAAGAACCTGTCAAGTGAAATCAAACTTAATTATAACTAGGGGTGTAACGGTACATGTATTTGTACCGTACCGTGACGGTACAGGCACGTATTTGGTGTTACAGAGGTGGACCGCGGTCCGTTTGTGGCGTACATAGCGTTATATGGCGAATGTACAGGCTTGTTTTGCTGTGTGGAACTTAAAACTTGTCGTCGGAGTTCCCCCCGGACCATTTAGCCTCCGGCTCGGCTCGCACGTGCGCAGTAGCAGCCAGCGAATGAGAGTCTCTTATCTCCATGGTGAGCATGAGGGTCAGGCAGTTTTGCTAACTTAGCAACTTTGTCGCTATATTTAGCGACTTTTCAGACCCCTCTGGCGACTCTTTTTTCAAAAAAAGCGACCAGCGACCAATCTAGCCGCTTCTTCTGGTGTTATTGGTGACTTTTGGAGACCCTGCCTGTCGCTAAAGCATGTATCGCTCTTAACTTCTAAACGAGCAGCGGGTGACTCCGCGGCCACTCCCCCCGTCCCAGAGCACTGACAGGCGGCCAAGTTTTCACGCAGCAGTCCCTCCCAGCTGCGGTCAGAGCAAGAGATAAACAGATCTCCGCTCTAGTGTTCCGTTTGCATCCCTACTAGCAGTTGTAGCAGCGTTCCCCCCTCGTTTACAGTCTATCAGTAGTGCAAATAAAGATGTTATACAGTGCTATCGAACAGAGAGCGAACTGCATGACGAAAGTCAACAGGAAACCGGAGCTTGGAGGCGTCCCCCTGTTATTCAAATCCCGTTTGAGAGATAATTTAAGATTCCAGGTGAATTATGAAAACAGTGATAGACGTTTGGAACAATGTCGGCAGAAGGGGCATTGTTTCACTGCGATCGCCTATGCGGCAACACGTCGAACATGCATGCGCATTTTAGAAGGCAACATCCAGGTGTTACTATCACCGTTACTGTGAAGTAAAAATGATGCCACATTGTATCTCCTGCCTGATGCTGTGTAACGCAGTATTGTTACTTTATCTAATTTTCATGGCGTGCACAACATAGAGTGCACCGTCACTGGTGAGGTGGGTTTTGTTGATTTTTTAAGACTACTTGACCACCCAAAAGTTGTGTGGTTTGCCGAAAATCACGCCAATCAAAAAAATTAAAAACAAATAAATAAATAAATAATAATTAAAAAAATACGGGGCGATAGTGTATTACAGAACAGTTTGTGGCGTTCGGAGCGCAGCATCTAGGTCTACTATAGGCTACTGACGAAAATCACACAACACATTGCATCTATTTATTAACAATATTTATGAATTTAGGCTATATTTTGCTAGCCTGGCTCCGCCCGCCCTCCTACTTCCGGCCAAATTTCATTTTCCCTTCAAGTACGATGGTCTGGTAGCACCAGGCTAATATTTTGCTGCTCCAACTCAAATTCAGCCCAGCCAGGCGATAGTTAAGTTTCAGTTTCGTTTTCATCTCCGTGGTATACAGCCGTTTGGACCAGCTGATCGGCTCCCGACAGCAGGAGTCAGTCTGCGTTCCAGTTGTAGCCTACTGGGAAGTCGGATTTATGGTGCCAGTGATAACTGAACTAAATGATAAAATAAAGCGATCTTCTCCTTCCTATATCTGTCTATCTTTATCCCTCCACTGCACACTCAGTCACTACTATCCATGCTAAAAGGAAGCAGGAGTATAACCTCATTTAGCACATTCTTTTTAAATATTTTATATTATTTATTTATTTTCTCCCCCATCTAATTTTGACGATTTTTAGAAAAATGTGTTGGTCTGTAAGCGCTAAGGGAGCATGTTTAAATAAAACCTGTGGACCTTAACTTTTAAATGTATTTTATTTCATGTTTCTATGTGCTACGCAGGCTTAGATATTAAGGTTTTGGTAGACTTGACAATTTGTACTATTTTTTCAGAAAACCCTCAGGCATTAACGACATGCATCCTAGATTGCAATAGTCATCAATGGGTTAAGAGAGCTGCATCAATATTTTATTTTTTTAAAGTCAAAAATGCCCATTAATAGCCTACTGTATATTTTTTCATTGCAATTTTAGTTACTGCACCTACACTAGTATTTAATAAGTATTTTATTTATTGGAGAATTGCAGCAGTATTTTTATATTTGTTATGCATTTTATTTGTATGTTACATACTGTCAGCTAGTTACTGACAGCTAAAGCTGTTCATTCTCCCTTAACTATGAACCGTACCGTACTGTACCGTACCGTGACTTCAAAACCGAGGTACGTACCGAACCGTGACTTTAGTGTACCGTTACACCCCTAATTATAACAATATTTTTTATCACAATGCAAAAAAATAGTTCTAAGTGTGAGGCCACTACAGAAGGAAGAGCAACAGAAATGTAGCTTAATGCTGACCTTGCGTCGCTTGATGTGAGGCAGCACCAGTTGTCGCCCAAGCTCCTCCATGAACAGCCTCCAAAATATTCAGAAATGTAAGTTTGTTTTCCTACATACACATTACATTTAATATGCATTATCCTTTACATATATAATATATTTAATATACTTAACATGTATATAATATTATGAATAATAAATGTGCAATACCTTGTCAAGGTTATCGACACCGCCTTTGTTGTGGTTGTAGTCTTCAATTATTTTTGGCTTTTTGTCCTCTCGGTTGCTCACAGCAGCATCCCGATGTAGCGTGCTCATCAGGAGAACATTTCTTTGTTTTTTTGGAAGATAGGACACCAGAGCATGTGTCTCTGTGAATGCGAACCTGGATGAGAACCGAGCCCTGGAGGTTTTTGCCACTAGTGCAGGGGGAAGCTCAGGCTTATTCCTCCGCACTGTTCCCACCATGTACATCTTTCTTCTGAGCAGCTCCAGGCCAAGGGCATGTGACGTGAAGAAGTTATCACATGTGATGGATTTCCCCTGGAGACCTTCTGTCATTTCAAGGAGAACGCGCATGCCCTGATTCTTTTCCGACTGCGCACCAGCAGGTTTTCCAGTATACACTTGCATGTTCCAAGCGTAGCTGGACCTGGCATCGCATGCTGCCCATATTTTGATTCCGTATTTCCCTGGTTTGGTTGGTACTAGTCTGGCATGACCACTTCCGCCAGCGTCTATTCGCTACGCAAGCTACGCAGCCCTGACGCAGCCCCCTCCTTTTCCGGTTGCTGGCTTTCCCCTATTGTGATCCCCCTCAAATTCGGAAACAATTCGCTCACAGTCAACCCGTGTGCTTATGTGCAGCGCTCTCTCACACACACACACACACACACACACACACACACACACACACACACACACACACACACACACAGGGTGTGAGAAGTCACATTACTGTAGACAGAAATAAAGTGTGGCGATACTTCGGGATAATAATATTGGCGGCGGCGGTCCGGGACGCAGCCTAGATTAGCCTAGCCTAGCTGTCCAACTTCATTGTACAACTACCCCCGGGCAGAAATACCCTCATAAACTCTGGAAAATGAAGCGTGGGGGTTTGAATTGAGCACCGGACCTTATAACCAGCTAGATTAAGATCCGCCGTTCCCTTTCTTTGGTGAATTAGGGACGGGGAAAGATTCCAACGGCTTCCACTATCACCTAGCAACTCTTACGGCTACTTGCTGCAGTTGGTGTAGCGCTCACAACGTCAAAACCCTGTTCTGCCTGTAAACAGACGGACTACGGCTCTGACTACAGCGATAGGAGGTGGTGACATAAGTTCTCGAATGCTAAAAATTCTACTCGACCGCCGTAGCCGTCCTCTCAACCGCTGATGATAATGTTACCAGAGATAACACTACGTGGCTAGTTAACTCCGGTTAAATTATCCCGTGAGCTCCTCGGGGGCTAAAGTGTATGGTGTCTTGACATGCTGGTTAGAAAGCAACACACTATGTATATTCCTTTTGTCTTTAATAGTTTTTGTGTGGCGTTTGCGGGTTTAGCCATTTCTCTGACAGTCTCTGGACGTGAAGACGTTCCATCAAAATAAGTCCCCCCCCCGGCACTATTTTGCAGGACACCGCTGCTGCTTCCCGGGGTTAGCCCCGCCCTAGATGATTGTGATTGGTTTAAACAAATACAAACAGGCTAGCCCAGTTTCCCCACCCGAATAGACGGCTCTAAACAGAGTGCTTCCAGACCATACTACGTGCTGTAGTTTAGTCTGGCTTTGCGAGACTAGGTTGGTACTAGTGCAGTGCCCGTAGGAAGGAGGTAAACAAAGAAAGATATTAGACAGTACATTTGGCTGCTATCAGTGATGGTTAAGTTTACACTGTTGAAGGTTATTATCAGTAACTTAGCCTACTTTGTAGAAGTTGGCTACAGTATAGTAGGGCAACATTCCTTAGTGTAGTGTGTAAAGATAACCACAAACTAATTCCATGTGTTTTGTTAAGTAAAATGAAACACAAAATGTGATAATTAAGTGTTGAAGCCTAAGGAAGAATGGAGCTGTACAGGTGTTACATATACAATCTGATATTATGGTACCATGCAAACTGCCATCCATACTGCACAATGCACTCGAACTTACAATCAGTTGCCTGTATAGTGGCTGCACTGTGTATAAAAGGAGTATACTGCACGCCATGACAACATTGTCAACCCCATTACCATTACTGTTAGGTATTTGAAAGATAAGACTGAGTTTGGATAACTGTCAGTTAACTTGTCAGTAGTCAGCTGTGTGGGGGGGACTTGTGTGCATGCGCAGGCGTCGGCATGGGGGGGTGACTTGTGTGCGCGGGGGGGGGGGGGGGGGGTGTACTTGTGCGTGCGCGCGGGCTTTCAGTTTAGATTTTAAACGGATATAAAACATTTAGTGGAAGCATCCGAGACCGTGCTGTGAATTAACGTGTCATAGCAGTCAGCTGTGTGTGTGGGACGTGGGCGCGCGCTCTGTCTTTCGGTTTAACTTTTTTACGGATATAAAACATTTTGTGGAAGCATCCGAGCCCGTGCTGTATTATTACAGTGAAAATAGTGTTCAGTGCTGTCTTTACCACTAAAGCGGACATGCGCAGCAGGTGAGGAGTTGTTGAGGAAGTAGGCTGTGTCGGTCTGCTGTGTGTGTGTGTGTGTGTGTGTGTGTGTGTGTGTGTGTGTGTGTGTGTGTGTGGCGCTCGTCAGAGGGAGGCGGGGTTTATTCGGAGATTACTTCATGCTCCGTGCTCACGGTGCTCTGTGGCCTTCAGTGTGCGCACGTACTTTTAAAAACTTCACAATGAAGGATGAAGGATGCACACCTTCGTACTTCTAAAAACTTCACAATGAAGCATGCACACCTTTGTGCTGTGCGCAAGCGATATCCGGAAGCTCATGCCGATCTGACTCAAACTCAGAGAGATATGCGAGCCACAAAATTACAGACACACTTCAGGTCACGTGATGCTTCCTTGCTTTATAGATAGATAGAAGATAGATAGATGTACATTCTCATCCACAACTTGCTCAATTTCACGTGATCGACAATATTCTTAACGAGCAATGATCGATTAATCGATTAATTATGCCCATCCCTAGGTGAAACATCAACAAAGTTGCAGCAAAATGTTGATAATGTGCAGCGAATAAAACAATGCAAATTGCAAAGTTAGTTGTGTTAAAATTAGTTGTGTTAGTATTAAGGAAAAAACACAGAAGGTGAGAAGCAGTAAAAAGAAGCATAAAAGAAAACAGGTATGGGAATAGAATGAGGTTAGCATATTTCCAGGGAAATCTTCGTATGCAGCACCTACAAGAGTTTGGAAGCAAATGATGCAGTTAGAAGCAAAACAAGAACAAGTTTAAGTAAAGCTTAACCGATCGCTGCGCGCAACAGAATAAACAGAAATACATACTCATGTGCACAGAGTTAATCCAAACAACAACAAAAAACACAAAACAAAATCAACGATCGTGGGAAACAGAGGTCTCTCTTTTTCAATAATAAAGGACGATTCATCTCTTAAGAGGAAAGAACAACAAGTTGGATCCACAGAGCCAGGAGGAAAAATCAAGCATTCAAAAATGCTGGCAACAAAGTGACCAAGAGTCTAATGGTCAGGCAGACGCCAGAGTTGCCACACAAAACACAGAGAGAGAAAAGGAAAGAAAAAACAAGCCAACTGACTGATGTTGGCAGAACACTGCATTGTCAGAACAACCAACATTAACAACCACAACAACAAGAAAACTCCAAAATCTCTCACTCTCGCGCGCTCTCACTCTCTGGGACAAAACCATAGAGCACAATACAAAACCCCACTTTCTCTGGGGTGCAAAACACCAAACATCCCACTGTCAACAAAACAACCAGACAAGAGGGCCAACCCTGGCCAAATGCATTTTCCACAAGAAAGGAAACGTTTCAAAGGAGTCAAAACCTGCTGGAGAAAAAGAAAATTGGTATCATAATAAAAAACAGGTTTCCTTAAACGGGGCAAGGCAGCAATGCAAATGAATGGGTTGTAGTAAAAGGCATGGAGGGTGTCTATACCGTAAAGGTGCCGTGTTACCAAAGCGTCACCACACCACCGCGCGACTTCAAAAAATTTAACTTTTAACGTTCCAACGCGTGACGTTTAGCCGCGTTGGCCAATCAGCGGTGAGCTTGACCCGACGTCACGGACATCGGCATGGTGGGAGGACAACACAGGCTGAGAAACACCGAGTAGGAAATGTATTTGCGGCTGGCTGGTGATATGAAGCCGCTCGGGGTTGGGTTAGAAGACGTGGGGAAAGTGAGCCAGGAGAATGGGCTTCCTGGTTAATTCAGTGAGCCGATAAACCAAGTTAGCACCGGTCGGATAGCATTAGTTAACTCCCCCGGTTGTGTGCGGCCACCACCTCCATATTATGAACCCAAACATAACGGTTAAGTCCGGGAACTTTCACAACGAGTACAGCGAAGCACCGGTGTTTATGCCTATATCCAGTAGTGTAGTGGAGGGTATACGCAGGTATACGGCGTATACCCACTTATTTTTCAGGCGACATTGCATATCCACTTCTAACGGCCGCCTCCATTCGTTTCCACTGTTGTCAATGTGTTAGTGTGTACTTCCACTGCGTGTGTCTGTGTGTCAGGAGTCAGGACAGTGAACACCCCCCTAATGGCTGTGCCGTTCTGCCAGCTACGCTCTCTCGACCAATTAGATTACTCGAAACATTTTTTGATAGTAGCCGGCGGTTTTTTCTCGTGGCGGATAAATGCTGGTCCAAGCGCTTCCGAGCACATTTTGTTTCCTATGACGCGAAGGCATGATAAAATAAGATATGAAGCAAACTAGTCAGACAAAAATCTGCTTTGTGAATAAAAATGCATGCGTTGCTACATCGCCGTTGCTGTTAGCAAGCAGCCCAGCACCCGCACCTGCTCCGTCTCACAGTCCCAGCCCAGTCGGAGTCGGAGAGGATGTCGATGCAGAAAGTGATACCGCTGCTCCTTCGACTACAACTTTAAATAAAGACGTCAACCACGGTGAGCACTTTAATAGCAGCAGGGACCTTGTAAATTATGTTAATAACATATATTAAGACAATGAAAACTTAAAATGTTAAGTGTACCTGGCCCAAGAAAATGCATCCCTCACCACAAGACAGCCTGTTTTCAATATAATAGGCCTATTCATCCCTCAATTGCTTCTATTGTTTTGGCATCTAACATTAGCCTACCTGTACGTTCCAATTAATTTCGTGAGTCTGTCTGCAAATATGTCACTGAACAGAATTCAGGAGGCTAATTGTAATTAAATAGTTACATCTATAGCCTGTATTTCATTCACTCATGTTGTTTTTTGTAGCAACCAATAATGACTGGCCAGACCTGTGGACAGCCAAACAAAAAGAAGATTTTATGTCCAAGAACCCCTGGTTAGGATATAAAAACAAAAAATTGGGTAAGTTTAGGTTGTTAGTTTGGCAGCTTATATAACAGTTGACATGTGAAAATATTTGTTTATTACAGTGTGTGTGTGTGTGTGTGTGTGTGTGTGTGTGTGTGTGTGTGTGTGTGTTCACTACATACATACAGATGTGAATACTATTGTTACTATTGATGTGAATTTTATTGTTTAGCATGCTTCAATTTGGATTTGTTGTTTGTAGTCTATATTGTTTTGAACATGTTGTTGGATTCTTTGAATTATGTTATTTATGATGATTTATCTGTTAACAGGTACTATGTCTGATGTTTATAAATAGTATTCAGCTATAGAAACCAAATCATTTATTTCATTTTCAGTTTTAGGACTGTGCATTTTTGATGTGTGGAAGAGGATGTGTTTTTTATTTAAGGTGAAATATGAACAAAGCTGCATTGCCACAGTCTGATAAATATTATTTCCTGTTATCCCTCTCTGCTATTGTCATAGCAGTACTTAACCTCTTAAGTATTTCTTTTACATGATGTTTAAAAATCAGTTTGCTGCAGTACACCCAGAGCAATCTTTCCTAAAGTTGGTTTGTGAATGCTTTTTATTTTATTTTTTTTAAATCAGTTTGTTAAAAATAAACTAATCTCTAATCATTTTTGCCTCATCTTGAATGTATCTTATATTCATGCATTAATTTAGGCCTGTGTTGGACCACTACTCGCGAGGGTCTGTGAGGCAGCGCAATTATGGGAAATGTAGGACCGGCAAAAGCGGCTGCGCGCGCAATACAATTTATAGTATACCCACTTCTCCAGGCACCACTACACCACTGCCTATATCTATGCCAGCCACGGTCCCGTCACAGCCAGGTACACAGCAAATACGTCGGTGTTAAATGGTGGGTGTTGGTGTTAAATATAGAGTGTTGGTGTTGTATTAACACCGCTGGGGGACAAAATGACACTGCTTGTAATTTTTTTGAGAAGATTACGTTGTCAAATCTGGGTGTTGTTTACATCGTCGTTAAATTTGGTCATGACGTAGATACTAGCCACGCCTACAAATCATTCTCCTTGCAACCGCCATTTTCTTTCATATCTGGAGCTGACATTGGAAGATAACTTTGAGAAAGTAAGTAGATTTTTCACTATTGTACAGTTTTATGTGGGTACATTGTTCTTGTGATCAGTTACTTGCTTATGTGTTCGAGTTTTAGAACTCTATTTTGCATTGAATTATTTAACATTAGACCTCGCCACCGAAGACGGTTGACCATGCGGTTGACCATGCGGTAGACTAGCCAAATCATAGACTCAGAAATAGAGGATTGTACACAAGTATACATGATTTTACCCATGTGTGCTGTTCATTATCGTCAAAATGAAATTATTTTTATTCATTAATACTTGTATGATGAAGCCATTATCGAGTATGCGTGTTATGTA
Source organism: Ammodytes marinus (assembly GCF_949987685.1). Lineage (NCBI taxonomy): Eukaryota > Metazoa > Chordata > Actinopteri > Uranoscopiformes > Ammodytidae > Ammodytes > Ammodytes marinus. The sequence goes on along the minus strand of NC_137234.1, from coordinate 32,534,560 downwards.
TGCTAAATTCACTGCTGAGAAAGTTAACCTCGATTGCCAGGCAATGCTAGCTTCTGCGAAAACGCGGCTAAGTGTTCTCAAAGAAAAGCACCTGACAGGGGCAAAGTAATTATGTTGTCTAAGTTGGTATTGTCCTTCTCTCCAAAGAAATGCTGGTTCAAGCGGATTATAAGGGAGTCCGCAAATGGGTCCGAGTTCCCACAATTGATGACACCTACGATTTCTTGAAATTTATTGAAGAAGGTAAGTGATACAGCAACCTATCTAAGCGTTGATGGTCCCGCATATGCCTACTAGCCATGTATTTTTAGAATTACGTGATGATGATGTATGTGTAACCCAGGTGTATTTTCTGTCAGCTAATGTTTTTTCGTATTATCACTGAATGGTGCGTTTCTCTAAGTGTTGCGACCACTTCTAAGTTACGGTAGCTTTACGACTGCTGTTTTACGGTTCATTTATCGTCCTCCTTTGGGATTGTTTAGCGGGAAGCTTTCTTGGATGTAGATGAGCAATGTGTCGCCACGCTGATATTCTTCCGGTGTTTATTTTGGAGTTAACTTGTAAAATAAGTATTTTAAGTGTAGTCTTTGCCGCACAAAGTACTCGGTTTGTTTTGATAGTAAACCGGAAGCCGGTTGGCAAAGTTAATCTTAACAAGACCGCAAGAACGAAACTCAGCCGAGTTTATCCACGTTGCTGAAAGAAGCTGCCGCTGTTTCCCGACTGTTTTCCAGTGCCTAGTGGGCGTGAGGAGCCGTCACGTCTTCTGAACTTCCTTGAAAATTATAGGCAAAACACCTCACACTTATAGAGCTCTATAAACATTTTTTTGCTGGCCAGCACTGTACTATTTTTTTTATTCGAAATACAATACAAAGACACTCGAAGACTTTTTTTCTTGAAGACCGCCCGGTAGTTTTTTTCCGTTGCGTGTTCTCAGATATTGAGAGCGTGGAGACAGTCCTCTCTCTATATAGCCTATATATTTTTTTTCGGACAAAGTAGAGACATTTAAAATAATGGACGGGATAGATATACAGTCCCTTGTTGTTGTTTTTTCAGTCCTTGTTGGACTAATTCATATTTGGTTTAACTCTTGAGCGGGAAATATTGTTTTGTTTATTGCAATATTCATATTAGTCAGATCGAACTGAAACTTCTGCCAGGCAGCAACGGCTCGTGCCCTCCTGTGGAGACTGTGGTATGCAAATTTTGTTGTGGGAACCTTGCTGGCAGGGCGGCTGCTGGCGATCTGTTCGTGATATGCTGAAATATCTCTCGAAAGTTGAAATGAAATTATATTGATAGAGATGCACGAGTTATGTTGATAGTTTAACCTATTATGGTTTAAATCATACAATATTTTGAATTTCTTAAAATAAATGTATGAGCCAGTAGTTGGGATTTGCAATTGTTTGTCAATGCCATGGCAACACTGCCGTCCTGCCTTAGCTACTACGTGACGGGCTGTAACAGCAAGTGTGTTGTGATGGAGTCTATTATAGCTCCATCTAAGACAATTACACTACAGACAAGGCTTCTCCTATTTTTATTTGGGTTTATATGTGCCATAAGTAAGCTCCTCTGAGTCCTGTTCACTTAATATTTTCAAATTGATTTCTGCGTTTAAAGCAGGTAGCTAGATATTTAATTTCATTCATGATTCTGACAAATAACCTCAATGTGTTAGTTTAATTGATGTTTTGAAACTGAAAAGATGTGTGGTTTTAGGACCTGATAAGATGTTTTGTCTTTCAGTTTCCACCAAGTTCAGTTTGCCAGATGGAACTGATGTGAACCTGAAAGACTGCGGGGGTTGATGTATCTGCTGATATATTCGATGAACTACTAAGAGCTTCTACAGTGTCATTCAAAGTGTTTACTGAGCACTCTGGTATGTAAAAGAAGAACATATTTTGCTGCGTTTAGTTCAGCATCCACTGCACATCAGAATCTATTATACATACAGTAGGCCTAAAGATAAGTTGAAGGTTTGTTTATTTTCTACAATTAAAAGCAATGATATACTCCACAACTGTTGGAATCCTCTATGAGAATATACCCACAAACAGTTAACCCCCATTAGAAGGTCCTTTCCTTTTCAAACCGTTATGAGGAACATGGTAGATTTAGTACTGTGGGTCTATTTAGCATCCTTAGGAATGGTGCTTTTGAAAAATGGATAATTTGTCTGAACTTGATTAAAGGCCTACTTCACCGGTTTGAATATGAAGGTGTATTGAATTCTGAGATCCTATGTAGTATAAATGTGCAATTTTTTTTTAAATTGGTTCATCCTAGCCTGAGAAAAGGCAGAAAGAGTTTTTTTTTAACCCTATATTAATCTTACTGTGACATCACAGTAAGATAAATATAGGGTTAAAAAAAAATACTTTGTAAATATTACTGTGATGTCACAGTAGGAGAAATCAGTAATATTTACAAAGTAAGGTTTTTTTTTTAACCCTATATTTATCTTACTGTGATGTCACAGTAAGATTAATATAGGGTTAAAAAAAACACTCTTTCTGCCTTTTCTCAGGCTAGGATGAACCAATTTCAATTTTTTTTGCACATTTATACTACATAGGATCTCAGAATTCAATACACCTTCATATTCAAACCGGTGAAGTAGGCCTTTAAGTACGCTCTGTTTCCGTAGCTGAGAATGAGCTCTCGGAGGTCTCCATCTGCTCGGTTGAGGAACAATGCTCTCCACTCGATTCTACAATCTCCTGCTCATCAGTTGAGTCTTCAAGCTCTACAGCAAGCTCATTCTCCACTGTAATTTTAGAGAGTACCAAAGCACGAAGAAGGCAGCTGGTTGATGGACCACCTGACAGTAAAGTGGCAAAAGATGTGAGTTTTAAAGTTGTTATTGTACTTAAGCCAAACTTTTCCAATGTGTTTTTTTTGACACATGTTTTTTGTCCCAGTTGGTTTTTGTGGCCCTTCATCAAAAGCCTGGTGGCCAGGATGTGATCAAAGAGTATGAAAGGACCAAATCGCTCTCTGATCTTACCAGAAAGAAGCTTGTCAACATCTTGGTGGCAGACATGATTGAAAGCCATGGGTAAGTAATTCTGCTGTCATGGCACTTTTGTTTGTCTTGTGATGTCGTGCCATGGTCAACATGGTTAAGTAATTAGTATTTTTAATTTTGTAAATTATGTCTACAACTCACTTAATTTAGGAGGATTCCACCTGTCAATACCCGTACTACTTATGCCCTTGGAATAGTCACCCTATTTCCTAATCTAAAAGACACTTCCTCACCAACTGGCTATGTAAGTACTCTGTAACATGCATATTTCATGCAAATTTTGATTGTGTACAACACAAGAGAGAAGCCTAACTTGGAGATCCAGACGAGGTCCTCTTCTATATGAGATTGGTGTATGTTGTCTATTTCGTTGTCAGGAACATTTCTACGACTCTCACAGTGGGCAAGGATACTTCGCCTATCGATTGAAGACAGTCCAGCGCAACCTTGCAAGTGACTCAAAGAGAAGCCCCAAGCCTGTTCATCACAGTAGCCCAAAGACTTTCCGTGAGGCCACACCAGCTCAACAGCTATCAGGTAGTGAATGCAGAGAAGCAATGTCGACGATGAAACACTCGTCAGACAAGACAATTGTGAAGGACAAAATGAGGGCAACATTCAAGCACAGACAGAAAATTATCCACGATCCAAACCAGACATCTCTTATCCTTGATGAATTCCCTCGCTTCTTGGACACACCAGGCTTGGTAAGAAATAGCTTGACTATTAATAGTGTAATTTAGTTCTTTTATGCACTTTCAGGGCTTAAAGTTTTCAGGCACCATGCCTGAATTCAGGCATGTGGTGTGAAACAAATAAATACAGGGGTTGTGTCCCCCCTAAACAATACCCCTTGATACAAAAATGTTCTGGCTCCTTAGGATGCAATCACAGTGTGTCACATTATGTTTTTCTTGTGAAAACAAATTCTGATGATGCATTCTTCTATTATTTTGTATATTTTAGATTGGCCAAGATTTCACAATGCTCTTCGGTGAGGACATCTCTGGCAAGTTCACTGCAAGATGGCCAACATTTTACAAATCTAGAGTAATTGCCCTCTGCAAAGACCTTCGCCCTAGCACTCATCTGGATGACCTTCTGTCTGCTGTGGAGGAATCCAGTGACTATGGTTGGTAAACATGAATTTATTCTTGATTTTACAGGATAATTATTATTTTCCTGAATGTCTTTCGTTATTGATAGATTGTTGCATTTCCTTTCCCCACTACACAATTAACATTACACTATATTGGGGCTAAGGTGTACAATGGGCATATTACATTCCATGCACAGCAACATGACTGTTTAGTCCCTTGGCTGTCCACCACCTTGATTGACTTTTGGCTGTTGGCCCTCTGCCTCAATTGACTTTTGGCCCTTCATTGAAAAGTATTGGACGGCCCATGCATTATTCTGTGGTCCATGCCTTTATTCTCATGGAGTTCATGTCATCTTAATCCAATAGACATGGATACATTCTTGCATTACTGTATACTATTGTCCATACCTGCATTCTCATAAAGTTTGTGTACTATTGTAACCCACTAGGATGGGACAGTGACTTGGCAGCCATCCTCCTGCTCATTCATCTTCTACCTCCGACGGCAAAAGGAAAAAAACATGGAAAGATCAGTGCCTCCGAAGCTGCCGAGCATGCGGTGAAGTTCATTAAGGTATGTGATTTAGTGCTTTGATTCTTAACAACGGTACATATTTAAGTACATCCACAACATGAAGCCTTATTAGGAAATTAAGAGTGACGACATTAGATGTTGTTACTGTATATCCATCTAATGAATAATGGGTTTATCTGTTATTTGCCCCCCCTCCCCGCTCCCCACTCCCCATTTCTCCAATCTATCTCAGGTGGGGACAAGCATGGCGACCTTCCTTGAGAAAGTTGGACCAACCCAGCCTTTGCTCCTCTGCGTTGGAGAAAGTAGGAGAAGCATACAGAAGTTCTACATCGCCCTGTTTGGCGCAGACAGCAGTGGCCGCCTTCGACAAACTTTTTAAGTCACACTTTGTGTTCGCTGTGTCCTACGATGAGGCGCTGTTCAACTTCTACACATTCCTGCAGACAACAGTGTATGACATTGATGCAGCAACTGCAAAGGAAAGTCCAAGGATCAAAGAAATCAGAGTGAGAATTAACAACATTTAAGCCTGAAAATGTTTACTTGTTTTATCTGCAAGGTACAACATAGTAATTGTTCGGCTCTTTTTCAGCATTTGAAATTTTGTCATGCTTTGTACCCAGGGCGTTTGCTGCGTTTGAGATGTGTAGAGCATGGTTGTTCGTGTGCTTTCAATACTTACTCTGGATTTAAGAAACATTTACTAAGACATCATTCGGCACCCTCTAGTTCTGCTGATAGTTTGGAGAGTGTTAGTGTTTTTGATACTGGTTCACTGCCAGTAGAAACTGTTCCTGTTATGTGCTCTTCCGACCCTAAGCACAGGCCACTTGTAGATATGTGTAGTTCAATTATCGCACAAGTACAGGCATCAGGTGTTCCAAGCACTGTCCAGTCTTTAGTTGTTTCAATGGAAGAATTGGTGAATGATGTCCATATCCAAGCAAAGGAGGCTGTTTTAGAATGTGTTTCGAGTGAAGTATCTGAACAAGTTCACAGCAAAGTCACAGAATGTCTTGATCAGCTAGAAAATCCATTTTCACTTCTCAATACTGAAACAAAGAGGCAAAAGCATTTTGAAAAAAAATGGAAAATTGTTGAGCCTGTACAACATGTTCTCGGGATACGCTATGATGTGCGTAGAGACAAAACTACTGGTCTTTACCGTCAGGTTCCGGTGAATGACAAGTTTGTTTATGTACCCATTTTAGGAACTCTTGAGTCAATGTTTTCAAATCAGGAACTTAGTAGTTGTTTTCAGCAAGTAAAACTTCGTAAGGAAGGAATTCTCAGAGATATTAATGATGGTTCATTCTTTAAAAATCATGCATTATTCTCTCAACAACAACCTGCCATCCAAATCCAACTTTACTACGATGACTTCGAAACAGCCAATCCGCTTGGGTCTAAAAAGGGTATACACAAACTCGGGTGTATTTACTTCATTCTGAAAAATCTTCCAACCAAGCTTAACTCGGTTTTGATGAATATTCATCTTGTTTCACTTTTTCATTCAGAGGATTTAAAGAAGTACGGATTTAGTCCTGTTCTAAAGCCACTCATTGATGACTTAAACATTCTTGAAACAGATGGAATTCATGTGCCGTTTTCAGATACTCCATTAAAAGGGACAGTTATTCAGGTTACTGGAGATAATTTAGCTATACATGGCCTTTTCGGAATGGTTAAGTCATTCAGTGCAACCTATTGTTGCCGGTTTTGTTTAGTTGACAAAGTTAATTTGCAATCCGTATTCAGTGAAGATGACCCAGATGTAACTCTCCGCACAAAAGAGCTCTATGCAGAACATGTCCGTATGGTAGCACAAAATCCTGGTCTTGTCCACTCATTTGGTGTTAAAAGAGCCTGCCCCCTAAATTCACTAAGGTTTTTTCATTGCTCAGAAAATTATGCCGTGGATATCATGCATGATTTGCTTGAGGGGGTCGTACAATATGAGCTCAAACTTCTATTTCAGTGCCTGATCAAGGAATCCACTCTACGTGTGAGGGATCTTTCAGAAAGAATTCAGAGTTTTAACTATGGCTACAGTGAGAGAAAAAACAAACCCAGTGGAATCAAACTTGATGATGGCAGTAATGACCTTGGTCTAAATGCCATTCAGTCATGGTGCCTCATACGCAATACGCCCTTAATGTTTGGTGATCTGGTTGAAAGTGACAACAAGTATTGGCATGTAATCTTACTTTTGATCCAAATTTTAAACATTGTCTTTTCACCGATCATAACTGATGGTATGACATATTACTTAAAACATCTCATTGCGGACCATCACAGACTCTTCATATCAGTTTTTTCAGATAAAAGGCTCATCCCTAAGCATCATCTAATGATTCACTATCCCCGGTGTATTAGAAAAGTAGGCCCCCTAATACACATGTGGTGTATGCGTTTTGAGGGGAAACATAATTTCTTTAAAAGGTCGGTCAAAAATTTCAAAAATATTACCAAATCGTTAGTTAAGAAGCATCAGAATCAATTGGCATTTCATTGGGAGAATTTTAATTTCAAAAGGTTTCAGTTTGGTCCCATTAAACAAGTTCCACCAAGTCATTTCGAAGGCAGTGATGTGTTGAGGTCTAATCAGACATTGAGTGTACTTTCCCTTGTGTCCACAACATCTTGGGTGAAAAACTATGGAACTGAATATCATATTGGAATGATCATTTGTATTGACACTGAACATGAAATGCCTGTTTTCAGAAAGATTGTCAATGTTATTATCAACGATGATAATGCGTTTCTGTTAACTTCAGAAGTTACTACATTATCTTTTGATGACCACCTTAATGGTTTTATAATCGAGGAAGTTGATGATTTGTGTTCCATCATTTGTCTCTCTGACTTGGTTTATTATCGACCATTTGATAGGCAATGTTCACTTATTGATAACCATTTAACATATATTGTGCCCTACTGTTGTTTTGTACGAGATGTGCGTTGATTTATGTCTGATTTGATTGTGAATATGGATTTAATACAAAGGCCATTGTATACAACATTTCTGCATTGATGTCTTTATTATGTAGGTAACCTACTGTGTCAGGAAATACAGTAGTGATAGCCCGCGTAACAACACCCAGTAGTTATGAAAATGACACCCTACAAGTGTAATTTTTTTGTGCATTCAACACTACTTTGGTGTTCATATGTAATAAAAGCTGGTGATATTTTAAAGGGGACATATTATGCAAAAACTCGGGTTTAAATGTGTATTTCCGAGGTCTACTAGAAAAGGTTTTAATGGTCTATTGTACAAAAAGCCCATTAGTTTTCTACCAATGCCCATTTCTTCATTGCCTTTTCAGGCCTTTTTTGGCCTCTCCCTAAAAAATTTGGTTTTGACATCTACCCCCCTCCTATCTACATGGGCGTGCATGCACCGCCCTGCTCATTTACTCTATACCTACCTATATGGGCATGGCACACGCCCAGCTGTCAGTTTTGTTTACTTTTGGCCAATGCAGCATGGAGATCGATGGTACCATGTTTACCTTCATTTCTACAGCAAATATCAGCACACTTATCACTTCTAAACCAAAAGCTTTACAACTGAACCTGGTCAGGCAGGAGTCTGAGCTGAAAACTGTGAAAATTGCATCAAGATTTCTGGTTTCCCTGACATTATCCTCAGGTAAATACAGTTTAAATATGTCACAGTCAGTAACAGAATATGAGCTAAGTATTTATGAATAAACTCTCTAAACTTGTAACATACAACATTGTATGTATGTCTCTACAGGTTAAACTGGGGAATGATCTACAACCCAGTGGAGTGAAAAAGCTTTGGTTGTGAAGCCATGCTGTAAATGTACAGTAACGAGGCAGGAAAGGAATGTATCATGTCAAGATCCACTGGAAAGACATTATCTTTTGTAAAAAAAAAAATATATAGAAACAATTACAGTCAGAGCTGCAAATTATCTGACACCCTTTCAATATCTAGTAGGTAATGTATCATTTGTATTGTGATCACTCATTTATAATAAAGTTTTACTGTTAAAACATGTATTGTGTTGCTTACTGTCACTGTTTGCTTCGTGTAGTAAAGGATTACTTGAAACTCACATTTTCATAGTCAGGATGTTGGAGTAGTTTTCAGACCGATCTACATGCATTGACTTATACGTTTTTTAATTCAACCCTTTATCTCTCTGAAGATTTTTTCTTTGAAACAGTATCATTACATTTTAAAATGACCAAAACCATAGTTAAAAATAAAGCAGTTTATTCATAGCCAGTGAAATGGAAATATAAAGTGTACATAATTCAAACAGAAGCAAAGCCATATTGTATGTAACTGTCCAGTTGTTGCTGGTGGGCCCTGAAGAAGACCACCTGTTCCATCCAGTGAACAGTCCTCTGATGGAACAGATAGTGTGACGGTCCTTGTGGGTCAACGCTCCGTCAGGTCACTCATCTGTAAAACATGGCACAATCAATGTTACATCATGTAGCCTACATAGCATACATCATACATCTGTAGTTATGGCAAAGCTACAAACTAATAAATATATTTTTTCTTCCATTATGAAATAAGATAGGCTACTAATAGATTCAGTATAACCCTTGCTCAAGAAGCAACGAGTTCTGAGTGATACTGTGTGCTTTTTGAAATATAATGGACAGGAAACAAACAGCAGCAGAGGCAAATTACAGTATTCCTGTCTGTTATAGTGTACATTACACTAGAGATGTAATAGGCCTACTGCTGCATGTACCACGACTGCTTGCATAACTACACACTGTCAACAACAAACAAATACTCTTCAGTTTCCAACACACCGTACAGTTTCACCGTCTGGCATTGACATCCGACTGTGGCTGAAATGGCCAGTAGGCTAAGAAATGTAAAAACATGGGTGTCTGTGCTTTTGAGATGTAAAATGGGCAAGTCGGCTGGACCTAGAAAAGGTGAATCTAAAAGAAATGAGCAATCAAGATAACTATTCAGCTTCTCTAAGGGTGACTGTGCATGTTTATCTGTGGTTTAAAGAGATGTAAATTAGGGAGTTTGGCTTGAACCAGGAAAAGTAGTTTCTAAAACAGATGGACTAGTCCTTTTTCTAAAAGGAGGCTGTTGAAAACAAGATTAATGATAGATACATGGCATAAAAGTTGTACTCATCCTAAAAGGACAACTATGGAAAAAATGACAAATGCATGTATACAGGCTAGTCCAGCTATGACTGCAAAAATGTGAGTAGCCCTTTTGTTACAGAGGATCCATGTATACACAGGAGGTGTGATCAAAGGAATTTGTTAACAGAGGCATCCGTGTCGCATTCTTGCTAAAGGGAGACAACTGGAGAAGTGTTTGACTCTGCTCCTCTGCTGGAGAGAGCAGCGGAAACGAACATGGCGCCGTATGAACCCACAGTAAATTCATCTGAAAGAAATCACAACCTAGCAAAAACAAGTGAAAACACGTCAACCAGCCCCGAAGGCCGGCCCCTTTTTTTGTAGAGCACCCTAACATACACCTGTGAGACGTGTGAGAAATTTCAAGACGACGACACACCAGTTTGGAAACGCTGCCAAATACAGAGAGTTTTGTGGAACTTATTAATCAATTTTGTTTCAACTCAAAGAAAGTTGATTAATTGATATGAAACAGTTACACACTATAGCTTTAAGTGGAAGATGCTGAACACAAACACTTGCTAATTTTTCATCTCTTCTGGCCTGGCTCACACATCTGTTCCATCTCCTGCTTTACAGTTTTCACACATCACTAAAGGGCTAGGACCTTCCAGTGAATCGTGAGCAGCTCTTTGTGTTTCCATTCGGTCCTCACTACCTTTTGAAGCGATTAAATATGCATAGATGTTTCTTCTTTTTCCTTAATTTTTTTTCTGGGGCCAACGTTACAGAACCATGTTCCAGCTTGGTGTTGTAAGGCTGTGGCGCCTGCGGTTGAAGTGCTTTAGTTCTGTGCTGCTGGTAGTTATGAATAAAAGACGTTTTGTTCTGTTGTAGTCTGTCCCTGTATCTGCCTGCAGCCGCTGCTTAAGTGATCTCTGAGGAGCCCCGGCTGGTATTTGGGGAGTCAAGAAAAAAGGAAGGACAAAAAGACAGCAAGTGCGACGTGACAATAGCTTCTTTACATTTTCCTTGGTTTGTCCAAGAAAATGCCAGCGTGTATGGAATCTGAATGTATGTGTGTGAATTCATGGGTTTGACAGAGAGTGTGCATGTGTGTGCAATGGTCCGACTTGATGCATGTCGGTGTGTGTATCTAGTACGGTTAGGGAATTTGTGCAGGGAGGGGTTCAACTCCAGAGCAATGCTCCACGGAGCGCAATGAGAAGAGAGGTACTGGACAAACGCAAGCCAAAAGGCACTCACTCTGAATAATGCAGCAGCAGCACGGAGGAGCAGGGGGAGGTGAAGAGAAGAAGAACAGAATGAACTGGAGGAGAGCTGGGGCCTGTACGAATAGTCCAATCTCCTAACCTATAAGCCTCCTTTCCTATACCTTAACCCCTAAACGTCATCGGGGTTAAGGAAAGATGAAAGGTGCTTCTTATCGAACATAGGAAAGGACAGCACTGTTTCAAATGAATTTGACTCCACTTTTCCTAACCAACGTCATTGCGCGACGGCGAGTATTGCTGACGTGAGTCACTAGCGTGAAACTACACTATTTTCCAAAAATGGACTACAACAAGCACTCGCTTGATCCGTGCGTTCTTTTCATATTGATTTTAATCAGGTTGTCGCCAACAGAGCGAGAATCACTTAGATTGGACTTGGCCAAGGGGAATATTTAAGGCCACTTGAAGCCCAATTCACACGTGAAAAAAAGAGGAGGCTACACTTATGTTGATGTTGAAATTAACTGCCCCTAGTAATCTTCATTAAATGTGAAGTTGGCATTTTATTTTCTTATGGTGTAAATTATGTGCTACGAAAATGACTATGATGTTGGTCTTTTATGAGTTCTTTATTATCTTTATGGGGGGGGGGGATTTTGTTTTAGCAGAGTTAAATCTTCCTCTCTTCTGTTTTACCTCTCGTTCGTATTCATGTAGAGCCGGTAAACTCCGTCGGTGGCTTGTTGCTTTAAATATTGCCGCCATGAAGGATTATGGGATACCACTATCTCCTTTCCTTTCGCATAGGTTGGTCCGGAGTAACCTATGCTAAAGGAGGGTTAAAGGATGAGTCGAGGCTCCTTTCCTATGCCTTTCCTAAGCATTTTGAAAATTCGAATCACCTATCCGCCGAGCACTTCCGGGTCATCTCGATAGGAAAGGAAATTTCCTATGCAAAAAAGACTATTCGTAGAGGCCCCAGCTGGTTTTTTGCGAAGAAGTGGGAGCAAAATGAATTTATAATGAAGCCAGTGCTGTGAAAGGAGGAGGAGATTAGAGAGAGCGAACTAAGGTGCAGAACGAATTGAGGGGAAGAAATGGAGGTGATATCGAAAGGGCGTCTGACTCGCAATGACGGAGGAGGAGAGAGGATAAGTGGAGGAGCATGACAGGAGAAGAGAAAGAGTGGAATACAGATGTCAGTAGTGTTAGGGCGATGGGAGAGGAAAAATTATCTTCTCGCAGCTCTGTCACCGAGAACTTTGTTCTTTCTTCTCGCGGAGTATGTAACAGCCTTAAGGAAGAAATGGAGGGAGACACAGAGACCATACAGGGCAAAAGCCTTCATTGTGATAGATTTGTTCACTCCTCCCCCAACCCCAGACAATATAGCAAATCCTGAAAGTGCAGAGCCAGGGCCCTCAAGGTTAGTGTTGTTGTATAGTTGGTTAGTGTTGGAGGTATACTATGGAAATCTATTTAAATGCACAAATTGTTGTTAAGTATAAGTATCAACACAGTGATTGCCATTAAATTCCAACATCAATTTATATCTTCAAGGACAGAGGATTAGGGTGAAGAAGACAAAAGAGAATGACAAGAGAATTCGAAAAGTTGAAAGAGAAACTCGCAAAAGAAAAGCGCAGACAAATACAAAAAGAGGTACCAAAGGCTGAAGAGAGACACAACAGGCTTATGTCCTCATTCGAAAACCCTCACCGCTTAAACTATCCCTCCTCTTTCACACAACCCTAATAGAGAACCTCAGACAAAAATATAGAAAGACAAAATCTGAGAGAGAAAAACAAGTCAATGCTAGGTTGACTTCTGGAAATATAATAACAAATATAAACTCCAGAAGTATGTACAAAGAAGGATTGGCTATTCCAAAAAAAGATCAGCAGCACTCGGCGTGGATCTCTGTGCAACTGTAAGGAGAACGGAAAGCTGTGCAGCTAAGGTGATTAAGAAGAAAGTGAGGGCATTTTTCCTCCGTGATGATGTGAGCCAGATGACACCAGGCACCAAACAAACCGTCACAAGACAGAAAAAAATGCAGAAGCGAATATTGACAGACACATTAAAAAAATCTACACGGGAGATTTTTGTTGGAGCTGCATGGTCATATTGCTTACTGCACTTTCTGCCGGCTTAGGCCATTTCGGGTTGTTAACCCGACGGATGCTGCAACACATGCCTTTGCAAAAGCCATGAAAACACTCAGCAAATGGCCAATGCACTGCACAGCCGAGGTTTACTGAGTACAAAAACATAGATGACATGGCCGATTCAATGATCTGTGATCCAAAGAGTAAAGCATGTGCTTACAGTGAGTGCAGGATATGTTGTCTGCAAACTTGCCAACCCCTTAAGTCAGCAGGGGAAGACGAGATAACGGTGTCCCAATTGGATGACAGAAAAGGACACGAGAGAGGAGAAATCATCCGTCATCACAGTTAAAAAGGAGCTGGTTACAAGAGAGACTGACCTGGTGAACCAGTTCCAGGAGAGGCTCAGCAGATTTCGACAACATCTTTTCAACATAAGATGGCAGTACTCTCAATATAGGAAAATAAGAGAGACCCTCAAGGTGAATGAATGCATGCTGCACATCGACTTTAGTGAAAACAGGCAACTCTCCATACAGGGGTATGTTATACTGGTACTATATAAACATAAGATTTCTTAACAATGCTTTCAATGGTTCTCTCTGAATGTACATTAAGTGTGCTATTACTATATAACAGGTACTTTACACTGCTGCAGATAATTCACCACTGGCGTTCTGCTTCATTTCGCCAAGTGGGCGTCCTGACCCAACAGCAATTTGGGCCCACCTGGATCCAGTCCAGTGCTGTTGATGCTCAAAGAAACATACCCAGAAATTCAGAAGCTTAACTTCTTTAGCGATGGGCCAGCTACGCAATATAGGCAAAAAGGAAACTTTTACCTTCTTTCACATGAGCCACATACTAAGCAGGGCTTTCACAGCATTAGCTGGAATTACTTTGAGGCAGGGCATGGCAAGGGGGCACCAGATGGTGTTGGCGGAGCAATTAAGAGGTCCGCTGACAGAGCCGGCAGAAATGGAGAGGACATTCCAAACGCACGTGTCCTGTATCAAACTTTGAAAGAAAAAAACTGCAGTGAAGCTGTTTTATGCCAGTGAAGAGGATATTGAAACAAAGCTTGAGGTAAGAAGATGAACTAAGAGGACGGGACTTCCGGGTTACAGAGCATGGGGTAGGTGCGACAGCTCATAGCTCCCACTGAATATTTCAGACCTAACTGATTAAACCCTATTTTCATAGTTTTTTTTTTTTGTGCTTGTGTTGCCGGTAACACTGCTACTGTTTCGGAGAAATGCCTAGAGGTAGGAGACGAGCAAAAAAAGATTCGGCAGAGACAGATATGTCACCGGACAGCGTGGTTAGCATTGACGTTGGTGCTAACCCAGTGGCTTCCATTCCGGACCTGCTCGAGCGGAATAGAGCAGCCATAACCGCTGAGATAGCTGCTGATATTAAATCTATTGCCGTTGAGTTTAGATCATCGTTTGCCAGCATGGACACAAAGCTGGACAACATCCAGGTCGTGGTCTCAGGCCAGGGGAAACGTATAACTGATCTCGAGGATAATGCGGAAGCTGTTTGCGGACGCCTGGAGCAAGTTGAGGCTACGTACTCCTCACTGCAGGAAGATAACAAGTTGCTGAGAGCTAAACTATCAGATTTGGAGGCGAGAAGCAGGAGACAGAACGTTCGCATTGTGGGCTTGCCGGAGTCGCTTGAGGGTGCGCGCCCCACCGCCTTTTTCTCCGAGCTCCTCTTCGAGGTTTTTGGTGATAAAATTCTACCTCCCCCCGGAACTGGACAGAGCTCACCGCACTCTGGCACCCAAACCTGGCCCGGGCGAGAGATCGCGGCCCGTTATCATACGCCTTCACCGATACCAGATTAAAGACCTAATCATGAGAGAGGCACGTAAACGGGGCGAGATGGAATATCACGGCCACAAGCTACGGTTCTACGAGGACTACAGCGCGGAGGTCGCAAAGCAGCGGGCTGAATACAGGGGGGTTCTGGCTGAGCTTTATCAGCGTGGTCTCCGTCCCTCTCTTCTACATCCTGCAAGGCTACGTATCACTCTCCAGAGCGGTGAGAGAAAGTGGCTGAGATCTGTCTCTGAAGCATCTAACTACATATCTACATTGGGTGTGAATCCGTAGTGAATATGATTGCCTGCCGTGAGTATACAATTTGGACAAATGCTTTTTTCATATCCCCAGCCAAACTCTCGGACTGACGTTACTACACGCATTTTTTTCTCCCTTTTTTAAAATGAGTAAATTGGCTGGGTGAACGTGATATTTTTTGTTGCTTGTTATTTTGACATTTTGACGTATTGTCTAGCTCACTCGCCTTTTTTTTTATTTTTTATTTCGAATACGATTGCCTGCCGTGAGTATACAATTTGGACAAATGCTCTTTTCATATCACCAGCCAAACTTTCAGACTGAGGGTACCACATGCATTTTTTTCCCCCTTTTTTAAAAATGAGTAAATTGGCTGGGTGAACGTGATATTTTTGTTGCTTGTCATTTTGATGTATTGTCTAGCTCACTTACTTTTTTTTTTCTCTCTTATTTTGTATCTCTATTTAAAAACGGCTAGATAAGCGTGTCTGTTCTTTATTTTTTTTGCCATTTGGACAGCTTGCCTAACTCACGCTTTGTTCTTTTTTTTTGTATTTCGAATTTGTTGGGTGAGCACGGTTTGTTTGTTTAGTGTGTTGTCATTTCGACAGTTTGCAGGATTGTTCATAGTGTTACTTGCTGTCAGAGCCGGAGTGGGACTCATTTTCAGCCCTGGAGTTTCATGCCTCAGACCGGCCCATTTTAGTTCACGACCAACATTATTAATATAATGTAATAACAACCTTAATATGTACGTCTGCAAAAGTGCACTGTTCTCTGCACCCTTGTAATTCTGTGTTTTTAGACTGTGTGGACTCAAATGCTCCTGTGTAGCCTAGCCTATAGGTGGCTGCCATGGTGCTACTATGTGCAGTAGGAGTGTGCGGAGACGTCATTATCTGTATCTGTTCAACAAACACAATTATCTGTATCTGTATTAGGATATGACACCGGAAGTGGGCTGGGCTTATGTCTGAATATTTTTTCACCAACAATTATTGTCCCTTCAGAGCCTCAAATTGATTTAATATTGGCATATTATTAATAATGAGATATATTTTCCTCATACTGTAAGCTACTTCTCATCTGTTTCTCTCTCTCATTATAAGTTATGAACTGTCTGAGCCCCTACACGTTTGACTGGGGGACATCTAACATTCAGAGTCTGAAACAGTAGGCCTATTACATCACAGTAAATCATAAACTTGCGCACTCTTTTTATTTTTAACTATAGTTGTATGATCCATCGATCTAGATAAGATTTATTTTTCCCGTTTATTTCCCTCTTCTCTCTCCCTCTCTCTCCCTGTCTCTCTATAGACCTATCTCTGTCGCGCTATCTCTCTCCCTATGTTTTTTAATTTCTAACTTAGTTCAATGAATAATTACTTTGGACTAGGAAACAGCGTTTTATAATCTAGTGATGTAAGTGATCAACGCACAAAAACTAAACTTTGTTTGAGCAAATCTCTTAGTTATAAACAGATTGTATGAACTAAACAGGCGGAGTCTTTGCAGATCAAATATTTAAAGATCGATTTTATTAAATGAATTACACGGCCCGTTGCCATTAGAGAGACGCGGTTCACGTTCAGAGATTTGAAATAAATTAAAGTCAGGAGGGACTGAAGGTGAGTTGGGGTCAGAAACTTCCAGCGGAATGGAGAGAGACCGCGGCTCACGGGGCCATGCATAAATGCAGCCGGTCTTTCTCTTCTAAGCCACGGCAGCGGAGATGTACAGCTGATAGGTGCGACTCAAGTTAAGGCAGAACGCGCTGCGTCAATTTAGTGCATGATAGGCAAAATAAATAAATAGTTGTTTCCCGAATGATTCGGGAAGTAAAAATATTCGGATCGATCTCATTATCCGTGCTCATCGGAATAAATGTTCGGATTCGGGCTCATCCCAGTGCAGCCGACGCTCCAGTCGCCATTGTCCCGAGCATAGGCCTACATTGAAAATAAATGACTGGGGGCTGGCACTAACTTTTATGAAGCCTTTGGTATGAGTGCAGAATTACAAGTTATCTTCTTTCACCGCGTAGTCCGACATGAAAGACATGCTGCTAGTGAGAGACACGCAGCAGGGCTAGGAGGCCATAGTTCCTGTTTCTGCTTCAAAATAAAAGTCATCTCACATTACGCCAGTTAGATGCTTTTAATGTGAAACTGAAGCTGTATGAAATGGTCAGTTTCCATTAGCAGTAACTTAACTGCGGACTAATAATATGATTTTTAATGCACCAATAGGTATAATGATATTTTAACCCAGTGCCATGACTGGGCCGGCCCTCGCAGCCCAAAAACCAGAGCGGCCCACCGGGAATGCTCCCGGTTCTCCCGATTAGCCACTCCGGGCCTGCTTGCTGTTATGGGGTTAATTGCACAAGACTTATGTGGGAAGCTAGCACAAGTCAGTAAGTTAAGGCTGGGAATGTCTGTTGTGAGACTAGTAAGGGTCTCCTGGGGTTTGCTGTTTAGAGCAATATATGGGGTGGGTTCTGGGTGGGATGGGGTGGTGTTAACTGGGAGTTTAGCTGATAAGTTATCACCTTCTGTGTTTTCAGTTATTTGTCTTTTTCTTTTTTTGTGTGTGTTTTTCTTTCCCTCTGTATTTTGCTACTCTTTTTCTTATCGGAGTAACTCTTTTTATTCTCACTATAACTGAGCTAGATGAAGGGCAATCTTAATTTAATTAGTTGGAATGTCAAGGGGCTAAAGTGAAAAGGGGTAAGGTCTTAATCCACCTAAAACGGCTCAGGGCTGGAATAGTTTTCCTTCAAGAAACCCACTTACATGACTCTGACCATGGGCGATTAAGTAAATGCTGGCGTGGATAATTTTTTCATTCTAATTTCAGGGGTAAGGCTAGGGGCACAGCTATCCTTATTGATAATAATATTCCTTTTGAGTCCTCAAACATTATATCAGATAAAAATGGACGTTTTATTATTGTTTCAGGCAAACTTTACAATAAGTCAGTCATCTTGGCCAACGTCTACGCGCCTAACGTCAATGATGTAGAATTCTTTAAAGGTCACATATTATGCTAAATGCACTTTTTAAATGTGTTCTAACATATCCATGGGGCCACGGTGTGCCTAGAGACTGCCAAAATATAAAAAAAAATAACAATCTCTCCTTTTCTCACTCTCCCCCTTTCTGAAACCCCCACCCCTCCCCCCCAATATTCACCTTATTTTGGAACGTAACCATGGAAGACGCCATTGTTGTTGATCCTGTCATCGAACTTCCGGTTAGCTTGATCTTAGTATAGCATACCTGCGGAGCCCCGTTGCTTGTTCCGTCCACTTTATGTATAAAAAAAACAACTGAATAGCATCCCTACCCGGAGAAGTGACTTGGCTATGAAGCTACGTTGAAGAAACCACTCCGGGTGCTATCCAGGTATGTCAAACTATCATCAGCCTCCTCTGTTTACTGGTTTGATTAAAAAGTTTGTGAACAATTTGTAGCCTACTAACAACAAAAACTATATGGCGGAACGAAAATTATGTATCATGTAACGTGTGTTACCTAATTAATTCTGCATTCAATTCTATGTAAACATACATATTTTACTTATTTAACAGTTAAACCAGATAATAATATAGGCTACCTACTAATGTAGATTGGGCCGAATAGGCCTATGATGACCACAATCAGGCTGAGTAGCCTACAGATCAGATATTTGCAATCATTGTGGATTATGGAAATAGTAAATGCACGTTATCTAAGAGTTGTTTACAGTGGGGAAATTATTATTTTGTTTGTAGGCTGCATTAATGAAATACAATTTTCTATTTTACTAGGTGACAATGCAACACCCAGCACCGAGCCATGGATGTGGATGTGCCAAACTCACTGAGATGCTGTGACCCAGTGGGAGGACTGGACCCTTTGTGACCATAGTTACAGTTCATGTCTCCCCCAAGAAATGTACAGTTAAATGTCAATTGGTTTACTTATTACAAGACATATGCAAAATGTACAGTAACATTTTAAATTTGTACTTATTACAAAAGACACGTGCAAAATGTACAGTAAAGTGCCACAAAGTTTATTAAAAACACATACTTATTTCAACAGCATTCAACAAATAAATATTTTGTTTTAATTCCTCAAATGTATTATATTAATTAAGCAATTTTGGAATCAGCTTTTGTGAAAACAAACAATTGTTAACATACTACCGGAAACTTTTTCTTCTTTGAAATACATTTTAACTACATTAACAGAATGTTTAACATTAGGGCGAGATGGGAGAAATGAACAGCTGGTTTAGATCTAGTTTTTACAAAGCTGCTTGTATTTCATATAGTGACAACCTGCCTGCCTGAATTTCATTTGCAATACGAGGCAGCATATATTTAAAATAGAAAGCCTTTAGACTTGGCACAATTTCTGTACAGAAATTTGCATCATTAGCTACACCCAGCAATATTGCTGCTGGGATAGGGTTACACCAACTGGAAATTGAAAATATGTCTTGTTGGTAAACTCTCCTCCCGTCATGTTAAGACGCCACTGCTCTGCTTCTTTCAGTTTAATTGTTTTTCTAAGTATTGATAACACTCTCCTTATACTTTGTGAAAACCAGCTGAGGCCAGACACTCTGTTCCTCACGTAAGGCAACCGATTACAGTACCCGCTGAACTGTAATTGGTGTCCTTATGTGAGGGACAGAGCGTCTGGCCAATTGCAATTAAAAAAAAATCTAAAATCCACACAGCAACTTCTTTACACATTTTAATGTACAACATTTTGCACAATCACCTGAAAGAAGAGTGACTGTCGTAACAACAAACACGGACCAGTGGGTTTTCCCAGGAAATGTGTCCCTGCCCTTATTGGCAGTGAGTAAAGGGAGAACTGCCTCATGGGAGGATCTCGCTGTCTCTCAATCCACAGCTGAGTTCAAAGCTTTTCTTAGACTGAAAGTAAGTTTTACTTTGTTAGCCTCTTAGAAATGTAGTGGTCTCAAAAGTCAAATGTATGTCTTAGAAAAATAGTGAAGTGAAAGTCATAAGTTTCCAAAAAAGCAGATACTCAAGTATAGTACAGACATTCAAAAAGTTGGAACTCAATAATTTAACTTATTTACTGTCCACCACTTCATGTAATAGTCATGCGGCCCATGTGATTGTGATTTTAATGCCCCCCATGTTCACATCTGAGATCTTATTACTGAAGTGGTCTTCCTGAGACGCCAGAGGATTTCCCCAAGGCTGGACACTTGGAACAGTACTCAGTGTTCATCACTCCATCAGGGCTTCCCGACAGCCATGGCTCCTCTGCTGACCACTGTGCAAAAAGAAGAAAGAAAAAATATATTTTTGTCAAGCAGCAATCGAGTGGTTGAATCAATATACATGTAGGCCTACAGCAGTACTAAATATTTCTGATTAATGATGGCAGACATCTGAATATTATAATAAACAACTTACTTTGAATCAAAGTGTTATTATTAGACTTGTACTTTCTGTGACATAGAAATAGACTGAATATCACAGATTATCCTGAATAAGTCTCAGAACTGATATTAAAATGTGTTGATTATGTAAGATTTAGTCAATCTTATTTCATTCCAAATAATTTTGTGGAAAAGAGTTGCATTAAACTGTATAAATGTAAAACACGACTCCATGCACAGAGATGGCAGTACATCTCATTTAATAGTTGCTTGCACAGTGTTCCACTTAAACGGAGCGAGCAACTACTAAACATACATGGTGTATTGCCAATGCCATAATGTCTTTGTGTATGGAGTCATTTCAAATGGGATATATTTTGTTTTTATGTAGAGAAGATTTACACACTTACCTCAAATCCATTTATGTACATACTTTCTTCCTCTGCCGATTCTCATTCTCGTTGTGCTGTGATACACGAAAAAGCATGTTAGCAAGTTAAATTTGATTAGGTTTAAATATAAATGGTATTGATTGTATAAGTAATCGCAAAGTTTTAGTGTTGTCAGAGGCTATTTTAACTAAAGTAGCTGCAAACATTTATTATGCTACTTCACATGAGTCGATATTTTTCATGTTATTTCTATTTTCTGGTTAGACAAAACATAGAAAACTGATCATTTGAACTTAATTTAATCACATAATTGTATATTGGGAAAGATTATCAGATGATATAATTTGAGATTACACTTTAGAATAGAGAAATATGCCCTTGTATGATTGACAATCATTGTAGGTTTAAAACAAAAAAACATCATATTGTCTTACCTTCCTCAATTGAAGCTGCTTTACTTGGAGTAGCCTAGTACCGCTTTACCCCTCTGAAGGTACTGACTCAGTGCTCTTGACATTTTTTCACCATGGCTCCATCTTCTCCAAGGGACAGCTAAATATGACCATAGTAATCTAGCCACTTTCTCATGTCATCCTCGTTGCGGGCGTCTGACTGCCACTTCGTAATAAGAGGATGCGACCACGGTGTGTGTAGATGTTAGCGATGTAAGCTAGTTTATCGAAAACAAACTACTAAATTACAAATGGCTTAGTACTTAACTTACTAAACGTACTACTTTTACGTTTAGAACCTTTCTGTAAACAAATATTTCTTCCCTACGATTCAATTGTGCTTCATTGTTTGCCGCTGTTTACATTCTTTCGCGGCTCTGCAGCGCTGAACCGGAAGTCGCATGATAAACTCGCTAGAATCGGAAGTGGAAAACGGGGCGTTCCAAAATAAGGTGAATACTCCAGTCAGAATTCTCGCGGTTTATGACGTCATAAACTGCACAGTCACATCCCCATATTTTCTTTATATGTCCATGCTTCCGATGCATCCCCCCCACATTAGTAACCAGAAATTTCCACTGTGCAGTAGTCTATGATAACCCCACCCCCCATTTCTTATTGGTCCACGGCCCCGAGATCCCGTGCCCGAGATCCCATGAGATCCTCTGAATTTTTTTTCGAGCGACAGCCATGTTGCTTTCCCCGCTAAGCGACAAGATGCCCATAGCCTACAGCCTGAAGTTACATACACCAACACAGAATGCTTTTGCTCATACTCCACTAATTTATCTTAACCACAGCAGTCTATGCCTCGTTTTTAATAACACAACGGATAGGAAGCTACTTGTGGGTTTTTGCAAACAGTGAAACTGAAAGAAATGTTTTTATTGGTATTTTTGCCTGACTGGTGTATAGCTATTTAGCTTTGCATTCAGCTTTTGCTCATAAAAACATAATTCTATTACCCACACCAGTCTGGAAATGCCTCGTTTTGACCAGGACAAAGGATTGTAACTTAATAGTGTGGAAGTCAATTTTGAATATATTTTTTTCACTGATTTGTGTGGTACTTTAAGTTTATTTTATCGTCTGAGTCTTATTTTTAGCGTTAGCGCCCATGTAGCTTCTGTTGTAGCACCAAGTTTTGCTCATAACACTCTGTTTATACTCCCCACAGCAGTCTGAAAATGCCTCGTTTTTAATAACACAACGGATATGAAGCTACTTGTGGGTTTTTGCAAACAGTGAAACTGAAATGAATGTTTTTATTGGTATTTTTGCCTGACAGGTGTGTAGCTATTTAGCTTTGGGACAAGCATTCAGCTTCTGCTCATAAAAACATAATTCTATTACCCACACCAGTCTGGAAATGCCTCGTTTTTACCGGGACAAAGGATTGTAACTTAATAGTGTGGAAGTCAATTTTGAATATATTTTTTTCACTGATGTGTGTGGTACTTTTAGTTTATTTTATCGTCTGAGTCTTATTTTTAGCGTTAGCGCCCATGTAGCTTCTGTTGTAGCACCAAGTTTTGCTCATAACACGCTGTTTATACTCCCCACAGCAGTCTGAAAATGACTAGTTTTTAATAACACAACGGATAGGAAGCTACTTGTGGGTTTTTGCAAACAGTGAAACTGAAATAAATGTTTTTATTGGTATTGTTGCCTGACTGGTGTATAGCTATTTAGCTTTGGGACAAGCATTCAGCTTTTGCTCATAAAAACATAATTCTATTACCCACACCAGTCTGGAAATGCCTCGTTTTTACCAGGACAAAGGATTGTAACTTAATAGTGTGGAAGTCAATTTTGAATATATTTTTTTCACTGATGTGTGTGGTACTTTTAGTTTATTTTATCGTCTGAGTCTTATTTTTAGCGTTAGCGCCCATGTAGCTTCTGTTGTAGCATCAAGTTTTGCTCATAACACACTGTTTATACTCCCCACAGCAGTCTGAAAATGACTCGTTTTTAGAAATCAAACTTTGAAGCTACTGTTTTCACTGGTTTTAATCATGTCAGGTCATGTCAAACTGTTCTCTTAGCTTAGCTCCGGCCCGGAGCCTCCTAGTAAACACTCGCAGTCACGACTCACGTAGTGTCTCTCTAGTATCGCGAGAGCACGGCAGAGACGGTGGGAGAGCCCCATGACCATATAAAGAAAGCCCGGCAGAGAGGTGGGAGGGGCCAGCCAGATCGCACAAATATAGGTCATCTTGAGACCAGAGGACAATCAGGGTACAGAGGCTTGCTACAATAAATGATCTGAAAAAAAAATTCAGCTAACAACAAAAAAAAACGTATTAGGGACCCCTTAGACCATATAACATCGACAGAAAATAGCATAATATGTGAGCTTTAAGAGATTTTTTTCTCAACTCCCTGATCTCAATTCCCATTCTCTTATTCTTGGTGGGGATTTTAATCGTTATCTAGATCCAGTCTTAGATCGCTCTTCCCCCAAACCTGCCACTCTTAGCAGATCTGCAGGTTATATCAAATCATTTCTTGCTGATTATAGCCTCTCTGATCCATACAGGTTTTTATACCCCACAGGAAGAGAATATTCATTCTTTTCACATGTCCACCATACTTACACCCGAATTGATTATTTTTTTGTTGATAATTCATTGATGTCAGACCTAAAGTCATGCAGTTATGAAAGTATTGTGATCTCAGATCACGCTCCTCTGCTCCTTCAACTGGCTTTCCCTGACGTTGAGTATACAAGAAGGCAGTGGAGACTGGATCCATTGTTGCTCACAGATGAGAGTTTTCTTTCACACATCTCTACACATATTAAAACTTTTTTGAGTATAAATAAAACACCATGTGTCCAATGCAACAATTTGGGAAGCCCTGAAAGCCTATTTGAGAGGTGAAATTATATCATTTGCAGCATACAAAAATTATTGTACAAAACAGAAACTAACTGAAATTGCTGATCAGATTCTGAACATAGACAGACAATATGCTAATTCACCTTCATCTGAACTTTACAAAGAACGTTTAAAACTTCAGACAGAATTCAACCTTCTTTCCTCTCGTCAGGTTGCAGACCAGTTGCTTAGGAGCAGAAGCAGTGTTGGGAATAACGCCGTTTAAAATAACGGCGTTAGGTAACGCCGTTATTTTTTCAGTAACGGGGTAATCTAACTAATTACTTTATCCGTCGTTACAACGCCGTTATCGTTACTGAACGTTAAATGCGGTGCGTTACTATGAATTGATTGAATAAACTGTGTAATCCAAACGCACCCCTGGCTCCATACTACACAAACTGCTAGTGAGGAGACCGGTGTGTTTTAAGTTGTGTTTTATTCAGTGTGGATGACATTATAACTGTCAGTTAGCGCCGTCACGTCAGTCAGCCGGAGCGCCTGTTTAGTGAAGTTTCTTTTTCTTTCTCTGTCTCTGTTGTGTGAACATGCGCGTTGCCGCAGTAACCACCTATCAATCCACGGTTGAAACGTGCTCTCCCTGAGTTTTTTGCATCGCCCTTGTGAGTAAGTGCATGGAGTTTCCCGATCTCTATAAATTATAATTTGTGCACGTTATTAAACAGCTGCGATTCGCCGGTTGCAACAGCTGTTTAGCGTGTCATCACGAGCCAAATATTGCTATTGTTCTTTTCCTGGGATCTGTATGCTGCTGTGCATGTTAAAGAAGGAAATAAACATAGGATAAATCCTTACTCCTCCTCTCATCGTCTCATGCTTCATAGTCTGACGTTTTTGGCCTTAAGTGGTGTTTAAGCCGACACCCCTGAAGTGAATCCAGTGATAGCAGATCAGCACGGTACATTCAGCAGTTTCCTCTACTATAGGCTACTTTTGTTGAGAATAAAATACTTGAAGTGCAGGATAAACCTCTTGCTGTCTGTTGATGTGCAATAAATATTGAAGGTTATGTAGCCTACAAGTAGGCCTACCTGTCTGTTCTACTCATTTCAACTGACTTGTGAAAACTGCTCCTGCTCAGAAAAATACAAATTTGTTGACATATAGCAACTTTTTTTTTTTTTTTTTACAGTAGGCTAACGCAAATAGTTACTTTCCCTGGTAACTAGTTACTTCTATTATAAAGTAATTCAGTTACTAACTCAGTTACTTTTTGGAACAAGTAGTGAGTAACTATAACTAATTACTTTTTTAAAGTAACGTTCCCAACACTGAGCAGAAGTACTTTTTACGAGCATGGTGACAAGATTGGTAAACTCCTGGCCAATCAACTGCGCGGATTCATCCCTGGAATATGGACAGACAGTGGATGTACAACATCAGATCAGAAATTGATAAACGAAAAGTTCAAAACATTCTATTCAAATTTGTATAGTTCTGATTGTACAGTTGACGCAACGGTGATGGAAACCTTTTTCAGTAACCTAAACATGCCTTCCCTTTCTCAAGACCTGAGACATAGCCTTGAGGCACCTATTACTCAGAAGGAAATTATCACAGCAATAACATCTATGCAATCAGGCAAATGTTTTTAACATGTAATCTAAGCATTCTGGTGCATTCTCGCGAAGATAATAAAGGAAAAAGTCAATATTTATTTCAGCTCAGATGAATAGTAAAATTAGCAAGACAACATAACTTGCTAGCAGCCAGATGCCTAACAACTGGACAGAGGGACGGATGACCACTAGCTTTTGACCAAATATCTTGCTAAAAAAATAAACCTTTATTTATGAAAGTCTGCCCTTGCTAAGAACATGTTACACTCGCTAACTACAAACTTAAATTTTTTTATTCAGATTTCAAAAATCTGCTGGGACACGTGCCTATACACATGCATGGGTGGCATGTCACAAGCACACTTATGCTGTTTTCAAGACCTTTGCTGACCAGAGACCAGTTCTAGTGGCCACAGTCCTACCATTAATTTAGTAATTGAAAATTGCAAACTGATCTCATATCAGTGGATTGGAGTGTTTGTGTGATGAACTTGGCAACTACCTATCAAAAAAAGTTAAGAAAGAAAAAAAAATACATATCATCTCTGATCTAGGATACATATCAGGAAAAAAATGTAATTAAAAAAATAAAATGAAAATGAAAAATAACATTTGAACTGGGGGGGGGGGGGGGGGCACTGGGGTGGCCAGTAAGATTTCAGGGGGGGGGGGAGGGGGGCGTTTTTATTTTCGCGGGGAGCTTGCACATGCATGCACAAGCATTATTTATTTAAAAAAAAAAAAAAAAACGGGGCCCCACACTAGGACTTGAAACGGGCCCCCAGATCGTTAAGGCCGCCCCTGTGATAATGACAGAACTGGACTCCTACAGTACTAAGACGACAGGCCAGTCATTTTTAACAATAAACATTGTGTGCACTGCCTCACACACAAACTCTCAGTTCAACCAAGTCCACAAACAAAAATATAACAATTTAAAATAGCGTTTTTCTCTTACTATGCATGTTGCTTAGTGGGACTTACTTTTAGCATGGAGAGAGCTGAAGTGGCGCTGAAGATTTGAAGCCTTGAAATGCGCAAATGACACCTGGCATATAAGGCAGAATGGCTTGGCATAACGTTCAACAAAAAATATGAACTCTCCCACTCTGTTTCGGAGCGAACTTGACACAAATAGTTTACTCACGGAAAACCTCCCTCCAAGCTGAGCGGGCAGTTTTATGTTGCGTCCGCACCAAACGTTTGCGAACGTTATGTTGCGTCCTCAATTAAACATTTGCGAACAGGCATACACATAGGGCCTACACATTAATAAAATGAAATAATAGACAACATGTAAAACGAACGTAAGAGCCGCATGAAACGTTTGCGAACATGCACACACATAGGCCCACACAAAAAGAAAGTATAAAAAAAAAAAAAATTATAATCACATAATTTGATATGAACTGAAGAGCCGCACGAAGCTGGGCAAAGAGCCGCATGCGGCTCGCGAGCCGCGGGTTTGCCACCCCTGCTCTAGAATGTGCATCATACCGACCAATTTCACTATATACAGATGTGAAGATACTTGCTAAAATTCTCGCCCACAGATTGGAGGATGTTCTCCCCTCTATCATATTCCCCGACCAAACTGGGTTTATAAAGGGACGTCAATCATTTTACAATATACTAATGAACATTTTATATTCCCCCAGAAATATTGAATCAGAATGCCTCGCTTCTATGGATGCTGAAAAAGCATTTGATAGAGTAGAATGGAATTATTTGTTTTTCACCCTTGAAAAATTCGGTTTGGGTCCTTTTTTCACTTCTTGGGTTAAATTATTATATGCATGCCCTTCTGCCTCAGTATTAACAAACAGCCGTTACTCAAGTAGTTTTGATCTGCACCGTGGGACCCGGCAGGGTTGTCCTTTGAGCCCGCTCCTTTTTGCTATTGCAATCGAACCACTTGCGATTGCCATTTGCGGTAACAAACAGATTCAGGGGATATGGAGAGGAGGAATTGAACATAAGGTATCATTATACGCCGATGACTTACTTTTGTTTGTCGCCAAGCCAGCCACCTCTTTACCGGAGGCACTTTCTGTGTTGGAGGTCTTCAGTCAGTTGTCTGGCTATAAACTTAACCTGAGTAAGAGCGAACTCTTTCCGATTAATAAAGAAGCTCTTAAACTTGATTATACAGCTCTCCCACTCAAAGTGGTGACAGATCAGCTGAGTTACCTTGGGGTATATTTTACCAGAAATTTTAAAAACCTATTTAAATCGAACTTCCTCAAATTATTGGATCAGGCGAAGCAAATATTATCGAAGTGGTCTCCTCTGGCTTTCTCTCTCATAGGTAGAATAAATTCAATTAAAATTACATTACTCCCAAAGTTCATATATCTATTCCAATGTCTCCCCAAATCCTTTTTTCAGGCCGTTGACTCTTTAATGATAAATTATATTTGGAATGGTAAACACCCTCGGTTACGGAAAGCTTTTCTCAAAGACCCAAACAAACAGGTGGAATGGCCCTCCCTAATTTCCAATACTATTACTGGGCTGCTAATATCCGTTCTTTAATGTATTGGGTGCATTTTCACCTTGACGACTCAGCCCCAGTCTGGGTAACAATGGAGTCCAGCGCTATTAGCCCATTGTCTCCATCTGCCCTCTTAAGCGCCGCACTTCCACTCTCTTTGGCTATTCCCAACAGTAGTCCCTTGATTAAGCACTCCCTTCGAATTTGGACCCAATTTAGGAAGAATATTGGAATTCAGAATTTTTCACTTTTCAGCCCAATTGCAGCTAATCATTTGTTTACTCCCTCGACGGTGGATGGTGCATTCAAGATCTGGCATAAAAAAGGCTTAAAATGCATCTGTGATTTATTTATTAATGATCTATTTGCTAGTTTTTCTCAATTGACAAAACATTTTGTTATCGAAAACACTAATTTTTTCCGATTTCTGCAAATCAGGCATTTTACGCAGAAGTTAATTCCCCAATTCCCTTATAAACCGCCAGCCAATCATGTCGATTTGTTTCTTTCTGTAAACCCCACATTAAAAGGCTCAATTTCTGTGTTTTTCAACCTTATTTCAAAGTTGCATAGCCCCTCTTTAGCAGCTATAAGAACCCTGTGGGAGCAGGACCTAGGTTCTGCCTTCACAGATCACATGTGGGATTCAGTCCTGGATCGGATACACTCTATCTCCATGTGCGCCCGACATGCTCTTGTGCAATTTAAAGTAGTACATCGTATCCACATATCTAAAACTAAATTAGCTCGCATGTTCCCCGATGTAGACCCGACTTGTGATAGCTGCAAGAGCGCACCGGCATCACTCTTTCACATGTACTGGTTGTGTCCCACCTTGACTGAGTTCTGGACATCAGTTTTTCAAACAATTTCTGAAGTACTTCAGCATCAAATTGAGCCGAACCCTTTCACTGCAATTTTTGGCATTGCTCCCAATTCAGGCTTGCCTAAAGTGAAGCTAAAGGTACTGGCCTTCACCTCTTTACTTGCTCGTAGGGCTATCTTACTTAAATGGAAAGATCCTGCTCCTCCTTCCCACTCACATTGGATTAGAGACATTATGTCATGTATGAATCTGGAGAAAATTTGTTGCACTACCCAGGGATCTGAGACTAAATTTCATAAAATATGGCGCCCCTTCCTAGACTATTTTAAGAAACCGACCACAATAGTAGCTACCCCCTCCCCTCTTTTGTTTGATTCAATTTTATTTATTTATTTGTTTTTTGTTTCATATTGGTCGTTTGTTTTTGTTTCTTGAAGTGTGTGTTTCTGTTTCGTTTCTGCTATTTTTAACATTAGGTATTAATTTTTGTACTAATTTCTTAATGCAGGATTGTTTGTGATTGGGTGTGAGGGTGGGATATGGGTGGGGTATGTTCGGGGGGGGGGAGTTGTAATCCATTGTACTGCAGTTGCTTTGCTACTTTGAGATTTAATAAAAAAACCTTTGAAAGAAAAATCTCCTTAGAAGAGAAGAAAATAGTAGCCTAAATAGAAACATTTAGAATAGATACAAATGTGTGATTAATTGCGACTTAACTATGACATTTATGTGATTAATCGCGATTAAATATTTTAATCGTTTGACAGCACTACTATTTATATATTAATTTATCTGAGGAGCCGTTGTGGTAGCCGAATCCCCCGTTGCTTGACAAAGACTCGAACAGGCTGGACTTCGTCATTGTGTTTCAAAAGGTTTATTTCAGGAGATTCATCAGGACATTTACAGAGGATTTCATGGAGCATCGAAGCAGCCTGAGGCCGCAATGGCACTACTCGATTAGTTACAGAACAGTGTCTTATATTAACATGTGTGGGGGGTATCAAGTGTATCATATCTACAATTAGACATATACTCGTCCTTCTAGGGGGTGCTTCTCATCCTCCCTCAGTGACCCTAACCTTTAGACTTTACACAGTCAGCAACCCTTGATATTACAGACTACTGAAATCTACCACATTCCTCCATTTAGAAGAAACTTCTTCTACCAAAAACAAGATGTAACCAAACATATATGAATGGCCTAACAGAAACCTCCAAGAAAACACAGAAACACTCTTTATGAGTAATGTAGGAGACAATGCATAGGTGTAACACATTACTGCAGCAAACTACATATGAATGGGACCAACAATGCAACTGCTTAAACACTGAACGAAGATAAAATGAGAATAGGGTGCGAGAGCCCTCTGCAGCCGAATCTCAAGAGTCTCAAATTCAGATATTTTTAGCCATGGTCAGCTTGCATGGGAAATGTAGTCCATCCAACTTTGGCACAGAGGATGACTCCTCCATTTGATATTTGGCAGACTCCGCCAGACGTGGAATTTGGTGGCCAGCGGCCCAGGAAAGTCCAAGCTGGCATGCGGGTGGTATGCATGTGGCCATCTCCGTTATCAGCCATGACCACGGAATGCACTTGCGACAGCGCGGGGGCAGTACCCCGAGCAGTCAGCTTTCTTGATGACAGACATTGGTCTCCAATCTTTTTCCTCATTTTCTTTAGCGTACATAAAGCACAGAGCGACGTAACAAGCTTGAATCCAGTCCAGCCTTTTTCCCAAAGTCTTAGTCAATAAAACAAGCACACGGTTCTTTCATATAACAGTGGAACTACTGGATACCTGGCCATAACGGAGCCTCTGTGTTTAGTCCCCCAGCCCGGACGCTCACGCCGTGACCTTGAACTTGGCACAGAGCACATCAGCCGTTTACACCTCATCTCCCGTAGCAGTTCTCAGTTATTTTTAGGTACTGGAACAGACATGAACCTTTCAACTTGAGCGTTCATCTGGGATTCCCACTTCGTTCTGCATTTCCTCTCATCAGATGATTTCCGTCCAAGTACAGGTAGATTACATTGTGTTCCTGTTATATCCGTTATCGTGACGCCAATATGTGGTAGCCGAATTCCCCGTCGCGACCAAGGACAAAGGGTGAGACTGGACAATCATCATTGTGTGTTTCAGGTTTATTTCAGGAGATTCATCAGGACATTTACAGAGGATTTCATGGAGCATCGAAGCAGCCTGAGGCCGCAATGGCACTACTCGATTAGTTACAGAACAGTGTCTTATATTAACATGTGTGGGGGGTATCAAGTGTATCATATCTACAATTAGACATATACTCGTCCTTCTAGGGGGTGCTTCTCATCCTCCCTCAGTGACCCTAACCTTTAGACTTTACACAGTCAGCAACCCTTGATATTACAGACTACTGAAATCTACCACACCGTCCCACTTCAACCCCTGGAATAGTAATCATCTGCATTTTGGACAGAAGCTTGCAGGTAGGCAATTTTAATGTGAGATCTGAGCCTGCTTTGCCTTGCAAAGATCCTCAATTCTTGGCGCAATGTTTGATAAACATAGCCTCAAATCATCCTCGATTTGTGCACGATTGCGGTATTTTGTTTTGAGTGCAGTCATTTTTGAGAATCCTGCCTCACACAGATATGTCGACGCGAAAGGGAGGAGAATCTTCATGGCTATGTCACCAAGTTGAGGGTATTCCTGCATCAATGCTGCCCAGAATGACGAGAGAGGGCAGGAGGTAAAAAGTTCCTTCAGCCTACTGTCACTCTTCAGCTCAATAAGCTGCTCCTGCATATCAATCGACAGCTCATTTGATGTGCACACAAAGGGATCTCGAACCCACGCAAAAGAGCGATAATCCTCTTTGAAATAAGCTGCAAATTGTTTTCTCATTTCTGACAAGTGCTCAGATGCTGATTGAAATAAAGAGGAGAAATCATGTGACGTTAGGGTGACCAGATGTCCCGCTTTGTGCGGAACAGTCACACATTTCCATTACTTTTCACACGTCCCGCAAATTGAGACGTTGTCCAGCATTGTTATTGACAGTGAGCCCCCCCTTTTCTTTTTTTTTGCTACTTCACATTTATTTCAATATGCAATCGTACAAAGAACAAATATACAGCAATCATACAAAATACAAGTATACAACAATCACATAGCACTTGTTCGCTCCGCATTGACCTTCAAATTAAAATCATAATACACATACAGCAGGTACCCAATTACTTTAATTTAAGTCCATATTCAGTCACCCATGTTTCAACATATTTTTACCACATCTCGTGCTCGTTGGGAGAGACTTCCTCTCTGTTATGGAGAGTTTGTGTCCTCAAACAGTCTCTGTAGCTGTAGTATTACAGGTTCCCATTTAGCAGTAAAAGCATCAGTCCTGAGTTGGAGTTTGGCTGTAATACTCTCCATCAGATATACATTTTTTACTCTTACCCTCCATTGTTGGACAGTTGGTGGTTTAACATTCCTCCATAACACAGTTATCATCTTTTTAGCGATCAACAGCAACACCCAGATTAGATAAGCCTGATTTTTGCTTGTTGTGTTTCCTGGAGTCTTTCCCAATATAAAAATGGGTAACACTTTACAATAAGGTACACAAAAAAAGAGTAGTTACCCTTTTAAAAAGGTTAGTTACCCTTTTGAAAAGAGTAGTTACCCTTTTCAAAAAGAGTAGTTACACTTTTCAAAAAGAGTAGTTACCCTTTTTGAAAAGAGTAGTTACCCTTTTTGAAAAGAGTAGTTACCCTTTTCAAAAAGAGTAGTTACACTTTTGAAAAGAGTAGTTACACTTTTGAAAAGAGTAGTTACCCTTTTGAAAAGAGTAGTTACCCTTTTCAAAAAGAGTAGTTACACTTTTCAAAAAGAGTAGTTACCCTTTTTGAAAAGAGTAGTTACCCTTTTCAAAAAGAGTAGTTACACTTTTGAAAAGAGTAGTTACCCTTTTGAAAAGAGTAGTTACCCTTTTCGAAAAGAGTAGTTACCCTTTTTGAAAAGAGTAGTTACCCTTTTCAAAAAGAGTAGTTACACTTTTGAAAAGAGTAGTTACCCTTTTCAAAAAGAGTAGTTACCCTTTTGAAAAGAGTAGTTACCCTTTTCAAAAAGAGTAGTTACACTTTTCAAAAAGAGTAGTTACCCTTTTTAAGGGTAACTACTCTTTTCAAAAGTGTAACTACTCTTTTCAAAAGTGTAACTACTCTTTTTGAAAAGGGTAACTACTCTTTTCAAAAGGGTAACTAACCTTTTTAAAAGGGTAACTACTCTTTTTTTGTGTACCTTATTGTAAAGTGTTACCTAAAAATGTCTGGCTCTAGTGGCAGGTCTATCCCCATAATTAGTTTGATCTCAAATTGAATACCTCTCCAGTACTGATCAAGGAGTTTGAAATTACCTCCTCTGGAATGGGCCCCAGGACCCCGAAAATATGAAAATATATGAAAATATGTATGTGGATCTGAAATGTTATTTTCCAAAAATGACTCCACAGCCCCATTCTAAGTGGATGGAGAAAATTCAAAAACGTACCTTTTCAAAAGGGTAACTAACCTTTTCAAAAGGGTAACTACTCTTTTTCAAAAGGGTAACTACTCTTTTTCAAAAGGGTAACTAACCTTTTCAAAAGGGTAACTAACCTTTTTAAAAGGGTAACTACTCTTTTCAAAAAGGGTAACTACTCTTTTTGAAAAGGGTAACTACTCTTTTCAAAAGGGTAACTACTCTTTTCAAAAGGGTAACTACTCTTTTTGAAAAGGGTAACTACTCTTTTCAAAAGGGTAACTACTCTTTTCAAAAGTGTAACTACTCTTTTTGAAAAGAGTAACTACTCTTTTCAAAAAGGGTAACTACTCTTTTCGAAAAGGGTAACTACTCTTTTCAAAAGGGTAACTACTCTTTTCAAAAGTGTAACTACTCTTTTTGAAAAGGGTAACTACTCTTTTCAAAAAGGGTAACTACTCTTTTCGAAAAGGGTAACTACTCTTTTTGAAAAGTGTAACTACTCTTTTCAAAAGGGTAACTACTCTTTTCAAAAGTGTAACTACTCTTTTTGAAAAGGGTAACTACTCTTTTCAAAAAGGGTAACTACTCTTTTCGAAAAGGGTAACTACTCTTTTCGAAAAGGGTAACTACTCTTTTCAAAAGGGTAACTACTCTTTTCAAAAGTGTAACTACTCTTTTTGAAAAGGGTAACTACTCTTTTCAAAAAGGGTAACTACTCTTTTTGAAAAGTGTAACTACTCTTTTTGAAAAGGGTAACTACTCTTTTCAAAAGGGTAACTACTCTTTTCAAAAGTGTAACTACTCTTTTCAAAAAGGGTAACTACTCTTTTTGAAAAGTGTAACTACTCTTTTTGAAAAGGGTAACTACTCTTTTCAAAAGGGTAACTACTCTTTTCAAAAGTGTAACTACTCTTTTCAAAAGTGTAACTACTCTTTTTGAAAAGGGTAACTACTCTTTTCAAAAGGGTAACTAACCTTTTTAAAAGGGTAACTACTCTTTTTTTGTGTACCTTATTGTAAAGTGTTACCTAAAAATGTCTGGCTCTAGTGGCAGGTCTATCCCCATAATTAGTTTGATCTCAAATTGAATACCTCTCCAGTACTGATCAAGTTTGGGGCAATCCCAGAAAATGTGAGTATGATCTCCAATCTTGCCGCATTCTCTCCAGCATAGATCTGAGGTGTTGCTGTATCTCGCTAACATACGTGGGGTCTTAAAAAATCTTATTTTAGTTTTCCACTCAAATTCCCTCCAGGTAGGACTACTGGTTAATTTATGACCATTAAGGAGCAAATTTTCCCACATCTCATCTGTGATACAAATATTCATTTCTAATTCTAATTCCCATTTTTGTTTCGTTTCCCAAGTGTTTCCAATTACATTATCTTGAAGCCGCCTGTAAAAGTGGGATATCAGGTTCTTTTTAATTGTTCCTTTCATTGTTAACATGAACATCCTTTCCCAATTAGACGGTGGTTTACGTATCAGCTCCCAATCAGCATGTGTCTGCAGAAAATGTCGCACTTGAAGGAATCTAAAAAAATCCATCCCTGACAGACAGAATTCTTTACGTAAGTTTTCATAAGATTTCAAAGTTTCCCCAACAAAAAGTTGATCCACTGTGATTAACCCTTTCTCTGCCCACATTCGAAAGCCTTTATCTATCTTTCGGGGTGGAAACTCCGGCATAACTGCTATTTTTAATGCCTTTGACAAAGAGTTCAAGATGCTTAATTGTTTTCTAATAACCATCCAAGTTTTCACTGTGAATTTTATCCATTCGTTGTCTATTTTAAATTTCTTCCAACTAGCTGGGCTCATGAACGGCAGTGCTGCAAGGGGCATACTTGGGCACGACTTCTGTTCTATACCCACCCAACCCGTTTCTATATCATTTGTTATCCATGCTGTTAGGGTCCTCAGCTGTGCTGCCCAGTAGTAGTATTTAATGTTGGGTAAGTTCAGGCCCCCTTTTTGTTTTGGTAATAGCAATGTTTTGAGTCTGACTCTGGCTTTTTTGTTTTGCCAAACAAATCTTGATATCAATTTATCCAGATTACCAAATGCTGCCATGGGCACTTTCACAGGCAAAGAGTTAAATAGAAAAAGCAGTCTTGGCAGGATATTCATTCGCACCGTTTCAATTCTCCCAACTAGTGATAGGGGGAGAATTTCCCACTTAAGGACATCTGCCTTTATCTCCCTTATTAGCTTTCCATAATTGGCCTCATACATTTTTGAGGTGGAGGGAGTGATCACAACGCCTAAGTATCTAAACCCCTCCCTCGATTAATGAAATTTGACAGTCTTTTCTAATTGTGATGGCCAAGTACCCGAAAGTATCATTGCTTCTGATTTTGAGAAATTTACTTTGTAGCCTGATATTAGTCCATATTCGCCCAGAACCTGAATCAGACGGGGAACTGAGGAGACAGGATGGCTCAAATACAACATGACGTCATCTGCAAATATTGAGATTTTATGTTCCACACCTCTACCGTCCTTTACACCCGTTATACGATTATCCTGCCTTATAGTTTCAGCTAGTGGCTCTAAACAAATATCAAAGAGCAAGGGGCTAAGGGGCACTTTACACTGTGAAAACGTGACAGTTTTCCAGTTTTTGGTTTAAAAAAAAACCCCGTTCAGACACAATTTATCTGACATCTTCACCCGTACACAAGTTTTCAGAGGAAACGGGCCGAAATCGCTGTAACAGCAGTGCCAAGCCAATAGTCAGCGGTGACACAGCCTAGGCCCTAGTAGATAGCTCTTCCGGTACAATTTGATGCATAAAACCTTACTGTAACCGAAAATTAATGCCACTAACGTTCATAAAGCGGTTGGTGTAAGCTTGGGGTTACAAATATTGTAAAAGACAAGCTTTCTGTCCTCTTATTTCACCGCATTGAACTCGTAAAAACAGAAGACTTGCTGATAGTGAAGGGGCTTCGTGAGCGGATACCTTCCTGTTAGGCGTACTTCAAAATAAAAGTCAACTCACGTGTGTCCAGTGAAATGCTATTAATGTTTAGCCTGTGAAATGCTTTTACTTTGAAGCCGTAGCCTTAATGCTCCTTTTGTTGAACAGTAGCCGCTAGCTTAACCGCTGCACGCTGATAGTGTTTTTAATGTAGAGAGAGCCGTGTCCCTGGCATATAGAAGTGACACATGTTTATTTAGCTAGAAAAACAGGCAGAGCACAAATCTTTCCCCAGCCAAAGTGGCGGGTGGTCTCAATAACTTACTGCGGTAATCGCTTGGACTAAATTGGCGAGTGTTAGCCTATATTTTAGCGCTGCACGACACTCTCCGCTGATCACAGTGATGGTGCCGTGGAGACACCGTTCATGTTGTCTTCTAACTTTATAACTCGCTTGTGTTGTGGGTATTTTGACAGCAAATGTTATAGACTACGCATGTGTGAGGGTGGAGCCGTGACGTCAGCGTTATCAGGGGAAATGGTTTCGGTGTTTACAGGAAACCAAAACCGTTAAGTTTTCCAAAAAATCCTCCCTGGGAGGTGATCTCAAAAACCTGCGGTTTAATGCCTGCGTTTGCTGTTTTCCTGTAAATGATATAGTGCAACCGCGGGAATTTTTCCGCGTTTGCACCGTTTCGTGTTGTCGTGTAAAGTGCCCCTAAGACTGTCACCTTGCCTAACTCCCCTTTTGATCTTGAAAAACTGAGAACAACATCCATTCACCCTCTCACTCTTGATTTTCGATCCAAATACAGTATAACACTTTGACCCAGTCGATAAACTTAGTGTGAAATCCCATCTTATTTAATGTATGATTTAGATAAACCCAATCCACCCTGTCAAAGGCTTCTTGCGCATCTAGACTGAGAAACATGGATGGCTGTTGTTCTGTTTTAGCATGTGACATGATATTAAGGACACGTCTGATGTTGTTGGATCCCTGTCTACCTAGTATGAACCCCATCTGGTCCGGGTGTATCAGTGTTGTTATAACTTTTTGGATTCTTTTTGTTAGAATAGCACTAAGTATCTTTTGATCGTTACACAGAAGACTTATCGGCCTATATCCTTCACATTTAGTAGGGTCCTTCCCTTCTTTATGAATGACAGAGATTATGGCTTCTGCCCATGACTTAGGGGGGTCTCCTTCCAATAGGGCATAGTTAAATACTTTTGCAAGAGTCGGGGTGAGCTCTTCCTTAAAACATTTATAAAATTCTCACGGGATCCCATCAGTCCCTGGGGACTTATTGTTCTTTAATTTTAGAATAACTTCCTTTATTTCCTGTTCTGTTATATGTGATGACATACTTTCTGCTTCTTCTTTGGAGAGGGTGGGTAGATCTAACTTAGAGAAAAAATGTTTTATCTT
The DNA here is from genome assembly GCF_949987685.1 of Ammodytes marinus. NCBI lineage: Eukaryota > Metazoa > Chordata > Actinopteri > Uranoscopiformes > Ammodytidae > Ammodytes > Ammodytes marinus. Next base: position 32,496,433 of record NC_137234.1, on the reverse strand, counting down.
GTCTTCCTTTTCTGTAATTTCAGGGGAGTCATATAGATTTTCATAAAAGGCTGCCAAGGCTGCTGCTATTTCGCTTGGCCGTGTAACTGTCTTGTTTATAGCTGGGTGAAAAGCTTTAGAAACGACTCGACTTGCCTGCTCTTTACGTAACTGGAATGCAAGGAGGCGACTGGCTCTTTTTCCATTCTCATAATATTTTTGTTTTGAAAATCGTAGGGCCCCCTCCGCTTTATATGTCAAGAGCTTCTCTAATTTGTGTCTTTTTTGTTTTAGTTCCGCCAAAAGATCATGGTTTTTATTATTATTTTTATGTTGTAGTTCTAATATTTTTATTTTACTTTCCAGATCTACTTGTTCTTTTAGCCTGTTCTTTTTAATTCTACTGGATATTTCTATAATTTTTCCCCTTATTGTGGCTTTAGCACTATCCCATAGGACAGACTGTGAAACATCTCCGTTATCATTAATATTAAAGTACTCGTTTATACACTCTTTAATTTCCTTAGTCACTGCAAGGTCATTCAGCAAGGAGATATTTGCTCTCCAGTATTTAAAGCATTTTTCTATTCCTAAATTTAGGGTAAGGATTATAGGTGCGTGATCACTGATTGTTATTGAGTCTATCTTGCAATCTACTACTTGATACATACATTGTTTAGGGACAAAGCACATGTCTATACGTGAATAGCTCCCGTGGACATTTGAGAAAAAACTAAAGTCCTTGCCCTTTGGATTTCTATTTCTCCAAGGGTCTACCAAACCCAGCTCTTCTATCATGTTAATCAGTATTCTTGATTTTTTTTGACTGGTTGCGTTCCATCGGCAGCCTATCGATCTTCCCATCTAGTACGCAGTTGAAGTCTCGCCCAACAATTAACATTGTTACATGTTACATCTCAGAAGAAAAAAGAAGGTATGCGTTGCTGTGATATTGATTACTATATAAGAAAACATTTGCAAAAACACTTGAAAAAACATTTGAACTTTACAAACGAAAAAAGAATACTTCCAACCTAAGTAACCCAGCTGAGCCCCCTGTACCAAATTGAGTGTCAGCTCCTTGTGTGAAGGCGAAGAGATGTGACTAGCTCTCTCCTGGGTGAGCCCACACTTTGTGGATGCAACTATAGTGTTGCTCTAAGTCCCCTCAGGGACTACTAACAGTTACAAAAAGTGATTGACAATTATAACCCTCTACTCAGGGAGAAAACTCTGGTAGATATAATCTTCAAATAAAAATAAATAAATTACAAAACCAGCCTCAATATGTATTGTAATACGTGGCATAACTTAGCTCCTTTAAACCATCACCCCATATATTATAGAATAATTACTTGTCAAATCAGTAGTGACAAACTTTCTGTTATCATTCAAACCTTTAGTTGTTTTACACCTGACTACAGTCCCTCTCTTGTGGTGCTGAGGAAAGCGCACAGATCCTCTTCTGTTAGTCCGTGCTGCCCCTTGCTGGCTTCTTTGTTAATAGTTGACCACCGTTCTTCTAGCAGCTCCTTGTTGAGCTTTTCTCTGACATCGGCTCTGACGGCGATCCCCATCTTTTCCAAAGTAGGCGCTGCTTCGGTCAGTGTCCTGAAAGCCTTAACTCCGCCGTCCAGAAAGATCTTGATCTGCGCTGGGAAGGGATACTTGGCTTTGATGTTTTTCTCCCGCAGTCGTTTGATCACGTGCCGCACCTCCTTGCGCAGTCTCTGTATTTCTGGAGAGTAGTCTTGGCCAAAATAGACTCTGTCTCCTGCATATGTTATCTGCCCTTGTTTCCAAGCTTGCTGCAACACCACATCTTTTGTGTAGTAGTCCAAGAATCTGACTATGATAGATCGCGGCGGAGCTTGCCAGGGACCTATGTGCTCTCTCTATGCGGATATTTATGTCTTCTGGTAGTTTCAGTGAGTCTGCTAGGAACTCAGTCACGAACCTTATCGTGTCGTTCTTTTCTTTTCCTTCCGCAACTCCGTAGATCCGCAGATTTTTGCACCTCGCACGATTTTCCAAGTCCAGTCATTTCTCTGTCAGCTTAGCCTCTCTGTGTAACAGGTACCGCACGGCTCGCTCATGGCGCATTCCTCTGTCTTCAGTTGAGCTTATTCTCTTCTCCATTTCTTTTGAATTCCCCTCGAGCTTCATATTTTCTTCCACTCTCGATAACCTCTGTTTGGTATCTTCGGAGGCTTCTTTGTGTTCCTTTCTCAGCGTACGGAGCTCGGAGAGAATTAGCGATCCTTCTCGATCCGAGTCACCGCCATCTTGGGTGGGTTGGTGGAGCGGTTTTTCCGTCTGTCTTTGTTTGTCGCTCTTACTCTTAACTCCACGTTCGCTTGTTTTTTGTTGACTCATTTTGTTAAATTAGTGGTTAGAGCTCTTAAATTTGCGTCTGCCTCTATTTTTTCTGTATATATGGCTGGTTTTCAGAGGCTTTCTCGACGAGCGAGTCAGCTACACAGCCACTGCTCTCATTGCGTCACCGGAAGTCCAGAGCCCCCCTTTTTCAATGCGTGTTTTATAATCTGCCATTTATCCGATAGCTGTGAGGCGACAGCAGTCTCAGTTTCTGTGTGGGTGTGGGTGTGCGTCTCTCCGTTTGTCTGTCTGTGTGTGTGTGTGTGTGTGTGTCTCCGTTTGTGTGTATCGCGCAAGGAAACATAACCATGTTACAACCTTTTTCTATTTATCATGGTATAAAGGCAGGTGATCTAATGATTTGGTATCACTTAAAGATAGTTCTGAATGCTACCAGTGTTACTGGAATTTGAATCATTTGGAACTGGTTCCCGATGCTCAGCTGTCAAATGTAGTGATGGTGACAGGGGAAGACTTTCCATTAACAGTCATTTTTGGAATACTTATATCTGTCATGGTCTGTCTTTGTTGTGTCTTGTTTTGGTGATCCCCTGTGTTTCCTGTTTTATTTTGGTATGTCTGTCTTGTTCCTCCCCATGTCCTGTCAAGTTTCCCTCCTGTTTGATTGCTGTTCCCGCCCCTAATGTGTTTCACCTGTCTCTCGTTGTCTACCCTGTCTTGTGTGTGTATATAACCCCCAGTGTTTCTTTGTTCCCTGTGCGAGCATTGTTTCCTGTTGGTGAGTCTGTCCCGTGCTTGTTCTATGTTTTCCTGTTTCTCCTGGATGTTCGCCTGTTGGCCTTTTTTGTTAAGTTTTTGGACAATAAATATATTTTAGTTTTACGTCTTGCATTTGGGTCCTGTTTTCCTGCCTGCCTGCCTGCCTCATCGTAACAGAATGCTCGCACCTAGATTGGACCCAGCAGACGCTTTTTTTTGCCATGAGCTGGAGGACATGCTATCTTTTATTATCAGTGCCATGGACGGCTGGGGGAACATTCCCAGTAGGAGGGAGCAGGGGTATGTGTTGGCGGGTATTTACAAGGCTGTCGCTGCTAAGCCCGAGTTGGAGGGCGCCTTACCCGAGTGGGCAGTCGAGCTTCTCAACCCCACAGTTTTTTGGCCTGAGAGCTACACGCCACTGCCACCAGATTTTTGCAACCGTCCTAAGCCTCCACGCTCCAGCCTCCAGCCACTGCCTCCGGTGTTCAGCTTCAAGCCTCAGCCCCCGAATCCCAGCTACCAGCCGTCTCCGGCTTTAAGGACTATCAGAGTGGGGGTGGTAAGTTTGGATTGCCATCCATTCTGCGGATGCTCTCCAGCTCCCGAGTTGCCCTCGGCCTCCAGCAACAAGCTCCAGGCCCCGGTCTCCAGCAGCAAGCCCCAGGCCCCGGTCTCCAGCAGCAAGCCCCAGGCCCCGGTCTCCAGCAGCAAGCCCCAGGCCCCGGCCTCCAGCAGCAAGCCCCAGGCCCTGGCTTCCAGTAACAGGCCCCAGGCCCTGGCTTCCAGTAACAGGCCCCAGGCCCTGGCTTCCAGTAACAGGCCCCAGGCCCTGGCTTCCAGTAACAAGGCCCAGGCTCTGGCTTCCAGTAACAAGCTTCAGGCCCCGGGTCCCTGCAACCAGCCTGCTAGCTACCGACCCCAGCAGGCTAACTACCAGCCCCAGCATGGTAGCAGTCAGGCCTGCTTCCTTCGCCTTCCTGAAGGGGTCCGCCCTCCGCTCCTGCCCGAGGGGGATCGTCCTCCGTTCCTGTCCGAGGGGCCTCCTCCTCCGTTCCTGTCCGAGGGGCCTCCTCCTCTGTTCCGTCTTCTTCGCCTGCCCGAGGGGCCTCCTCCTCCGTTCCTGTCCGAGGGGCCTCCTCCTCCGTTCCTGTCCGAGGGGCCTCCTCCTCTGTTCCGTCTTCTTCGCCTGCCCGAGGGGCCTCCTCCTCCGTTCCTGTCCGAGGGGCCTCCTCCTCCGTTCCTGTCCGAGGGGCCTCCTCCTCCGTTCCTGTCCGAGGGGCCCAGCTCCGTGTTGCCGCCCGAGGGGCCCAGCCTCCTGTTGCCGCCCGAGGGGCCCAGCTCCGTGTTGCCTCCCGAAGGGCCTAGCTCCGTGTTGCCTCCCGAGGGGTCCAGTCCCGTGTTGCCTCCCGAAGGGCCCAGCCCCCTGTTGCCTCCCGAGGGGCCCAGCCCCCTGTTGCCGCCCGAGGGGCCCAGCCCCCTGTTGCCGCCCGAGGGGCCCAGCCCCCTGTTGCCGCCCGAGGGGCCCAGCCCCCTGTTGCCGCCCGAGGGGCCCAGCCCCCTGTTGCCGCCCGAGGGGCCCAGCCCCCTGTTGCCGCCCGAGGGGCCCAGCCCCCTGTTGCCGCCCGAGGGGCCCAGCCCCCTGTTGCCGCCCGAGGGGCCCAGCCCCCTGTTAACGCCCGAGGGGCCCAGCCCCCTGTTAACGCCCGAGGGGCCCAGCCCCCTGTTAACGCCCGAGGGGCCCAGCCCCCTATCCCTGCCCGAGGGGTCCTGCCCCCTATCCCTGCTCGAGGGGGACCGCCCTCTGCCTCGCCGGCCTCCAGAAGGGGGATGTCGCCCTCGCCGCCGGCCTCCAGAAGGGGGATGTCGCCCTCGCCGCCGGCCTCCAGAAGGGTTCCCTCGCCTTCATCTTCGTCGCCACCGGCCTCCTGAGTGGTTCCGCCCTTGCTGTCCTCCAGAAGGGGTTCCTCGTCTTCGTCGCTGCAGGCCTCCAGAGGGACTGAGCCCTCACCGTCCAGGCCGTCCGCCTGAAGCTCCCTACCGTGTCCCTGCTTACCCCCCAGGTCGGCCGCCTGAAACCCCTCCATTCTGCCCCACTCCAGTTCCCTGTCCAGCCAGTCACCCCTGTGCTCTGCCCCAGGCCATGTTTTTTTTTGTTCCCTCCTCCTGGCTCCCCTCCACCCACCCTGTTTGGGTTTGACTTTTTCTTTTATGGTCGCCTGGAAGTCGACCTTTTAGGGGGGGGGTACTGTCATGGTCTGTCTTTGTTGTGTCTTGTTTTGGTGATCCCCTGTGTTTCCTGTTTTATTTTGGTATGTCTGTCTTGTTCCTCCCCATGTCCTGTCAAGTTTCCCTCCTGTTTGATTGCTGTTCCCGCCCCTAATGTGTTTCACCTGTCTCTCGTTGTCTACCCTGTCTTGTGTGTGTATATAACCCCCAGTGTTTCTTTGTTCCCTGTCCGAGCATTGTTTCCTGTTGGTGAGTCTGTCCCGTGCTTGTTTTATGTTTTCCTGTTTCTCCTGGATGTTCGCCTGTTGGCCTTTTTTGTTAAGTTTTTGGACAATAAATATCTTTTAGTTTTACGTCTTGCATTTGGGTCCTGTTTTCCTGCCTGCCTGCCTCATCGTAACAATATCTTCAGACAGAGATAGACAAAAGCAGACTTCTCTTTTTTAGTGAGTCAATTTTGATGGCTGAGATCTGTCAGTTGGTTGAAACACTCCAATACAGCAGGACGGAAAATAACAACTTTTAAGTTATTAGTAGCCTCCTGGACTATAGTCCTAGACCAGCTCCTAGTGAATGGGGTCTTTTTCTAGCTTAACTCGTAACCCCACACATTAAAGGCGACTGTGGCTCAGGTGGTAGAGCGGGTCGGCTGATGATCAAAGGGTTGGAGGTTCGATTCTTGCCCTGCCACTTGTGTCATGGTTGTTGTGTCCTTGGGCAAGACACTTCACCCACCTTGCCTCGTGTGAATGTCGATAGTAAGCCTGCTATCGGTGTATGAATGTGTGTGTGAATGGTAACGTGGGAATGGGAACAGGTCTCCCTTGAAAAAGAGTCTCCGGTCTCAATGGGATTTACCTGTATAAATAAAGGTTAAAAAAATAAAAAAGGGGACATATTATGCTAAATCTCGGTTTTAAAGGTGTATTTCCAAGGTCTACTAGGAGAGGTTTTCATGGTTTATTTTTCAAAAAACCCATTAGTTTTCTACCATTTCCCATTTCTTCATCGCCTTTTCCAGCCTTCTTTTGCCTCTATCTCGAAAGGTTGGTTTTGACATCTTACCCCCCTTCGCAAAAATCCTAGTCTGCTCTGACTGGTCAGATCTACATGGGCGTGCATGCACCGCCCTGCTCATTTACTCTATACCTACCTATATGGGCATGGCACACGCCCAGCTGTCAGTTTTGTTTACCTTTGGCCAATGCAGCATAGAGATCGATGTTACCATGTTTAGCTTCATTTCTACAGCAAATGTCAGCACACTTACCACTTCTAAACCGAAAGCTTTACAACTGAACCTTGTCAGCCAGGAGTCTGAGCTGAAAACTGTGAAAATTGCGTCAAGATTTCTGGTTTCCCTGACATTATCCTCGGGTAAATACAGTTTAAATATGTCACAGTCAGTAACAGAATATGAGCTAAGTATTTATGCATAAACTCTCTAAACTTGTAACATACAACATTTTATGTATGTCTCTACAGGTTAAACTGGGGAATGATCTACAACCCAGTGGAGTGAAAAAGCTTTGGTTGTGAAGCCATGCTGAGGTAACATGTAAATGTACAGTAACGAGGCAGGAAAGGAATGTATCGTGTCAAGATTCACTGGAAAGGCATTATCTTTTGTAAAAAAAAAAAGTATAGAAAAAATTACAGTCAGAGCTGCAAATTATCTGACACCCTTTCAATATCTAGTAGATAATGTATCATTTGTATTGTGATCACTCATTTATAATAAAGTTTTACTGTTAAAACATGTATTGTGTTGCTAACTGTCACTGTTTGCTTCGTGTGGTAAAGGATTACTTGAAACTCACATTTTCATAGTCAGGATGTTGGAGTAGTTTTCTGACCGATCTACATGCATTGACTTATAAGTTTTTTAATTCAACCCTTTATCTCCCTGAAGATTTTTTCTTTGAAACAGTATCATTACATTTTAAAAAGAACAAAACCATCCTTAAAAATAAAGCAGTTTATTCATAGCCAGTGAAATGGAAATATAAAGTGTACATAATTCAAACAGAAGCAAAGCCATAACTTGTATGTAACTGTCCAGTTGTTGCTGGTGGGCCCTGAAGGAGACCACCTGTCCCACCCAGTGAACAGTCCTCTGATGGAACAGATAGTGTGACGGTCCTTGTGGGTCAACGCTCCGTCAGGTCACCCAGATAGCTGTAAAACATGGCACATTCAATGTTACATCATGTAGCCTACATACATCATACATCTGTAGTTATGGCAAAGCTACAAACTAATGAAAATATTTTTTTCTTCCATTATTAAATAAGATAGGCTACTAATAGATTCAGTATAGCCCTTGCTCAAGAAGCAACGAGTTCTGAGTGATATTGTGTGCTTTTTGAAATATAATGGACAGGAAACAAACAGCAGCAGAGGCAACTTGCAGTATTCCTGTCTATTATAGTGTAGGCTACATGACACTGGAGATGTAATAGGCATACTGCTGCATGTACCACGACTGCTTGCATAACTACACACTGTCAACAACAAACAAATACTCTTCAGTTTCCAACACACCATAAAGTTTCACCGTCTGTTTTTCACACAGGGGCTGTCACGGACAGACTCACAGATCTAACCGTTAGCATAAAAGCTAACGGACGCTAAGGCTAACTACTTAACCCAGAGACATTCTCTCGTTTCAGTCGGCGTTGGTTATTATAGGAGGGATACATTAAAGCACATTACACACATTGAACTCATAAACGGACAGATTTGTTTTTAAATAGGACTACTTACATTTCCAGAGGAGAGATGGTGTCTCTCTGTCTTCCAGGCACAATCTCCTCCACACTCCAGTATAACGGCAGATCACACTAACAGATTGCCAACCTTTGCTGGGCATAGCCTAACAAAAAATGAAGTAAATCCATTCAGCCCTAGGGCCTATCCGAAAAGTCTAATCTCCTAACCTATAAACCTCCTTTCCTATACCTTAACCCCTAAACGTCATCGGGGTTAAGGAGAGATGAAAGGTGCTTCCTATCGAACATAGGAAAGGACAGCGCTGTTTCAAATGAATTCGACTCCACTTTTCCTAACCGACGTCATTGCGCGACGGCGAGTATTGCTGACGTGAGTCTCCGAAAATTGACCACAACAAGCGCTCGTTTGATCCATGCGTTCTTTTCATATTGATTTTAATCAGGTTGTCGCCAACAGAGTGAGAATCACTCCCATATATCCCAATTCACATGTGGAATAAAAAGAGGCTACACTTGTGTTGATGTTGAAATGAACTGCCCCCAGTAACTTCATTAAATGTGAAGTTTTTATTTTCTTTTCTTATGGTGTAAATGATGTGCTACGAAAATAACTATTATGATGTTGGTCTTTTATGAGTTATTTATTATCTTTAGCCTGTGTGTGTGTGTGTGGGGGGGCGGGGGGGGTATTTTGTTTTAGCCGAGTTAAATCTTCCTCTCTTCTCCTCTTCTGTTTTACCTCTCGTTCGTATTCGTGTAGAGTCGGTAAACTCCGGCGGTGGCCTGTTGCTTTAAATCTTGCCGCCGTAAAGGATTATGGGATACCACTATCTCCTTTCCTTTAGGTTGGTCAGGAGTAACCTATATGCTAAAGGAGGGTTAAAGGATTAATCGAGGCTCCTTTCCTATGCCTTTCCTAAGCATTTGGAGAATTCGGATCATCTATCCGCCGAGTACTTCCGGTTCATCTCGATAGGAAAGGAAATTTCCTATGCAAAAAAAAGTTTTCGGATAGGCCCCTAGTGTGCTTCGAGGCTGGGGTGTGATGGTAGCTTGAGGATGAGCTCACACTGCAGCTTGCATCTCCTCTGTTGTTGCATTAGCAGTGGAGGCTCAGCTGTGTGTGGTTACAAACGGGGCGTCTTGATTTGCCAATCAACTACCGAGTTTCTGGTGAGCTTTCCCGTGGGAGTATTTATGTTAATGAAAACCGACCAATTTCGTAATCAGTCGGTGTTTTTTGGAACAAACCGTCAAATCCCCTCTTTTTCGAAATAAGTATCCCAGAAGAAACTGACATAGTTGTCTTTTATAAGCTTGTGTGTGCTGGTAGGGACCCCAATAACCTACAAAGTGTGCCCAAACACCGGCAATGTTTGTTTTTTCATAATATGTCCCCTTTAAACATAAACTTGATAACACAAAGACCTGGGGCCTATTGCATAAAACTAGGATAAGGGATTAACCTAGGATTTTTCGGTTATCCTGGCTTGCGTTAGCCATGATCTGGTTGCATAAAAGCGGAGGGACATAAGTTACCCTGGAGATTTATCCTTTACGTTTAGCCTGGTCCCGACCAGGCTAAACGTAAAGGATAAACTTATTCTGTTGCCTGACTGGCTCAGTCAGCTGTCACTCCGATCTGAAGGTGTTAAACAGTTATTCCATGATCTTCTGTGTAATGCTTAAGTTTCAATAACCTGTTATAAAGTACCACATAAAAGACTGCATTGTCATTTAGTTAAATAGTTCTTCTTTTTTATTATTTAACCTGAACCATTTATAATTAACTTAATTATAATTACATTAAGATGAAATTATATAAATTATAATAATTTATGTGATAGTCTGTTCATATTGCGGGCTATATTTATACAATTGATTATCGATGGTAGATGACGTTGCAAATGTGGGTCAAATAAATTCACTTTGTACTCATCACTATATCGAGGTGTATCTAAAACAAAATTAAATATCAATGAAAGTTTTTTTTGTAATTTAATTCAAAAAGTGAAATTTAAATATGTTCTAGATTCATTACACATTAAGTGAAATTAATCTAGAATAAACATACTTTTCAGAAGGTCGACATTTCTGATTGGTTGTATGCAATATTCTAATATTTTGAGATACTGGATTTTTTTATACCATGATCAATCAATCATCCAAAAAGAAGGCCTGACATATTTCACTTTGTGTAATGAAAGTTTAACTTTTTTAATGGACTTTCCTTGATATTCTATTTTTTAAATGCACCTGCAGACTGCTCACTGTCAACTATTTTATCATAAAACAATGCAGGGACATCAAGATTAGTTGGCAGAGAATACATCTCCTGTATGAAATGAACTGCCCCCTCACTTACGGTTTAAACTAGCAAGGCATTGTGGGAAAATGGGCCGTCTTTTCCATTTTTCCATCAGTAAATCTGTATTCGATCTTTGGGTCTACTTCTGAAAGCTGTGGGCTGGCACTTAACAGAATTACTTACACCTGGCTTGACAAAGCAGCCCCTTTACATCCTGGATTGGCATTTATGCAACTGACTAATCCAAAGTGCCCAGGCTAGACTTTGTCAAGGCTGGCTTTATCAATCATCCTGGATGTCTTTATTCCACTTTTATGCAATAGGCCCCAGATGAGTCCAGTTGCAGTTACTAAACTCGACGATCGCTATTGGGGAAGATGGTTTAGCTAAGGACATGCAACAACAATACAAGTACTGATTCAAATGAAGCAATAAAATATCTCTTGGTGTGCTTTCATTCACTTTTATTTGTTTGAACAACTTAAATAGTTCATACACTTGTGGAATACATGTTAAGTTTTTTTTATACTCTCTGTAACAATACACTTTAGTCTTTGCAAAAAACCATTTAAAACAATTCACATATTCAGAAGGTTGTGGCCAACTTTCAAAAGCATTTAAGCACTGAGGACCGCCTGTGTGTTCTTACTGAGGAGAGGGATTTGCTGTCCATGTTTTTATTCATATTTGTTTTGTGTATAGAGCTGGTGTATTGTTGTCCGTTCATAGTGCAGAAGTGCTTTTGGTAGGCCAGGCTTTGTTACAGCAGAGATCGTTTCACTCAGTTAACAAAAATACTCCCTTATCTATCTGCAATCCTGACAAGCATAAATGTCATTCGAACACATCCATTCATTTCCAGTGCAATTGATTAAAATGGAAAACAATAAAGTAAGAACACAACAGCAACTGAATGTATGTAATTATCACTCATTGAAAAAAATCATTAACACTCATAATCATGTGGAACAAGAATAAATGCTATATCTAAAGTGTACTGTATACTCTCAAATATCATACAACTGTGATTTTTAGTGCAATTTCACTTCTTATACACCACAGCTTGCTTTGCTTTTTCTCCTTGCTCCCCAAAGCATGCACTGAGAAGGACAGTCTGTTACAAAAACCCGCAGGTGGCAGTTAGCATTTTGATTTTGCAAACTCAAGGTCAATCTAGATAGTACGAACATATTTGTTTTGTTATTCAAGCTACACTTTCTTAGCATATATATATATATATATATATATATATATATATATATATATAACTTTTTTCTTTCACAATGCAAACATAACAACTTCAGTTTTAATCATGTGTGCACTGTGCAGACTCATACTGTACCAGATCTAAATACAAAGTTACAGTGTTATTATTTCAGTATAATGTTGATAATGAGAAAGTTGTAGGCCTAGCAATTGGAGTCATAATAAATAGTAGTAGGCCCACATAATAGATTTCAAAGTACATAATTAGAAACTACGCATAGCCCTCTCCAAAAAGCTAATGCTAATCTCTGCCTTGATTTCAAGCCTTTGTAGCAGCAGCTCGCCATAACATAAATTGTAGCCTAACCATAGTCTAACTTGTAGTTGGTGTGTCTCCCTAAAACTGTTACAAGTTATGTCTTTTGTCCTACCACGGCTTTTAGACATTGTCCTTCTACAGTGCATCTTACTACTGTGCGTTCCAGTCCACCACTCACAGTTGCTGTTTCCTACATTCCTATGGTCATCCATGTATTGCAATTTTGTGAGTTCTCACAGTTCTGTACAGTATTGCACGATTCAACTCAACTCCAGGAAAGTTTCCCAGAAGAATAAAGCACTAAGTTTAACCTTTAAACTGTTGCCCGCAACCAGTGCTCAGGATAATATTTTACATCGAATGGCATAATTAGTTTGAGTTATTAATGTTTTTTTGTTTCATTTGTAATCCAGAGAATTAAAATGCACTTTTCAAGCTGGTATTCATGGTTCTATAATAGATTACATTCTCAAGTAACCACCCCACCATTACATTTAATGAAACGCAGTCAAGCATAATGAAAGGCTCCTGGACAGTTGATTACACCATTCTATTTTTTTTTTCTTCTTTTTTCTTTTCTTTTTTAATACAAAGTATGGAAAGAGCATCCCAATGTCTTGACTGTTTATGCATACCCAAGTCTTAAGTCAGCGTGTGGCCTTTGTTTCCATATGAAATTGTAGCAACATTCAGAGACCTCATGTCTCCAAGAGTAGGCTACATTTTGCTTTTCCAGTTTTGGGAAATTGAGGCCCAAAGTATCTCCTTTACACATGCATGTGTAGAGCAACAAGGTATTGGTGATCTACAAACAGAAAGTAAATGACCTGTTCTCATAAGTATCTATAACTAGTGATAAAGACTGTGCAAAAATGCAGTGGTGTTCATGGTTTTGTCAAATGAGAAGTCTACCTTTAATATTTCCTTTAAACTTCACATTCAAATGGACAGAAGAGAAGTAACTCAAAATCTCTGGCTACATGTCAGGCCTGTGCAAAGATACATTAGATGGGTGCTTAAGTGTGAACAACCTCCTATCAAGATGTGCTTAAAAAAACGAAAGGTTTCTCAACGGATTTTAGAGTGGCTTGAATCCCTAGTTTTGTTATACAAACCTTTCATATCACTTGAAGGCTAACTCACCACTGATCTATCTCAGCACATTTTCTCATCTGAAATGCAAGTATATGAGGAGCCCTTTAATTTTCTTCACCCTTACACAGACTGAAAGGAAAAAAATTCATCGCATAACTTGTAATATACAGTATGCTACATTGCCCTTTAGATACAAATACAGTATATTTGCAATAAGGATAAAATAATAAAAATGTTCATTTAACCATGATAGATTCTTTATACGGTAGGAAGAAAAAGTCACTTCCACAAGCAGGAACTCCCTCTTAAACAAAGACTAAAGTGCTGGAGCCAAGAATGCACTGTCTGCATCCAGCTGGTTTAATATTGGAGTCTAGATATAATTATGTCATACCAGACTTGTTTGATCGGGTTACTATGAAAAACTTCGACCCGCGTCTTTCCTCGTGCAGGCAGTGGACATGCGCAGAGAGCTGGTAGCTCACAGGTCCACTGGCAGTCAGCGTTAAGGCCTTTTCATTGCTGCGTTTTGAATGTAAGTGAATGTAAAGGGGGGATAAAAAGAAGCCACGTGTAAGAAACAGCCTGGCGGGGCCGTGGGATCCAGCTCACACAGAGTGGAATATTGAGGGGAGCAGCGTCTTCTGTGGCCTGAGGAGAGAAACAAGAGGATATGACAGAGGCACTGTCTGGGCACACACACACAGAATGCACATATTTACACACAGGGACAAAATACAGTTACCTGAATGATCAGTAGCTCTTGTACAGAAATACACAAGAGAAACTGTATAATCAACTGTAAAGATCAATGAGGGAACAGTGTCCATCTTACTCAAATTAATATTTAATTAAATTTTGAGGATAGGCCGAATTTATTCATGCCTGTCTTAAAGGAATACTTCCCCCATACGGAACCGGCGTTCTATCATTATGAAATGGCTATTATAATATAAGGAAAGAGGTTTGTCTTGACTCACTCTTCACTTGGCCCAGCTGTCCTGATATTCCACACCCCACATTTTACATAGCGACATGGGACACGAAACGCGTCATTCCCTATGTCGCCAAGACCATAAAAATACTCTTTTTGCCTTTTCTCAGGCTAAGATGAACCGATTTCTAAAATGTTTGCACATTTATACTACATAGGAGCATAGAGTTCAATACACCTTCATGGTTCCACTGGGGGAGTAATTCTTTAATACAACGCTTCATCCCCCCCACTCCATACAAATTGTAAAGTGATCCCCTCCAAACGTAACTTCATTGAAGAAGCAACTATCTCTAACCGTTTAGTACCTGGTACCTGCTTTTATTGGGACCTTGGAGTAGGACAGAGAAACTGTATAATCAATGAAAGAGACTTCCGGATGTGATTGGTCTACCAAAAAGGGAAGTAGGCCTACCAGTTACTTTTACATAGTGGAAAACCAAAAAAGGCGAGTACAGGAGAGTAGAGCTTGAGCCATGTGATGGAGAAGTGTCATAACAGAATAAGTCACGCGATTGTTACCTTCCACTTTAGAAAGTACAGTCCACAGCAGAGACCCATCACTGTTCTTCACAGCCGGTAGCAGAAAAAGCCTCTGCTTCCTGGTTCTGGAACATGTACTGGGAGGGGGGATAACACACACACATTGAAAAAAAGAACATTATTGTACTTATCTAGACTACAATAATGGGATAGAATTGGGTGAAAGAGACTTCCGGATGTGATTGGCCTACATGATGTCTAATGTAGGCCGAGATTGCCTCAAAAGACATTCCATTTGGTTTTGTGAATACAGATTACCTCATACGTTTGAATTAGTTTGAAACTATGAAAGAGTAATTAAGTTAAATAGGCTAAATATAAAATAACTATATTGTCAGTCACATATTTTTAATTGCAGCAATTTTACACCGTTGTCTAGATCGCTATCTAATCTTGAATCTTGATGTATTTTCTTTGTTTTTACTATCTCTAAAATGCAATTTATAATGTCTAATCTTGATGTATTTTATGCCCCTGTAAAGCACTTTGAATGGCCTTGTGTCTGAATTGTGCTATATAAATAAAGCACTTGTTGCTTTGCTTTGTTACTAATATAGGAGGTGATCTGTTTGAGGTCATGGGTCTTTGTAGCCGGGGAAGGTTCGAGCCTGTGAGACCGGATGGCTTACAGCACATTAACATATTGGGTAACGCTTTATATTAAGGTTCTTGTTATAAGCCTTAGTAAATAGGTAATAAGGACCTTATTAGATGCTTATTAACATTAATTTGTGTTAATAAGACTATATATAAGTGTTAATAATAACATAATAAACATGTTGACAGTGTGATTATAAGACTTTTATAAGCACTTATAAGACACTTCTTAACTATTAATTGATTGCTTAATATCATTAATAAAAGTCTAATGAGTTTCTGATAGCTGTTAATAAAAGCGTTACAAACCTATTTATTGAGTCTTACTAACTTGCCTATTATGTCATTGTTAAACCTTTACTAAGGATTGTTTGTTGCTTTATGAAGGTAAACACATCTTTATTAATCAATTAATAACAGTTAACTATGCTCTATGAACAATGCTTATTAAGGTTAATAAGTCCTTTATTAAACACTTAATAACAGTTAATAAGTACTATATCTTGTCAAGGAGGATACAATGAGAATTAGAAAAACGACATGTAAATACAATGTTAGAGCGGTGAAGGTATTTGATTAGCTTTAATGTTTTTCTTGTTGAAGTACCTTCAAAAATGAGTTTTCTGAGTTTGGTTTGCAGCGCCATATCTTAGTTGGCTAAAGTCACTGATTTTCATCCCTCTTTCCAAAATGTTGTCTTTTGGCATCTAGCATAATGAGTGCATAATATATTTGTTTTTGCTCTGAAGTGATTCTTTCACCTCTATGTGTGCGCACACATGTTGAGTGAGTGTTAAAATGAGATGCCCCGAGAACGTAGTATATTTTTCACAATCTATGATGAATATGACTCGTATGATCAGTTTTGTGCCTCAAATCAGATCCTCAAAGGGCTTTTATTTTGAAGGTAGTTGTAAAACCGGAAGTTCCGTGTATGCAAGTCGCTGATGGCTTGACGCTAGCTTGACGGCCATGCTTGACAAAGTGTTTCACGAAAGTAAGGAGAACATGTCGGAGTCGTCAGCACGGTCAGCACCCCAAACCAGGTCTCTGAAAAATAAGAGGGTGATGTCCGAACTCGAGGATGACTCTTCTGGTAAGTTTAAGAATGTAATGCTATAGTAACGTTAGCTGGTTCTAGCTTGCTAGTTGTTTGCCTAGCTTACATTACTTTATTTCAGAAGCTTTGGTGAGCTTCTTTTTTGAGCTAACGTTTAGCTTACACTATCATAAAAACTGCAACCAAACGTATCTATTAACAGTTGTGTCATGCTAGCTTGTCAGGAAGGGGCAAAGTAATGCTGAATGGTTATTTCTGTGCTGACCCAGATGCTGCCCAAATTGTCCTAACTGCCAAACTGGGTCTACAGAAATATAAACATGAGCTGGCCAGGTATAAATTAGAATGCCAGGATGTTTTTGAATTGTATTACTTGATTTTATTTCAATACATTTTAAACTTTTAAGACTGACCAATTTTCTTACTATTTTGTTGACACAATCGGGGAACGGTGGGACTTGAAAATATTCCCACCTCCAAAGTGGGGAATGACAAAACAAGTTTGAGAACCACTGGGTTAGCATCTATATAGTTGTATGTGGTTTTCTGCTTGTCCTATCTGCAACAGTATAATGCTGACTTCTGATACAGCAACGTCTCGCCCAAATTCCTCTAGTGAGGATTGCCATCTCCATAAGGTTACAGATTCAATATGCAGAAGCAACTCATACAACCCTACGTCGTTTTATATTGTTTTACCTACAACAGAGTTTTTTTTTTTATTATTGTTTGATGGAAGTTTTTTTTGCTCTACTCGTTTTGTTGTTCTTATTCATTTAATATTTTAAATTAATAGTCTTTATCATTGGACACTTGAATTGATGTAAGGCAGCATTTTTATTTTACAAAGGTATTTATTTTTTTACATTTAGTAAAATGTTGTTCATGAAAGTTCTGGGAAACAAACAAACATGTTTACAATTGCACAGTTGTTAAGTGTTTTTTTTTTCTTTAAAAGTAAGTTTTTGTGCTTCACCTCTGTAACTTTGTATTTACATGTAGTTTTTTTTAATTCACATTGTATCCACCTTGACAAGATATAGTACTTATTAACTGTTAAAAAGTGTATGTTAAAGGATTTATTAACCTTAATAAGCATTGTTCTCGCTTTAGATCAGGTACCTTCAAAATGCATTATTACCTGTTTAATAAAGGACTTATTAACCTTAATAAACATTGTTCTCGCTTTAGATCAGGTACCTTCAAAATGCATTATTACCTGTTTAATAAAGGACTTATTGGCCTTAATAAGCATTGTTCTCGCTTTAGATCTAGTACCTTCAAAATGCATTATTACCTGTTTAATAAAGGACTTATTGGCCTTAATAAGCATTGTTCTCGCTTTAGATCAGGTACCTTCAAAATGCATTATTACCTGTTTAATAAAGGACTTATTGGCCTTAATAAGCATTGTTCTCGCTTTAGATCAGGTACCTTCAAAATGCATTATTACCTGTTTAATAAAGGACTTATTAACCTTAATAAGCATTGTTGTTAGAGCATAGAAATGCATTATTACCTGTTTAATAAAGGACTTATTAACCTTAATAAGCATCGTTCTTAGAACATAGTTAACTGCTAATAAACAAATAATAAAGGTGTGTTCACCTTCATAAAGCAACAAACAATCCTTAGTAAAGGTTTAACTATGACATAATAGGTAAGTTAGTAAGACTCAATACATGGGTTTGTAACGCTTTTATTAACAGCTATCAGAAACTCATGAGACTTTCATTAATGCTATTAAGCAATCAATAAATAGTTAAGAAGTTTCTCATAAGTGCTTATAAACGTCTTATAATCACACAGTAAACATGTTTATTGTGTTATTATTAACACTTAAATATAGTCTTATTAACACAAACTGATGTTAATAAGCATCTTATAAGGTCCTTATTACCTATTAACTAAGGCTTATAACAAGAACCTTAATATAAAGCGTTACCACATATTGTTTCAATGTCTCTCTCCTTTCTCCCTACCACTTCCTCTTGCATTAAATCTGTCAACAGCTCTTGCTGTGCTCATCTGTTATGCAGTGTCTGCTGTCTCTGAAGGAAGTGTATAGCCCAATCAGGCAACACAGAGGAAGACGAGGGTGGAGAGACACAGCAGAAGAAAGAGTGAGAAAGGAGGCACAAGAAGGGAACATGAGGGAAAGGTCTATGTAAGATAATGAGGAATATTGTGATTCATCTGCGAGAATAAAAGATAGTTCATTTTGATTTAATCTATACAGGTAATCTCACTGAGACACAGGGTCTCGTTCTCAAGAGCGACCTGTTTGAGACAATACAACATAACAACAATCAGTTACAGACAAGTACATAGACAGAAACTTAGATTTACCAGTGTAGGCTATATAATATTTAAATTGCCAAGTACAGGAAACTGAAAAATAATAAAAACAAGAAAAAGTTTCCAATTGAGAAGAAGACAGGCGTAAACTACAATGCGGAAATCCCATTTGAGATGATGCGTTGGCTGCGGTAAAGCGGCGCTTTGGGCGCGGTAGCCGCGTTACCAAAGCGTCACCGCACCATCGCGCAAGTTAAAACAATTGAACTTTTAACGCTCCAACGCGTGACGTTTAGCCGCGTTGGCCAATCAGCGGTGAGCTTGACCCGACGTCACGGACATCGGCACGGTGGGAGCATGGGTGGGAGGACAACACAGAGGCTGAGAAACACCGAGTAGGAAATGCGGCTGGCTGGTGATATGAAGCCGCTCGGGGTTGGGTTAGAAGACGTGGGGAAAGTGAGCCAGGAGAATGGGCTTCCTGGTTAATTCAGTGAATATAGCGGCTGTGCTTTAGCCAATAAACCAAGTTAGCACCGGTCGGATAGCGTTAGTTAACTCACCCGGTTGTGTGCGGCCACCACCTCCATAATGAACCCAAACATAACGGCTAAGTCCGGGGAACTTTCACAACGAGTACAGCGAAGCACCGGTGTTTATGCCTATATCTACGCCAGCCACGGTCCCGTCACAGCCAGGTAGGGTAATGTAGGCTACTTGCCTTTATTTTCTACTGCCCTATGCACAATGCTGCTGTAAATGTGTTTGGTATGGTGCTGCCTTGCTGTTTGTGTTCATTTCGGAGTGGCGTGAATCTGCAATGCTGTTTTGTTCCGTTCAGTTGCTGTTTATTTGTCTTTTGGCACAATTGTTGGCCGTGTTGTTGTTGTTTTTGTGTGGACATGAACGCTGTTGTGTCGGGTCGGGTCTGATCGCAGCCATGGTTGATTAGGGGAATAAATATATCGGGGGAGACTAGCTGCGTAGCGTTGGGCGCGTTGAACCATTTTTTGACACAAAATGACCAAGCGCCAGATCAGGTGCGTTGGGCGCTTTGGCCACCGCACCCAACGCGTTTGGTGTGTTCGCACCTTAAGAGAAAGATAAGATTGCTTGTGACTGAGCAACAGACCTAACAAGACAAAGCCTTAGCCAAGTAAAGGGTAGTTTGTTGACTTCAGATTTAGTCTTTACAGTCAGCTGAGGGTAGCCTGGTGCTACCAGACCATCGTACTTAAAGTCACTACGAGTAACATGGTCCATTGGCGGCCCCTTTGGACAAAAGCGGTAGTATTTTAACGACGCCCGCTGTCGCAAAGCTGTTTTCTAACTTGTGCCAGGCGTGCGAGTGTCAACTGGGAAGGGCGCAATATAGTGCATGTCCGTGTGTTGAAAGTGTGAGGGCACGGACTCTTTTCGGCTCCGTGAGAGTGGTTAGTGACACTGCATCAACTAATGCCAGTCAGTGCCACACACACCTGACTGCAATGAGTTGATGCAGCAGTGTCACCTAACTACTCTCTCTCACGGAGCTGAATGATTACGTGTCCTCACAAAGCGAATGAACGAGAGACGGCAGTTAGTATGGATCATGATGAGGTAATGTGTTTGTGTTGTTGATGTAAATAATTACTATTTCAGATGAATAATGGTTTTCTGATGATGGTGAAGCAAAGCAAACTTTGTGTTAGTACCAACCGCTAGGGCTGGGCGATTAATTGAATTTAGATTTCGGTTACAATTTTGGCTTCCCTCGATTATGAAAACAAGATAATCGTAATAAAACGGTTATTGTGCGGCACGCTGGGTCATGTGTAGTAAATGCAGCGCACCCTTCTGTCTCCACCTGCGCTCCGCCCCGCCCCCGCCCGAACACTGTCGCTTTCAGCGATTCCAGTGCAATTGTTTATTTAGCATAAAGTTAAAACGCTCGTCCAGGATGTTACACCGAAACACAAAAGCCTTGCACGATTGAAGCAGCGTTTCACTCGGTGAAACATGGTGTGAGTGAGACACTGGTTGCGTTCCGAATCGCATACTCTTTCTTTTTTCTATTCTACATACTACATCTGACGATAAAAAGAATCTAGTTAGGATGCAGTAGGCATACTATTGGGACATACTTTTATCTCTTATTTCATCAAAACATTGCGCCTTGATCTTGCCTCTTGCTTTTATATCCGTCGCATCCCCGTTTGTTTTCATATGGAGGCTTCGTCGATGTTACGTCACTTCACGTGCGCACTGGATTGTGGGTCAGAATCGCCCAAATAGGATGCACTTTTCAACACTAACAATCTTGGCCGCATGAAGTAGGACATCCGGGTACTTCTAACCATCCTAAATCTGGCCACAAGAATCGGGACATCCTAAATCTTTTTTCTACATACTATATAGTAGAAAGTATGCGATTCGGAACGCAACCATTGTGATGGCGGTGGGTAACGGTGTCATTCACTGTGAGAACTTGCCGGTGTGAGCCGCCGCGCAGAAAAGCTCTGTGGCTTTACGGGTAAAATGATAGTCGGGGATTCCTGCACGTTAACGTTGTTGAGGGGAAAGGCTTCCGCTTTCTGATTGCATTTCTCGAGCCTGAATATATTGTGCCATGTCGGCAAACTATCTGCGCGACAAGAGCAAATATACAGTGAGACGCACCCCCTCCGTTAGTTTCAGTCTACAGACGAAAAGTTACAACCAGCACCTAAGCATAGACTTCGTTTAAATAAAGTGTCTAATTTTTATGATCAGCGCTCTGATGCAAATTCTGAAGTCTGAACATTACGGTGTCAGCTGTGGTGTAGTTTTTTTTTACAGCAACTCAACGTGCACTGCAAAAAAAAGAAGGCAATAAGTCGATCTTTTTGTAGATTCATAGCCTACCTCCTCTTATAAGTCGAAGTACAAATCAATGAATGGTTCACAATCACATCCCTAGTAAAATATTAATTTTACTCTTAGATTCGAAGGTTTTACTGATTATTTATTTTGTGTGGCTTTTTAGTTGTAGGCTATGTTTGAGGAGCACAATTGGGAGTTTTGTTTATGTAATGTTGAAAGAATTGGCTGAATTTTCATTTTGGTGCATCCCTACAATGAATAATCGTCTTTATTAACCGTGATTACAATATCAATCAAAATAATCGTGATTATCATTTTTGCCATAATCGAGCAGCTCTACCAACCGCTCAGTCTAGTTCGCTCCCGTGAAATTGTATACACGTTGCTTGGCAACGCCCTCGTCCCGCCCGTAGCCTATATCACTCTCCCTTTTTGCTTTTCTTCATTTCATTCTCTTTTTTTTATTTGATGGTTCAGCCCTGTTATCAGTCAATATGACGACAAATAACTGTCTCAAACAAGGCTCCCGCTCCCCTTCCCTCACCTGGAGGGATAGGCTTCTCAAATTGCGTTGCTGCGCCACACTGAACTCTGCGACCAATACAAATATGTGACCATAGAGCCTGCACGAGCGAACCGAAAATCGGACTGAGTGTGCCACCTGACCAAAAGCAGTAATAAAAACTATAAAAACATCTTTCTTTGCACTGATGGTCTCGTTTGCTGTTAAAGGTAATTTATGATTATCAGGGGAAACATGAGGCTGTTTAAAAGATATTTAAATGTTACTCTGAGCTGCTTTAAATTTCATTTGTACAGAAGGTCTGGAACTGCTGTAATTGGCAAACGTTCACTCACTTGGAGGCGGGTGTCTGTTGAAGTTTAAAACTATTGGATCTGCTCAGTGCCACTCTGGATTAGCCAACCAATTGCATAACGTTTGGTCGTGAGCCGGCTTCTGACGGTGCGTTCAGAGAACTCGGAAATTTCCGACTTCACTACATATTGTAGTCTATGGATCTACCGGTACCTGGCAACGGTAACTTGGTAGAGCCTAACGTTTAGTTATTTGGATGAGAAAGGTTGTAGGCGTCCATACTTTCCCGAGCAGATGCACTGGAAACTGAAACTGGAGCGCGACTTCGACGTCATCGTTCTCAGCCACTTCCTCTGTTCGTCGATTGGACACTCAGAAATTTGTTCGAGCAAAATCCCACTAATACACCCCATCCCCAGACTGACTACTGAAGGGAAAATGAAATTTGGGTGGAAGTAGGTGGGCGGGCAGAGCCAGGCTAAGCTGAGGGAAGGAGAAAGATGCAATTGTGCTGAAAATATTTTAAGTGAAAGCACCAATATTGCACTGCCTCCCACATCAGAGTTTCCCTCATTAGCAAAAAATAAATAAAAAAGTAGTGCAGCGGCAGCTAACGCTGGTTACAGAATGCCTTTGGGTTAATGACGCCAAACTTATGATAAATGAGCAGAGCATGGGGTGAATGGGTTACATACAGACTGCGACTGGAAGTGGAAAAATCTGCAGCACTCTCTAATTGGAGTAGTACTGATTGACTGTCTGCTGCACTAACAAAACCTGAACAAAGGCTAAGGAGATGTAAGCTCTCCTGACATATTACACTAAGCATCAAGAATTCTGCTTTTTAGAAGGATAGCCACAGCTTTGGATGATGAATGAGAAAGCATTTTCTTTCAAGAGTTCTAGTCATTATCTCAGCTATGACAGCAGAATGAGCTCAACCGACTATGTGAAAGAAAGGCTCTAATACACTGTAGCTTTTCACAGAATGTTCCCGGGTTAGATATGTTTGCACTATGACAAATAAATTGATAAACCCATTTGGAGAATTTTAAGACTTACATAAAAAGCAGGCAGTTAAATAGTTGTACAAATCAATAATTCCACATCACATGACCAGGATATTGCCATTCAAAAGGCAATGGTATGATATTGTGGTATTCTAAGTTGTGAAAAATGTCTCTGGCTGACACTTGCTTTGTCATTTTAGCTCTGCACTTCCTCAGGCTTACTCTCAATTACAAAGTAAAACATGTAAAACTACTGAATCAATGTTCATTTAGCTTTTTCAAATACTTATTACCATTCAGATTTAATGGCCCTTTAGAAGGTGATAAAGTCATGAACATTTAATTACGGCGGTCATTTGAATATTAAGTTTTAATAATGAATAGCCAGGAAGAAAGATTGTTTACAACAGGGGTGTCCAAACTACGGCCCGCGGGCCAACTGCGGCCCGCGTCAAAAACTGATTGATTGGCCCCTGGCACATTTAAAAAATATAATGTAATATGGTCCTTTTAATTTTTAAATAATTTAAATGCACTCATTATATTACAGAGAAATGTGTTCCATAAAAGAAAAAGAGCAACAAGCCCATCCCAGAGGACCCTGCATAATATTTTATTTTAAATTAATATTATTATGGAAAATCTATGTGTCCTTCTCCAATAGCTTCTAATTCATCTGACACAGTGTCTCCATTTTTAATTTCAGTGTCTCCTTAATTTCCCTCTCAAAGTGCACCAGATGCATTTCATGCATTTCACTTTAAAAACTTTAAAAAATCTCCCGGGGGTCAGGGCTGTACAGTGCGACAGTTTTGATCTAATTTGCTACTGAAATTGATCACGTGCGATGATGAATACAAGTCCAGTCACACCAGTGCTAATGAGCAGATGCTGTCTCTTTGAGACACAGAGGAGCGATGCACAACACTGCTTAGAGGGCTCTACATTAACACTCGCCAAATGCGGGTGAATGTAGTCTTAGGCGAGTAAGTTATTAAGTCTACCCTCCACTTTGGCTGGTGAAAGATGTGTGCTCGGGATCTGTGCTTGTGCGGCGATTATAGCGTCTAACTTCACCAACGGTTAAAACAGGAAGGAGACGGCTCTCTTTACATTAACGCAGTCAAGTTAGCGCGTGTGCAAACAGAATATTTCCTGTGCGCCTACAGAATAAAAGTCTGTTACTAACCAAATACGAGTTGACTTTTATTTTGAAGCAGGTAAGAACAGGAAGTTAGCGCTTCACAGCCCTGCAGTGCTCTAGCTTGAAAAGTAACTCCTTCAGCTGCAGAGAGCAGTCAACAGTAGTCTTTTTAAACAAAGTTTGACACAACCTATTTAACTTGGCCTAAATTGTATAAATATGTTTACTAATTTATTTAATAGGCTATATGTTCAATGTTTTAAAGTTTGGTTTTCATTAAAAGAATGAAATGTTCTAATTTGTTTTGTTATTATTAGCCTAATATAATAATGATATGTTTATATAAAAATTATATAGATATAGATATTATTTTTATAGTTCTATGGGGGTAAATAATTCTGAATCAGCAAAAAAAAGTGCCATTGGGAGGTTAGACTCTTTTGTCTAAATTGCTATCAGTGCACCCCTATTCATTTTTCTACAATTATTACTGCACACTAGGATATCATATTCATTGAGAATCTCAGATAAAACCAAGATGACATGCTCAAAGGTAATTAGAGCTAAATGCAAGGGTTAGGGTCATGCAGGTTTTCGATCATACTTTGTGTGCTACCAAATTTATTTTTGTGCAACTGAATTTTTTTGCTTGCTAGCACCAGTGCTACCACTTTAAAAAATAAGCGTACAGCTACGCAGGGACACTAGCTGCGTAGGTGCGTTGGGCGCGTTGAACCATTTTTGACACAAAATGATGAAGCGCCAGATTAGGAGCAACATGA
The DNA here is from genome assembly GCF_949987685.1 of Ammodytes marinus. Taxonomy (NCBI): domain Eukaryota; kingdom Metazoa; phylum Chordata; class Actinopteri; order Uranoscopiformes; family Ammodytidae; genus Ammodytes; species Ammodytes marinus. Next base: position 32,471,380 of record NC_137234.1, on the reverse strand, counting down.
ACGCGCATAGCTGTCGTTCGGAGGGAGGAGCTACAGCAGGTAGAGCGTTGGGAAAACAGCCGTTGTGATTCCAACGGCTGTTTTCTAGCAAACTCTCAACCCTAGCTTTAATGGTGTTAGGCATTCAGGGAGACTTTTTCATGAGGCTTATCAGGCCAACATATATGCAATGGGGTTGATACAGTTTTTAAATCCTTCATCGCTTTATTCTCCACTTCAGCTGTTAAATGCAATCTTTAGAATGCAACTGGAGAGTTACTGTAGGCTTTTAGGCTGTTTGTGCTCTTCCTGTGACAGATGCTGTTGGTGGAAGAGCTTTTTCACAAGGTGAGCCACATTAAAGACTATCCAAGGTCCACAATGTTTCGAGACAGATTAAACAGCCCCACAATCATGTCTATTAAATACAAGGTGGTCAGAAAATGACACTGACAACGCTATTATTGATTACTTTGCCATCGTGCAGGTTAAGCGGCGGACCCTGTGACTTTCAAGGTACATACTGGGAAGAGGAGGATTGTATAGTACCGTATCCCGAATCTAAGAGTCATATTGGACAATTTAGAGCTGACTGTTTAGCGTTCTACGTGTACACTCATTATTCCAGTTTGGCAGGAAACCCGTTGTTAATATACAGTAGTTACCCACATGTAATCAATGGATCAAACATGCCTCACAATATCAACTTTATAAGTGGACACCAATGTTGTGTATACTGGATTTCCCTGTGTCCCCTAGTGACCAAAAATAATTAACACAGTTTTAAAGAACATTTAAAATTAAGACATTTTACTTTAGTCTTCTTGTGGCAGTATAACGTTAAATACAGCTACCTTTGCAAGTGTACATAAGTGTACACTGTCTAGACAAACACTCTGGAGAGGACAGCCTTCAGGAAGACCTTTGAATAAGCAAAGACTAACAGCACTCTATAATAGAGGAGTATTACAACAATATCAAGTTAATATCAATTTACAATAAGTAAAGGTGCATTATTTATACCTCCTTGGGATGATAACACAGTTGTTAAGCAGATAAGCTGCCAGGACGATTAATGGAGCAGTGGATTACCTTTTCTGATTATAACATCATCTTCCTCCATTCTTTGTTTAGCCCTATGTGTTATCGAAATACAGTCACACTGCATGACTTACTGATTTGAGGTTGGACTCCATCTCTGTGAAGTTCCACTCGGTCAAAGGCAGGCTTAAACTGAAAGGCTGCAGAGGGGGGAAAGAGAGAGAAAGCAAATATTCATCATGAAGTACAGTATAAAGTTTATTTGGCCACTGTGTGCTGTATAAGGAGGGATGGATACAATTTTAAATCTCAAGACATATCTGAATCTATGCACATTCAAACAAGTTGTCTGTCGGTATGTTTGTGTATGTACAGATTTACTGACATCCATTGCAGCGCTGGCTGCAGCTTCCACAGTACTCTGCTGATGGCTCCTGAGCAGCAGCTGCTGAAGCTCCTCTAGGCTCATGTCCACGTTCTCCACTGCATCTGAAGCCTCCACTCTGCACACACACAACATTTTTGGGGGAAAATTTGTAATGTGCCTACCGTATGTTGCCAAACGCTAGCCTTGCATATGTGGCTCCCCCTATATGCATATGTGGCCGGGCTCCAAATGCATAGGTAACACTATTGCCACAAAAGTTCAGAAGATAATTACTCTGTTTTGTGAAGATTGGACAGTTGCTCAAACAGTTATGGCAAATCAGCAGCTAAACCCCGCTAAGCAGGTTTTGGTCAATGGCGGCCATATTTTTTGACTGATCTTGCTCAACATTAAATGACATATGTATTTCAGTCCCTAAGGCTGTATACCAAATTCGGTGATGATAGGTTGAATTCATAAAGTAGATGTAACATGACTGTACTTCAGTTTATGCAAATTAGATAAAAATCCATGACGACAGACATCTATGGTCCAAGGGTTTTATTTTGTAGAGCACATTGAGCTTGATATGTTTTAACAATGTAAAGCTAATCTGACTTTCGGTGCGAGGGGCGTGACCTTACAAACATTGCATTTTTTAGGTTAATGGTTTTGGCATTTGTGGCGCCCCCTATTGGTTGGGCTCGAAATGCTTTAAGAGACATGCTACTAGACATGTTATCCATATATCCCCTACAATGTATGATAATTGGACAATGGTCAACTAGTTATGGGCAATTAGCGGATAAGCCCTGCCCCTGGGAAGAGGTCTTGGTCGACTTTAAAGGTCACATATTATGCTAAATGCACTTTTTAAATGTGTTCCAACATATCCATGGGTCCACGGTGTGCCTAGAGACTGCCAAAATATTAAAAAATATAACAATCTCTCCTTTTCTCACTCTCCCCCTTTCTGAAACCCCCACCCCTCCCCCCAATATACTCCGTTCAGAATTCTCGCGGTTTATGACGTCATAAACTGCACAGCCACATCCCCATATTTTCTTTATATGTCCATGCTTCCCCCCCACATTAGCAGTAGTCTATGATAACCCCACCCCCCCATTTCTTATTGGTCCACGGCCCCGAGATCCGATGGAAAATTTTACGAGTGACAGCCATGTTGCTTTCCCCGCTAAGCGACAAGATGCCCATAGTAGCCTACAGCCTGAATGTTACATACACCAACACAGAATGCTTTTGCTCATATTCCACTAATTTATCTTAACCACAGCAGTCTGCCTCGTTTTTAATAACACAACGGATAGGAAGTTACTTGTGGGTTTTTTCAAACAGTGAAACTGAAAGAAATGTTTTTATTGGTGTTTTTGCCTGACTGGTGTATAGCTATTTAGCTTTTAGTTAGTTTCAGTTTATTTCGATCAAAACATATTCACAACATTACTTACATAAGTTTAAAAAAAATAATAATAAAAAACACACAAAATAACACAAAGTTGTCATCGTAATTTATATATTAATTTCTTATAAATAGTATTGATTGAAAAGGTGTAGGCTGAAGCCTTAGCTTATTGCGCCTACCCTTTTTACATTATGTTTATTTATTCTTTTTTCGTTGGTCCCTCAGGATCTTATTTAATTATTATATATATATATATATATATATATATATATATATATAAAAAAAAATATATATATATATATATATATATATATATATATATATATATATATATATATATATTTGTTTTAATAATTTGTTTGATAGTTATTGTAAATATTATTGCTATAATTAATTCCTGTATATGTTAAACATATTACATGTAAAGTTATGACACAAGACAAAATACATCCACAATACATATTCACAGTGCCATTCATGCCTCACTTTTATATTTGTTAAGCATCTTCTTTTTCAGTATTTTTTTAAATCTTTGTACCGTGTCACACGTTTTAATTTCTTCATCCAAGACATTCCACATGTTTACTCCTTGTACCGATATACATCTTTGTTTTACATTTGTTCTTATATTTATCTTGGTAAACATGCACATTCCCCTTAGTTCATACTTGCTCTGTCTAATCTGAAACAACTTCTGGATACAGTCTGGAACTATCCTGTTTTTGACTTTATACATTATTTGCATTGTTTTGAACTCCACTAAGTCTCTAAATTTTTGTGCGTTTGAGTTTATAAATAATGTATTGGTTGGTTCAAGATATTCTGCTCTATTAATGATTCTGATTGCCCTCTTTTGTAAAATAAAAATAGACAAGCTTTGGGACAAGCATTCAGCTTTTGCTCATAAAAACATAATTCTATTACCCACACCAGTCTGGAAATGCCTCGTTTTTAACAGGACAAAGGATTGGAACTTAATAGTGTGGAAGTCAACTTTGAAGATATTTTTTTCACTGATTTGTGTGGTATTTTTAGTTTATTTTATCGTCTGAGTCTTTTTTTTAGCGTTAGCGCCCATGTAGCTTCGGTTGTAGCACCAAGTTTTGCTCATAACACGCTGTTTATATTCCCCACAGCAGTCTGAAAATGACTCGTTTTTAACATGACAAAGGATGGGAAGATATTCCTGTAGAAATCAAACTTTGAAGCTACTGTTTTCAATGGTTTTAATCATGTCAGGTCATGTCAAACTGTTCTCAAAGTATGGCTTAGCTCCGGCCGGGTAAACACTGTGTTCGCAGTCACGCAGTGTATCTCTAGTATCGCGAGAGCACGGCAGTGACGGTGGGAGAGCCCCATGGACATATAAAGAAAGCCCGGCAGAGAGGTGGGAGGGGCCAGCCAGATCGCACAAATATACAGTATCTCACAAAAGTGAGTACACCCCTCATATTTCTTCAAATATTTCATTATATCTTTCCATGCGACAACACTGAATAAATGACACTTTGATACAATGTCAAGTAGTCAGTGTACAGCTTGTATAACAGTGTAAATTTACTGTCCCCTCAAAATAACTCGACACACAGCCATTAATGTCTAAACTGCTGGCAACAAAAGTGAGTACACCCCTAAGAAAAAATGTCCAAATTGGGCCCAAAGTGTCAATATTTTGTTTTGCCATCATTATTTCCTAGCACTGCCTTAACCCTCTTGGGCATGTAGTTCACTAGAGCTTCACAGGTTGCAACTGGAACCCTCTTCTACCCATTCATGACGACATCAAGGAGCTGGTGGATATTAGAGTCCTTGCGCTCCTCCATCTCCCGTTTTAGGATGCCCCAAAGATGCTCAATAGGGTTTAAGACTGGAGACATGCTTGGCCAGTCCATAACCTTTACCCTCAGTTTCTTTAGCAAGCCAGTGGTCGTTCGGAGGTGTGTTTGGGGTCGTTATCATGTTGCAGTACTGCCCAGCGGCCCAGTTTATGAAGGGAGAGGATCATGCTCTGCTTCAGTATGTCACAGTACATGTTAGAATTCAATGAACTGTAGATCTCCAGTGCTGGCAGCACTCATGCAGCCCCAGACCATGACACTCCAACCACCATGCTTGACTCTAGGCAAGACACACTTGTCTTTGTACTCCTCACCTGGTTGCCGCTCCACACTCTTAACACCATCTGAACCAAATAAATGTATTTTGGTCTCATCAGACCACAGGACATGGTTGCAGTAATCCATGTCCGTAGTCTGTTTGTCTTCAGCAAACTTTTTGTGGGGTTTCTTGTGCATCATCTTTAGAATAGGCTTCCTTCTGGGATGACAGCCATGCAGACCAGTTTGATGCAGAGTGCGGCGTATGGTCTGAGCACTGACAGGTTGACCCCCCACCCCTTCAAGCCCTTCAGCAATGCTGGCAGCACTCATACGTCTATTTTCCAAAGCCAACCTCTGTGTACGACGCTGACCACGTGCACTCAACCTTCGTAAACTGGGCCGCAGGGTGGTATTGCAACATGATAACGACCCCAAACACACCTCCAAGACGACCAGTGGCTTGCTAAAAAAGCTGAGGGTAAAGGTTATGGCCTGGCCAAGCCTGTCTCCAGACCTAAACCCTATTGAGCATCTTTGGGACATCCTCAAACGGAAGGTGGAGGAGCGCAAGGTCTTTAATATCCACCAGCTTTGTGATGCTGTCATAAATGGGTGGAAGAGGGTTCCAGTTGCAACCTGTGAAGCTCTGGTGAACTACATGCCCAAGAGGGTTAAGGCAGTGCTGGAAAATAATGGTGGCCACACAAAATATTTACACTTTGGGGCCAATTTGTAAATTTTTTCTAAGGGGTGTACTCACTTTTGTTGCCAGCAGTTTAGACATTAATGGCTGTGTGTCGAGTTATTTTGAGGGGACAGTAAATCTACACTGTTATACAAGCTGTACACTGACTACTTTACATTGTATCAAAGTGTCATTTATTCAGTGTTGTCCCATGGAAAGATATAAAGAAAAATGTGAAGAAATGTGAGGGGTGTACTCACTTTTGTGAGATACTGTAGGTCATCCTGAGACCAGAGGACAATCAGGGTATAGAGGCTTGCTACAATAAATGATCTGAACGGGTTTTTCAGCAAACAACTAAAATAATAAGTATTAGGGACTACTTAAACCATATAAAATTGACAGCAAAGTGCATAATATGTGAGCTTTAATGTTTATTGGGTGAAAATTCTAAACAAAAATAATTGAGAAATAACTTGTATCCTATGTGAGCACCATACCTGTCCAGGGCAGGTCTCTTACTCCTCCTCTCCACAGGGCCCCTGCCCTCCAGGACAGACTGGACCATTGCTACAGGGAGGACAGGAGGCTCAGAGGAACACACCTCACAGGAGGAGGCCACAGCCTCTGCTCCCCCTACACTGCCTCCCTTCCCTCCTGCTCTCACTCCTGGACTCACAGGCTCCTCTTTGATCAGCATCATGCACTTTTCCCTGTTGGTGTAGAGTCAGATGTGATGGGTCAAACATAGCGCAAACTTCCAGTAGCACAAGAAATGCATTGAAACAGGGTCAGTTCAGTTCATCTTTATAATGGGAAATAGTAAAGTTATATAGCGTCACTCACCTGGTGTCGTCGGGCTGCATCTGGAGTGCCATGCTGGCCTGAGACATGTCAGTAACATCTGATATGATTGGTCCTCCTGTCAGCCCACTAGTAGAGCAAGAAGCAGTATCACTGGATGGCTGAGGAGGAAGAGGAGAGGACTGTGATGTACGTTTGCTCTTGGCTGTCTTCTCCTGTTTTTCAAACTCTTTTTCTAACATTTCCCTCTTTGGTCTATTGCGCATTTGGAATGAGTTGTTGTCAATGTTACATTACAGATTTACAGAAGGCCTATACAGCCCTACAACACATAAACACATTGGTTTTGTAGTGTTGCCCAGGCAGCAATGACTGCACTCTGGCTCTGTGATGAATGTGCTTTAAAACCAACCAACTGCACTTACTGCACTCTCAGAGACACTTTTTCTACATTTCCCCCCTCTAGCTCTCTCTGTAATTTAAAAACATGATATATTTTAATAAACCAACATCTTGTTGTTGGTATCCACTCCAGCATTACTTAATGTGGCAGAAGCTGGTAGTTAACTGTTTTAATGAAGGAAGAAAAAAAACAGCTAAACAAGTTTGACCAGCTTGGTAGAGAAGCAGTTATTGCTCAGCTTTAGATTTCACTGGAATGTATATATTTAGTGTGGTATACTTTTAAATCACAATTTAAAATGTACTAAATAGTTAACAGACATAAAGCAAAACAAAGATACACTGTAATCTTAATGCCCATGAAACTATAAATAACTAACAAAAACATACTGGCCGGCCAGTCTTTGTCAACCTCACTGCTACTGTAGTAACTGTTCTCAGCCTTTCTAGGGCATCATCGGTCCCTGCTGTGACTAATCTTTATGCCAAAAAAACATCAATTCACCTCAAACCAAGGTTTCATAAATCAAATCTGCAGCCTGGCACTGCTACCCCCTAGTGGGGATAGAATATAACAGCTGGACTGATGGCAGTAGGTTAAAGGGAGATTTATGTGATAATATTCACTTTGATGGAGTGGATATGCCATGTTTAAGTACACTCTAAATTCAGATTCAATATATGACATAAATGTCCTAAACCGCTGAAGAAAGGGATTACTTCTGTATTAAGAGTGATGGGTGCTAAATCAATGGGCTTCGCAAATAAATTTAAAATCCCAACAGGGCCAAGCACTTAGGAAGGCCAGCCAGTAACTTTAAAGTTGTTTACTGCGTGTGGCTGCCAGCTCCATTTGTGCTGAATGTGGAAGGTCAGCAGCACAGCAGTTTGCTTAATGTGTAAGGGAGAAAGGTTGCACCAAATCAGCACTAATAACTCTACAGTTATTAGTGCTGATTCATTGTACAGCAAAGATAGACATAAGATAGAAAATAATTTAACTGATTAAATACATGCTTCCTGGACCGCAGGAGTCGAAAAGCCCAGTGATCAATAAATAAGGTGCATCATTTTCACTTTGCTCACCGATTGGATGTAGAAGGGCTCATGCATGGGCTCCATTGGGTGACTATGGCTGAACTTGGAGGCAGGAGGGCTGGGAGAACCATCGTCTAACATCAGGGGCCTGGATGGATCATTTGATTTCACTTTAATCAAATCTCGGTAAAGGACACAAGGGCACCATCATAACAGAACTACAGAACTAATGGATGACTTGAGGCTGTTCCAAATTGAAGCGTTATTGGGCTGACATCTGTTCATTTTACTTTTAGCACTCCTTCTGTTTTTCAATGGTAAAAATACGTCCATATAAATACAACTGTACTGTACAGCACTACTTCACTATGCTGCTGTATATCACTATTTATCAAATGCATGGCAACATTTGAGAAACATCATCTTCTCCTACTGATGGCTTCAGGGTTAAATCAAGAATATTGTACAAAGGCATACTGTATTATTCAAGAAAACAACATGTTAACAATACAATCCCATCATGATTTCTGGAGCACTTTTTGTCATTAAAGATGCCGTTGATGTTGATGAGACCTTATAGGAGGGGAAGAGTGAGGGCATGGGGGAGTCATGGGAGTATGCTGATGCCAAACACAGATGGTTAACATTCAGAGAGAGTATGAATGCAATGAGGTCGTACACCACAAGCATTTCAACATGGGGTGAAAATGCATCCTTGCCAGGTATCTCGCTGGCCTTCAAATATACGATCCTATAGCACTTTTGTGTTGCAGCGTGCCTTTCCTTTCTCATGTCGGCCTTGTTCACACAGCAAAGCTGAGCCAGCATTTTACACACACACACAGGCTGTAGCAGGGTCATGCACTTTGCCCTGCCTTCACAGTGTGTGTGTGTGTGTGTGTGTGTGTGTGTGTGTGTGTGTGTGTGTGTGTGTGCGTGCGTGCGTGCGCGTGCGTGTGCGTGTGTGTGTGTGTGTGTGTGTCCGACTGACTGATTCAGCACTTGTTTCCATTCACAGCGCTTGTTGAGTTAGATTGTTCAGTTTGTCAGCTGAGCCAGCCCTTCCCTCTGCCCCACTGCGGCCCTGTTTGTCTCGCTTTTGTTGATTGCTCCTCTGTGTGTGTGTGTGTGTGTGTGTGTGTGTGTGTGTGTGTGTGTGTGTGTGTGTGTGTGTGTGTGTGTGTGTGTGTGTGTGTGTGTGTGTGTGTGTGTGTGTACTCACAGCTTTCTCTTTAGGCCCACGGTGCTGGGTGTGTTGGACTGCATCTGGCTGAACAGAAACTGAATCAGCTGGCAAAGGGAGAAAAAGCACAGCATGAATCAGCATCCTGCTCACTAACACACACACACACACACACACACACACACACACACACACACACACACACACACATTCTGACCGAGTATTTCCATTCTCTAAATGTAAAAGCAAGATTTTCACATTGTCACAAGTTTTATGACCATTTGCCCAACCTGTGTCAACTCATCAGAATGTGCTTGTGATCTGGTGATATACGTAGAGTAAAGCCTGACACACATTGAACCTTTTTGGTTTCTATCACATATAGCCTACTGTAGGTAACACACATTGAACAATAAGGTAGAACTAGAAAATCGATTCAGTACATTTCACATGTAGAAATGTTCAGATCATTTGCCTAAGTTGCAATAGCACGCTGACATAAAAAATAACTTAATTAATGCAGATAAGTATTACAAGCATAATGTGATACTTAAAGTATCAAAAGTAGAAGTACACGTGCAAATTGGCCCCTTTCATATGTTAAATTATTAACAGTATTTTGCTTTTTATCGTCCTTGCACAAGATATTAATTGGTGCACCGGTTTTTATCTTCTACATTAAGATAACTCTTCCTCCCTCCTAGTGTTGTTGCAAGATAAGTAAAGTTACAATTTTATTATTATTGTCAATACATGCTGAGCTCACATAAATCCAGCACAAACAACCTGGCTCAACTCCAACGTAACTCGGTCTAATCAGCTACATAATTCAAAACAACCATGTGGCCATGCAGGGCCTTTAATGTATACAAATGCATGATTATTTTATAGGGTCATCCGATCTATGTTTTGTACAGTAGGCTATGTCAAATCGAAGTGACTATAACTGTCAAATAGACACAGTGAGTTCAAAAGAACAATAGTTCAATATTGCAATAGATTTCAAAGTGCAACACTTGGGTAAATACACTTAGCTGCTTTCCAGCACTTCTGGGATCCCTCTGAGAGCTGACTCCCTGAATGGCATAATTGTTCAATTAAGACCATTGACTCATGATGTAACAGGCCACTAAGCATAGCCGAAGGGCTTAGTGCATGAGAACAATATTGATCGTTCGTATGTGATAAGAATGTAACACAGCAAACCTAATGAGCAACCAATATCCAAGGACGCTTAATCCAAACTAGCAACTCCCATTACGGATTACTGAGAGGGGAATTATACTCAGGATTACATGATTGTAGTTATCTGGCTGGTTGCAGTAATGAGGCCTGTAGTAATGGTAGTAGTGGTGAAGAGTTAAAGGTGCAGTCATTCTGGAGAATGCTTGTTGACGAAACCACTTTTTTTTTGTCAAATCAGTGAATATCTCCTAACTATCCACCACCTGTACATACTGTGTTGCTACCAACAGTGGGCCCCCTTTGTTTAAATACCTATTTACAGAGCCTAGGATGTGTATTAACACTGGATATTTTTTCACCGCACACACAGTACAAAAAGGTAGCTGTTCGTCAGGAGATTTTGACAAAAAGTGATTTTAACCACAAGCGTTCTTCTCAATCGCTGACTCCACCTTTAACAGAACAAGTGGTAAAACTAAGGAAATGTAGATTTTCTCAGAAGACAGGATTTATTGTTCATGTCATATGCACACTTACACACATAGACTGACCTTGTTCATGACTTTCTGTTGCTGTGTGTGGTTCTGTCTCAGTGACACCACCTCTCTCCACAGCACTTCATTCTGCCTGCAAGGAGCAAGCACAGTTTTTCAAAGTTTGACAATTCAGTATACATTTCTATGCAGTGGAACCGGAGAAGTCTTTTTTATAAGTCCATACATTCTTCTTCCTTGTCATTTCTGACAAGTGCATTACCCACCAGTGGCGTCATTAGGCCTATTTTAGGGGGGCTTCAGCCAGCTATTATTAACTTAAATGTGATCATGAATCTTAGTTTCCCTTCACTTCATAGTGGAAGCGGTAGAGAGTCAGAGTCAGTGTGTCGTTATCCAGTCCATTCCACTTGTTCATATAGAGCCTACACTAAAATCCAGTCCACGTTTTCCCTGCAACCTAGGTTGCACTCGGTACCTGGGTACCTGCAGTGTGTGTACCGGGAGCGGAGCTGTGGATTTGTTTCTTTTGTTGTTGTTGTTAATGCTGCCAGGGGGGCCCCCTCCAAAATATATATATATATATATATATATATATATATATATATATATATATATATATATATATATATATATATATATATATATATATATATATATATATATATATATATTTAGTTTGTGTGTTTGATATTAACATCATATTATGCAAATGTAAGTTATCATACAAAATAAGGGATGAAAAAATTTGGTCTAGATATTTAATAGCCTAAAAATGTAATCAGTTCATCTGGGAGGTAATCCGAAATTATCTGATCATGTCACGTTCACATCCATGCACAGTGTGTATTGAGTTTATTTAAAAACAATTGGAAATGGGGCTGCCTCAGTTGCCCATGCACTGTGTATAGTCTATAGCCTTCAGCCTCATCTGTGGAAAAAAAGATAGCTGGACAAGAGTTCTTATGCTTCGTTCCTCTCACTGCATTTAAATGCATTCATTATATTACAGAGAAATATGTTCCGTAAAAGAAAAAGAGCTCCAAGCCCATCCCAGAGGACCCTGCATAATATTTTATTTTATATTAATATTTTATGGAAAATCCATGTGTCCTTCTTCAATAGCTTCTAATTCATCTGACCCAGTGTCTCCAAATGATTTGTTCACACAAAATTCCTCAGATTTAGCCTCTTAATTTTCCTCTCAAAGTGCACCGGATTCATGCATTTCACTCTAAAAAAGTTAAAAAAATCTCCCGGGGGGGCAAACCCCCGGACCCCCCTAGGAGGGTAAGGATCTCAGCTGGCTATTATTTTTGCACAGCTGCACAGTGGAGGCACTAGCAGAAAACACTGGGTGTGTGAATGATATTTTAGAAAGATCTATAGTTTCAGCAGCGCTACAATTGGAGAGGGGCCCCCTAATCATATTTCGCTTAGGGCCCCCTGAAGGCTTGGGCCAGCTCTGGTGAAATTAAACGTTCGCTCACATTCTGTGCATCTCCTTGGGGCTAAGCCCCCCCTGTCCTTAAAACCTAGTGACGCCCCTGTTACCCACGATGCAACTGGACCGCAGAAAAGTTTGATCTGAGATTGGGTTGCGTTATGCTAGTAACAGTTCATCTGGGCTCGAGCCTCAAGCAGAGATAAGGGTCGACCTGTGGTCTTCAGACTCAAGTCACATCACTTGAGGACATTTATTTGACTTCACACACACACCTCCCTCAGGACCCATACAGTTGTATACAACTTGTTCATGTTTAATGGTACTCCTCAAGACCCTTGAGGTGTAATTTCAGCCGAGATCTCTTTTAACGCCACACCACACCTCTGACTATAAGGCTGCTACTACAGTACAAAGTCTTTAAAGTTAAAAGATGCGACTCATTGTTCACAGCAAAGTCGTGCACACACACACACACACACACACACACACACACACACACACACACACACACACACACACACATTAAATGTAATATTTTTCATTCAGGTATCAGCATCTAACCTTACACTGTACACTGTGCCCATTCTGCCGTTTTCCTGACCAATGTTCTTTGATATATAAACCTAATCCACATGTCCTCTGTAAAAGAAGATCACAGTTTCGCTACGGATGGGTTCATAACAAGAGAGTGTTTGATTTTACTCTTCCTGCCCAGGCTTTGGTCGTCACAGTCAGTCTGTACCAGCAGAGCTTTATTGTATCTGTCAGACACTATGCAGAGGCAGAACTGTTTGAGGAAAAGACTGTGTGTTAATATACTGTCACTATTTGGTTTTCTTGCCACCTAAATACAGTCCATCCCAATGTGGTGTACATTTTCACTTTGGACAGTTCTTCTGTTTTTTCCACTGTGTAATGGCAACACAGTACCGGTAGGTGCAGAGGTCACAGCTGCTAATTGTACCACCAGGCTAATTCCCCAGTACACAAGAGTATCATCAGAGGTCTATGGTGTCCTAGGCTTGGGTATAGTAAGGGACATGTCTATGTATTTTAGGATGATCTGACGAGCTCCACTTTTTAGGATGTATATATACTGCTTTGTGCTGGGCAACAGAAAGGCAGACTTGAGAGTGAAAGCCCCATGACTGCTTCTCTGCTTCTGCAGAGCAAGCTGACAGTTGAGGAGTGGCAGCTTATCCCAGACTGAGCCGATTCTCTGTATTTTTCATTTCAGGCAAGACAGGCATTGGTGTCTTGTATTGGGCTCTGGCAAACCTTTTCTAGCCTGCTTAAAGAAAATAAATCTTGTAAATACAGTAATACGTTGAAATTATATGTGAAGGCCTATCATCTATGGTATTAAAGTAGTGATGATTACCTACAAAGCATAAACAATGAGCAATATTAAGTACAGTTTTAAGAGAGTCCAGTCTGTTCTGTGTTGTTAACAGCTGCTCAATACAAATCAGTACATTATACACAATAGAATGTCGCCATTTATAACGAAAATCACAAAAACTATTTTCTGAGAGCATTGCGCGTACATCTAGTCATCCTTTCTAACAATGTGGTGTGTGTGTGTGTGTGTGTGTGTGTGTGTCAGGGTCAGGTGAGCAGGTGAACATTCTCTCCTCTCATTAGCAAACAATACTGAGCACAAAGCAGCTCAACCACACAATGGACCCACAGCAGCTATTTTCAGCAACAATAGCCTCTAGAGAAAAAGTAATGTTCATCCGCTTTTTACCAAACTAGCAAGAGGAATAACAGACAGTTTAGTTGCGTTCTTACATCCTCCCCCTTAAATGTGCATATAAAGTTTTAAAGCATCATAAATAGATTTGCATCTGTCCAAATTGTGTCCACCAATGCCATGCATTAGTATACAAGTTCCCTTTGATCCGGTGTTCAGACAGACATACAGCCCCTACACAAGGTGCCTGTGAGAAACTAATACAAGATCCAGGATGTGTGACCATTATCAAACACCAAAACACTGCACACAGGTCTCATAATGCTATTGGACGGTTAGCATGGCTGACATAATTGTATCTTTTTCCATGACAATAATAAGATTAAAAGCAGAAAAACTGTTTCAAATCTTACAGGAATGTACAATTGCATGTATTTGACTGACCAATGCAGTGTCATGCCAGATGATCAGCTATCAACCTACCAGGAACTACAGGTGAAAATAAGCACCTTTCACCTATGGGAATCATAAATTCTGTCTGGCCTCAGGGGAGCAATTGAATTCAACACAAGCATAATATTAACAAAAATAATTCAGGTCTTAAAATTTGACTTTAGGCCCCTCAACGAGACAAGGCCTAAGGATAACCAAATAATGCAGGCCCTTGCAATTGACACAAATGTAATTTAGGTCTTTTGGGGGTTCCTTAAGATCTATACCTGGCCCGGCTGCTAATCCAATTTTGTTTCACACCTAGGAACTACAAATAACTATTGCAGTCATGTTCAGATGGCTGATGGAGCAGTTGAAGACCTTATTTTCTCTAATTAACCAGTATAATTCTGATTTCCATGGGAGATGTTACTGAGAGAACATGTAACCGATGTTCAAACAATGTGTACATTAAACCATTACCCTGCCAGTGTCACTGACACAACAGCAGGTACGCCTAAGGTAAGGGGATGGGCTCTGTTAGGAGGGCTGAGGGATTGTGGGGCCATGACACAAACACACAAACCTCTCTACTCACTGTTTCATGTCCTGCATCTGACACTCCATGTTGTCCTGTTGTGTCCTGAGGAGCTGGACTTCATACAGCAGTTTACTGAGGTCCTCCTGACGAACTTTGGTCTCCTCACTCTTCACTATGGAAACCTGAACACAGAGTACAACCTCATTCGGCATCTTACTCAAATACACAACATACAACCACACAATCGCTCTGCTGTGTTTGTTAGCAGACACAGCTGTTTCTTTATGGCAGTGTCAGTCCGTCCACTATGGTTTCAATAACAATTGGGTGGATTGCCACCATTTTGTATAGACATTCACGGTTCCCAGAGGACGAATCATGACTCTGGTGGTGATCCTAAGACCTTTTCCTCTAATGGCAACTTTAGGTTTGACATTTGTGGCTGAAGTATGCTGAATTAGGATGGTGAAAATGCTTACTATCAGCATGCCAGCATTGTCATTATTAGCATGTTAGCATGCTGACATTAGCATTAGGTTTGCTAGCTTTTGTTTTGTATGTGGATGTCTGAAATAAACTAAATCAAATCAAGGTTCAAAGACCCGTTGTGCCTTACAAACAAATGCAGGCTCCAGGCAGAGGTTGGCCTAAGCAGAGGTGGCACATAATGAGAAAAGGATACAACTTTATAGATTTAAATTTTTTTAGCAACAAGAAATCTGTCAAAAAAATCTTATAAATACAGTAATACGTTGAAAATATGAGTAGGCCTATCATCTATGGTATTAAAGTAGTGATGATCACCTACAAAACGTAAACAATTAGCAATATTAAGTACAGTTTTAAGAGAGTCCAGTCTGTTCTGTGTTGTTAACAGCTGCTCAATACAAATCAGTTTTACTTTGTAGTGTAGTGTTTAGACTGCTGACATCAGTGCTGCTAATGTCAGTGATGTTTTCAGTTAACCCCTGCCACTGCAATGATCTCAGCTGGGCCAGTGACAGTACGTACATCCTCAGAGATTATAGCATGTCTGTTGCTCTGAGGGTGTAAGGATAGAGGGTTTCATATGCAGTATTAATTGATTTTGGGCTTTATATTGAAAATCGGCTAAGGCTTGTGCCTCACTGTTATGTCACTGAACCCTGTCTTTGATGAAAGCCTCTTCATCCTAAAAGGGTTGATGATTTACAGATGTTCAAAATAATCTAGTTAAGTATAAATTTGGTAAAGGCATGCTGAAGGCATTGTGTGTGTGTGTGTGTGTGTGTGTGTGTGTGTGTGTGTGTGTGTGTGTCTCTATACCTTCCTCTTGATGTGTTCCAACATGTGTTCGTGCCCCTGGAGGAAGTAAAGATGTTGGAACTCTGTATCGTCTCTCTCGGGTTTCACCAGGCCGCTTTGCTCAATGTTCACCACCTTACGGAAGCCATCTAAACACACAAATATCAGAGCCAACACTCACAAAGTAAAAGCACACACTTTGACTGAGAGTAGAGTAGAGAGTGAATACTCACACATGTTGAGCTGTCGAACGAAGCTGGCCATATTATTGTGTTTAAAGTACTTTGGCAGAACTTCCTTGGCAAAGCGTCCCTGGTCAAACACATGAAAACTTGTGCCAGTCTGAAAGAGAGAAAAGTGAGGATTGAGGAGTTGACGTCTCTGGTCATATCCCACTCAGCATGAAAAGAGGTAATATCTACAGACAAGACAGATCAGATCAAACAGAGCCCTGCAATGCAATCCAGAGATGTGAATCTAATTATTCAATGCTAGATTTACTATCAGTTTGACCTGTCTGTTTACTTATTACTTCTTTTTGATCACTATTGGTCAGTGTGACAAACTTTGAGATGCCGGAACTTCTTTGTATAAGGAATTGTGTTTTCTTGAATACTGATCAGAAAATCAGGCATAACCACGAGGGAATCAGTGTTAATTAATTGTTTAAAATTAAAAAGACCAACGTTTCATGTTGTATTGAAGTTAAAAACGGTCACAGGAAAACTGTGTGAAAACCTAGTGTCTATTTGAACCCGCTTTGTAAAGAATAAGTTCCAGCTTACAAGTGTGGCCCCACTGGGATGATGCATTTTTTAGATAAAAACATTTTGTACTACAATGTGTATGGTACTCCACTTTCAGCAAAGACTTGTGTTTAAAGTCCTGTAGAACAGCCAACTAGTTAATTTAGTTATAGTTGGGATACTAAAGTGTATGTATACTAAAAGGAAATGTTTTGAACTGAGACTTTTGAACCAAGGCCAAAAAAAATTGTACGAAATGTTGAAGTCAGTTTGTGGTCAGTTTTGAGCACATATGTAGCCATGTCAGTTGTAAACTCTAATAGGTTATTAGAACTGAGAAGAAAATCAATGATTGTTTAATTTCATTTATAGCCTATGCCTTTCCAACTGCCAGGTACATGTAACTTAACAAACTCAGAGATCATCAGTGATAGTGTTTTACATCCCTGACAGAAACACAACTCACCACCTGTTACTAATGGATATTTTACTTGAAATAACACAACCTTAAAGGTGGAGTCGGCCATTCTGGAGAACGGTTATTGTCAAAATCACTTTTTTCAAAAGAAGTGAATATCTCTTCACTATCTACCTGTCCATACTGTGTGTGCGCTGAATAAACCTAGTGTAATACACAGCGTAGGCTTGGTAAACTGGTATTTTAACAAAAGGTAAACACAGGGGGCCACCGTAGCAAGCAATATGCCTGTTTACAAAGCATAGGCTGTGTATTAACAAACACTGTCTTTTTTTCAGCACACACATAGTACGGACAGGTTGCGGATTCTGAGGAGATATCCATTGATTTTGACCAGAATTGATTTGAGAACAAGCGTTCTCCAGAATCGCTGACTCCACCTTTAATGATGAAAGGAGTTTTGTAAGGAGGTAATGTATTTACCCCTGAGTGCTGTATCTTTTCAAGAACAGACAAATTCAGCTTGGTCAGCCAATCAAACAAACTTTCTCCCCCCCTTCTGTGAGTGATGAGTCATGCTCTCTGTCCCAACGTTACAGTCTTATTTGGCAACAACAGTAATTCTGTCTTACACTGAAAAACAGTATTGTTTACATTTAGTGTTCAAAATAATTTAATCCGAGAGTTAGCAAAACCCATTTACAAAGCAGATGTGAAATTAGTGCTGATTCTAATAAGACGTTACAGTTACCACGCATGGAGTGATGCCTACTAATAGTCTGACAAAGCAACAGCTGATGCTGCACACTCTAACTAGATGTCATGGGACAGCCAGGCAGCACCTGGCTCTGTGTTGTCCCCATACGAATAAGAACAGAAGCCTTTGTATCACACATACATCCTGCAGAACTCTTTCCCTTGGACAAAGAGAGATGTGTACTGCCACATATGATCCATTTTATATCATCTATGCTGTTAGAATTCATTTAATACTTTATTTATCTTCCTGTATAAGGATTACATAGCCTAGTGATTGAATGCCTCTATTTTTTTCACAGAATAAGAAATGTTTTATCGCTCATCCATACCCTAACCCTTTTACGCCAAATGAAGTACGCTACTACTTAGGAAGAGGACACATATCCTTACTTCAATTGAGGATCTATGAATTTGAAGCCATTACAAACAAACAAAAAGATAAACATTTTCTATCCAAACCTCTCAGATGTTTTCTTTTAAACAAATGTTCCAAGCCCATTATCCAATACTTCACAAAAACAAACTGGAGAATAATAAAGACTCGTAGCAGAACATTATTTTTCTTATTCTCTAACCCATTATTCATCTCACAATTCCCTCTAATTTGTTTTGCCCCTGAATGGGGGCCTTCCCCCCTAGTTTGGCAACCAATGGAATAAACTACCAAATTGTGTAATCGGAATAAAAACTAGCTCCACCTTAGCTGCTAGCCTACATCAATGCGCATGAATGCATCAGTTAGCCTACTTTTTCACAATGTCATATATACTACAGGGGGCCATTTTACTTTACTTTAGGTAAATAGCCTACTGTAAGCTGCATATAGCTGTTATGGCGGACAAGTAGTGTTTTTCCCCTGTTTGGGAACGTGGCACTTCGGAGTTAACATGCTAAACAAGTGAGTTTGCTAGCAAGCTAGGTGTGACAGTAGCAGTTTTGTAAGCAAGGCTAAACAAGTATTCTTTAGCTAGGCTAAATGGCAGGAAATGCGGCTTTTTAGCGAACTAAACAAACACCAGTGCCAGCAGAGTAAGCCTAGGGAGCTAGCTCAAATTCCTGTCTGACAGCTGAAACTGCTAGTTCAGTATGTATTCACTAAGGCAATTCATCTTAATACTTTCATAATTGTATCATGTTGGGCTGTCCCTACACAGCAGTAAGCCTACAATAGTGAAAATTAAGGAAAAAGTGTATTCTCTGGGGAAGATGGTGATTTTTTAGAGGATATACCGTTGGCTAGTACTTAAATTGTACTCTGTAATGGTTGTTCTTTTTGTCTTTTCTTTTTTCGGTTAACTGAAATTATACAGCTGTCAATGTCATGTTACGGCCAGTTGCATCTCTCACAGAGTTTCTACAGTATCATATATAGTGTGTCCTGAGGACTGACTCACAGCGCTCCAGCAGATGAGGTGGTTGGTATCTGGATCTTCCACCAGGGTCCACAACTTGGTGAGAAAGGCTGGAACATTGCTGGCGTAGTTGCCATCCACACCCATGGCACCTGGAGACTCCTGCATACTGACACCTGTCCACTGCCAAGAACCCTCACAGGAAACCAAATTTGTAAGTGTGTGTGTGTGTGTGTGTGTGTGTGTGTGTGTGTGTGTGTGTGCGTATTGTTGGTGTCTACTCCCAGACTAGTCCATGTTTAAGAAACTCCACTTCTGACGTTGCGTTACTGATAATCCCAAGTTTGTCTTAGTCTCTTTGATTCCATTTCAGTCCGTCCAAATGTCTCTGTGTCAACACGATCTCACCTTGACTCTGATTTCAACTTGTTTTTTGACTTTACAACCTAATATATCCTCCTTTACTCTATCTTTGCTGCTCTTTCGGATCCTTTTTCTCTTTTGGTCTGGTCTCTCTGTCCTCCCTGCAACACCGTTCATCCAACTGAATGTCACCACAGAAGGTCCACGTCAGCACACACACACACACACACACACACACACACACACACACACACACACACACACACACACACACACACACACACACACACACACACACACACACACACATTCAAGTCGACCCCCCATACCTCGGCCCCCAGCTGACAATCAAGAGAACGCCCAGTAAAACAATAATGCATCAACACAAAAGCTTCAATAATGCTCCACTGTCCAACCCGCAAAAGGCTACCGGTGAAACTGAACAGTGCATGGTTCAGTATACCTGTGGGCCAGGTAAAAAAATATTATTTTACAGAATTATCATAAATGTCTTAATGATAATATTAATTAATAAATTATGAAGTGAACATGCTGTACATTTCATTTGAAAAAGTATTATCGATAAAATAAACTTCTCAGCGTCAGTAAAAATCTCATTATGCAGTAGATTGGCTTCTTTCCTTGTCATAATAGTGTGACTTTTTTTTATTCTATTGATGCAGTGACACAGTGGTTCTCAATTATTTTCTGTCATGCCCCCCCCTAGGGGACAGAAATTTTTTCGCGCCCCCCCCCCCCCCCTAAATTGAAATACTATTGAGAACCTGTTGATATTTATTTATTTATCTGTACAAAACCACTGTGTGAGTTTCTGGCATGAGCATTCTGCATACAATCACCTTATTATCAAATTAGATAACAAAAATTAGCTGGGATAACTTCTACAGCAAAAAAAAATGTAAGTTCAGTTTATTAGCTCAATTTGTAACAATTAAACAAGACTACTCAGTCTGTGTGAATCTCAGGACAGAGAAACAAGAGCAAATGATTCACTGAGGTTTGCATTTCATTCAAAAAATGTTTTAATTGTAAACATAGTTAAGGTGGTGTTTTTTTATTATTATAGCACTTCTGTGATGTGATATAATTCATTAATGTTATTATTAGTCTACTTGCTTGATTTCTTTGGACACTTGGAGACACATGTGGACGTTTATTTACTGCAAATCGCGGCCTTTCGCGCGGATATGACCATACACGAGCACACATCACGCTTGCTAGCCCCCCCTGACAACTCACGGCGCCCCCCCCAGGGGGGCGCGCCCCACCATTTGAGAAGCACTGCAGTGACATGTGAGCACCATTGTGGCAGCTCAGGTGAGGCTGATTTGAAGTATACTATACTGTATATATTTGGGTTGTGTAATTTAGAACAAGTCATCAAGACAACTGCTTAAATTTTCACAACATTTTAGATTCAATCCTGGGAATGTTGATGACTTTGTGGCCTTTCCTTTACTGTCACCATCAGGTCAACATCTCTACTTTTACACAAGGTGTATCAAACGATTCCTCTCAAATTTATTAGAGAAATGAACACTCCCCAGACATTTAACCATCTTCAATTACATAGTCATTTAATCCATTGTGCATATCAAACAAGTTTTGCAATTTTTCAGTAAGCCAATTCTAGTATTAGGATAACATCTGCCCTGGAACAGTTTTTCTGAGTTGGACCTTCATGCAGTAAGGTTTGGGGGTTTGGGTGATCCCGTAAACAGGAGTGTAGTCCAGCAGCTCTCCTGCATCCTCAGGCCAGATGAACCTAAACTTCCTCAGCAGAGTCACCGTGGTGAGGAAGAGCTCCATACGAGCCAGACTCTCTCCGAGACACATACGAGGACCTGTGGGTTAAAAGGCCACACATAACCTTGAATTCTTCGATACTAGCTCCCAATCAGTCTTTTGGTCTGTCTATGAATGTAAACATCTTTTCACTCACTTAATGAGAAAGGCAGGAAGGCTTCTTGCTTCACAAACTCTCCCTGGTCATTGAGGAAGTTTTTGGGGTTGAACTCATGGGGTGATTTCCACTGCCCTTCCTCATTCAGCACCGAGGACAGGTTTGGGATGATGATTGTTCCCTGAAAAAAATCAAAAAAAAGTTATCATATCCCCTGTAAATCCAAATCCACAAAATCCACCTGACAATGTAATTTGGGGAGTTAGTTGCATGACAGTAAGCGCCTGAAAAGAGTCAGGCATATTCATCAATCCAAATGAAAGATATTTTCATATAAGTTTGATAAACTTGACAGAAATTCGGTTTAGATCAGGCGGGATATGCTCTGTTTTTTTACACAATATGAATATTGAACTGAGATACAACTGTACATAACGGCAGATACTTGCTATAAAAACAATGACTGTTGCCATGGAGACTGTCCTGTCAAACTGTATAGGGGAGAACGGGGGAATGTGAACCATCGGGTAATGTGAGACACCCCCTGAATCTAGGTAATGGATCACATTTTTGGTCATGTGAGATATACAGTCATATGAAAAAGTTTGGGAACCCCTCTCAGCCGGCATTATAATTGACTCTGCTTTCACAAAAAAAATATAAAAGTGGTATGTCTTTAATTTACCAGGAACAGCTAAGTACTGGGATGTTTTCCAAACAAAGATTTTTTGAAAAACAGTATTTGGTGGTATGAAATAAAATAAAATGTGAAAAACTGGCTGTGCAAAAATATAGGAACCCTTGTGGTTTTGTTGATTTTAATGCCTGTAACAGCATGTAAAACTGATGACTTTAAACACAAAGTTGGTTGGATTATGTTGTTAAGCCTTGAACCTCATAGAAATGTCTGTTTAATCATGAGAAAATTTATTTTAGGTGCCTAAATGCAAGTTGCACTTCTCTTTGACTCTCTGCTGAAGTGAGACAGAATGGGATCATCAAAACAGCTCCCAAAAGATCTGAAAAACAAAGATTGTTCATTGTCATGGTTTAGGGGAAGGCTACAAGAAGCTTTCCCAAAGGTTTCAATTGTCAATTACGACTGTAGGGAACGTTGTCAGGAAATGGAAGGACACAGGCATAGTGGCAGTTAAACCCAGGCATGGCAGACCAAGAAAAAAACAGGAGCGGCATAGGTGGAGGATTGTGAGAATGGTTGCACACAACCCACAGATCACCTTTAAAGACCTGCAAGAACATCTGGCTGCAGATTATGTATCTGTACATCGTTCAACAATTCAGCGCAATTTGCACCAAAACATCTGCTTTTTATAAAGACCAAATAACTTAATTTTTGTCTCATCAGTCCAAAGCATTTTCTTCCAATATGAAGCTGGCTTGTCTAAATGAGCTTTTGCATACTCCATGCAACTGTATCTGTGGCGTGGGCGCAGAAAGGGCTTCCTTCTCATCACCCGGCCATACAGATGTTTTGGTGCAAATTGCACTGAATTGTAGAACCATGTACAGATACACAATCTGCAGCCAGATGTTCTTGCAGGTCTTTGGAGGTGATCTTTGGGTTGTGTGCAACCATTCTCACAATCCGCCGCATATGCCGCTCTTGTACTTTTCTTGGTCTGCTAGACCTGGGTTTAACTGCAACTGTGCCTGTGTCCTTCCATTCCCTGACAACGTTCCTTACAGTAGAAATTGACAATTGAAACCTTTGGGAAAGCTTCTTGTAGCCTTCCCCTAAACCATGACAATGAATAATCTTTGTTTTTAAGATCTTTTGGGAGCTGTTTTGATGATCGCATTCTGTCTCACTTCTGCAGAGAGTAAAAGAGAAGTGGAACTTGCATTTAGGCACCTAAAATACCTTTTATCATGATTAAACAGACCTTTATATGAGGTTCAAGGCTTAACAACATAATCCAACCAATTTTGTGTTTAAAGTCCTCAGTTTTACATGCTGTTACATGCATTAAAATCAGCAAGACCACAAGGGTTCCATATTTTTGCACAGCCAGTTTTTCACATTTTATTTAATTTCATAAAACTAAATACTGCTTTTCAAAAAATCTTTGTTTGGAAAACATCCCAGTACTTAGCTGTTTCTGGTAAATTAAAGACATACCACTTTTATCTTTTTTGTGTGAAAGCAGAGTCAATTATAATGCCGGCTGAGAGGGGTTCCCAAACTTTTTCATATGACTGTATGTTTTCAAGCCCCTCTCATTTCCCCTTGGCCATGTAAGAGAGGACCTCATGGTGATGTTGTAAGCATATTTTTTTCACAAAAATTTATTTTTTGCATGTAAAAGTAAATTTTCTTGCTGTCAACTTAATCGATTGTTGTGCCAAAGCAAATTGATTCAGGTAGAAAAACTTCTATCATACATGTTGATGAACTACCAACATATGAAACCATGTGATGATGATAACTGAAGATTAGCCTGATTTGCTGAGAGAGGTAGTTTTTTCTCAAAGTGTGATAGTGGGGTAAAGTGAGACAAATGCTGTGGGGTAAAGTGAGACAGTGTCTGTGCCCTCTTTTAATGAATCCATTATATTTGAGGTAGCAAGGAGACTAGCTTGAATAAGATAAAAGACAATGTAGGCTGGAGGTGGGGGTTGATGGTTGAAGGGGTGTCAGCAAGGGCATGGTTTGGCACGTATGTATGTGGGGGACAGGAGAGTGACCTTTAACATCAATAGCCTCTAAGTAATATGTCTTTATACAATGAATGATCCCAATAAAACAACTGCAGCAAAATATTAATCAAAGACTCAAAAGATGGAAAATGACAGCTGGGTCTAGTCCAGTGTTCTGAGTCCCAGGCTGTTCTAGCTGGTTCTAATTGTTCTTTGCTCTGACCCCCAGACACTAGCTGGCTCTCAAGGCCAGGACACACCGGCCCGATAATCGCCGTCATAGAGTTTCGAGGGGACGGAGACACGAATCTGTTTGGTGTGTGCCGTGAAATCGGTCGTAGTTGATGTCGTCGGGCTTCTTTTGAGCCGATTGAACATGTTCAATGTTCAATCGGCGGCGGACAGTCTTTCAGTTTGAGCAATTTGATTTGTGGAGGGCTAGCGAATCAGTGAAGCCCGGAAGTGAGGCGGGTAGCACAAAGAGCTAACAACAGTTAGCCATCGTTTTTATGTGTTTGTTTGTTTCGTTCAGCGAGTACTCACATGCATCAACCCTTGTTGACTGCTCGACACCATGCTCGACACTCTTTGCTAAAAATGGTGCTCTTTATGGTCCATAAATATAAATACGTATTTCTATCTATGTTTATGGTCTAGTGAGCCGTCCCATCATTTCCGGCTTTTTCGGGCCACAATACAGATTAGCGCCGCCTGATGTTATGGAGACATTACGTCCCGTGCAAGCGCAGAGTGTACGGAAAGGCAACAGTCGGTTTGGTGTGTTCTTTGCACTTTTTCGGCCGCGACGGGAAGACTGGGGCTCCCTGAATCGGCAGTCACCATTTTCGGGTAGTCGGACTGGTGTGTCCTGGCCTTAAGGGTCCTGTGTTCTGAAACCCAGACTGTGTTTTAATCTAACTGGTTCTATCTGTCATTTGAATGTTAATTATTGAATATGAATGATATGGTGTATTTGATCAGGGTTACTTTCAAGTGTTTAGAAAATGTTTTTCTTAATTGACCAAACCCCATGATTCTGTTACTAGTCCGACATTAGTTTTGGAATATTTGGTTTTCAATCTTGCTGTCAGGATTCTAACTGTTACAACATGTTTTGTTATGGTAGTTTCAGAGTGGAAAAAGTAAGTGGATCAGTTTACCCCCTTGATTTCTCTGGTCTCAGTTTACCCCACAGCTGGGGTAAACTGAGACACAAGACAACTTTTTTTTAAACAATCATATTTTCACTGCCCTTTGTCATGAATAAATTCTGCTAATGCCCTTTTCTAGGAAACATCCTGAATTAAAGGGAAATGTGTAAATGGGACTGATAAATCATTTTAGCTCCCTTAGAGGGGAGTAAAAAGTGTCTCACATTACCCCGTTCTCCCCTACTCTAGACAGTTAAAAAGATATATTTTTTAACAAAGTTTTAAAATATTTATGAACAGAGAGATAAGACACTGCAGGTAAATAGGGTAACATGTTCATCTTATGTATATCATTATGGAACTTTGCCAGTTGATGGCTTCAATAAAAACAAGTATATTACAATTTCTTCAGAAATGTTTGAATTAATATACAAATGTGGCATTAAGTAACTTATTATGTGTAAATGTGCATATCTGTAAAACATATCATAAATTAGACTATTAACAACTTACGACCAAATCCTTCTTTAATAAGCTCCAGAATTATCTATATCTATGAATGATTAAAACTTATGTTGAGATAATGGCCATTAAAGATGGTTGTATAGGAGAAATATAGGCCGAATGACGCATACAGATTATGTATAGTATAATAAACACCTTTATGTACATTTTGGAGCTTTTATTTATAGTATGAAAGAAGACATGTTATGGAAGTAAAATAGACAAAAATCTCAAAATCGACCAGTGCTTGATAAAAAAATTCTGTTTCGGCCTGCAGTCTCTCACCTTGAGTACATTTTAAGTCAGGGGTGCCCACTAGGTCGATCGCGATCGACCGAGGGTAGTGTGGCATTCTTGAAAAAATAAAAATAAAAAATTATTTCATTTTTTATTTTTTTTTAAAATTTTAACTATGAAAGAGCGAACGAGTCGTGCCAGCATGCGCCGACGTTCGGTGGAGGGAGAGAGGACACCACTTTCTATTTTGACATACAGTACATATCAGTTTGTTAGCCAGTGAGCTAACCAAAGCTAATCCAAGTCAAGGAAGTGGAGAGGCTGCTGCACTGTGACAAATTCTACTATGTAAAATACAGCCAGAGAGAGGAAGACTGTTCAGACAAACAGACCACCACATATTCTAGTGGGACAGAAGTGATCATTGAGAAGGATTTTTTTTGTATGACTATAATTCTGCCTTTAAGATAAACCTATATGCATTTGTGTATATTTCTTGCTCTTTTAAATTAGAATTGCTTAAGCCTTCCTAGTCTAATACATAAAATCACCACCAACAAAAAAATTTATAACAATTATGATATTGTATCGGACAGTATCGGTATCGACCGATATCCAAAACCCAGATATCGGATCGGAACTAAAAATAGTGGATCGGTGCATCCCTAGGTTCAAGCAATTATGCAAGGTACACCAACTTATATTGTACATTCATTTTCAATATGTTTAAATAAATATGTTCAGGCTTGTTTGGTTTGCGGTGCAGAACTTTCACTTTTATTTAAGAAGTATTTTATTTATTGGAGACTTTGGTTGTATGCAGCAGTTTTTTCTTTTCTATACTGGAAAATATCTTTAGGCTGCAATTCTGCAGACATTTTTCCTCTTAACTGAGAACCGTACTGTACAGAACAGAACCGTGACTTTTGACCACTAATAGTAGGTGGTAGCTCACTTTGACTTGGTAATTTTCAAAGTAGCTCACAAGCTGAAAAACAGTGGGCACCCCTGTTTTAAGTATTCGCCCTGGGTATGGAGTATCCCAAGGTATAAACTCTGTCTTTAGTGGTGCAGTGGAAAACAGCAAGAGGAACTGTGTTAGCCATCCTCTGGATCTCATGAATGACAGCCAGCAGTACAGTTAATATTTTCGGTTGTATGGAATAACTGAGATTTGACTCCTCAGCCTTTTAAAATTTAAAATATCAGACACCAAATGGATGTGTCATCAATGATATGAATAGGATCTAATGATCCCAATACCTGCACATTGGGCATCTGGTATCTGTCCTCAAAACTGGCCTGATCTTTACCATTAAGAACCTTGTCTATTTCCTGCTGACAGCGCTCTGAGGAATACGGAGAGAATGTCCACATGGACCAAGGGGGACAAAGAGGGGGACAGATAGGTAACACAATACAAGGTTTTTCTCATTCTGAGTGCAACTTGGTGGACTGAATCACATCAATTGATTCAAATAAAAGTGGGAATCTCTCAAACTGCTTTTAGTGGCACCATATGAAAACTCTGGGATCATCAAAGTCACTAGTTCATTGATCGGGAACCACAAATTAAATTTCATGTAACATACCCTGTATGTCTGGATAATTCATCAGGTATAGGAAGGCAGCGAGCAGGGTGTTGGCAGTCGTGTCAGACCCAGCAAAGTGAATATCCATGACATAGAAATCACATACCCCAGCTTTAATATCAGTTTTTATACATACCGACACTTTGCTCCAATGGCTTCATGATGCTACGTATCTGTCCCAGAATGATCTTCTCCATGGACTGTTTCCCCATACCAAAGTTTCTCAGGGTCATCAGACCAAAGCGCCGGTGCTCCGTCCAGCCAGGGTTAAAATCTGATAGAATAACTCTAGGAGCTACATGCAAAAAGGTGGAATTAGAGCTTTTCTAGTGCAGTGTCTATGTCCATATTATTATTTACAACTGCTTGAGCAGCTGCCACCATCATCAATATATACAATAAACTGATGGCTTAAATGCTAGTATGTAGAAAAGTACATTTAATTCTGATGATAATAAATGTGTTCAGCAGTGTGTAATTATCAATACTACTACCCAATGGTGGAAAGCAACTAGGTAGTACACCACCAGATGGTGCCATACTTACTTTTTAAACTTGATTGAAAAAAAAAACATATAATATTATGCCTGTATAATGTCATTAAAACATAGAAAAAACAGAAGTAGTACTTCTGTTTTTTCTATGTTGGGAAATCAGCTGTTTTGTGAACACAGCTTGCTGGTTGTGTGTGTGTGTGTGTGTGTTTGTGTGTGTGTGTGTGTGTGTGTGTGTGTGTGTGTGTGTGTGTGTGTGTGTGTGTGTGTGTGTGTGTGTGTGTGTGTGTGTGTGTGTGTGTGTGTGCGCTCGTGAATGGGCTTATATTGGTATGAGATGGCAAGCTTGCTGATAAAAGTATAGTGGACCAAACGTGTAACATGTCAGTGTATAAATAAGACCCCGAAAAACGAACTAAATGTTCTAAAGCCTTACTGTGACTGTTCACACTATAAATACAGCATGCTGAGAAAAGGGGGATGAAATATGCTGTTGTTTCACGTTGTGCAGACATTGTTAAAAGCATGATAAGCAGTTCATTGTGATAACCCTAATTACCAAAACTGTTGCATGTGTTCGCTTGGTGATCCAGTGGGATAAATGGGGGCCGGCTGAGGCTACATGAGAATGGGACCCAGACTCTTGGGTTACATAACCAAATATAACTTACAATACTGCGTATGGTCTCTGGTTACATCAGGGCAACAACTCACCATTGACATTAATACAAAATGGCACAGGGTGAGGGGGGAAGCTATATCCATCAGCAATGGTACATGACATAAACAGTGGAATGGAAAAATCCTTTTGCATAGACAAAAAGCCAAGACTTGTGTTGTACCTTTAATTTGCACAGCATGGTTGATCAATAGGTCTTGTGGTCTGCCAGAGAAGTCACTCGCTTTGTCGACCAGGGCTTCCTTCAAGGCCACCAGTCCATTGAGTACGATCGCGGGCCTGGGGCCAATGTAAATGCTGTAGACGTTACCATAGCGTTTGGCCAGCTGGGAAGAGAGACAAGGTACATTATAATTACTGGGACATAGGTGATTGACCTTCATTCAATGCATTCATCATCATCATCACTGCAATGAGTCAATTATTAACTAATTATTATTGGCAGTAGCAGTAGAAAGAATTAGCGAGTTTATTTAAGCACACTTCTATACTGTTTGATTGTAAATGTTAAACAATTGAGCGTGTGATGACAGAACAAGTCACTCTAAAAGAATGTCCCGGGTCATTCTGGGGGGAAAGCTCAGCTCACGAGACGTGCATGGCCGTCAGGACAACTGCGTCATTGTACTTTTCCTGCTTCTTTTAAATAAAGGCATCTGTCATCCTCTCATCTCATTGTCAACCACTCCACAACATCCAGGGCAGGTTGTGGAGGCAGCAGCTCTAGCAGGGGACCCCAGACTTCCCCTTTCCTTATAAACAAAGGCTAATGAATATAACTGTGTTAAAAAAACATCCAGGATTCCAATTTCCCATATCTAGCCATACATAACAGAAATAGCTGTCTAGTTTATAATTCCTACAAATTCAGACTCATGCAGTATGAACACACAGCACACACACAAATTTTTAAATTAAAAGACTGATAGACGTTTTTTATTTTGCCATTTAGATGAAAGTCTTAAGTAATGCATCAGTACATAGTTGTAGTATATACAGGTCCTTCTCATATAATTAGCATATTGTGATAAAGTTGATTATTTTCCATAATGTAATGATAATAATTGAACTTTCATATATTTTAGATTCATTGCACACCAACTGAAATATTTCAGGTCTTTTGTTGTTTTAATACTGATGATTTTGGCATACAGCTCATGAAAACCCCAAATTCCTATCTCAAAAAATTAGCATATTTCATCTGACCAATAAAAGAAAAGTGTTTTTAATACAAAAAAGTCAACCTTCAAATAATTATGTTCAGTTATGCACTCAATACTTGGTCGGGAATCCTTTCGCAGAAATTACTGCTTCAATGCGGCGTGGCATGGAGGCAATCAGCCTGTGGCACTGCTGAGGTGTTATGGAGGCCCAGGATGCTTCGATAGCGGCCTTAAGCTCATCCACAGTGTTGGGTCTGGTGTCTCTCAACTTCCTCTTCACAATATCCCACAGATTCTCTATGGGGTTCAGGTCAGGAGAGTTGGCAGGCCAATTGAGCACAGTAATACCATGGTCAGTAACCATTTACCAGTGGTTTTGGCACTGTGAGCAGGTGCCAGGTCTTGTTGAAAAATTAAATCTTCATCTCCATAAAGCTTTTCAGCAGATGGAAGCATGAAGTACTTCAAAATCTCCTGATAGCTAGCTGCATTGACCCTGCCTTTGATAAAACACAGTGGACCAACACCAGCAGCTGACATGGCACCCCAGACCATCACTGACTGTGGGTACTTGACACTGGACTTCAGGCATTTTGGCATTTCCTTCTCCCCAGTCTTCCTCCAGACTCTGGCACCTTGATTTCCGAATGACATGCAAAATTTACTTTCATCCGAAAAAAGTACTTTGGACCACTGAGCAACAGTCCAGTGCTGCTTCTCTGTAGCCCAGGTCAGGCGCTTCTGCCGCTGTTTCTGGTTCAAAAGTGGCTTGACCTGCGGAATGCGGCACCTGTAGCCCATTTCCTGCACACGCCTGTGCACGGTGGCTCTGGATGTTTCTACTCCAGACTCAGTCCACTGCTTCCGCAGGTCCCCCAAGGTCTGGAATCGGCCCTTCTCCACAATCCTCCTCAGGGTCCGGTCACCTCTTCTGGTTGTGCAGCGTTTTCTGCCACACTTTTTCCTTCCCATAGACTTCCCACTGAGGTGCCTTGATACAGCACTCTGGGAACAGCCTATTCGCTCAGAAATTTCTTTCTGTGTCTTACCCTCTTGCTTGAGGGTGTCAATGATGGCCTTCTGGACAGCAGTCAGGTCGGCAGTCTTACCCATGATTGCGGTTTTGAGTAATGAACCAGGCTGGGAGTTTTTAAAAGCCTCAGGAATCTTTTGCAGGTGTTTAGAGTTAATTAGTTGATTCAGATGATTAGGTTAAGAGCTCGTTTAGAGTACCTTTTCATGATATGCTAATTTTTTGAGATAGGAATTTGGGGTTTTCATGAGCTGTATGCCAAAATCATCAGTATTAAAACAACAAAAGACCTGAAATATTTCAGTTGGTGTGCAATGAATCTAAAATATATGAAAGTTCAATTATTATCATTACATTATGGAAAATAATCAACTTTATCACAATATGCTAATTATATGAGAAGGACCTGTAAATATAATAAACAAGTATAGGTTCTCTTGTTAACAGTATTCAAGATTACCCTCGCCAGAGCTGCAAGTGGGTTCTCCAGACTGAGTTGCAGCAAGCTTCCAAAGATGGGGATGGGTCTGGGGCCAGGAGGGAAATTCCTGGCTCTTTTGGTCTGAGAGAGGAGCAGGAGGAGCAAAACAGCCACCACGAGAAGAACCACGGATGCAAACATGTTGAAGCTGTGAATATGGTGAACCTAGAAGCTCCTTTTCCCAGCAGGCTCTGCCTTTATTTTAGCCTTATAAACACACAACCTTTACATAGTCATGTGACCTACAGAGATATTGCGTCAGGTAAAGCACTTTTTAAACCACGCTGACCTGGGAATCTGCAACAACCATTATGTTAGATTACTGTAATCACTGACACAATGTCACTGATATGCTTCCATCCTCAGTCCTTTTGTGATGTGATAAGTGTGTTGATCCCATCCTAAATCCATTATTTTTCTATAATGTAAATGCAATGTACGATTCTGGCATAAAGCACATCTATAATGACCCTTTACACCCCACTGACCCAGACAGATTCATTAAGAAGAATCGTTCTTCATTACAAATGTGTGCCATTTCAGTTGTGAACCTCCCAAAGATCAAATAATTCAAAAATGTGAAGTATGAAACCAATGACTCTTTTAGACAACATCTCATGTTCTAAATTTGTAACTATGTAAAATGTATAAATGCCTGTTTTGAACTTGAAGAGAAATATTCGGTATAGTCCTGCTGCTTCTGAGACGCAGATAGACTACAGACAGACACAAAACAAACTTCCACACCGCAGCTTATCACTTTAATGCTGCAAAACAACAAAGTTTGAATGGCTTTTAATTGACGCAGTTACAGAGAAGCGAAGATTCTACTCAGGTGGCTGATGAGACCTGTCAAAGTCATTACATTATATAATTTGATTTATTTTAATTTCTGTTATCATTTGGGGTTAATTGATAGTCTTTAACCACAAAAGAAAGAGACACAACGGGACTACGGCTATATCGGAATATTGCTGTTTATTTTTTTAAACTCATCAACAAGCAAGACTGCTACATTTAGTTAATATTGCAGTTTAGTTTTTAAACTCATACCCCAATACCAATACAATGAATGTTACACAGCATAACAAAACCTTGACAAAATGCCCAGAATGGTCTTCCTATCATATGAGTTCCGTATAAATGAATAGCGAAGCGTATCAATATGTCACAGAAGGATGTAGCAGTAAGTATACATACATACCAAATAGTGTTATTTGGTCATACAGGTATGCAGTTAGTATATTTATTAAAAAGTGTAATTTGATTATATAAGTATGCATTAAGTATACATATCAAAAACATATAATAGAATCAACATAGAGCATGGAATGGAAATAACAAAATACATTGTTTGTCCTGGGGCTAAAGTTTGGGTTGACATTAAACAATCTATTGCTGATGTTCTGTTGACCTCCTCTTTATGTAGACTTTGTCTCCCTGAAATGTTACCTAACGACCTCCTTTGCTCCCATCCCAATTACTACGGCCAAAGAGGGCTTCGTCCCTTGGCACCCTAAGCAACCGCTCATTTTGTTTATGCCTCGGGCCGGCTCTGCTGACCAGTGACCACTATAAGGGGGTGGGTAACTTGGAGGCAGGCTGTCCTGCCCACCCAATAATACAATTAGAAGCAATGCATGGTAATGGTATATTCTTTAGTATTAATTAATTGTCTGAATTCTATTTGACATTTTCTTGGACAGCGAATGAACAGGTCCGTCCGATAGTGGGTCTGGACTTCCAACTAAAAAAATAAATAAATAAAAAATGTGGCTACCGCCGGCCCTGGGTGTAACACATTAGGGGAGGGAGCAGTAATCAAACAGGAGGGAAACTTGACAGGACATGGGGAGGAACAAGACAGACATACCAAAATAAAACAGGAAACACGGGGAACCATGCCCACAAGTACACTGGTATTTTCGTAAGCAAATATTTTTCAGTTTTACAGTGTCTGTTTGCCTTTTGTCCACACGCAAACATCCGAAACCATACACTAAAACCTGAGTGTTTCAAAAAATTCCAGCCCAAGCACAGATTTTTGAAAACCTCTTATTTCTCAATTATTTGGGACAGGGAAACCAGAGGTTTGGGGGAAATGTTGGTATTATAAATTCAATTTGCACATGTAAGTTGTTGTTAACATCTTCTGAGCATGGGCCACCCTCGCTCAAATGGCGATCAATGTGCATGCTCACGATGTTCTTCTATGGTGTTTGATGTGACACATTATCGCCACTTACTGGCCTGCCATGATTACGTCAGTGTTTTCAATTCTTTTTTTGCGTTGTTGTGTGTATGGAGATTTAGCTAAGACTCAGCTTGCGTTACACAGCAGAGTCTCAGAGCTATACCGCCCATATCTGTCATAGTAGTCACAAGTGCTGACCATGTTCAGGGTCAAAACTTCAAGTCTTTTTTTTTGCGACGCTGTCGGTTAGGAAGGTTTACAGTTTACTGACACTGAAGCCTTTTCAAATCAAGTCAAGTCAAGTCAGTCAAAGTTAACTTAAATAGCACATTTAAAAGAAACTCAGTCAATAGGTCCATTGCCACAGCAGGCACAGTGTCGCAAGAAAAGACTGTATGTTTTGATCCTGAAAATGGCTGCCGCATAGGCCAGCGTCATCTCTGATTTGAGAGGAATTTCAGGCACTCATGGACAAAAACCCCTAGTTATTGGAAAGTACGCAATATTAGATAAAAGGCAAACCCAGAACACACAGACAACAACCTAGGGCATGCGGCAAGTACTGTTTTTTTGTGACTACTACTCGTAGGAAAGAGCAGGAGCCTTTAGTAAAAGTCCACGACCGATATGGGCGGTATAGCCTTACAGCGTTTCCCTGTGTTGGACCTTGATGCGATAAGGTCTGGGAGTCAGAGTGACCCCATAGACAGGAGTGTAGTCCGGCTCTCCTGCATCCTCAGGCCAGATGAACTTAAACTTCCTCAGCAGAGTCACTGTGATGAGGAAGAGCTCCATACGAGCCAGACTCTCTCCGAGACACATACGAGCCCCTGAGAGATTAAAAAAAAATTATAAAAAAATACCTTAACGTCATCTATAACAGTTTGATTAAATCTGCCCTATCTGTGCATGCCGCTGCAGGTCTGATGCAATGAAATGTTACCTAACGACCTCCTTTGCTCCCATCCCAATTACTACGGCCAATAGAGGGCTTCGTCCCTTGGACATAGAAGAACATAAATAGAATAAACGACTATACTTAATGGAATACTCAGTAGATAAAAAGCCCACTGTATTCTAGATGTATAAGACATAAAGTGATATATTTCAGGACCCTTATTTGTTTCATTTAGCAAATTATAGTTTAGAGCTTATCAACTTCCACTTTTTGAATTAAATTCCATAAAAAAATAGCTTTTCCATGATATTGTAATAATATGTGATGCCTCTGTATATGCACTGTCAGTATGGCATATAGCTAAATGCCAGTAAAACAGCATAGTAAAATCAGTATGTGAATGTCATCTCCAACAAAACCTGTGCCTATCAAGCAGTTGCCTATTAGCAACAATAGGAAGAGGTTAGAGAATGGTGATACCCGTTAAGAGGGCTCAGTAGATTAACGACGGCCCAGCCTGATACCCACTTTTATTGTGACCAACCTAAGGCACACCTGTGCAATAATCATGCTGTCTAATCAGCATCTTGATATACCTGGCCTTTTGTCCACACGCAAACATGCGAAACCACACACTAAAACCTGAGCGTTTCAAAAAATTCCGGCCCACACTTTCTTTTTCAAGCTCTCATACCTGCAGAAAAAGGCATGAAGGCCTCTGGTTTGAAAAACTCTCCCTGGTTGTTGAGGAAGTTTTCCGGGTTGAATTCGTTAGGGAATTTCCATTGTCCTTCTTCTTTCAGCACTGAGGTCAAGCTAGGGATGATCATTGTGCCCTGGGGAGAAAATTAATCGAAATTGCTACCAGTGCATTATCCAGCCTCATCTAAACCACATTTATGTAAAGTTTATCAAACTTAAATGACAAAATCTTTAATTCAGATTGATAAATATGCCTTTTCAGATGCTTACTATCATGCAACTATCTCCGAAAATTACAAACAATTACAGGGATTTTGTGGATTTGGGTTTACAGGGGCTTTAAGCGAGTACAAACAGTATGGTAAACTCTCTGTAAAATCAGTGAGAGCCACATTACGAACAATCAGGGAAATCAAGCAAATTGCAATAAAATATAAGTTAGAATTTGCCATAAAGTCATTGGTTCAAACTGCCCTATTCACCTAAAGCAATACTGGGAGGTTTCTTTCCTGCCACCAGGTAGGTCTTACCTTTGGAATGGAATATCCCATGAGCTCTGTGTCTTTAGTCGTACTATGGAAGACGCTGAGGGGAACAGTGTTTGCTACTCTCTGCACTTCATGGAGAACAGCCTGGAGGAAGAGAGAGTTAGACACCTAGTAGTCTTGCACAGCCAGACCAAACTACAGCTAGTAGTATGGTCTGGAACCAAGCTATATCGTTTTGAGTATAGGGGGGAAACTGGGCTGGCCTGTTTTCATTTATTTATTATATACGTAGCGTGAGCGCTATGCTAGTTGTCGATATCCAGTATGCCTGACTAGACAACTAGCAACGAAAGAGTCTACACTCTTGTATGTCCACACATACTTGACAATTAAAGCTTTTTCTTAACATGTTTTATGCTTTATCTGACTTGGGGCAGAAGAAAAACTATTCATGCATCTGAAAGCTTAGCCACAAAATAAATAAATAAAATAAATAGAGGTGGGCATAGATTAATTTTTTTAATCTAGATTAATCTAGATTAATTTTGGAATTAATCTAGATTAATCTAGATTAAAATGGCTCATTTGAATTCATTCATAATATGTGTGTGCTCCTAAATAATGACTCAAAGTAAGTCTTTGAGAACGTGTTTCTCAAGCCAGGTGGCTTTCATTTCGTCATCAGAACGAGTGTCTAATTATTGCAAACAAATAATATTCTAACAATTTAATCAGATATAAGGCTAAAAATCACAACATTGCACTGTTTTTTGTGCTTAAAAAAAACGAAAAAACTAATTTGTTGGGTAGGCTATAGGCTATAACAGAAAATAAAGCCATTACTTTTGTGCTTCAAGTGAAACATTAAATATAATTTTTACATAAATAATAAAGTCCTTATAAACTTTTCAAGAAGCTGAACTAGAGTGAATATTGGACAGGCTTTATAGGTCCATGGCTTTTACCTGTGGGACAGCGCTTCACCTAACAGCTGGCTGCAACACCAACCTACAGTCTATTGTGCGACGGAGAGCTAGTTATCATTAGCATCAGCGTTAGCCGACATCACGGCAACAGCTGAATAATGTAACACATTACACAAGTTACACTACATGAAAACAACGGGCTGTAGACGCTAGAGTTATAATTTCGTGTAGGAAACATTGTTGAGACTGGAATTTCGTACCACAGCGGCCGTTCCATAATACAGCACTCCCTTTAGCAATGGCTGAATATAAGACCTCCCTCTGCTGTGTATCTGCGGGAGCGAGTGGCATTAATAACTGTAAACAGTAAAACAGTAAACGTTTAACATGATTACGGGCGTTTAGATGCTTTAATCATATGCCGAATTTATAAACAGACCATATTATTAACAATAAATTAAGTTATGTACATGTCAGAGTTACGTACATGGATACATTCATAAGTAAACATTGAATAGACAGATTTGTGAAGGGGGTTTGGCGCTGAGTGTTACATTAGCGATCCTGCAGCCAGGTGGTGTGTGTCGTGAGCAAGTGATGGAGAGAGAGAGCGGCGGGTGTGTGAGAGAAGCTTCGCTCCTGCAATAAAGGCTCCTCAAGTGTCAACAACGGCCCCCGGCTATTATTACCCGACCAGAGAACACACGGAAGGGGGTTCACCCTGACGGCGAACAGCCATCGGCCCTGGAGGGAACCATCTCCCCTGAGCCGAACAGGAGGTGGAATAAGAGATTAACGGCGATATTTTTTTTATCGCCGATAAGAGTTTTGCGTTAACGCAGCACGTTAACGCCGATAACGGCCCACCACTAAAAATAAAACAGTCCAATAAAATTATGCCTATGAAAAAAAACACTATGATCTGACTAATCTGAGGTGCCTATGCTAGAGGGCCTTCAATATAAGCAGCAAGGGCACTGAAGTTAATAGATTCTCTCTCCAGATGCTGTATTGAATCTGCTACCTTGAGCCATTCAGGTCATCATACCTGCATGTAAGGCATGTCGTGCCTGTCTTCAAAACTGGCCAGAGGCTTTCCTCCCAACACTTTGTCTATCTCCTGCTGACAACGCTCTGAAAGACACACGACAGAGAAAGGGGATCATAAATTGCGTTCCACAATCGCAATAAGCAAATGACAGGACGATGACACAGGTAACAACGTGACTGGTAGTGGATGAAAGGTAAAGCTCTATGCAGGGATACAGGTATGGAGTTACATTTACTTTTGTTCTTTGATTTTTGATTTTCTTAATCACAAGTATTGAGAATTGTAAACTCTGTGTTAATGGAGTAAAAGAAAGCTGCCAGATCACTGGGTCCTTTTTGATTAATTGCAGATGGAAGGCAGATGTTTACAAATGATAATCAATTGAATGGACAGGCTACACAAGGACTTGGTGAATGGTGTTCAGTTAATGTATAGTTCTTAATTTTGCATATGAATCTTTGCTTTTTCCACTTTTTCCCATGTTATGCTATTTTTTCGGGTTCAGATTTTTATTTTGTGACTACTACAAACTGTTTTCATGGTGCAGTGTCCAAAAATCTCTTTTTATTTCTCACACTGACATTGCTGAATTTAGTCTCTGCGAAGACGTTCTGTTTAGAGCCTAAACAGAACTCTCTTTGAGCGCTGTGCACAGCCATCCTACACAGTAGGCAAGGAATACGTCTAAATGCATGTGTGTCATTATTTGACACTTTAGTTTAAAATGACTATAAAACATTATAACAACATTTATAGGTCAGAAAAGACTAAAAAGCATAATAGGTGTGCTCTTTAAGGACGAGGTGGAACTGTTGAACCCTAGAAATGAGTAAGTTAAGTAAAAAACTATAGAGCCACTGGCAGAAAAGTAATAACCCGTATTTAAATGTGCAGGGCAGGCATACCTTGTATGTGTGGGTGGGTCATAAGGTAGAGGAAACCAGTAAGCAGAGTATTGGAGGTAGTGTCAGTCCCAGCAAAGTGAAGATCTAAAGCGAAGATAATCAGTTGTTTCTCTGAAAATGAAGAATCCTCCTCAGCACTTCTCTACAATAAAAGATGATTGTGTTAAGACAAACAAGTAATGAATGTTATTATACTTGTTATACCATACTGTATTGATGCCTTCAAATACACTCTATAGGGCATGAAACCTTCTGCTCACTACCGCAGACGTAAACTGTCTCTTTTAACAACCCACACACACATGCATGCACCTTATCAAGTTCGTCCAGATAACAGTCGACAAAGTCTCGTGGTTCTCCAGGGACTCTAGTCTGCTTGTGCTCATCCAGCAAACCATTGGCAAGACTCACACATATCTGAAAAAACAAATTAAACAATCCTTATTTGTATTGATTTCATCTTAATTTTCTATCCAGTGATAAAGTGTGGAGACAAAATCTTTGAATTTCAACGGAAAAAATCCATTGTACCATTGATGTGCATACAGTTCAGGTAAAATCTCCATATTACAAATAACATACCTCAGCATTCTTAAAGGCCTTGGTGAAGGGCAGGGGCAAGCCACGAATCATTGGGAAAGTGTCATACATCTGTAAAAAGAAAAAAGGGAAAGAAGTAAATCATCAAATTCTACTGTGAACAAGAAAGAGGTTAGACATACAAAGTAACTGTTAACAAAATCTATTTCTCTATGATTGTATAACATATTAATGCTATCATTCTATTCACCTCACATTGAACTCTGTTGTACAAACACTGTGGTAAACATGTTTTTCTTAAGAAGTCCTCGTCACACATCAAGATGTGAAACACACAGCACATGTTCAAGGACTTCTTGCACTCGAATCAGTCCAATTGTATCACTCAGCCCCAAGGGAGAAATGACTCCCATATTCTGTTATCAGAAGAATAACACCTGTGCTGAGATGATTTTCTGGGAATATCTCTCTCATTAAAAACATTTCTGCTTTCGCCAGCAAAACAAGGGCTGGACACACAAACCGAGTGTATACACCTACACAATTTTTTGGACCATATAACCTCTGCTATTTCTGTTCAATCTTTGTCTCAATCCATGTATGCTTAACAATGTAATAATTTATGATGCATTGATTGATTCCCTTGTATGCTGAAACAAGTAAACTTCACCTGCTTTTGAAGAAGCCTGACTCAAATCCTTTTATTCAAACACTTGGGTAAATAATTCTAGTAACACTCTCCAAACACTTTTAGTTAGGAAATGGCACTTAAATGTTTGTGTGGCCAAGTGGGGACGTTTTATCAAGCCCAAGAAAGAAGTCTTTCAAGAATTGCCAATTTCAAGTTTTAGTTGAAGTTTAATTATTATCACTTTGGTTATCCCTTTACCTTTCCTCTGCCTAGCACCATCATCAGGTCACAATTGAAATTGTATTTCCATCCAGCATCTCCAACAGGTCAACATGTTAATTTGTCATTTATTACCATAACAACAAATATAAAAAATACCCGTTAAAC
The DNA here is from genome assembly GCF_949987685.1 of Ammodytes marinus. NCBI lineage: Eukaryota > Metazoa > Chordata > Actinopteri > Uranoscopiformes > Ammodytidae > Ammodytes > Ammodytes marinus. Next base: position 32,431,004 of record NC_137234.1, on the reverse strand, counting down.
AAATGACATCGAGAAAAACGGAACTGGAAATTACAAAAGCAAAAACAAAAGCTGCTTCATATGTTTGTGCGGATTATATTGATTCCTCTGCTTGGTGTAGTTATGTTGTAGAATAGCTAAGTTGCCTTGTCAACAATTAAGCCCCCTGTCAAGACGACAAGCATTTCAAGCGTGTTTTTCTTACTTGCATGCCATACCAAAAGCTCCGTTTTCAGTCAGCCTATTTAAAATTTCCACAGTAATATTTAAGGGTGATGCACTTTCTGATTAGCAAATAGAAACACCAATTGTTGAAAAGGCAGATCCAATTCGGCCGTTCATTCTAGAACGCTAAATTAAGATTGTGTACTAGGTAAACATTGTATCATGCTAACATTAGCAAGTCAGCGTGCTACAGTTTACATTTAACTCTAAGCACAAAGTGCCAGTCTCAGAGTTGTTACTTTACAAACATGACTCACCATAGCCCATGGTCCATTGGCTAACTTGGCATTCTCAGTGAAGCAGTTAACAATCTTTGTAATGAACTCATCACCATAGTCGTATCGTTTGCCAAACAGAACCTGGCAGATGATGTTGGAGGACGCATTATGAAACATATGTTGGGGACTTATGGTGTTGCCTGTAAAAAAACATAAAACAAACAAAGAACAACACAGCACTGAACAAGAATATAAAATAACATTATACTAACAGTGGCAATGAAACACATTTCAGGCCTCCAAACTTCATGAAAGTTAGCCCTGACGTCTACTTAAGGATTGTGTGGACCAACAGAGGACATACCAATGCTCTCTTCCAGTGTGTTACTGATGTATTGGATCTCTCCATGAATCCTGTCTTCCATGGAATTCTTCCCCAGACCAAAGTTCCTTAAGGTCGTCAGAGCAAAGCGACGATGCTCCCTCCAACTAGTGCCATAATCCATCAGGATCACTCCTACAGCAGGTGTAGTGACACAAAGAGCATTTAGTATGAGCAAAGAATCACTGTCCAATGTGATATTGGTGTTCTGTTCCAGAGCTCTTAGACTTTCTACCCTGTCATGGTTTTTTAACATTTATATTGATCCACTCCCCTGTGTGTCTAGAGACACCCTCCACCTTTCTGAAAACCTTTGTTCAATAACCCCTTTCTGATTGCTCTCATTTTATGACGTCATAAGGGCCCCGCCCCTTCAGTATCAACCTAACTTAGCACTTGCCACATCTGTGATAAGCACACCCCCAGATTCCCCTGAATCTCCCTGGCAACGAGATTCAAAGAGGCAGTTAGATACAGCGCCAATCAGAGCAGGCAGGGCAGAGATTCTGGACAAGGCTTTTTGTCAAAATATGTAAATATCTCTTCACGATCACCTGTCCGTACTGTATGTGCGCTGAAAATATCAGGTGTGAAAATCGTATCCGGGTACAAGACAGTGCAAATAAAAGTTAAGGTCCCTCTTAATATCCCTGTTTTATTATCCCTTTACCTAAATCTGACCTCATGGGCAACTCCTTACAGTAATAATCAGTCAAATTGTTTCACGTGAAGTAGGTGTTTGTTTGTAATACATGTGTGGAGCATGGAGCACATCCTACTTCAGATGGTTCTTGGTACAAAAGTGCTCATACATGGACGTTAACCCTTGCCTTTCTTATTTCCCCTCCTTTTGAGTTGTGTGTTGTTTTTAATTTGTAATGTATTTTGTGTTTTTTGATAAACTGGGGAAATTGATAATAAAATTCAAGTCACGATACCAAATTGTTCTTAATATATGCTATTACCTAGATTACTTATCTTCACACAATATCAAAAGAGAACACCACACCGTTGTGGGTACAATTTGTTTTATCAATGAACAGTCAAGAGAAGCGCTTTATAAAGACATAGGCAAAAGGTGTCCTTCATGTATACACAAGGTTTCACTTTAACCCATTTCCCAGCTGCATTAGCATATGGCCTTGAACAGTGAGATAATGATGGCAATAAAAAGCTAAACTGCACTCTCCATACTTTTCATCAAGATATGCAGTTATCTCTGCATTCAGTGTATGCTTAGAAAGAAACACAAGATCTCTGATTTGTTACTTTAATAAAATAAGTTTGGTCATGCATTCTCTGCCCTATGACAGATCAGGTCCAACTTACCTTTCTTCTGGGTGGTTTGATTGACAAACAGGTCTTGGGGTCGACCTGCAAAATCAGTGGACTTGGTCACCATAGCCTCCTTTATGGCCTTCACCCCATTGATGATTACTGCTGGTGTGAGACCGATGTACAAACTGTAGACATTTCCATAAGTCTTCCTCAGCTGGGAGAGAACATGATCAGTTTCAGAGTTTGAACTCCATAAATATATCAGACAACATGAGGTAGATATTATTCTTTAAATTGACTGAAATCACACACAAAAAAAACATTTGCCCGCTTTGTTTCTGCGCAATGTTCATTGTCTCAAAAGGGAAATTTGGCTTGCAGCATGTCAAAAACAGACATGCCAGAGCAGAGGCATCCGTCAATAATACAGATTTGAAAATAATAATCAATGTATCAAGCATATAGTAATGATTGAAATACACTAACAAACAGTGTGTTCTTAAGTGCTTGAAGGATTAAAAAATTAAATTATTATTATTAAATTAATGAATTAAATAATTGGAAGCGATGCCTCTACTCAAATACTTGGGTCTGAAGATCATGTTTCAGGACACTCTTTAAATGCATTGAGCACCACAGAACTAACCCCTTTCACTTATATTGTATCGACATCTCCCAAATATGCACCAAACATTGCCTTAGCAAGTTATCAAGTAGCAGTTGGACACAGCCGAAGTCAACTCTGTACAGACTACAACAGCATGTTATGCAATCACATGCAAACAAGTAGTGGGGCCGGTGTGATAGACCCTTACCTTGCATTTAATGCAGTGCAAGGATAGTGGGTTTATTCTACACTTACAACCAATAGGTTTAATTCCTATAGTCTAAAAGTGGCACAGCAACTCTTGAAACTGTTACTGTCAGTATGCTTTCTCTCACCTTCTCAAAGTCCTTTAAGGGGTTTTCTAGGCTCAGGTTCAAAATAGTTCCCAATAACGGCAGGATAGTGGGTCCCGGTGGAAAGTTCTTGGGCCTCCGGGGTGTAAATTGTAGGATGAGGACGACCACACAGACGCATAGCAGGATGATTGAAAAAAACATGGTGGCCCAGACTGAACTGCTAGCTGGTTGACTTTCTTTAAACGTGTGGCTCAGCTCTTATCAGCCCTGCCTCTTGGGGTTGTGTACTTTGCTTCACCTGTATGAAAAGGAAGAATAAACAGACACAGATTACACACGGGCAAACATTCTGACTTTTCAGATAGAGTACTGTCTCTAATCAATAGTTTGCAACAAAGCTAGATAGCTAACATGGCATTCCAGTGGAGTGTTATAAATCTAATGAGTTGTAGATAGTCAGTGTTCATGTCATTATTTAATGTACTGTAAACATTTGAGGCACTTCTAAGTCTAACTTAGTTATTTGAATGAGTCACTTTTGGCCCTGGCTCATTGAGATGGCATTTCTCACTATTTTTAGAATGTTTATAGGAAAAATCATCAGATTCATCCATGCTGAAAATACTGTATATGTTGTAATCATAAATGTCTAAATGTTTACGGAACATTACTGAATATACAGTGCAATCTACATGGTGTTACACAGTCAGGTCATACAAGCAGTAGGTAGAGAGAGCAGGGTTATTTTATTATTTCATTTATTTATTTATTTATGTATTTTTTTCCAGCATTTCTTTATTTATTATTTTAATATTTTATTATTGTATCAATTCATAGGCCTACATCCATCCAATTATTACAATGGCATGCATTGTCCTCCATACAGCGCCACACGGAATCTTATCTTCCCCCAGATGGAGCCCCATTTGAGAATAAACACTAGGTGGCTCAACTATACAAATGCTCAGTTAATATACACATCCCACACCAACCGTTTAGTCTGGATGCCTGAAGTCTTCTTTGTAAGACCGAAACACATAGCCTACTGTTTAAAAAACATCTCTTAAAGCATAGTCCTCACCTTTTTGTCGCTTAGAAAAGTTGTTTTTCGAGGGTGCAGCCGTGCAGGCTCAGTGTCTCCAAGTTTCCACAACTACAAGTGGGTGGGGTGTGTGTGTGTGTGTGTGTGTGTGTGTGTGTGTGTTTATAAACCCAGCATAGTTAAGATGCGCTTCTTGGCAGTCAGAACTCAGCATAACCCCTGTTGCTGGACTGAATCATGATGCTCCTGGGTTTGACTCATTTGGTGTAAGGACCGAGCCTGCGCTCTAAACGAATTAAATTCAACAGAAGGTAACACTCAGGGCCGCTGCTAAGCTTTTGGGTGCCCTAAGTTTAAATTGTCAGTGAGCCCCAATAAAACCCCAAGATTTGAAATTGGCTTCAAAGTGGTATAATATTAATGTGTCAGACTGTGTGTGTGTGTGTGCGTGTGTGTGTGTGTGTGTGTGTGTCACGCAAAAAGTGGGTATGCAGTATATGCGGCGCATAGGGGCGCCAAAGCGATCGGGGGAAAATTATTTAGAGTCGGGCATTTTTCTGTATTTAACAGCGTTTGTGTAAGGATATGATCAATAACAGAGTCACGTCACTGATAGGCGCCCCCCGCTCCTTCACCTCCTCCTCCCCACACTATAGTGCTCGCGCCCCCTCGAGCACGCGCTGGAGCGCGAGAGCTTTCATTTGAATCGTGTTGTCATCTGATGACAGGGACCTGCAGATGGATAGGCAGTAAAGAAAGCCCTCGCGGGGCATAAAACAGAACAGGATTGAAGATTGATAAGTAGAAAGATTGCGTGGATTAAAAAAAGCTTTTCAAAGTGGTTGAATGAATAATACACCGTACACAGAGTTTGCCAACCTTTGTTTTATATGGCCGATTGTATTGATTAATGCACACTGATTATCGGCCGCGACACGCGGATTGTCACTGCAGATTTAAGTGTCACCTCAAGTTTTTGAATATTGTAGTTTTCCCAGTTTTTGAATGGTAGTGTATAGCAGGTCAGCGCCCAAACAACACACTCACCTGTTTCCCACTATTATCATATTTTGCACCGTTCCAGCACACGACTGAGTTGTGTGTGTGTGTGTGTGTGTGTGAGAGAGACAAACAGAGAGAGACAGAGAGAGACAGAGAGATATACTGTATGTGTTTGATTGATGGTTGTGTAGTCTGGCTGAACCGTTTCCGCCAGCGTCTATTGGCTCTGGCATCGGCTAACAACGCTTTGCCTCCATTTCCTGTTGCTGGCGTTCCCGTATTGAGCTCCCCCCCAAACTAGGAAACAATTCGCTCACGGTCAACCTGTGTGCTTCTGTGCAGCGCTCTCTCTCTCTCTCTCTCTCTCTCTCTCTCTCTCTCTCTCTCTCTCACACACACACACACACACACACACACACACAGGGTGTGAGAAGTCACATTACTGTAGACAGAAATAAAGTGTGGCGATACTTTGGGATAATAATATCGGCGGTCCGGGACGCTGCGCAGCCTGCGGACCTTATAACCAGCTTGATTAAGATCCGCCGTTCCCTTTCTTTGGTGATTTACAGGACAACGGGCCGCCGATGATAATGTTACTGCGTGACTACGTGGCTAGTTAATTCCGGTTAAGTTATCCCGTGAGCTCCTCGGGGGCTAAAGTGTATGGTGTCTTGACATGCTGGTTAGAAAGCAACACACTATGTATATTCCTTTTGTCTTTAATAGTTTTTTTGTGGCGTTGCGGGTTAGATTTAGCCATCCATTTCTCTGACAGCCTCTGGACGTGAAGATGTTTCATCAGAATAAGTTCCCCCCCGGCACTATTTTGCATCGACACCGCTGCTGTTTCCCGGGGTTAGCCCCGCCCTAGATGATTGTGATTGGTTTAAAGAAATAAAAACAGGCCAGCCCAGTTTCCCCCCCAATAGACGGCTCTAAACGGTGTGCTTCCAGACCATACTACTTGCTGTAGTTTGGTCTGGCTTCGCGAGACTAATGGTTGTGTAGCAATGATAATGAAAATCCTGTTTGCCACAATCTTAATAGTTTATTGTAAGGGATTTGGTGCGATAGATTTGAGGCTCAAAGTAATTTTCTATCTAATGCCTTTTCTATCTCTCTCACTTGAAAAAAAGTTTTATCAACAAGCTGGCTTTTCCCATTTAACCGTTTTTCTTAGTAAATACCTTCACACGTTGTATGGGTAAAGTCAAGAAGGTTGGCTGACAAACTTGTTTGGCTCATTTTACTATTCATTTGAATTGAAATAAAAGTTTTCTTTGTCTTTAATTCTCTTCACCATAGTACACCAAATTGCTTATTTTACATGTTCAAATCACAAAAAATCTGGGGGGTAACCCCCAGATCCCCCTACAGGGGTTTGTTTTCGGACATGTCACCTTTTTCATGGCTTATGAGTTTCCATGCCTGTCACTAGTGCGGCCACAAAAACCTACATGCCCAATTTTTGCTGACCAACCTGTTCTTCACTGTGTCCTTTGGGAAAATCAGTGCAGGCAGACATGACATGGTTGAGCCGATCACCTGCACTTAAAATGGAAGTCTGTAATTCTGAAGGGGGGCGCCTGCTAAGTGCTTAGTGTCTGCATACCCCCCAGAAAGTGGGTAGTTGCGCCCCTGTGTGTGTGTGTGTGTGTGTGTGTGTGTGTGTGTGTGTGTGTGTGCGTGCGTGCGTGTGTGTGTGTATAGCCCCAGCTGGGGCCCCATTTCAGACAAAACACCGGATGGCTCAATACAAAAGCTGGAGAGAACACACGTCCCACACCAACTAGTCTGAATCCCTGAAGTCTTCTTTGTAAAAACCAAAACACAAAGCTAGGCTACTGTTTGAAAACCATCTCTTAAAGCATAGCTCACCTTTTGTCGCTTGTAAAAGTTGCTAGAGCGCACACAAGGTCTCACAGTGTCCTCACGAAAAGTAGGCCTACCAGTGGTTGGGGTGTGAACCCAGCACTATTACGTAAGATGTCCGAAAGTCTCACTATGCGCGCTCCCGCGAAGAGCGTGCGCTTCTTGGTAGTGAGAACTCGGCATAACACCTGCTGCTGGTACAGACTAGATGATGCTCCTCTTGGGTTTGAACAATTTGGTTCAAGGGCCGAGGCCGCGCACCGTGTCAACAGCATCAGTGAAATAGCCAAATGTTTCAACTGCAACAATCAATAATCAGTATTTTTTCTGGCATAAAAACAAACTGCAATACAAGTAATATTGTTGTGTTAGATAGCCTATTGGAGAATAAATGAAAGGACCCTACTAGCTTTGCCACAGGCCTACCGAAGGCCTATATCCAATCAAGGGAGAGCACTTATTCTGGATCTTGAGATTCCCTCAGAAACTCTTTAAGAGAACGACCTGATATTTTCACCTTTATTTTTTAAACATGACAAATACAATGACTCGTATTTTGTATCTTATTTAGGCCTATTTTATAAACAAAATAATGTAATCGTTATTCCCATCACATCGTTGCCCAATTACCCTCTCGCTGCCCACGCGCTTTTCTTTATAAAAATAATTTAAGCGTTATTGTTAAATTGTTGCAACAGCCTCAATTAATTAGAAACAGTTCATTTGGTTGGATTGGGACAGGAAGATAGTCGCAGGTCAGAACTGAAATCGCACATTCAGATTCCTGTCGGGATATTTTGACAGTGACACAAAACGTCATTGATTTGGAGCAGGACTCATATCGACTAGCTGAGCTTGGTAAGTTTCAGTGACAGACACACTATTCAACATGAAATTAAACAGCAATAATCTAAAACTGACTGCGCTTTGTTGTGCATCTGTTAGTGTAGTTTTTCCCAACATGACACGCTGTTCACTCTCTGACAGCGGGGACAAAAGCTCGCTTCAATGCTACCGAAGCTAACGCTAGCCGGGGGCTGCAGGGCACTTGGAGGCATCTGCGTGTGCACAGCTTCACTGCTCGACCGTCTAAACGACCACATTTAAAAGCCAATGGTACTGGCTGTTTTAATGCAAATATTTTTGTTGCTTTGGTTAATTGTTCAGTTTTCTGAAAGCGTTCCCTGGCTTATAAGGCTAGCCTATAGCGGCTAACGCTGTTATCGTCGCCTCAGACAGCGGTCAGCAGGGCCGATAAAAACAAAAGGCTCTAGCTGGTGTATCAATCTAAAATTCGTGTTTAACTCGTTTGTCACATTATTGTGCATATCTGTTCTTGTATCATTACGGTTTTCTTGAGCTGTGTTCGTTGAAGAAAAGGCTACAAATGTAACTGTATGTAATGATTTAGGATGGCCACAAGAGGGAGACAAAGCCCCACAGGTCGCCCCTCAGGTTGAGTTCAGCTTTTCAACAAAGGGATTGATATTTTAAAATCAATTTAAACCTTCTCACACTGTGGTTATCTAGGCGTTATTGTTGTGTTCTCGATGAAGTCGCTGCAGCAGAGTGTCAAACGCCAAGTGACGAAACTACAACATTTAAAAAAAAGTGACAAACAACAACCTAACAGTCTGCCTCTGCCATAACACCAACATAAACTAGCCTATGGAATTAAATCTATAGTTCAGTCTACAAAACAAAAAGTGCATATAGTCCTATCATTCCAAGGAGATTATTTGGTTGTGTGATATTCTCAGAATGAAACATATTTTCGTTCATTTCACAGACGTGTTTTGATCTGTTGAACATTGCATACAAACAGACACATTCATTCCTTACTTGGGGCCCCATAAATGTGTCATAAAGGCAAATAAATGTTGCATTGATGAAAATAGCAGCATGTTATTGCTACTTGATAGCAACTTCATAGTACTTTATATAGATTCACTTGATTGGATTAATTGATTAGCGTAATTGATCCGCATGCTGGGCTTCATGGAGGAAAAACACCTAGACTCTCAATGTGGCTCCCCGGAGGAAAACAATTGGAAACAAGTCCAGTCAGTGTCTATTAAAAACAAATGTTTGTGGTGATACTCATAAATGAAAGGTGTGTCTGTGTGTTTTTGTGCGTAGGTGAGTTGTAATGGCAGCGGGAGGGGCAACAGGCGTGGACCTCAGCAGGAAGTTTGTGTCAGAAAGTGAGCTCGATGAGAAGAGGAAGAAGAGACAGGAGGAATGGGAGAAAGTCAGGAAACCCGAAGACCCCGAGGGTGAGAGGATCACACATCCACCTACACACACATGGATCCAAAACGCACCAACACACACAGTACATCAGCGCTGCATGCATGTAGATGATCTACATGTGTGTTTTCTTTGTGTACTCCTCAGAGGCCCCAGAGGAGGAGCATGACTCACGTTCCCTCTTTGAACGACTGAAGGAGGTGCAAGACAAGAAACAAGAGGATTATGAAGAGCAGTTCAAATTCAGTGCGTCTTTGTCTCTCTTTCTTATATCTGTCATCAGGACTCCTATGGGTATTTAGAGGAAAACTCATTTTTAAACCCTCTACGAGGAACTTTCAAATGTTATCACAGGTTATCACAAATGACCTAACGGCGAACGAGACCATCCGCGGAAAACAATGCTATTCTGATATGGTTATTATTTTTAATGCCTTTGACCGGGTCCGATATCTCTGGAACTTAGACAAATGAATTTACGGCAGGCAGACTGGAAAATCCTGTGTTTCTGAATGGTACTAAATCAAGGTTTACTTTGCTTTACAATCGTCATATTACCATTAATAATCATACTTAGTGACATATACATAACCTCATTGGTTATTTTATAGATCTGATAAAAGATAAGCTGTACTCATTCAATGTGAGCCTTCATGGACCTATATTTAATATAACATTTGAGAATGTCAGTATTGGACATGTTCTAAATCTGTTAAGGCTACAGATGCCTTTCTTTTTACGTGAAGGTCATGTGGATTTGAAATAGACTGTTAAGGTTTGTTTTTGAAAAAAGATCAGTCCACACTGCCATGTGTTGAGAGCATGTTTGTTTCCATGGTGACAGGGAACATGGTGAGAGGATTGGACGAGGATGAGTCCAGCTTCCTGGACGAGGTCTCCCGGCAACAGTGTCTGGTGGAGAAGCAGCGAAGGGATGAGGAGAAGCAGGAACTGTTGGAATACAGAATATCCTTTTATCGCATCTTTAATTTATTAAAGAACACATTGTAATCAGCCAGTATCACACTGTTTATGTTTTCCCAAATATGTTAATCAGTTGTCTGTTGTGTTAAGCGAGCCGTATTCAAAGCCACAGCAATCTCACTTCATTTGTCTTGTTTATTTCTCTGTTTATGAAATAAGTATTGGAGGGGCTCATTTATCCCACAGGAAAACTGAATACTGTTTGTATATACTGTTCATTTCCATTTCCAGGACATGTACAATATTTTAATTCAGTTCAAAATGAAAACATAGTAGCAGTTCATGTTAATGCTGAACTTATATTTGCGAGAAAAAAATCGCAACTGAGTGACAGGAAGCAATGTTTTTCCCTCAGATACATGCCGACACATTAGATCAAAACAAATATTAATTCAAACTAAAAAGTCAAAAGTCAAACCGCCTGCAGAGCATGACAACCAAAGAGCTCATTTGATTTACAAAACACGCCTTCCAGCCTGTCCGCTGTGTTGAAAACAAATACTCACTGCCCACTCAAACATCCACAGTCTTTCACACTTGAGTTTACCAAACAATATTATTGATATTAGCTCTTGTATTGTGGCACTACTTACAGGCTACTGTACATGTGAGGGTGGAAGGTATCGGCTTTGCCTGTGTTGATGTAGTTAATACTTTATTTCCGATGGAGGTTGATGGAAGTCGTACATTTTCATAACACATGCCATAAGCCGGACAGACATTTAGATGGCTGTTTAGGGAGAGTGTTTGTACATTTTGCAACAGAATCACACACAGCAGAGGGGTATACTACGAAGCGAGATTAAGGGCTGAGCGAGGTCTGTTGAGTCTAAAGCCAGAGTTTTCAGTATCACGAAAGGTGGCTCTCTTTCTACCTGGCTAGATCACCGTGGTAACAGAGGCTGCACGGCTAACCTGCTCAGAGCAGTTTTTGTTTCAGAGTTTGAGCTTAAATTCGGCTCTTAGAGCGCTGCCCTTTTAAGGAAACTACACATTTGGAAATCCCGCGGACCTGACTATATTGTCTGAGCGATACATTCTCACTGAGGAAACTCGTTAAATCAGTAAACTTATTGATCAGTAAGTTAATGAACGAAACGAAGTCGTGACATAAGGCTTACAGCAGAGTGAACTGTCACATCGCTGGGGCTTTTTGCCACATGCATAGTTATTGATGCAGAACATGTTAAATAGCCTAGACCTACTGTATGCAGCGCTACTCTATGCTCTCACCTCAAATGGTTTTACCTGGCGATCTACACACACTGGCTCTTAATAAAGCGTTCTATAAAATCACAGTTTGCAACATTATTTCACTGTAGGCTTCTTTCTTTTCATCAGTAGCGATTACAGTTGGGACGTGACAGATGACAGCTGTCACAGTTCGGACATCGCTGCAGACTCGCAGGTTAAGCTTCTCACAGTAGATTAATATTTGTCCGAAAAATACAGACTACAGGTTTTTTTAATGTAGGCCTATTGGTATTTGTAAGATTCAAATAAAAGGCTAATAGTCTAAATCAAAATTGTATTCACTATGATGAATACAATTTTACAAAACTAAAGTGATTTTCCATAGGCTATTCATTTGGGGACAGTGTCAGACTTAAATTACATTCTTAAGTGTGGGACTATAGGCGTAGTGCTATAAATATAGCAAAGTAGCCTATATATATTAGGCTAAATGGTATAGTGTTTAAATCCGAGTTCAACGTTTCATTGTTTTATAATGTCACGTTACGCACCGCGAGAACGATCGGCAAGATAAATAAATAATTTCCATGCTGGCAGCATTCCACTCTCCTTATTTGCAGTAAGAATTTTTTTCGGCTCTCTGATTTCTGCTGTAATAATTCAGACTGACAAACTCTTCCTCTTGAATGAAGTTGGCGACACACTTGTTTTACTCAGCTGCTCGCAATCAGTCCGTTTGTGTAAAGTTAGCGGCACAAGATCAGTCCAGTCTGTGGGGAAGCAGAGTCAAATGACGGGTCAAACGCCCCCTTTCATGGGGACGCGCACAGAGCCTGAAGCCGAAACCCTCGTTCAACATAAGAGGTTGATAACTTCCTTCGTGATACCGGTTAGCTCTGAGCGAGGGTTTGTGTTATGTTGAACCAGATCAAAAAAAGAGAGCCGGGTTCTGTTGAGTTTGTTTCGTAGTATACCCCTCAGGACAGAGCTTCAGACCACCACACAGTTTGAGCTTTTCTAATACCACTGGGGCTGATATGAGACATTATTTATAAATGAAAGAGCAGATAGGCTGCACTGACCTACTGTGTAATGTTTTAACTAGATGCCATGTCTCTCTCTTTAAATACTTGTTTTTACATTTTTGTAATTTAAACAACTATTAGTTGTTTCTATTATTTTTTTTCTCATCCAAGTCTGTCTGTAAAATGGCAAATAACTAGAGACATCAAGTTACTCATTATGTTGGTAACAATGAAACGGACAAGAGCAGGCAAACGTTAGGGGTTTGTTCAGACCCTGTACAACCAGCTAATCTCCAGGATCCTACAAATAACCCAAAACATTCATCGTTGGATTTCCTGCCGGCTTGGAAGTTTAATGTGTAATGTTAGTAAAAGTATCAGCTCGGTGTGCGGTGGATATTGAAGCTGTCACAGTGTATATTCTTGTTAAATGTCCTGGTGGCCAGGTGTCCTGCACACTGCCTGCCTAAACTAAGGTTGCGTTCCGAATCGCATACTTTCTACTATATAGTATGTAGAAAAAAGATTTAGGATGTCCCGATTCTTGTGGCCATATTTAGGATGGTTAGAAGTACCCGGATGTCCTACTTCATGCGGCCAAGATTGTTAGTGTTGAAAACTGCATCCTATTTGGGCGATTCTGACCCACAATCCAGTGCGCACGTGAAGCCTCCATATGAAAACAAACGGGGATGCGACGGATATAAAAGCAAGAGGCAAGATCAAGGCGCAATGTTATGATGAAATAAGAGAGTAAAGTATGTCCCAATAGTATGCCTACTGCATCCTAACTAGATTATTTTTATTGTCGGATGTAGTATGTAGAATAGAAAAAAGAAAGAGTATGCGATTCGGAACGCAACCTAAGTGTCCACAGTGATGAGTGTGTGTGCTACATGCAGCGCTCTACATACAGTATATCACATAGGGCCTCTCACTCACCAGTTCAGCAGCCAAGCAGCAGTGAAGTTGTTTTCAGGTAATTTTATGCTCTCTGTGGTGTTTTCAAGCGTTGAAGGACATGCTTGCCGCTAATGTGGAGTCTCTTGGTGCATTTATGCTAAGCAGCTTTATGTGTGTTGGCAGAAGCAGGCATAGCTCCGCCGTAGTCAAGCTCCCGCTGGGAATGCATCGTGCATACATTATGGACACATCTATACACGCACGCTAGGTAGGGAGATCATTTTGTCTATTTTTTAGCGAGAACTAATCAGGCTTGTCTTACAGTTCATATTTGAAATTGTCCTCAATTAAATGAAATGTTTTGTCCGTATATTATTGATTTGACAATCAATTGGGACAGAGGTATGTATTTTGGACAGAGCGCCTCATTTATGAGGTATGCGGTACGGATCCTTACATCACAGTGTAAATGCTACACCATATGCAGGTCTTTCTTGTCCACAGTGCACATTTGAAAATGTTTCCCATAGTTTTGCTTGTCGGTTGCCGCTCTCTGTGCTTATCATTTGTTCCTGTCTGCCACTCTCTCTTTGTCTTTGTGGACAGACATATTTCTGACAGACAGGTTTGTCTGCAGATGAAAAGGAGAATGGGTTGTCGTGGAAACTGTATCATAGGCTGGTAACTACGGTGACGATTTAAAGCAGTTTCTGTGAACACAAATTGCTCTATCGCTCGCTCGCTCACACACACACACACACACACACACACACACACACACACACACACACACACACACACACACACACAGGTGCAGACCTTAGTAAATACAGTGAAAAATCAGGCCTGCTCATCTTTAGCTCACATCATTCTAAAGCCCCACCGTGTGTCTGCTAATTCATGTCCATCAGTCCCTTCTGTCTAACATTGTATGTTCCTTCTCTTTTTGTATACTCTGTCTTCAATCCTTTGTCTCTGCTCCTTGACCCAAATTCAATGTCTCCTGAGCTCTGTCCGTCTCCTGCTCTTCTTTTAGGCTCTATATCTGTGTCACCTCTCCCTGCCTAAGTGCTTTTTTTGGCTCTTTTTTTGTCACTTCTTTCAGGCACAGTGAAGGGAGGACAGAGTGTAACCTGTTGAACTGACTGCAGCTGAATGGGTCTTGTTTTTCTTTTCATCCTGCTCCACTAAGCACCACTCTTTGCTCCCTCTGAAACGTTCCATTATGGGTTATTCACCTTAACTCTGTCCTTGCACAGCGCTGTAGTGAAGAAAGCGTCCACCGAAAGCCGCAAAGAGCCCGAAAAGAAGGTGACACCTAAACACCCAGTGGCAGAGCAAAGGACCAGCCACCTGTCTCAGGCCCATTTATTAGCTGGAGCTGTCAAGAGACGCAGGTACACACAGATAAGCATCCTTAAAACCTACATACACTTTTATTTTTGGAGGGGGGGGGGGGTTTGGGGCACCATAATAAACATTGACTTATAAAGTTGATTTAGCAAACTTTTTAGCAAGACATTTCCTATTGGCCACCCAGGCAACATTAGCATTGATTTGAAGTTGTGTTTTTGTCCATCCGACAAATTTAAGTGTTGTTTTTTTTAATCTTCTCCAACTCAAGATAGAAATATGTTAACCTTTGCTTCAAGTTGCTTACAACAGTCATTTAAAAACCAGTAGTTGCACTGTGATAAACATAAGGTTGACTGCATCCAGGTAGATAGGAATTCTTGAAACCTCTGGCCATATCCCAGTATCACCTGCTAAGAGCCTTAAAGGAATACTTCACCCATATGGAACCGGTGTTCTATCATTATAAAATTGCTATTATAATATAATGAATACGATTTTTCTTCCCTCAGTCTTCCCTTGGCCCAGCTGTCCTGTTAATCCTAACCCTACATTTTTACTACTGTGATGTCACACTAGTAAAATGTAGGGTTAGACAGTGAGACCATAACACACTCTTTCTGCCTTTTCTCAGGCTAGGATGAACCGATTTAAAAAATGTTGCACATTGATACTACATATGATCTCATAGTTCAATAAAGATTAGCAAGCTATGCAAACCCTGAATTTACAATAGTAATCACAATAGAGCTGAAATATTCTTAAACACTGGAGCTGAGGGGAACTGCAGGTGGGTAGTAGTTCTCTGTTGCTTTGTCGCTGCGAATGACCCCACTCACAGGTCATTGGTGTTGACATGAACATTTTCATCAGAGCCTCTTCAAAGTGTCTTTTGTTCTCTTCCCCAGCTCCTCCCAGTCTTCAGACGGCAGCAAGAAACAGAAAGTGGAAATCACGGCGACAGCAGGACACAGAGACAGACACACAGGTGGGCTGCAGTCTAAGGACTATATGTCTGAAGTGGACAGTAATGAAGTTGTGCATCTCCTTGACAGTTTCTGGAATTGTGAAATGATTAACTGTCAGAGCAGAAAAACACAAAGCCATTACTGCTCTCTGCTTGTACATAGATAACATACACTGATTGTGCGTCTTTCTAAGGTGCAGAGCTAAGATTGCCTTGTTCTAATTGTACTGGCTCTGGCACCAATGGCTGGTTCATTCTTCTTACCGCTAATTTGTTTTGCTAAGTTTGCCTTGCAAACCATCCAAGGTGTTTTAGGCAATTTATTCCAAATTCTCATCAAACCGGTTTGAAGGTGGAAACAGCGATCCTGGAGAATTCTTGTTGTTAAAAGCAGTGAATGTCTCCTCACGATCTGCCTGTACTTTGTGCACGCTGAAAGTAATCTGGTATTAATGCAAATCCTAGGCTCTGTTAATGGGCCTGTAAACATAAGGTATGTAAACAAAGGGGGGGCACCATAGCTAGCAAACGTGTGTGTGTGTGTGTGTGTGTGTGTGTGTGTGTGTGTGTGTGTGTGTGTTTTCAGCACGCACTGTACGGATAGTTAGCAGTTCCTGAAGAGATATTCATTGATTTTAACTAAAAGTGATTTTGACAACAAGCGTTCTCCAGAATTGCTGTCTCAGCGCCCACCACAGGGATTTTTGTATCTGATTGTATGTTGTACTGTTCAGAACAGGAGGATGGAGCAGGGGAATCTAAAGAGCTGCAGACTGTCCCCGGCCTGATGGTGAAGAGCCCCTCTGCCCCCCTGAGCTCCGGCCCAGGCGTGCTACACCTGCCGTCAGCGGCCGTGTGCGTCGGCGTCTTACCGGGACTCGCAGTTTACTCCGGCAGCAGTGACTCTGAAAGCAGCTCGGACAGCGAAGGTAGCGTGGACGCAATCATGTTGCCGTACCCCCGGCACGGCAGGGCCTTTAGATAGACACTAACTAACACACACACACCAAGCGCACACATGCACACGCACGACGAGCGCATGCACACACACACACACACACATACATCAAGCACACACACACACACACGCGCACACACTAAACACACACACACCAAGCACACACACACAAACAGAAATATGTTTGCATGCCATGGTTTGCTAACTGTCAGAAAAGGTAACCTCACACAGGATTTGCACATGCACGCACACACACACACACACACACACAGATTTAAAGGTTGAACACACATGCACAGACACATGCAAGCACGCACACACACACAACAAAGCCTACAGAAGCGTAGCTGCATGTTAGTCATACACTGGTACACTCACAAACACACCGGGCAAACATTTCTAGTATTCCTGTTTTCACAGCTGTGAGTTGAACTGTTGCCCTTTGTCATCAGACAAAGTTCAGCCCAGTAGTATAATCTTGATGAACTGTAACTGTAGGACCCATTTCAACTATTCTATTTTGACCTAAACCTAAACCATGTGTATTTATTTGTGATTTTTTTTTTTGTTGCGATTGTGGCACTCAAAAAATGACACCTCCTCCCTTCCTTCCCTCAATCAAATCTCACGCAGTTTAAGGCGAGCAACCAATCCCGCGCTGCCTTCCCCGACGACATCCTGCCCCACCCCCTACACCCCCTCCCTCCCAACCCAGGCCACAGAGACTGCAGGCTGTGTTGTTGGCTGAGGGAACAACAGTGATTGACAGCTGTGGAGCAAGGAAGGAACTGCTTTAGCCTGTGTCACATGACTCACACCTCTTAGCTATCAGCAGCAGAGGAGAGAGCGAGACCGGGGGCAGGACACGCTTCTCTCTCTCTCACAAAGTCCCAGCTCTTTGTAAGAGAATGTTTTTATTTGTGTGACGCAATGTGTTTTTTTTCTCATCAGTAGTTTGTGTCAAAGTGGCGCCGAGCTGGAAAGATGCTGGACTGTTTTTGCTGCTGTCTCGGGCGCTGGAGGCTTTGTTTATGTTGAAATAAAGAGCTTTCCATTGTACTGTGTGTTTAGTTTTCTTGTGTGTTTTGTGTGAGAGACACGTAGATGTAGTATATTTACTGTATTCTGAGATGCTGTATTATACTTTTTTAATCAATCAGACTCACTATGGCTTGTACATAGTTTAAACTGCATAAGTTCTAAGCATCACTTTCTTAGGTCAGGGGTTTGTGATCATTTCAACATCTGATGTATGTGTATATATAATGGTCTGATTCACAATCAATGGAGCGAAACCAGAGATAATGTTTTTTAATTCCATGAGAAGGTTGGAGATTACAGTGTGTTATTCTAGTAGCAGCTAATGCATAAAGATCACTTCTACCTATTTTTTTATTTTTCAAACGTTTGGTCTTCAGTCGCCATCCATACCAGACTCGTGACATCACCTGGAGGCACAAAAGAGGCCTGTTAATGTATCTGAATGGTACAATGAGTTCCCCTTTATTTGATGATGCATAACACGACATAATCCAGTAGGCCTACTTCTGAAAAATCATACTTTGTGTTTCCCCTTCAAAAGCTATGCAAAGTGTTTATTTAACTAAAGACTTAAAGGCATGCTTAGTAGGATTTGTCGGTTGCATTTTGTAAACACAAGATTCAGTCTTCGCCCCACATCTCCTGGTCCTGTCCTACCAAACAGCAGGAGCTAACTTTGAAAGTTCAGGGTGAGGTGTTGAGATGCCCCAGTGGTTTAAAGATCTCAGATGTAGCCCATAGCCAGGCCTTTATGGGCCATAAAATGAATGTGTGAAATTGGACTAGATCAAAACTAATTCGGATAATTGGATTCTGGGATGAGTATTGGGTCCTCATTAAAGCCTTGGCAGGAGAATCGCGCATCTAAAGCTGAGCTCAGTTTAATGATAGAGATAGAACCGGAAGGCAGTGAGGGTGAGAGAACATCAAAATGAAGTCTCCGGGATATTGAACAACCTAAGCACTTCAATGGTTGTGATTCTCTATAGTGGATGAAATGCCTGTCTTAAGAGTGTGTTGCTCAACACACAGTGATGATATGACTGGGGAATAATTTTATCTTGCATTAATGGCCAGTAACAGGCATTTTGATTAGTCTGGGGACAGTTCACAATTATCGTTAAGGCAACAAGGTTTTACCGACAGATGAGGCAAGGCAGCACTGGTGTAGCTGTGAGGAGAGTTACCATGACAACACATAATATAGCCATCATAGGCCTACATAAAAGAACATTTCAGTTCAGGATTTGAGTTATGAGGCGTATCAAACACAAGCATTTTAGATGAATATCAGTCCCCAGCAACCTCGTCACAGTATGTTAAAGGTGGTTAGTGCCAAAGGCAGCAGCAGCAGCAGCAGCAGCACTGTACCAGAACACCAGGAAATCCACACACTGGTCCCTGTCCCCTTCACATGTTTCTTTGAAGCCATATTTCTTGTAAGCCAAGAATTTGCTTGGTTGGTTCAAATGGGAACACAAATAACTAATCAGCCAATCACATGGCAGAAACTCAATGCATTTAGGCATGTAGACCTGGACAGGACAACTTGTTTAAATTAAAACCTAGCAACAGAATGGGGAAGAGAGGGGTTTTAAGTGACTTTAAACATGGCAATGTTGATGGTGCCAGAAGGGCTGGTCTGAGTATTTCAGAAACTGCTGATCCACTGGGATTTTCACGCACAACCATCTCTAGGGTTTACAGAGGTGTGAAAGAGGCAGTTGTGTGGACTAAAATGCCTTGGAGAATGGGCAGACTGGTTTGAGATGATAGAAAGGCAACAGTAACTCAAATAACCACTCGTTACAACAAAGGAATGCAGAATAGCATCTCTGAATGCACATCACGTCCAACTTTGAAGCAGGTGGGCTACAGCAGCAGAAGACCCCACCGGGTGCCACTCCCGGCAGCTACGAACAGGAAACTGAGCAGTGGCGGCTCCTGACAATCAGGGCCGCCTTTATGCACGGGCTTACCTGGGCTGAAGCCCCAGGGCCTACGAAGATCAGGGGGCCTCTCCAAAAAAAAAAAAAAAAAAAAATGTTTTTTTTTTTTTTTTTTTTTTTACTGTGTCAATATAGGCCCCTGATCTAAGAAGGCCACGAACATTGTCATTTAAAACAATAAATTATTGACTGGCTCATGATAGGCCCCTAATCTTCGTAGGGGGGGGGCTAACGGAGATCAGGGGCCTATCATGAACCAGTAAAGAAAAAGGAAAAAAAAATCACATTATTTTTGGCCTATGAAGATCAAGGGGCCTATCATTCACCAGTACATTTTTGTTTAATTAACATTGTTCGGGGCAACGCAGATCAAGGGCCTATATTGAGTTGAGCCATTAAAAACAAAACAAAGAATTCAAAGAGAGAAGTAGCTTTAGGATAAGGGATTATTTAAAAAAAATGGAATGCTGAATGACTGGATTTTTTTAAACCTGTATATTTTTGTTTCTGCTTTTTGGTATTTCTGTGTCTCCAAATGATTCCAGAAAATAGCTCACATAGGACACAGTTGATTTAGCCTTAGTTTTCTTCTCAAAGTGCACCAGATTGATGCATTTTACTTTAAAAGGTTACATTTTTTCTTCCGGGGGGGCATGCCCCCGGACCCCCCTAGAAGGTCCTGGGTCCCCACCGTGGTCTCCTCAATAACTTGAAAAAACACTGTAACCAAGCATGTGTGTCTGGTTATTAAAAGTCATTAGACCAGGAAGGGGTTTAAGTACATGCATGGACATATAAAGAAATGGACACCGTATTGAAAAATGGCGCCCATTCATTCCTATGAAAGCTTCTCATTGGCGCAGAGAAGCAACAAGGAAGCTGCCATATTGCTTTCATGAGAGCCCTGGCACCATGCTCCTCCTCCCTCGAAAACAAACTGAAAGCCGTTAAAAGCCGTTGGGCTAATAAAACGCTTGATGTGGCGTTTTGAAATGAAAACACTTCAGTTGTAATAGTATATGGTCTAAAGATAAGTTTGAGCCTATGATTGATATCCAGAAAAATTTTGCGGCGACACAATCTTGTTCGCCGCTTGTATTGGTGTGGACGGGAAAATCTGCCTAAAGGGCTTTCATGAAAATGAGCTCCCATTCACAGCATGCAGTACTAATGGGTTGGCCACTAGTCCATGCTGGCTGCTCGGAGAAGGGAGCATCCTGGGGGCCTGAGTACATGTTACCTTAAGAGTATTTGTATTTCATCAATAGAGATATTGTGGTGTAGACAAACGTGGCTTTAACGCATCTGTATTGTAAGACCGCCGCCCGGGGGGGCCTACGAAACCTCTCAGCCCCGGGGCCTAGTGGCAGGTAAAGGCAGCCCTGCTGACAATAATCTCAGGGGGGGCAATTGTTGCCATGATGGGAAATATGACCCAAAATTAACCTAAATCAGATAGCATATGACAATGTCATATTGCATTTAACTGTTTGTTTTTCCTGTTCATCTGGCATAACCACTCTGGCAACATTAGAAAAGCATTGCACTGTACAGTATTTTTGGAAATTAAGTTAGTTAATTTCTTGAATAAAATTATTTTAGCTCTAAAATGATTTAATTATCCGGCTGTGGCCATCACAGATAACTTGTCATCTACCAGTGTGCTCCTCAGATAGGCTTCCTTTAAAAGTTAGGAGACAAAAATGGATGCTGGCATAGCATGTGCAACATTAACAGTGCTAATCATCACATTGGTTTGGGTTACTACTGTCTACAGCACTTGGTAGGCGGGTTTATGTCGGACGGTGAAAGCAGCTGTCAGCTAAACGACGATCAACAGCTGATCGCCGTTCAATAGCCGATCAGCTGTTGAACGGCGCTGGCTCGTATATGCAGATTGATGTTTAATGTTTGTTTTACCTTTTCTGAGAGATGATGCATAGGGGTGACACCCAAAGTTATCCATGCGGTCTCTGTGCTGCCATCAGGATGGATAAAAAGCCAGTATACAGTCCATATCATCATGCAGCGGCAGCAGGACAGAGCGTTAGCGCATTAGCATCCTGCTAGCCTCGTTAGCCGTTCAAACGAGCCCCGTGAAAATCCGCGTTTATAAGATCCCCCAATCCATCTTGGTAGATACTTGCTTGATGGTTACATTTTGTCTGGGAAAGACCTAGTCCGAGTCCGATCAAGTAAGTAGCTTGCCAGCCTAGCCTGAGTTGATATAAAGTTGTGTTGGTCTTGAATATGACCGCTCTGGGCTGCATACTGGACATGTGACTGTATCAGTCACTGTAATTGGTTTATTGTTTACTGTACGTATGACGACAACACGTTAGGGCGAGCACCCCCGGAACCCATAGAGATTGCATTGCGAGGCTTGCAGTTTGAAAAAAAAAAAGTTTTACATTGATGTCTATGAGAGCGCTGGGGGCGATTTTCAACCAGCCCGACATCGCCCCAGAGTGACGGTACAGAGCACAGACGCTGATTGTACAATGATATTCAGACTTAGATGCAGGTAAAAACTGTATTGAAATCATAAATTATGATTATTAATACAAAAAAAAAAAAAAACATCATTATTATTCGTTATTATATTTTCGTTTTTTGCTGATATGGCTCAAGGAGGGCGGCGCCCTATCGCCCTCTATGGGCGAGCCGCCACTGAAACTGAGGCTAAAATTCACACAGGATCACCAAAATTGGACAAAAGATTATTGAAGAAAAATCATGTCTGGTCTGATGAGTCTCGATTTCAGTTGCGAAAGTCAGATGGTTGGTCAGAATTTGGCGAAAACAACATGAAAGTATGGATCCATCCTGCCGTGCACCATCAACCATGCCATGTTCAAAGTCACTTAAACCCCCTTTCTTCCCCATTCTGATGCTCGGTTTGACTTCAGCACAATAGGCTCGTTCGACCTGTCGCCGTCTTGCTAAGACCTGCGCAATTATGACGCTCGTCTTGCTGAGCGCACTGCATTATGGTTAGACTTTTTGTCCCACTTGCACCCGTGGCTGGCTGCGGCTCGGCTGCTTGAGACTTTGAAGTCCCGCGGTATCAAGACGGACACAGACACTGGAGCAAGTCGCTGCAGTTGCTCCCCACGGGCTGCGGGAGCGAAATGTCTGATGGGAAACGTCTTGCTGACAGGCGGAGCTGAGCGCTAATTGGGAGTTTAAACCTCGTGCCTTTGATGCGTTTCCCCAATTGGTTAGGCAAAAGTCTGACATCACCGCTCAAAATTAAATTACGATCCATTCTTTTTGATTTTAATTTATGTTTAATCATTAGGCCGCCACAATATGCATTTAAGCAGAAATGTACTTAATCAGAGTTAAACCTCTGAACCCTTGACATAGAAATAATTTGGATGTGTAACTCTCCTGTATAGATATATTTAAAAGTGAACACAAACTTGAGTCACATAAGATCTTGGTGAAGTGATTTTTATACCATTAAGATTAAATCATAGGCTTATTTCAAGTGATCTAAATGGTCTGGGGATTGTATTTTACATGTAGTGTTGCAAAGCCAGACCAAAACTACAACAAGTAGTTTGTTTGTTACACATCATAATACAGTTCATCATATCCATCTCTACAATAATAAGGGATCTTTTCTTAGACCTTCATAATTTAGGCCGATCATATTCGTTATGTGAAGGGAGAAATACTAAACCTCCTTTATTTGGATTTGTAAATTATTCTTGTAAATTATTCTTTATCACTTAAAAGTAGGTGTTCTAGTAAAGTAACAAGAAAGATAAAGATGTGTGGGGAATGGGGATATTAGCTTATATCTCGTTTCTTGTTTTGAAAATGCCCCTCGCTTTTAAAGTGTTTACTCGTCTTTGTGTTGTGTTCTGCTTCTAATCGGTTGTAGCATGTGTGACTCTCCTGCGAATATGTTTCTAATAGGCCTTCAAAATAAAACTAGAAAACGAACTGCATCCGCAACAAGGACGCTACTTCCGACTCGGAGCTGTCCGGCTTCAGTCAGGCATTTTCGTCACTCCCCCGACTGCACTCGGCTACTCTCGTCTACTTTCCAGACGAGCTGAAAGTTAGGTCGAACGAGCCTATTGTCTTGACCATGTCTACATGCCTAAATGTATTGAGTTGCTGCCATGTGATTGGCTGATTAGCTATTAAGTTGTATAAGCCATTGAAAAGGTATACCTAATAAAGTGGCCGGTGAGTGTATATCGCTGCTCTCTATGTGGTCGATATATAGATTTTTTAAAGTTTTTAAAGTGAAATGCATGAATCTGGTGCACTTTGAGAGGGAAATTAAGAAGCTAAATCTGAATTGAATTGAATGAAGAATTTTGTATGAAAAAATGGAGACACTGTGTCAGATGAATGAGAAGCTAATGGAGAAGGACACAGATTTTCCATAATAATATTAATTTAAAATAAAATAGTATGCAGGGTCCTCTGGGATGGGCTTGTTGCTCTTTTTCTTTTATGGGACACATTTCTCTGTAATATAATGAGTGCATTTAAATTATTAAAAAATTAAAAGGGCCATATTACATTATATTTTTTAAATGTGCCACAGGCCAATCAATCTGTTTTGACACCCCAGCACTAGTGGGTTAATTAAGAAATGAAAAAAAAAATATATATATATAGGGGAGAACGGGGTAATCTGAGCCACTTTTTACATTTGCTCCCCTCTAAGCGAGCTAAAATGATTTATCACTCAAATGTACACATTTCCCATTAATTCAGGATGTTTCCTAGAAATGGGCATTAGCAGAATTTTTTCAAGACAAAGGGCAGTGAAAATATGATTGTTTAAAAAAAAGTTGTCATGTGGCTCACTTTACCCCAGCTGTGGGGTAAACTGAGACAGACCACAAAAATCAAGGGGGTAAAGTGAACCAGCTGGGGGTAAACTGATCCACTCACTTTTTCCACTCTGAAACTACCATAATAACACATATTGTAACAGTTATAATCCTGAAAGCTAGCCACACATCCCAGAACTAATGTCAGACTAGTAAAATAATGATGGGGTTTGGTCAATTAAGCAAAGCAAATTTTCTAAACACTTGAAAGTAACTCTGAACAAAATCAAATACCACATATTATAATTCAAAAGGTTTTAATAAGATTCAAATGAAAGATAGAACCAGTTTGATTAGAACACAGTCTGGGGGTCAGAACACAGGACCCTTAGAGCCAGCTTGTGTCTGGGGGTCAAAGCATAGGAAAACCAGAACCAGCGAGAACAGCATGGGACTCAGAACACAGGAGAAGACCCAACTGGATTATAACATCAGCCTGTCATACTCTACAACTAGGCCTACTCTACATTCCAGCCCTGAAGGTTACAGGGAAAGATGAGAAGTGATCTTTCCGTGTGGTTGTCCCAGGTCGTCTTCCTGGTTTATTTCCTTGGCATGATGGCTTTTCTACAATGTGTATGACATTAAAATAAAACATATGTTATGTAATATTACATTAAAATATGTTTAAGACTAAACTTAACTTGTGCCTCATGGTGGGGGAAAGTGAGACAGTGGCTCACTTTCCCCCACAGCATTTGGCTCACTTTCCCCCACCACCACAATTTGAGAAAAAACTACCTCTCTTAGCCTTTCAGGCTAATCTTTAGCTAATATCATAATATGGTTTTTATATGTTGGTAGTTCATCAACACGTATGATAGAAGTTTTTCTACGTGAATACATTTGCTTTGGCACAACAGTTGATTAAGTTGACAGCAAGAACATTTACTTTTACATGCAAAATACCTATTTTGGTGAAAAAAACATGCTTACCACAGCACCATGAGGTCCTCTCTTTCAGGGCCATGGGGAAATGAGAGGGGCTTGAAAACATATATCTCACATGACCAAATTTTTTTTCCGTTGCCTAGATACAGGGGGTGGCTCACATTACCCGATGCCTCAGATTCCCCCGTTCTCCCCTATATCTTTTTTTCAAAGGGCCATATTACATTATATTTTTAAAATCGGCCACGGGCCAATACAAAGCGGGTCGCGGGCCGTAGTTTGGACACCCCTGACATAAACAGAGGACATCTGACATTTTCTTCAGTTTATTAACCTGAGTGTGGACATAGACACAACTTTATAAAATCAATAGCAACACATTTAGTACAAAGATGCACAGTTATACACATAATAGTAGTACACAATTCAGCACTGCATAAAAAGTACATTAAAAACATTTCAGAAACATTGGCTTATCAGAACATGAACGGTGTCATATAAATATACATTCGATATATATGCATATCAGAGACCTTTTTCTGCATCAAACATGAGCCTTAAAGAGCACCTATTATGCTTTTTCAACTTTTATGACCTATAAACGTTGTTATAATGATTTATAGTCACGTTTAACCATACTAAACTGTCAAATAATGACTTACATGCATTTAGACGTATTCCCTGCTGACCGTCTGGGGTGGCTGTGCAGAGCGCTAAACACCAGGAACGCCGGTCGCGATTCACTTGTTAAAATTTCCGGGATTTATCTACGTAGATCAATCTGGATTTTCCATGTATGGTAATGCTGCAACGTGCTCAGGCATGCCCCCACCTGCCTGCTCAAATCTGCCCGTGCGCCGCTGAAAGTCTTCCGGAAGGTAACCAATCACAACGGAGTGGGGTTGACAGGAGGGGGGCGAGAGGGCGGAGAACGACGAAGCCGGGTGTTGACAGATAATGCTGAAATCGCCTAGGTGAGTGGAAGAGTTTCCCAAAAATCTACATAGTTTTTTGTGCTGTGATTCAGGTTGCTCTATAGGTGTCATTAATGAGAAATTAAGACCAGAAAAGTAGTATAATAGGAGATCTTTAAGACTTTTCTGGCTCTGTCTGCACCATGTCACTCTTCTAATACTTCCCTTTCAACAGAATCTCGTTCAAATATTTACAAAATCTAATAAATAGATCATTTGAGAGGAAAAAAATCATGCGTTTTTGACCATTGGCATCAGTTTGTAAACAGTGAGTAGATATTGGCAACATGCGGAATGAACCAAAGTCATTATAAATCAAAAGATTTTGCAACAGCTAGCACAATGACCCCATATTAACAACCTAATGACTTTCCACAGTATCTCACTTCTATCCTGTGTTAGTGCTACAGCTGCCACTAAGGTCTGTCCCTCCTTTTTCTGTCCCTTTTAAAAGATTTTTTTTTTTGGCATTTTTATGCTTTATTGATAGTGTAGAGACAGTTGAAATGGGGCAGAGAGGGGAGTGACATGCAGAGAACGACCGCAGGCTGGAATCAAACCGCTGCTGGCCGAGGCCCATGGGGGGGACGTCCTACCAACTGAGCTAAGGGCGCCCCCCTTTTTCTGTCCTTTTGAATCAAATATACATAGTGAGTTGCCTGACTGGTGTTCTAAACTTCAAATTTAAAAACCTCTGTCCCCCCCTGACAGTGGAGCAGGGGGGGAGGAAATGTACTCTGTTCAGGATCAGTCTATGAGCTCGCCACACAAGAGCACAAAGGGCCTTGATCTGATCCTCTACCTGGGGAGCCACACAACAACGGGAGAGGACTCAACCACTGATATATTTCAGCTTAGGAGGGACTAAGGAACGCCAAGGACTTGCACGAATCACATGGTATCAAGCACAAGACACACACATGCAAAAAGCATCCTGATAAGTCAAGACAAGTTTTCATTTTACCCAAAATATAGGCCAGTGTGTTATCTGCATATTCATATGCATCTTTTGGAGACACCTGCCATCACTGTAGACATTGCAGGTCCTTGACACATTATTATCATAGCTCTGTGTGCTGAAAAGCTTGAAGAAACACAGAATATCACTTCTGATGGATTCACACTGGACATTGACCAAACATTCTCTAACCAGTAAAGACTTTGCAAAAATAATGGCAGGGATGTCTTAATTTCAGATCTTTTTTTTCGTCCACAACTTGACTTTGTTCACAGCTGATATACACACTTTGACTCTGCATTTGTTTGCTCTTTTGTTATTAGCTATTGTACAGCACGCGGGACTCTTGTCTTCGTGGCGTGTCTCACTCTGGTGCGGGCTTGGCTGGCGGTACATTCCGCTGTTTAAAATACTGAGTGACCTGCTGAGGCAGTTCGGCCAGGACCGACTTTGCGAGGGTCTCCTTGGGTGCCTGACAAAGAAAGATAGCAAGAGCCCATTAAAAAAAAGAACGGAACACGGAAACAAAATGAAAGCTACAAAAGGTTAGAACACAGGGGATTGTGGTGTCTTTTGGTCCTGCTTTGAGTGACATTTCTCATTATCATTATTATTTTCTCCGTCTTCCTCTCTATTATGTCTGTTGCTGTCTCTCAACCTCCCACCGACAAACTGGAACCAAGCCAACAAACACTGTCTGTTCTTTTCACCACAAAGGAAGTCAGCTCGCCCACCACCTACCCACACACAGACAATATGTACAAAAATTGACCAAAATTGTCTGCCGCGCACAGCCTACAAATGTGAACCCACTAATTAGCCTGTGTTCACATTAAAACTTTTTAAATGTACTGTTTGTATGCTCATCAACACAGCACACAACACACACAATCACAGTGTCTCTGTCGAGTGTGAGATAAGCAGGCTGCTCTCCTCATCTGGTATACTGTGTGTGTGTGTGTGTGTGTGTGTGTGTGTGTGTGTGTGTGTGTGTGTGTGTGTGTGTGTGTGTGTGTGTGTATAAGAGAGAGAAAGAGCAGCTACAATCTGAGTTCCATCAGGCTGCCATTTGGTAAGACATTCAGGCAGAATGACATCATGTCATTAGGTAGAGCTTGTACCACAGAAGTTGGAGTCAAATCCTTGAGCAAGTTTAAACATTGGCTCAAGGGGCATCTCTGCAACATACAAAACAACGTTGTGGACGCCTGAATAGAAACTCTCTTTTATGGAGAGAATTGTGCATTTTATTGTGAATAGTTCAACCCTGTTCAACTCCGCAGCTTTAAACACAGTTTTTAAACATAGACCTGCAATAACAGATTTTCTCTTCTCACTGGTTTGAAGTGGGCCAGCTTTGGAAAAAAGGTGATACCATGTATTTGCATTTTGAAACAATAGAAGAAAGAATACTTTTTAAACCCAATTTTCTCTATGCCCTTCAAAGGAAGAATAGTTTCAAAGTGCTGCCATGCGATTAAAACAACTTTTGAAGTGATGCAGTGAGTGCAAATTGACTATTAATCTGCAAAAAAACTAAACAATGAATGAATGAATCAGCTACTGTGAAGCTTATGTAAAATTTGAGGAGAGCAATAACCATGTAAGAGAACAAGGATACCTCAGATTGGGCTTTCTCTGTGTCTGTATATGTGTAGTATTGTATACTATTGTGCATTTATGTTTTCCCTACATATGTAGCACAGTGATATAAAATATAAATAAAGCATTTAGAAAGTAAAGACTGAACAACTGATCTGACACCATTCCAAATTCTTAGTTGTGCTCTACAGTAAACCTCAACCCCTTTGAAAATGGAGTCAGTGATTCTGGAGTATGCTTGTTGTCAAAAACACTCTTTGCCAAAATCAGTGAACATCTCACGATTTCCTGCCTGTCCGTACTGCGTGTGCACTGTAAAAAAAAATAGTGTTACTATACAGCCAGGGCTCTGTAAACGGGCATGTCCACGCTACGGTGGGCCCCCTTTGTTTACATAGCAGTTTACAGAGCCTAGGCTGTGTACTAACACCAGATTGTACGCACACACACAGGGCGGATCGTGAGGAGATGATCACTGATTTTGCCAAAAGTGATTTGGACAACACACATGTTCTCCAGAATCGTTTTAATCCACCTTTAAGATCCTCTCTAGCTCTTTGTATATTTTGTTGGAGTACATGCAGGTTCTATGGACTCACGTTACGGAAATCCCTGAAAGGAACAAACTGCACGATGTCCCGCACAGCCTCCTCTCCCGTGTTGGTCCTCAGAACGCTGGCGTCTCCGTCTAAGAACTCCATGGCAACAAAGTCGGCATTGCCCACGCCGATGATGATGATGGACATGGGCAGCTTAGACGCCTGTACTATGGCATGACGCGTTTCGTCCATATCGCTGATCACACCATCCGTTATAATTAGCAAAGTGAAGTACTGCTGCAGAGGGGAAGAGATAGAGGGAGAAAGAAGGAAAAGTAGACGTGAAATCCTATTTTCATGTGATGTCACTGCTCAATCCCAAATCTCCATTTAAGTCATTTGAAGGGCTACAGGACTACGGCTAGGAAAAAGACCAAGACAAAGATGAAATGGGGGGGGGGGGGAAAGTATGTAAAGAAAATGTCAGACAGTGTTAAAAGTCTGGGGACCCTGCACCAATCCTGGCTGAGCAGAGTTTAGAACAGAAAGGTCAACACTATTCTCAAATGCAATTCTCTACTGTATTTTGTTATTTCAAAATAGGACCTACACATTCAGGAGGTTCAGAGAAAGAGAGCAAAAGAGTGCTGACATTCTGTTGCAAAGAGCATTCATAGCGAGAAAGGGGAGAATTTAATGCTTATGCAACTAGTTTTCTTCACCATCTAACTGCACAAACATCAATGATGTCAAAACACACACGCACACAACATGGATACAATGTGTGTCTGTTTTGGAGTCGTACAGAGAAGACTCCAGGAGAGATTGCATCAATGTCCTTTATAACCTTTATCAAACACAAGTTACACATTGTTGTATCTTTCTCTCACACACCTTTTCATGTACAATATATAATATAGAGATGTGTATTATGTTGGATTATATTGTCTGCACTATACACCTGCATGGATATGATTGGAGCCAATAATAGTGAAGCATGGTACAAATGGTTGATGCCCATGAGTCAAATACAAGCCCTTTTGCTGTGCTCGGCCTGAACTCATACTATGCCTTATTATAGTAACAGACACTTTGGGTAAGGAATTGTCCATGTATAACTAATGGTTAGCAAGAATTGTCAGAAAAGGCTCTGCTCTCAAAAAGCCAAGCGTTGTTGAACTTGCTTCATGGTTGTGGCCTGATATAAAAAGAGAGAGACACACACACACACACACACACACACACACACGCACACAC
This sequence comes from Ammodytes marinus, assembly GCF_949987685.1. Lineage (NCBI taxonomy): Eukaryota > Metazoa > Chordata > Actinopteri > Uranoscopiformes > Ammodytidae > Ammodytes > Ammodytes marinus. The sequence continues at coordinate 32,400,393 of NC_137234.1, read as the reverse complement.
AGAACATGGATCAGTTCTGCGCACAAGAACACAAAACGGTTACCCTTTGATAAGAACCGACAACGTGTAGAAACATACTGACTTTACTTGGAACAAAATAACACTACGATACACACACACACACACACACACACACACACACACACACACACACACACACACACACACACACACACACACACACACACACACACACACACACACACACACACACACACACACACACACACACACACACACACACACACACACACACACACAGGGAGGGCTCTGAAGCCTGTCTCTTTAATGTGCTAACAGCAGCGCTCATTAGAGAATCATTATTACACAGACAGACAGGTTCGCTCACACACTGGGGCCCGCCAAAACTGCACTGGCCCTGCAGCCTGTGTGTCACATTAGCAGGAGTGTGTTCGTACACAGTCTGCAGTCACAGGTCCTCTCATTATCCAAAGGAACAGGGATTAAGGCAGAGCAGCAGCCAATTTGTGCAGCCTACAATCTACCCACCCACCCACCCACCTAGCTACCCGACCGCACACACACACACACACACACACACACACACACACACACACACACACACACACACACACACACACACACACACACACACACACTTCGGCTGCGCGGCTGTCACATCTCATTGTCTGTTACTCCCTTCCTATGTTCCTCCCCTGTTTGAACTCACTGTAATATAGAAAAATAAAGGGTCTACATACAATCATTCCCTCACAGAAACAAAAGGATTCTGGCACACAACACACAGACCAGAACAACCCTTTGTGTATTTTGCTCATGTATTTGGTCTCCACAGGGTGACAGGGTTGTAATTAAGGAGAAAAAACACTGTGGGAGCAAAATGGTACCTAGCTACTACATGCTCTTGAGAATTAGGCAGGAGATGGGCCACTTGATATATATAAGAGAGTGAGGGAGGGGGGGGGGGGTGTGCTGGGAGTTGAATACTTCTCAACTCCCCAGTAACAGATATAGAGCGAGCAATGACTACATACAGTATATGTTTGGGATTTGAACAGTCTCTAAGAAAAAGTGTGGTGGACAGGTAATGGTGAAATGGTGAAACTACAGCGAAAGCTGCCGGTATGAAGTCAATATGACTCTCAGCAGAGTATTTCTCTATCAGTTAAAGCAGAGAGACCCGAGAGAGACGCGCGGCTCTCAGAAAAAAATAGGCGAGCTGCAGACGTGCCTCCGACGTGCATCAGCAGTGCGTCTGAGGTTGGATGTGTGCCCGCTCTAGGTTGATTACACGGTCAGTGACAAAAAGTCAGACGCAGACGCGAGGTAGACGCGCAGTAGAGGTAGGATGTGTGTGGGGGCCGTAAAACCTGATAATAACAATTCCTCAGTAAGAAATACTAAGAATAAAAACAATGTGCATTTGTACATTGGAGTTCAAATGATCTTATTATAACTCATTCCAATTATCTTATAACTCTCTATCCTTCCCTTTACTGTTAATGTGTGAAATGCCTGGCCAGCTGAAAAGAGGTGTGATGTGAACAAGTTGTCACTCCAGTCTGTCACTCTCATCCCTGATCGTGCACACACACACACACACACACACACACACACACACACACACACACACACACACACACACACACACACCTGTTTGTCCGGTTGGCTGTCAAGCTGCTAAGAGTCTACATTAATAATGAATCTGAACTGACCTGACAGGCATTCACTACTGACTGCTCTTCTACTCCTGGTGACTACATACTTTAGTGCTAGGTGTTTATGTTTTCTCAGTGGAATTTGCCTTGTTGTGATAATGAGGACCAATACAATCACACCTTTGTCCATGGGTATTTGCACTAAAGCTAAAAGGATTACAGAGACTGAGAGGTAGACAGTGGCTCAGAGGACAATGTATACATTACATGTACATTAGCTCCTAGTATATATAACCAGTCATAATATAGAGGGCAGGAACAGAAAGCTCAAGGGGAATGGTTCAGTGGAGTGGGAGTATAGATAATTGAAATCTCCTACAACTTATTTAAACCTGGCACCAGACAGGGTGAGGGTAAGAAGAAGTAGGTGTTTTATAAGCAGACTAAAGAGAGGATACTAGTGGAGGGTGAGTAAACCTAAAGAGCTGTTTGACTGTACTGAGAAAGGTAAAGAATCTTGTGAGGAGCATACAGTAAGTGAGCTGTCAAATCGCTGTCTGCAGAGTAAAAGAGCAATAGTCTCTGAGGAGCAAAGGCAGAACAAACCTGATAAGAAACAGAAGCAAAGACATACATACATTTATATGAAAATGATTTGGGGAAACCATACTTTTTTCCCCTCACTTATCATAGCCAAATTGCACTCCCACAGCAAATGTGTAGCACTATGTATTTGTTAATGATACTCAAATCAAAACTGAGTGCAAAAGCCCCTACCATTAATGAAGGTGTTTTTTCCTGTACCTTTGATGCTGCCTGACATCCCCATCCCCACAGCTGTGGCTAAAAACAGTAAAACAGAACAAACCAAAACGATTCTTTTAAATCTAGGAAACGTGTCAAACAAAACTAAAAGAGTTGAAATGTATGGCAGTGATGGTGCCTGCTCCAACTCAAGGAATGCAGATGGTGGAGGATGGTACAGGCCGGGTACTAGAGAGAGACACTGGGCCACCAAACAACTTGACCCTTTGTACAGCTGACTGCAGCATAAAGCCATGGCTGATTTCAGTTTAGTCTAATCTACAGTAACTTCAAATTTCGACTTTATGAATGACCCCCAAAAAATGTGATTGACTGCAATTTGCCTATCGCTCCGAGACTTTAAGTTAAAGACGTATACATAACCTACCCGCTTCAATGAACCCACTCCCAGCTAAACAAAGCAGGCAGCTCTTGTACGGATAATGTTCTTTGATCTTTTTCCAGTGCCTTTAGCAAGATCCAGCCTGAACTGCTGTGTAAAAAGCTCATTACACACAACAGACTGGACTGGAAATGTAACATGGAGGCTGCTGTCTGTAGGAAAAAGGTCAGAGGAGACTACTTTGTGATGAAGCTTTAGATACCTCAATGTGTGCGTCAAGGTGCCTTTATTCTACAGGTCTGTTTTGGCAAGTGCAATTTTTCTTTGCAGCCATCTGTTGGTGCAGCAGCATCTGAGCCAGCAAATCTAAGAGACTAATTTAAATTGTTTTAATTTTCTGAGTAAATAAAATGTGCATGCTTAATTATCATTGAATTTTGGGAAGAAGTGTTCTTTGGACCGGTGTACATTATGACGAACTCTGATTTGTCTCTATCGCAGTTCCTCCACACACATCTTCTGCACAGGACCCAGATTCTCTCTCTTTCTCTCTCTCTCTATCTAAAGCCCAGGTCAAATAAAGAACCAAATCAAAGAATGAATTCCTATTAGCATAAACTCTACTTGACCTTTGCCCTTTTGCCGCCCACATGCCAAATCAATAAGCAGATCACCACGCTTCCCAGAGGCTTCCTGTGGAATTAGGTCAGTTTCTCAATGAATCCTGATAAAGTTCGGATTCTGTGCCATGTCCTCCAATTATTCTTAAATGACATTATGTGGCTGTGGTTAGGCAAGGTGGATTTGCAGTGGTTAAGGTTAGGGGTCATCGGCTGTGTCTGGTAAGGCACAACTACTCCAGTGACATATTCTACCTCGAAACCAGAAGAAGTTTGACAAATGAGAAATGAATAAAGAGAAAGAAGATCTCAGTTGAAAAATGGAATACAATCTGCAAATTTGCAAAATGCTTTACACACTGTATTACTGTGCTATCTTTCTTGTGTCCAATAAACATGTTTAACCAAAGATAGAAGTTATTGTCACCTACCGCTGCTCTCTCTTGTTGAAGTGCCTGGGCAGCAAAACGTGCTACATGGTTGATGATTGGAGAAAAGTTTGTCGGGCCGTAGAAACGAATGTGAGGGAGACAGGCAGAGTAGGCCTTGGCAATGCCCTCCACACCTACACACACAGAAAGACAGGGCAAAATCATTTCAATTCCAACGCACCCTCAATTTAAGGATGGTCAGGAAATGGTCTGTGCTGAAAACTAGCCTCATGCCCAAATTACTCATACTGCATTGAAAGTAGTGAATATTGCACTGTATAAAAATGTTTTATAAAGCAGTTGATTTAAAGAGGTAACTCACCTTCTCATCTTAAAAGGACAGGGCCTTTGTAAAGGCAGATGTTTAAAGAACGACAAGCTGTACATCTATTTCTGAAGAAGCACACAGAAGTGTATATAATGTTCTTATTTAGCATAACATTCTGCCTCTCTCAGGCTGAAATATGTGTTAAGTAATATTATTCAGGGTCTCACAGTTGTGCTCTCAGCAGTTGGTTGCTATTTGCTGATAGATCTGAATGTATCATGTTAAGATACGTCTTTACTTTAGGGATCAGTAAAACAAGGTGCAATATACTGATGATTTACAAATGTGTTCAAACTTAAAGATACGATGGTGAGAAAATGTGTATTAAAGCTCACATATTATACACTTTTCTGTCAATATTATATGGTCTTAGAGGTCCCCTAATACGTTTTTCTTTAGTTGTTTGCTGAAAAAACCGTTCAGATAATTTATTGTAGTATGCCTCTATACCCTGATGTTCAGCTAATCTCACGATGGCCTATTTTTTAAACCAAGCTGCAGCTCCCCTCGTAAATATACAATCTTTGAGCTGCCCCCGCCCCTCTCTGGAAGCGACAGGTCCATAGCCTGTAGTAGTAGCCTGTCCACAGTGCCTGTACTGAATTAGTTCGCACGGAAGCTAACGGCTAAAATTATCACGAAAATCAGTGAAAAAAATGAGCTTCAAAGTTAAACTTAAACTCTATTGCCTTCCTATGCTTTGTCTGGCTAAAAACGAGGCATTTTCAGACTGCTGTGGAGAATATAAAGAGCTTGTTATGGGCAAAATATCAATGCTTTTCCCGAAGCTAGCTCGGAAGCTAACGGCTAAAAATATCACGAAAATCAGTGAAAGAATTAGCTTCAAAGCTAGACTTCGACTCTATTACCTTCCTATGCTTTGTCTTGCTAAAAACGAGGCTTTGTCAGACTGCTGTGGGGAATATAAACAGCGTGTTATGAGCAAAAGCTGGTTGCTTGTCCCAAAGCTAATAGCTATACACCAGGCAGTCAAAAATACCAATAAAAACAATTATTTTAGTTTCACCGTTTAAAAAAAAAAAGCACAAGTAACTTCCTATCCGTTGTGTTATTAAAAACGAGGCATTAATAGACTGCTGTGGTTAAGATAAATGAGTGGAGTATGAGCAAAAGCATTCTGTGTTGGTGTATGTAACATTCAGGCTGTACTATGGGCATCTTGTCGCTTAGCGGGGAAAGCAACATGGCTGTCGCTCGGAACATTTTCGGGGCCGTGGACCAATAAGAAATGGGGGGGGTGGGGTTATCATACGGTGGACGTTTCTGGTTACTAATGTGGGGGGAAGCATGGACATATAAAGAAAATATGGGGATGTGGCTGTGCAGTTTATGACGTCATAAACCGCAAGAATTCTGACTCGAGTATATTGGGGGGGAGAGGTGGGGGTTTCAGAAAGGGGGAGAGTGAGAAAAGGAGAGATTGTTATTTTTTTTAATATTTTGGCAGTCTCTAGGCACACCGTGGACCCATGGATATGTTAGAACACATTTAAAAAGTGCATTTAGCATAACGGCCTCCACACACATCCTACCTCTACTGCGCGTCTACCTCGCGTCTGACTTTTTGTCACTGACCGTGTAATCAACCTAGCTGCTGAGACGTTCCATGTGTGTCCGAGAAAAGTCCGAGAGACGCAGCAGTAAGGTAAGGCGACGCGCTCCAGAGGTAGACGCAGGATGTGTGCAGAGACCGTAATATGTGACCTTTAATGAGGAGAGACATTTTGACCCAGCACTCAAGTCTACAGAAGACAAAGGGTCTTTTGCCATGCTAACAGCTCTGGATATACAGTATGCTCAGAGAGGGTGATATCAATGGATATTTGTAAAGATGTTCATTCTGCCAGATCATGAACATCACTCAGTGACTGACTGGTTGGGATCCCTTCACTTTTTTTTTTTTTTAAGATTATTTTTTGGAATTTGTTCTCTTATTAGACAGATTTGGAGAGACAGAGATGAAATGGGACAAAGAGGGGAAGACATGCAGAGAACTAATCGGGTCGGACTCAAAACCGGGTCAGCTGCGAGGCCTGGACCTTTACACAATTGGTAAATAAACTTGAATGCACTTATTCGGATCAGTCACTGGTCAACATTGTCAGTTGCAACTGTTTGGTGTCATATTATGCACTGTGTAGGTGAAGTGTGAGCGGGTTATTTACTCAAGTAAGCAGCAGCTGCTGTCACATGATCTGGAGATGGCTCTTTTTCATGAGCTTTTTTATGTGTGTCCTGCCTTTTAGTTACTCTGAAGAATGCTTATATTACTGCAGTGATTTTTTTTATCAACTTCCATGTAGTAATCTATTTATTTCCACAAAGTCACAAGTGCATTTGAGCATAACTGTTATATTTGAATGTTTTCAGGGCAATGGGACTATATTCAACTGTTTCTGAATGTAACTTTTATTAATTTTTTATTTCTCAAGCAGTTGTGGTCACTTTTTTGCTATTGCAAAGTTTGCTAGTTATATTTAAATATGAGCCTGACAGTACATTTGTAGATAAATAATATCTTCATAGGGAAATAAAGAGCTTAGCAACCCCTATCTGTGACTGACTGCAGCTTGCTGGCACAAAATGCGGGTCCAGGCCACAAAGAAGACATCAACCATTAAGTATAGATAGGCGACAGTGCCCTCAGCTGATGCTATTATAAATGGAATAGAGTTGTAAACAGAAAATAAGTCAAGGGATAAAGTCTAGTTTCTCTGTATTAATATCACATAATGCTGCAATAGGCTTTACTGGCTCACATCAGCAATATGTTCCGCCCCAACTCAAGTTTCTACAAAGACCAAGATAACCTTGGTAATCATTCCGTATACATTTTGATGTATTTTGTATTAGTTGGTGTAACTCTTTTACCATAGGTTAAGTAGCTTTACTGGTCAATTAACACAAGGCAGATACTGTATTCACAAAGTGCACTCACATCACGCTATATTGAAATGTGTCTTTTTGTATATCCCCTCTCACAGCACACTCCAGAGGGGGCCCTTTAGATAGTGTTTACCTATTTGGACAAAGAATGTAAGGCGCTCTTGTGATACGTATTTATGTAATTCTATACTTTACAAGCTAGGTCCGCCTCTGTCTCGGGGCAGATTTTGAGTCGTACGTTGTTTTTAACCTTGAGCGTGATTATGTGTAAATAAACCAGCCTTATTGATTCACCTTCACCGGATCCTTAGAACAAATATTTTCCTCAGAGTAAGCCTTCACGGATAAAAACATAAATTGAAGCATTCATGTACAAATGTGAACAGTTCAAGCAGGGTCATCGAGGCGACTGCTGCACAATTAATCACCTGAACAAAAGGGGTTGGTGGGGTCAAAGTTGATGGCAAATTCGTGCGACACCTGAGCAGAAAAGAAACACAGTCAATAAAGTTAATATTCATTCTTCAATACAGTGTAAAATATAGTTGAGAAATACTGTCTGTAACTCACACTCTCCCTCCCGCCATTTCTCTCTCTGTGTACTGCTTTTTCTCTTTTGTCCTTTTCATCAGCTCAGTGCCATGGCAACACAGATGGTTTGACAGTTGCGTAATCATGTGAATATGCATGTATAATGCTTACAGTTGTATATGTGTGTGTGTGTGTGTGTGTGTGTGTTTGTAAAATGCATGTACGTTGTATAATATTTGCTCCCATTAACTGTAACTTTGCAAATGGCAACATCCTCTTATCTCTCTCACACAAACATACATACATGTACCACATACTGTTTATATCTGGCTACAGCAAGCATGTGCATGAGCACACACAAACACACACACACACACACACACACACACACACACACACACACACACACACACACACACACACACACACACACACACACACACACACACACACACACACACACACATACACAATACCAATAACAATGCCAACACATTAAAAACACACACATACCTTCCAGTCGGGTGGGAGTTGGGCTCCAAATCCCAGAGCAGGAAACATTTTGTCGCTGAGAAGGAAACCATGACAACAGATTAGAACCTCTCTTTCTTTTCTGTTTTCCAACCAAATTCAACAAGATGGATTTAGACAGCAGAATAAATCCTGTTACCTTTTTTCACAAAGTATACCCATTCAAAAACATTTAGAGAACAGCAAGTAGTATAGAGCTTAAAGGAAGCATTATTGTAAAATGGCCTCTGACTTCAGAGATGAAACACATTTTTTCAGGATAGCAGATACACAAACAAATCTGAGGTATTGTATATTGATTTTACAGTGACATTTAGGGTGTTTCCACTATGGTTTCCACACAGGTCAATTTCATGTGTTCAGTTAATGTGATATTAGCACTTAGAAAAACAAACATTATAATATCAACCAACCTCACTCATCTCTTAGTATTGTGTACGATTACTCCCCTCCCCCGAAAAATGCAGATAACAACATTCGACCATCTAAGACGAACCTTTACCACTAGGTTGAGATAGCATGTAATCCTAACTGATTATAAACACTCCAGAAACCATGAAGTCTGCCTTAGATACTCACGTATCATAGTCTTGTATGATTTGTCCCACAGCTAAAATGGCAGCGAGATACTCGTTGCTGCCCAATGGGTTGATGTAGTGGAGGGAGGACGGCTCTCGAGGGTTTCCGTTAGATGCTGTGAAGTCTATCCCAACCTACGGAAATATAGATAAATAATGGATTTGAGGACATAAATATATATAAATATAAATATAAAATATTAATATAATTGTTGCCTCTTTCTTTTATTACTAATATTTAGACAAACACGAACACAGAGACACCTTGAACACGTGTACACAAAATACAAAGGCAGACACACAGCCTAACATAATACAACATCAACAATGACAAACTTTTCCTCAAGCGGTGTACAGCCGTATGTATGCAGACAAAAACCCGACCCAGAAACTCCACTGCCTTGGATATGGCTTTAAATCAGCTGGTTCTGTCTCTGTTTGATTGGAGCTTTATTACTGTAAAGAACCGTTTTCTGGTTGAACAGGGACACAGACAGAGAGAAAAACGGGCAAATGAGGTAAAGAATAAAGAGCAACAGGAGTGATGGATACAGAGATGCAGGGTGACAGATTTAGGTTGCTGTTCTGTATTTTCTATCTGTGTGAGCATGTGTGTTAGTCCTGCTATGACATGTGTGTGAAGAAAGAAAGACCCATATAGAATACTACTCTTGCCTCAAGGTGCTAAGTGAACTAATAATTCCCCTCTAGTCACAGCTAGAGTCTGGACATGAAACCGCTAAACAGCTGAGAGATGTATTTCTGTAATCATTTGTCAGTTTATCAAACCAAAGCATTGTAAAATACAAATATATATTTCAGTGGAACCTCAGAAGTTAAATAGAGCTACAATGATTGGTGGATTATTTAGTTTATCAAAAGAAAATTGGCAAACACAGCAACTATTTTGAAAAGTGATTCATTATTTAGGTAATTTTTTTAAGCACAAACTACCAAACAGTTGATGGCTCAAGGTTCTCAAATGTGATAATTTGCTGCTTTTCTATGATGATAAATAGTAGATTATATATGTTGGCGGTTAGGACTGTTGGTCGACAAAAAAACACATAATGCTTATGCTTTGGCATAGTGTGTATGATAGTGAATTTTGCTGTTTTCAAAACATGTACAAACCAAGCGATTCATTGATAAATCAAGAAAAATGATTGGAAGATGAATAGGTAATCTCTATTTGTACAGTATCTACACCCAACATAGGAACAGCTTCCTTCTATGGGCTCTTTGTAACAGCAACATTATAGACTGGAAACATTACATTTCACTGGCTCCAATGGACTCTAGCCAAGCTTCAGGCTAGGAAGAAAATCAAATTTGGTCCAGATCAGTTGTTGTTTGATGTGCTGTTTGAGGGGGGCTTATATCGCCTGCGAGTTCCTTTTCAGATGAATAATTTTGCCATTGGAGAATGAGGTGTATTTTCTAGCAGTTCGATTTTATTTTGTACAGTTCCTCATCCATTATAAACTGAAGTTAATTTGCTTTTATATTACTGGAGGAGACATGTTGAGAATACAACTCTGTCTGCCTCTTTCAGACATCTGCAGCTCTATGAAAGCACAACACAAATGTAGCCAGTATGTCTCTTCAGCACCATCTGTTTTCCCTGAGGGTTTGCAAAAAAACCTCGCTTTGCCTGTCTGTGCTGTGACCGTGAGTCAAACCCACTAGGACCCCAGAAGTCTCCGGGTCCGACTACACCGAGCAAAGCCTCCAGCCCCACACCACACCCGCCTTCTGCTAGAATGAACACTACTCCAAATGATTTACAGTCCTGTCTTTCCTAGGCCTATTTGGTCTGCTGATGATGACATTGATATTTTACAATGTTTGATTACAATTTGCTACGTTATACAGTTAAGTTGTTCATTATAACATACGAGGACGTTTTTGTACTATTACAGCATTTTTTCCACATATGCCCCCCCCCCCCACCCCCCCCCGCCCCCCCCAGGTGACAAACATTTTCAGTGTGATGGCTATAAATTCAATGTCAGTGGGAGAAGAGACAATTCTATTTCCAACTTACTCCTGGCCCCAAGCTTTTAGTAATTGCTAATAACACAGGAGTGGACTAAGCACGACATGACAAACACACATTTGCAACAAGCAAGTGCACAGCATTCAAATGAATCAGGGGCAACAGAGCTGCATCTCATTACTCTAATCTTCGGAGCAGCAATGTGGCAGAGAACAACTGTGACTGTGATAAATTAGAGATTCTGCAACTGACAAATTGCTGTCATTTAATTGACACACTGACAATCACAATCACATTGGAGTTTTCGCAGCTGTGCCTTCTCAGGTACAGGCCAACTCTCAAGCCAGGACCTCTCAGACTCACTCACAGCCAGAGAGATGGATGGAGGGGCATTGAATGGATGAGTGTGTGTGAATAGATTCTGGACGTATTCTCACTCTGAGGTGTGACAACCAGTAGCTGCTGTCCACCGCCAGACTCTGTGCCTGTGCATGGGTTTGATTTTTGCTCAGGAACTTAGAATAAATGATTTACAGCAGGCAGACTGGAACATTAATGAACAGGACTTAATCAAAGTTTACAGTTTGCTACACCATCGTCTTATGAGCATTATTAATCTTACATAGTCACATACATTACATCCTCCCTTCCTAACCCAAGGGCATTGCTTGCACGCCCTTGGGCATTGGTTTCATAAAAACACTACTGCTTTTGTCCAAAGGTACCACTAAAATCAACAAAAGCTGAAAGCTCCACGTATCTACTTTAAAACATATGCATACAGGCCTAAGTAGTCCCGAATAATACATTGGTGGATAGTTGTGAGGATGTGCGACATGTGTCATGGTGATAGGATGTATATTTTGAATAAAAAAATTACAATTTTGTGATGTGGTTGGATTAGACACCGCATGTAATGATGAATCAATCCTAAAGGGGACTTTTCTACCTCAACTGTGAATAAAATCTGGAAGCAAGTACTGTCAGGTCAATCAATCAATCAATCAATTGTAACATCACTGAGTAAAATAGTAAGGCCCGGGGTTAGACTGATAAAATAATATAATATCCAATCAAACAATGTTATGGATTGCGGTGTAGAGCAGTCAGAATGTGAAAAACAAACTAACAGCGATGTGTCTTAATTGATAGTGTCTGTATCAACATCTTGAGCCGTGAAGACGCTTGCCAGTACACTCATTCATGGAAAGTCAAACCCACAGGGACACGAGTACTATGCTCTACACATCTCAGAATGATATCAGACATAAGATATAAATAACAACAGTGTAACTCGGTTGAAAAAATAGTATTTCACAAGCAGCCCGTCAGCCATAGCAGGCTGTCTATTTGAGTTGGAGTGTTGCTCTCTCTTCCAGCACACACATCCCCGAGGAGACTTTCCCATCCTGAAGATTAGGATTAGAGCCAAACTAAGTCTGATTGAACACCGCTGCTTTTTCTGCATGTGTGTGTGTGTGTGTGTGTGTGTGTGTGTGTGTGTGTGTGTGTTTGTACAACACTGCTTCTCACTGTGCCTCTTTATGTACAAATCTGTGCATATGCGTTAGTGGCAGTGTAAACGTGAGGAGGAGATGTCCTCAGCGATTGAGCGTCTTTGTGAGATTAGTTGTGCTTCTGCATGTCTACATCAGTCAGTGTGTATGATGACATTGTGGTGTCTGATACAATGTTGTTTTTTGTGTGTGATAGCAGGGGAGAGGGTGACAAGGATCATGCAGTATATGTTTGTGCTCACATGGGTTTATGTAAATGAGTTTGTAAGCGAGAGAGAGGGTGTACAGTATCTTAGTTAAGACCGTATTAGGTGTGTGTGTGTGTGTGTGTGTGTGTGTGTGTGTGTGTGTGTGTGTGTGTGTGTGTGTGTGTGTGTGCATCAGTGACATAGCTGCAGGTCTGTGACAAAAGGCAAAAGATTATGAGGGAGCAGCGAGGATTTTAGAGTTTTCATTCCGCCTTACATTTTTATCATCTCACCACCACTAGAACAGGCTAATGTTGCCATTGTAAACAAGCGGACAATTCAGTGACTTGAATGAAGAAATGTTTAAATATTGATCCCTGAAGCTAGTTTGTCCTAGTATTATGAGCATGAGTTATATCTAAATGCTATTGTTTATGTCATATTAAAAACAAATGTTTCTTTACACATCCAGCAGCTACCATATAACATTATTTAGCATTTATTATAGAGACGTGTTTCTGGCTGCCTGATGAAAATAGGTCCATTACACATTAAGTTCTCATTATGTAGCTGCTAAATACTCCATTATGTTCACCAGCTAGTCGCTAGCTGTGTCAGCAGAGCAGATAGTGTGCAGTGGGGTATAAGAGCTTTTTCACCAAAAATAGCTGCTTTCTGTGTCAGGAAAAAAAACTGAGAAAAGCTTCGGATTCAGGTGATAAATTCTCTGCAGTTTCATCACTATGAGTGGCCCGTTTTTATATAGTTGCATTCTTTTCAAGATGTCTTTTGATGGTCTTTTTTTTAAATTAGAACTTTCTGATGTGTTAGCTATCCAAGGTGGCTTGTATAATAGAGTGTAAATGTTACTCTGAATTCTGACAGCATCGAGGATCCAATACAATGTTTTGTAATGACACAAACTAATGTAGATTATTGGTTAAATTATTTGTATTTCATTTGTGTCACTAATTTGAAACCCTAACCCAAAAATAACAGTCAATTCACATACAAATTATAACAATCGACAATTAATAAATAGGCCTGATGCAATTTAATTTGAACTGTTTTGTAAATGCTCAACATAATTATTGTCAGTTTTTGGAAGTGGACATTTTTTACTGTTCATGACCCAAAAGGGTAGTATAATAAAGTGATACCTGAGGGTTAAGAAAATGTATAAAAGAAGGTTTGATCCCTGTATTAATATTTGGTCGCAGGCTTTACTAAATCTCTCATTTCAAAAATTAACAATCAAAATCAAATAAAAAAACTCTACTCCAATACATTCTTAAAGAACAAATGCAATGATTATCGACAAATCTCTAAATAATAGGAGGTGCACAAGTGTCTCATGTCAGAACACATGCCACAAAACTGAGCAAATAACAAACAACACTATCTGTGCCCTGCTACTCCTGGAGCCTGGTTCTAGCTCACAAAGCTGGGAAATTGTTGGAGAGGTACATGAAAGTACTTAAAAGGAAGGGACACTGTGTGTGTGTGTGTGTGTGTGTGTGTGTGTGTGTGTGTGTGTGTGTGTGTGTGTGTGTGCGCGTGTGTGTGTGTGTGTGTGTGTGTGTGTGTGTTTGTGTGTGTGTGTGTGTGTGTATGCGTTTGTGTGTGTGCATATGTAGAGTTGGCACAGAGTGTACTGTATATGCGCAGTAGGGGTGTCTTTTTGTTCACATGGTGTGCATGTGTTTCAGAATTTCTGTACATTTGTGTGTCAGAATGTATGAGTTATAGTGACAGTGATCCAGTCGTAATGGTCTTGAGGTTTTATCAGCAGGACTGTTGTATTCGTTGGACAGAACCCCCACCCTCCCGATAATAGTAAAAACCCAATGTGTGTGAGATTGGCTATTACAAAACCATACACCCTCTCTCTCTCTCTCTCTCTCTCTCTCTCTCTCTCTCTCTCTCTCTTCACACTCACTCACTTACACAAAAAGGTGTGACATCACCAGGGAAACACAAGAGTTTCTCATCACAAGAGACCAAACTAGACTAGGACCATGTTCTGCATCCCTTCCTCCCTCTGGTAAAACACCTATCTCTCTATCTCTTTCTATTTCCATCTCCAATCTTACACTCACTTCCTATTGTCATCATTTCAAAAATGTGAATTTATTGTATTCACTCGTTCTGCCCTCAAGCCTTCACAAATAAACAAAGCTGGTGTTTCAAAAAACCCATTACTCTCCTCTACCCCCATTCATCGTCTCTCAGCTCCTTCTCCCTCACACCTTCTGTATGCAAATGATGGTGATCCCACCGTAACCCTGGGAGATGGAGAAAAGCTAATCTAAATGTTTTCCATCGCTTTACCAGAGCAGAACACAGCACATCATTGCAAAAGGAAAGGAAAAACAGGCATGCTTATAACATACTCACTGTAAACATGATCTGGCATCCTCCCAATATGTAGTCCAGAAAAGTGTAGTCCCTTGTAATCTAGGGGCAGATGAGAAACAGGGCAATGAAATTATAGATTAATAGTGAAGGAAAATAATTTCAGATAGCAAAAAATGAGGAGGGTATTGACTATTGATTCTACAGAGAAAGCAATTTTTGAAAATTGCATTTGATCAAATCAATTAAATCATTAGACTGCTGTAAACTTTACTAGAATTATACACAGTTAACTCAAATAACCCACACAATAAAAGCATACTGTTATTATTATACTGTATATATTTTTTTACACACAGTGTACACAGTGTCCTTTAAAAGCATTTGTTCTTCACTGCTTATTCTAACACAACAGACTATGTAGAAACAAATCTCACTAAACCTAGCACAGCATATAAATAAAGTACTAACTCCTTTATAGTAATAAAAAATACATCTAAATGTGTATTAAAATGAATAAAAAACAAGCTTTTTTCCTGACTACCAATAGAGTACCGATTATTATGTTGTTCAAACACAAATTCCACCCCAATTACAATGCATATTTACCATGGATTTTACTGTCATTAGCCTAATCCCTGCCGGCAGCCAACAATATAATTACTGTATTTGTGGTTTTGTCCATGTACTGGATGTGTGTGTGTGTGTGTGTGTGTGTGTGTGTGTGTGTGTGTGTGTGTGTGTGTGTGTGTGTGTGTGTGTGTGTGTGTGTGTGTGTGTATCATGTGATTGTGTGTGTGCACATCCGTACAAAGGCTTGTTCATGAATAGGAAGGAAAGGAATCAATTATGGAAGCTTGTCATCATATGCACACAGCTTTAATGTCATTCCAGTAGGCATCTAAAGACTCAGTGTTCCAGCTTAATGTGTCTTCAGTGGGCCTCAAAGCTGCTGCATCAATTAGTTATTCAGACGGCGTTATGAACACCCAGTTAGAAGTGTGTCAGCGGATCAAAACCACAACGGTTTTATTAAATGTTTTCAATAAGTCAATTTAAGATGGGTCATTATCAGGTAACAAGGCTTGACGAAAGCCTGATGGATATGTTTGACAGTTATGTGCGTTATTTTTGATACTTCATTCTCCTTTAATGTGAGAGTTTAGGGAGCGCTCGTGGTGTAGTGGTTAGAGTAAAAAAAAATGTTTAGGTCTTGAAATGTTAAGAAACTGTATGTAATATTCTACAAGGTACATTTTGATTTAATTGAATTATTGTTATAGAAGCAGTTGCAAAAAACAACAAGTTCCACCGTTAACTTGAGAAGGTTTATTTGAAAGAGAACTTCTCATTAAAACTATTCCCCATCTCTTTTGTTCATTTCCATCTGTGGGATTTCTCTTGATTTTTCTATGACTAACTCACTCTGCGTTGAGTGTTTTGTCAGAGTGATTGTTATTTGGTCTTCTCTCCTAGTCCTACTCTGCTCTATCCTGAAATTCTATAGGTCAAAACCATTGTTGTATGTTTTATGTTCTCTCCAGTTTCATTCCATTTTAGTGAACCTATTGTATTGTCTCTGTTACACCAGTGCACATACAGTATATGATGTAGCCTACTGTGATGCACCATTGCAGTGGAACGCATTGATGGAGAAGGGACAGGTTATTGCATGGCTGGCAATGGTTTGCTGCAGTCCAGCACAACATAAATGTACAACAAATGACCGTGTAAAGCAGGCAAGAAAAAATATATTTTGTAAATTAGTAGGCATTTTAAAGTCATAGTTTCATGTTCCATCCTGTTGCATATTTCCATTAGATCTTTGATTCATAATGAAAATAATTTATTATTTATTATTGTTATTTCCCGAACATAAGATTTTGAATTTTATGAGAGTAGTGTCGCTCCAAAAAATGATTTAAAATGAACGATAAAGATCAAACTGAAAACTTCAAACTGCAATAATTCTTTTGGGGGGGTGACTCTACTCTGTGACTTATATATTTAAAATGTCAGTGGATCTATTGGTTTTATTTACATAAAGTGCACATGCATTACTGCAGTACCTCACCTTGTTACTGAGCTTATTAGTAAGTTAAGTTATCCTAAGGCAGATGCAAAACCTCCATGGGTAGAGACAGAGCCGGCCCAAGCCTTCAGGGGGCCCTAAGCGAAATATGATTAGGGGGCCCCTCTCCAATGTTAGCGCTGCTGAAACTATAGATCTTTGTTAAATATCATTCACACACCCAGTGTTTTCTGCTAGTGCCTCCCCTGTGCGGCTGTGTGAAAATATTAGACAGCCGAGATTCAGACCCTTCTAGGGGGGTCCGGGGGTATGCCCCCCCGGGAGATTTTTTTAACCTTTTTAAAGTGAAATGCATGAATCTGGTGCACTTTGAGAGGAAAATTAAGAGGCTAAATCTGAGAAATTTTGTGTGAACAAATTATTTGGAGACACTGGGTCAGATGAGTTAGAAGCTATTGAAGAAGGACACATGGATTTTCCATAAAAATATTGATATAAAATAAAATATTATGGAGGGTCCTCTGGGTTGGGCTTGGAGCTCTTTTTCTTTTACGGGACATATTTCTCTGTAATATAGTGAATGCATTTAAATGCAGTGTGAGGAACGAAGCAGAAGAACTCTGTTGTCCAGCTACTGTATCTTTTTTTCCACAGACAAGGCTGAAATAGGCTGTATAGACTATACACAGTGCATGGGCAACTGAGGGCAGCCCCATTTCCAATTGTTTTTAAATAAACTCAATACACACTGTGCATGGATGTGAACGTGACATGATCAGATAATTTCGGATTTCCTCCCAGATTAACTGATTACATTTTTAGGCTATAAATTATCTAGACCAAAACATTTTATTCCTTTTTTGTACGATAACTCACATTTGCATAATATGATGTTAATATAAAAAAAAAAAAAAAAAAAAAAAAAAAACATTTTTTTTTCTTTTTTTTTTAGGGGGCCCCCCAGGCAGTCGGGGGCCCTAAGCGGCCGCTTAGTTCGCTTATGCCTCGGGCCGGCTCTGGGTAGAGATGCAGGAGATGTAGAATTGATTGATTGATTTGATTTGAGATTTGGGGAACATGTTTTAGATGTGCTTTCACAGGTCAATGTACCACCCAACCATCATTATTATTGACACCCAAACACAAGTAGACCAAAGCTCCATCCAGCCATTCTCACCTTACATAACTTGACAATGATAAATCCAGAGTTTTTATAATTCTTCTTCTTCTTCTGTTTCTTGGGGTTGATGCAATCGAACTCCACCTGAGAAATAAATAAATAGAAAAGACAATTGCAGAAAAAAGACAGATGACATGTATCAGTACCAGAAAAGGGAAACATCCAGAAAGAGACAGGGGAAACAATGACTAAAGCAGAGATGACAGCTGTGTTGGTGAGAGTAACGGTGTGATGGGGCAGAGTGAACAGACAATTGTAGGACTGTGACTTTGATCTGTATGTATTCCACACGTGGCCTATAGCTAACTATGCTTTGGTAGTGTAATGTACAGTTTAGATAAAAACACACATGTAAAAAGAAACCATTTGTATTGATGAATATGAAGATGAAAGAAAAATGAAGCTTCAGAACCCCAGACCCCCCCCCCCCCCCCACACACACACACACACACACACGCACATACACAGGCTCAACTGCCTTAAGTGAGCTGGTGATTCATATGACATGTAGCTATAAATGCCTTGCCATGTTACTAGGCTCAGCTAAAGACAGTTTTTACATCTGAAAAGCACCTTTTATTTTCTCATCCTCCTTTGAACACACTGTCTCTTTCTCTCCATCCCCCATCTCCACTCCTCCTGCCTCTAGTCTTTCTTTTGCTGGTTATTTACCACACATGAAGAGACTCAGTGGGAGAATAAGTCATAACGCTGCTTTGGAACATGCACACACACAGCTTTACAAATAACACACACAAACACACGTTTTATCACAAACAGATGCACACTCAAACAGACACACATACACAGCTCTACTAATGAATGAATGGTGTTCAGATGCCTGGGACTTTACATCTTTCGCAGACAAGAAATGCAAATGTGATTTTTTTTTAATTTCAATTCATTTAAATAGTTTTTATTCATTAGCAGCTAACAAGTAAAACCGAGCCAGGCCATACTGTGTGATAAATGCAGCCATGCAAAGCTGTGCATTATTATTCCGAGTTCATTGTTGGACGATTGGAGTGAATGCATTTAAACTGCACATTTGGAAATATGGGGCAGAGTTGTGGCCTATTCAGCAGAGCTCAAAGATAAAATCAAACTGCCATATATTTGCTGATGAGAAAGTATGACTCAGTTTTTTTGTGCAAGATCAGCACACATTGGTCAAATGTTTCAAAATCAAATCAGCCACTGAGGTGTTGCATCACAAACTGCAGGATGTAATTGCCCACAAACTTGACATTGTTGCTATAAATTGTACGAAGCTGTACATTACAGCCTACTGTTTGCCTAACCAGACCCAGCTAACATGATGACACAACCCTGAAGCTTCACATGCATGTGAACATATTGACACATATACAGTAGTACTATTTTATATTATGTGAGCATGCTGATGTTGAGCATAGTGAGATACCTGACTTTCAGAGAAAAATCATAAAACAACAAATTGACAACTAGCAATATAAAGCTGTAAACAGCACTTAAACACTACCTGAATGGAAATAAACAAAGATAATTCAAACTTAATGTACTATATTGAACTGACAAACACACACTTCCTTTTTCTAGTGTCATATCCATATGTATTTACCTCCACTGAGTTCTGAGCTCCACTCATCTTGGTAACAGTGGTTTGAAACTCTCCTATGAAGTCGTGGCCTCCATCATTATCGTAGTCGTAACACAGGACCTGTGATGGTGTAGAACAGGGGTTTTCAAAGTGTGCCCCCCCTCAGAGAACAAATTTCAGCTGAGCCCCCCCCCAAAAAAAGTTATAAATCCCTGTGTGTTTTGAAAGATCTTTTAATTATTTTACATAATTTAAACAACTCTGTTCCTATTTTACACATTTTAATTATTTTTTTGAAACATTCTAAACATCTTTGTGCGTTTTTAAACACACTTTCTTAACATTTTAACATCTTTATCGAAGTATGTTTTTGTTTTGCTTAAAATACATTTGAACATCTTAATCCAGTGGTTCCTGCTTCCTTTAAGCATAGGGTCCGTGGGTATGCCCCCCCCCCCCCCCGGGAGATTTTTTTAAAGTTTTTTAAAGTGAAATGCATGAATCTGGTGCACTTTGAGAGGGAAACTAAGAGGCTAAATATGAGGAATTTTGTGTGAACAAATAATTTGGAAACACTCGGTCGGATGAATTAGAAGCTATTGAAGAAAGAATTTTCCATAAAAATATTACTTTAAAATAAAATATTATGCAGGGTCCTCTGGGTTGGGCTAGGTGCTCATTTTCTTTAACAAGACATATTTCTCTGTAATATAGTGAATGCATTTAAATGCAGTGAGAGGAACGAAGCAGAAGAACTCTTGTCCAGCTATCTTTATTTCCACAGACAAGGCTGAAATAGGCTATAGACTATACACAGTGCATGAGAAACTGAGGGCAGTCTGATTTCCAAATGTTTTTAAATAAACTCAATACACACTGTGCATGGATGTGAACGTGACATCACGTGATCAGTTAACCTCGGATTATCTCCCAGATGATCTGATTCAATTATTAGGCTATTAACTATCTAGACCAAAACATTGTATTAATTTTTTTGTATGATAACTTACATTTGCTTAATATGAGGTTAATATCAAAAACACATACATATTCATCCGCGCCCCCCCAGTTTCCTTTCTATAAATGTATTTTTCTCTGGTGTTTTTGCCCTCTTTACACTTCTCCATACTTTTCACACTTGCATGTATGATCATCCTAAAAACTGTCCGTTTTCAAATGTTACATTTTATTAAACAAAATCCATATTTGGTTGTATTTTAAATGGGCCGCAGCACCTATCGCAGAAATTCTGCACCACACCTTTTTTGTTACATATACAACTGTAGCCACAAACCTTAATGTTTCTATCCACGTCTCCATTGCAGAGAGAAATGAGTGGCACGGTAAAGGGCTTCCAAGCCGGATCTAAAGTGTTCTTGATGACCTGACGTCACAGAAACAGAGACAAAGGTCAGTGATCCTTGAATTTACACAGCATCAGCAGCCGATATGTAATGCAGCCGTAACCAGAGTAGAATTACTGTAATCTGTTTGATCCAGCCTCCCACACTTAATGTTCTTCCTTCTGCAAGACCTAGTTTAGCTTAAAATAACATGGTTCACATGAATGACTATCGGATGAGGGTACTTTTCATCCAAACCCGATAACTCACCTCTGTCCTGTGAACCAGCATCCACTTGCCATCTTCTCCCTGTTTGTGAAACTCCAGGTAGGGGTCTGACTTACCAAAGAAATCCTGCAGAGAACAGAGGCAGTTTCTTTTACACGTGTATCACAATTTGACTAATGCTTATAGTATGCTAAAATGAAGCGTCCTGAAAATAACCCACCATATTGAAGAGAATTTAGTTTTATTTTGTTTAGTTTGAAAGAGTAATTCATGCCTTTATTAGGATTTATATTGTACTAGCGTAACTCATTATAGGTGGTATCTTTTTTTTAAATCTTTTTTTGGCATTTTTATGCTTTATTGATAGTGTAGAGACAGAGTTGAAATGGGGCAGAGAGGGGAGTGACATGCAGAGAACGACCGCGGGCTGGAATCTAACCCGGGTCCGCTGCTGGCCGAGGCCCATGGAGGGGACGCCCTACCAACTGAGCTAAGGGCGCCCCCATATGTGGTATCTTTATCATGTATTCGTAGCTTACACTTAGACCAAAATGCAGCAGCTCGGCCTCCAGACAGGACTGGAATGCACATTACTTACGTACATTAATACACAGTGGGCACATACCTAAGTTTTAGGCTTCCGGAATGTGTTTTTGAACATGTGAAGCACTTTGGTCAACTATTGTTGTTTTTAAATGAGCTATATAAATACATTTGAACTTGAACTTGAACACTCCAGGTGGTATAACCAGAGGGTGCACAGCAGGCACACATCAGCATTTGTTCAAATCACAATTCAAGCTGTGCTGTTCCTGATCCGCTGTCATTCTTCCATCTCCATTTTCCAGCTGCTACTCAATAGGTTCAAAAATTTTAATAATCTTGTATTAAAATGTCATATAAATCCTGCATGTTTCCATTTCCAACTGATGGCCCGTACATTGGCTAATAGAGTGAATAATGTGAAAACATTTACTGTAAATGTCTGGACTTTGCTTGTGTGTCCTAAAGTAGTTTTGAAATGTACCCCGAGTGTTTTTTCCATTACATTTGCATATAAATTGTGTGTTTGTGTGTGTGTGTGTGTGTGTGTGTGTGTGTGTGTGTGTGTGTGTGTGTGTGTGCGCTACCTTCTTATCCAGTTTACGCCCACTCAGGGTCAAAGTGATGATTCTGTTGTCAGACAGCTCCTGAGCTGTTATCTAAAATAACAGTGCAGCATTAAATCAGCTGCAACAAATATTAACATTCACAACAACATCAGCACCAATAACAACAACATCAACATCACTTTCATCCACATCTACAAACAGGTAAACAACAAGGACTGCATACACAATTATGTCATACCGTACAGTGTGTGTGCGTGTGTGTGTGTGTGTGTGTGTGTGTGTGTGTGTGTGTGTGTGTGTGTGTGTGTGTGTCTGTGTATGTAGGAGGGTGTAAGATACAGAGACAGTACTCGTTCTTACTGTAACGGTTCCTTTGCCAGCCGGCTTCCCATTGGCTAAGATCAATGGTCTGTGAAGTTTTTTATTGGACACAATCTAGTAAACAATTAAAGAGAGATACAAAGGACAGGAATAATACATTATAAAACATTATCATCGGATACAGGTAAGACAAAAAAACAAATCTTTATTTTTCCTAAACACAGCCAGAGCCTAATTCTATCACTAACTCGTTTCCAACTATTGACTGTTGATTATCATATGTTTAGTAGTTTGGTGCTTTGACTCACTCATTTTGCCTTTTAACTTTCTGTCTACACCATAAGTGGGAATGTGTTGTATTGTAATGGACACCTGTTAGTTCACCTGCACAGCTCTGGCATCAGCTCGGTATTTTACTGTTATAACTGTCATGGTCATTGGTCAATGTGTTGGTAGTTGGTATTTTGTTTTATTATATGTTAATCCCACTATGGTTTCACAGTGAATGTGCTCATTCAAAATGTCTTCATCCAAAATGCAGTGCACAGTGGAGACTTAGGGGTGTCACCCCTTGACAGTGGCACAGGAGTTTAGAAAAAATCCCCAAAAAGCACCAAAGAAATGTTTTAGTTGTTGATTCTAATGCTAAGAGAAGAACTGGACATACAGCAAAAAGTATACAATGTTGTTGTAATTACTCAGAATTACTCATGGGGGGGGACAAAAGATACGCACTATAGCTTTAAACATTGTATTTAAATATAAAATAATAAAAGGGTATCCAACAAGGCTGAACTTAGCAGGGTTGTGGTAAACAAATAATGTTTAAAAATAGTTTTAACAATGATCTGCATCACCGTGCTGATAAGTCAATAAGTGTTGGGGAACGTGTTTCCACCAATGTTGTGTGAACTGCTCAGGACAAGAAACTTTTGAAATGGAGCGCTACAAAAACAAACAGGCCTGAAATGGAGAAATGATTCATACCACTCCGACTGTACAAATGAATTCTCCCAGGAAGTCATGTTCATAGAGCTGCGCGGCACACTTGTCTTCATCGAAGATGGCAAAACGTAGCTTCTGGACCTCCTCAAAGTGGTAGTCCACCTGAAACTTCTTTCCAAACACTGGGTTCAAGTTGTTCACTGCTGTTTCTGTGCGGCCAAGCTAAAAGAGACAAAGAATATAAAACCAATAAAAAATCATTTAAATGCACACAGTGGATTGTGGCTGTACGTACATCCAGTGGAAGAGGTTTTACTGAAATGGCCAAAATCACCAATAAGACTCAAAGGTAACTAAGGTTTTTAGTAAACATTGGCCATCAACTTGCCTAGGGACTGTGGATAAGAGAATAAGCCATTTATTTCCTTCAATTAAAAATATAGACATGCACACTAGGAAACCATGAGTCTTATTGTAGTTGGGATCATCTTATATTTAGTATGAAAACAAAGTAACCTGGTTATATCATCCCATTACTCTAACACTTTTCAGGTTTCTGATTGTGTCAGGGCAGGCTTGACTCTGACCCCTGCACATCCAGTAATTTGTATATCAAAACAGTAGAAGACAAACCCAATAAGTCTCAGTTTGCCTGGACTCAACATCAGTGACAGTTCTAGGCACTCCATCTTAACACCAGTAATGAAATACAAGAGCAAGACGTTCTAATAAAAAATAAATAAAAGTAAAACTATGTATTTTGCACTGCAAGACATCACACATTGGAGTATTGAACATTTAAAAGTAGGCTAGCATTGCTAAAACAACGTCCAGTGCAGCATCTCAACTGTATGAAAAAGTGTCAAGAGGTCAAGGTCATGTAAAACCAATACCTTTACAATATTAAAGGTGCTACAAGGAACTTTTAAATATTTCAAATTGTTCCTCTGATGATCATAAATGACATACAGCGAACAAGACCATCAGTGCAAAGAATTCTATTTTTATATAGTTTTTCTTAATGCCTTTTTCCTGGGTACGCTCACCCAGGAAGTACAGCTGTCGTAGTAAAAACACTACCGCTTTTGTCCAAAGGGGGTGCAAGAATGAACACAAACTGAAAGTTCCTCGGAGCACCTTTAATATGAAAGAATGAATTCAGTATTTGAAGGCACCTCATTAACAAAACACAGCTGCTCGTGCTTCTCCCTCTATGCCTACGGATTCCACAATAACCTATGAATTTAGTTCTGTACAAGCAATAGGCTAGAAGCATTCATTTGTTTTCTCTCCATGAAAGCTCTCTCTGTTCTCAGCGTTTATTTCTCAGAGAAGAAAATCATTGTAGATTGTTAATGTTTTAATCCCAAACTTTATTTTCCTGAATTTCAATTTATTTTCCCGGGTGGGCCCAGTTTTGAGGTTTACAATTCTGTGCTCTCGTGACCGCCAACAAAACACTGATCAGAGTGCGTAGGTGTCCGTAAGAGCACAGTGATGAACATGTTATTTGCTCAGGTCCTTTAAACCAGGAGGTTGGATGACTAATACTCACTGGCCTTGCTACTCTTTAGTCTGACTCACCCAGAACACACAGCATAGTGTGTTTATCCACCATTACATGAGGTCAGTATACATTAAGCCTGTTACTACTTCTGAATGTGATGGAAAATAAAAGGCATTTTTGAAGTGGTCTTGATCTGAAAGGGTGGCCATGACATGACAATTACCAGGTACTGAATTAAGTCTGTCCTGCTGATTACCACACAGTAAACAAGACACTTCACTTAAAGATGAAGTAAGCTATTTATTTATGTTAATATAAGTGTGAAATCGTTCTTTATTCGTACAGTGATTACTTACATAGTATGCGAGTTTCATAAAGCCGATCTCTCAGTCACTCACTCTGCATATAATCGGCAAATAAACTTTTCAGGGATCCCGAAACTGGTATCCAATCAGAAGAGAGAACGCTACTAACCGGCACCCGTCTCACTGCCGGTGCACGTGCAGAGCGACAGATGTGTGAATCTGTATGCGCCTACAATGGCGGAGCAGGTAAAAATCCTTCCCAATGTCTGTTTTGATGGTTTTTATCATGTTTTATCACACTTATGGATCTGAGCTGATGCTAGATAACTCGCTGCTTGAAAACCGCATTGCATTATTGTGGTGACGTAGGGACGAGCGAGGGGACCGCTAACTGCAGTAACTGACAGGAAGTTAGCTAAACGGACCATTCCGCTTACTGAACCTTTAATTTGTTGTCATATTCTATTACAGTGTTAACAAATGTAATGTGGTGCTTCCATGTTTAGACATAAGTGCTGCTAAGTTGAAGTGAGCTGACTAGAATTAGTTCACACAGAGAATAATACTGGCAGCGCAGAGTTGGTGATGACCCCCACAGCTATCGTTCCTTTTCAGCCACGATAAAGGTGTGGCCCTAAGAATGGCTATGTTGAACGGTCAGCTGGTTGTTTGTTCCAACGTGTTGATCCAGACCGCAGTATCTCGAAAACTACTGGATTGATTGTCATGAATATTTGTACAGACATTTGCGGCCCCAAGAAGATTGATCCTATTGACTTTGATGTTCACCTCACATTTCCTTAAGCGCCACCATGAGGTTGACATTTGTGTTTAAACATCTCAAAATTGATGGATGGATGGCCATGCAATTTAGTATACACACATTCATTTCACTTACTGAATAACTGTAAAGACGAGATATCTCTGTAAAATGTACCTTACATGCCATTATTAAAGCCACTACGAGTAACATTGCACGTTGGCGGCCCCTTTGGACAAAAGCGGTAGTATTTTTACGACGCCAGCTGTTGTGAAGCTGTTTTCTAGCTCGTACCGGGCGTGCGAGATTCAAATAATCAGGAAGCAATATAGTGCATGTCCGTGTGTTGAAAGTGTGAGGGCACTGGACTCTTTTCGGCTCCGTGAGAGTGGTTAGTGACACAGCATCAACTAATGCCAGTCAGTGCTACACACACCTGATTGCAATGAGTTGATGCAGTGTCACCTCTCACGGAGCTGAAAGATTCCGTCTCCTCACAGAAAGCGAATGAACGAGAGACGGCAGTTAGTATGGATCACGATGAGGTAATGTGTTTATGTTCTTGTAAATAATGACTATTTCAGATGAATAATGGTCATCTGATGATGGTGAGGCAAAGTAAACTTTGTTTTAGTAGGCTACCGCTCATTAATTTAGGAGTAAACACTGCAGTCTAGTTCGCTTCCGTGAAATTGTGTTTACGTTGCTTGGCAACGCCCTCCCGCCCGCCTATCACTCTCCTTTTTAGCTTTTCTTCATTGCATTTTCTTTTTTTTCTTTGATGGTTCAGCCCCGTTATCAGTCACTATGACGACAAATAACTGTCTCAAACAAGGCTCCCGCTCCCCTTCCCTCACCTGGAGGGATAGGCTTCTCAAATTGCGTTGCTGCGCCACACTGAAATCTGCGACCAATACGGATATGTGACCATAGAGCATGCACCCGTGAACCGAAAATCGGACTGGGTGTGCGACCAGACCAAACGCAGTAATAAAAACTATATAAAAACGTCTTTCTTTGCACTGATGGTCTCGTTTGCTGTTAAAGGTAATTTATGATTATGAGAGGAAACATGAGGCTGTTTAAAAGATATTTAAATGTTACTCGTAGCTGCTTTAATGCTTTCATCCAACATATCTTACATTCTTCTGAGTATACAGACTAAGAACTGAGAAGAGGCAGGCTGCAGACTTGGTCAAGAGGGAAAAGGGTTTTTACTTCAGCCTACTAAATGTGGTTACAAAACATATCCTTCTGTCTGTTGCATGGGAAGAGAGCAGAGCAGAAGGGCTGCACTTTGTGGCTTAAAAGCTGATATTACTGGGGCATCATGGCAGGCCTGACAGGCTGTAGTGTGCGTCTCGTATTTCTTGTTGCTATCATTAACATTGCTCAAATGACTATGAAAATGACCCTTTTGGCACTTCATTCTCTTTCTGCCCTCTTTTTGTAATCTTTAGTTCATTTTCCCCTCACCCTTTTCTCATCTCCCTCTCTCACACCACCTCACACTCAAACCCCCCTCCCCTCCCCTCTCCCTCCCCCCCCCCCCCCTCTCTCTCTCTCTCTCTCTCTCTCACCACCGATGGACCCAGCTGCCTCTCGCACCTCTATCACCTGACAGACAGACAGTGAGATGGACAGAGGGGGGACGACTGGCAGGGTTCGTCCAGCTATTTCAGAGTAAAATTCAAGCACTTTTCCAACACCTACAAAATAAAAGTTATACTTGAAGCAAGGATATTTTTTTAATGATTTTATGCATTGCTCAACCTGTAAAACGGAAGGGTATTCGTATAATGTATTTTTACAATTACCTTATAAAGCAAAAAAATTAGTTATGACAATATTCGCTGAAAATTAGGTAATTCCACATTGCCAATCAAAATGAATGTGCTCCAATTTAGTAACATTTTGTATTATAATTGGTTAATTGAAAAACATGGGGAAAATATTATTGACAGTCCCTAAGTCAGTCTGATGAATGTGCAGAAAATGCAGCATTTCTATTCATGTGTTCAGAACTCAAGCAGGTTTCAAACCTCGAAAACACAATATTTAAAACCAGACATTTTCCAAACTTTCCGTGCTAACCCTGGACTGGGGAAAGAAAGCAGAAAGACAATCGGAGGAGGGAGCAAACAAAGCTCACAGGAGGGGATCAGAGAAAGTGAGAAAGCCTGGGTGTGAGAGAGAAAAAGCGAGCTGTGGATAATATCCGAGAAAAGGTTTGGCACTCCTCTATCGTTCCCTCACTCACTCCAGGAGCACTGAGCTTTTGTTTCCCTTCCCATTGCCATAGTAACTGTTGGCAATTTCACATAGGAGCCACATGCCCTGCCGACCGACAGAGTTAGCTAAGAGGCACTCGCCTACACACACACACGCACGCACACACGCACGCACGCACGCACGCACACACACACACACACACACACACACACACAGCACAGCACAGCACAGGCACACATAAACACTAAAGTCAGTTTGCGCTGTTGACCAGCTATTCCAGAAAAGCCTTGAGGCAGCAGCCTACATACACCAAAACTTCATCACAACGTTCCTTTTTAGCATCATACATTCACATCACACAATGATCGTAGAATTACATCATGGCAGGTGTATCTACAAAAGACAAATAGAAAACAATATTCAATGGGCTTGTACTAAACTTATCTGCACACAGTTTATTTAAAAGTTGTATTTGTTCCATCAATTTCTGTCTAATAACTTGGCCTGCAAACTATTGTTCATTGGCGGAGCAGTTTTCATTCCAAAAGAGGGGGCTCTTTGTCCGCTGAAAGGTCAACACTGTCAAGATGGCATGTTATTTGTCAACTTTATGCGGAACATTTCCAGGGATTAATTGTATTTCCTCGACCGGACCCACTAATTGTGGCTATTAGATTGGAATTGATTGATTTCACAGTGAATTAAACACAGTTTTAAATGTTGGTGAGACCAACCCTTTAACCTGCATGTCTTTGGACTGAGGCAGCGGTGGAGATGACCTTGAAATCGCATATAACTGTACCAGGTTTGCTAAAACCTGGTACAATGCATCTCTCATTGCTCTAAACAAGGTTAATGTTTCTTTTGTACATTGTCCCTGTTCAAATAAAGTTACATTACATTACATCTGCGGGCAAGAAAAGAATGTGAAGTTCTTTCCAGCTATCAGTTATTCTCTTATCCCAATATTATCCCTCTGTCCTTACCTCCACCCAGTTCCCATCCACTTCATGAAAGAGGACACAGAACGGGTCCGACTTGGAGGCTACATCTCGGTCGAGCAGGTTGGCTGCGGTGACAGAGAGCTCCACCCGAGTGATGCAGTGCTGAGGTGCGACAGTGCGCGTCTGCCCATCAGCGGTCGAGCCTAAAGTGTAGGCCATGCTCACAGGTCACTGCTTATCACCCTGGAGAAAAGAGAGCAGAAAAATACTGTAGAATTAACTTTTGTGTCATATACACACGCACACACACACACACACACACAGTTGCACTTTGGAATCTCAATCTTGGCTGTGTACTAACAATGGATTTTCAGTGGACACACAGTAAAGAGGACTATGAGGAGATATCTCAAAGAAAATTCAAACGGTGATTTTGACAAAGGCATTCTCCAGAATCACTGACTCCACCTTGTTAATATGATCAATGAACGAATGCAGATACTTAAAAAACATAAAGCTACATAAATATGCTATCATGATTCTGTTAATCAGGTACAATGATATGTAATATGTCAATTTCACCATCTCAGTTTATTGTGTGACCATGCTAATATTTGCTCATTTGAAGCACTAAACACAAAGTATAGGGCGGATGCTGCGGTTAAATAAACACCTAAATGTAAATTTTGGACCTTTTATTTATATAAGTATGAAAGACATGTTATGGAAGCTAAATTGACAAAAATCTCAAAATGTACCAGTGCTTGAAAACACTGTTTTTGGCTTCCGTGTCTCACCTTAAAGGACTCTATTCAATATGGCAAGGTTTATAACCCTTTCAGCACTATTAATGTATTGAACTGGAAACAGGGTCAATCTCCTACATTATGTTCATGAGATGTTATGCAGCACCTTACACTAGAAAAGAGGCTCTGTTGACAAATGAGGGTGTTAGTTGTAAAACTTGTAGTGGCTGGTATCATGTCTACGGTGCCCACCATCTCTACCATTGTGTCCTTGAGCAAGACACTTAACCACAAACTACTCCAGGGGCGCTGTACTACGGCTGGAAACCCAACCTTTGGAAACCCAACCAACCATAGGAGGACCATACGCAAGCACGCACACACACAAACACACACGAATACAGTGCAAATTCCGAGCTGGAATCAAAGCCATTGCATTAACTCTGAAAAAAGAGAAGTGGAGGAAAAAAATACATCATGAGAAAAAACACACATAGGCGGAACACCTATTTGTTTATAAAGGTGGTTGTGCTCTCAGAGCTGCAAGCTAAAATGATGCTGTCTGTTGCTAAGATACTAATGTGTCATTACCAGCGTGCTCCTCCCATTCTGCTCCTGTGATGTCACAGTGGTGATGTGCTGAAAATATACCAGAGCAGTATTTTCATTCATTGTCTCAGTCATTCATAGCTGATGCCCCCCATCAGGGGGGAATTCACTCAATCATTCATTGTTCACAGATGGCAAATGCACAAGAAAAGCTCATATGAATTAAACACACAATGTCTGTTGTGCGTGATCTTGAGGATACACTAATGCAGGCGTTAAAGCAGAATATCCTGTAGAATCTGCCTACAATTGTCTAAAAAGAATTATGAGAGCTATTATTAAGAGAGGAAAACTATTTACCCTACTATGTATCTATCTATGATTGTGGACTGTCCTACATTTCTTCTTCATTTGTTTTTCTGTTATGTGTTTTGGTTTGATCAGCTATGAAGACAAACAAAGGACAATGCAACTTTCAAGACTGCATGCATGGGAAAAACGCATTTTACAAAAGCCTTTTGGTAACTGTAGATAAAGACCATTTGAACTGAGTGTGCCCTTGACTGCATGCTTGAGCACTTTACAGGTAGGCCTACGCATGTGTTGCAGCTTGCAGGATGATCGAACAAGAAGCCTTGCCCAGGTGTCTGGTTGTACTGTCCATTCTAAAGTCACAAAGAACATCCTCAAATGAGTCAACTGTTTGCAGGAGGTCTGAGCAGAGCACAGCCCATGCGGAGAAGACAGGCAAAGTGAGAGTGACCGACAAGCAAGAAAGCATGCAATCAGAAGGCTGCCACACGTGTTTATAGAGGAGTGAGCTCTTCATGCAGTCATTAAGTCTAATTAAGTAACATGTCCTTGAAGATTAAAGAAAGAGACGAAAACTGATTTTTAAAAACTCTCTCTGAGGCTATTTTTCTTATGATATTCACCCTGCGTTCAAGGTGTTTTAGTAAAATGCCACATCCTTCCAATACCCTCCCTCCATCTGAATGACAACTGAGCGCGTCTTGGCGGCACACACCACTAAACAGCGAACCGTTAAATCCCCACAGACGAGTATCAAAAGAGGAGTGAAGATGTCACACTCACCTCGAGAAACGACGTCCAACTTCTGAACTGCTTTTCACTTGACAATTTCTTTGATAACTGCGCACAGTGATGATAATGACAATTCCTCAAAGCTTTCTGTTAGTTATTTTTCTTTCTTTCTTTTCTACCAAAGAGTTAAAATTGAACTTGCTTCTGCCATTTTTATCCAGTGTGGTCCTGAGAGGCGCAACAGTGTGTGATGGGTAATTATCCACGCGCCCTCACGCACAATGCTCTTGTGTGCCCCGCACCACTGATGGATGGAGCTGAGTCAAGCTCACAGGTCTAACGTACGACCGGATATTGCAAGTCTTCGTACAAAATAAAAGCGTCACCGTCAAGCACCTGCAAAGCGCTTCCGTCTATTGAAAACAATAAATAATTTGTTGTACAGTTGACACTCAAATTAGTATATTTTAATGTTTCTTAATGCCCATAAATGCCCTTACCCATGTTTTAAATAACAGTAGCCTTTCGTGTAGGCTATGTCATAGGCTATCAATATAGCTTATACCTATTGAAGATCTAATGTGGAAATGTAGGCTATTGTTCCCTGGCACTCTCTCGTGGTTAATATAGGTATCACAACCCAAGTTTGTTCTGTGGATAACAGTTACATTTCACATGGTGGAAGAATATTAAGATATTTTACTGTAGTAAATAAAATTATAGGCCAAATAAAATCACACAACATAAGTAGCAAATAGTGTGCTCATTAAAAATCATGAAGAATGACCCCTTTCAGTGGTATTGCATTATATTATTATCATTAACTAGGCTACTATGACTCTAAATAGTCCGACTCTTGTCAATTATTAAGTCTACGGAAAAATGACGAACACAATGTCTACATGAAAGATGACAAATTTAAATGGCATTCAATCATTAACACAAGCTTTACACGTTAAAGCAAGGCACCATGCACACAGCAATAGGACCCTTGTTTGGTTGACCTTTTGACAGCCAAAATTGTTTGTTTGTTTGTTTTTATCATTTGTCACATATGCAATTGCACAAGGCAATACATAGTGAAATTCTTGTGTATGAGTCCGGCTGTCATTCAACTATATAAGGTGCAAGATTCGATTGTAATAATGATTGGGCGGTCACTGGGTGGTGGGCTAAGTGACACTGTCGGTGTGGTTTAACAGTCTGATGGCCTGGGCAAAGTTACAAGGGAAAAAAAGGATTCATACCTTTTTGAGGTTTTCAAGATGTAATATGATATATTTGACTCAAGACCTTGGGCCCCCCTCTAGTGACTGGGCCCTGGAAAGATTTCCCACGTTCTTCGCCTTATGGGCCACCCTGTCCAAAACAATGGATCATAAGCTGATCACATATGCCGTGTGTAATATATTAACCCTTATACAGGCCTTACTATAGCTGTTGAATTAATGTAGTGCATGAAAGATAAAATGGAAATACTCAACAAGTGTAAAAGTAGCTAAACATTATTCATATGGTTATGGCTGTTGAGTAAAGAACAATAGTAATCAAAAAGGAAAAAAGTAACTTGAGTGACTGTGGGTGGTGTGTGTCTGTCTGTTGTGTCCTGTTACAGTAATGTGCTAGCCTGGCTCCGCGGCCTACCTACTTCCGCCCAAATTTCATTTTCCCTTCTGTACAAATGAAATGAAGTATGATGGTCTGGTAGCACCAGGCTAGTAATGTGCATCGCCATCTGTGAATCCTGGATTGAAGAAAGGAGCAGAAAGTGCATCACATTTGCACTACCACAAGAGAGAGCCAGAGGAGCACAAATGAACGGCAGTCCTTGGATTGTGCTTCAGGGCATCCAGCCAGCTGACATTTCATAGGAATGTAAATAGTGTGATGGTGGGTATTAACACCTCATCCTACTGACGTATTTTGCATACATGGACTACCGACCGGGCTAATATAGACCCCCAGGCATAAATAGCCTACTGAAAGAAACCACCATCAAGGAAAAATAATACGTGATTTGTCTTCTATAAACATTATTATTTACGTTAATAATGCCATCTGAGAGAAAAACAACATGTTATTATCATTTTAGGATAGTTAAAGGAGAAGTAAGTGATTTTTTTGTTAATATATGTGTAAAATCACTCTATGCTTACAGCAATCACTTAAAGACCTACTTCACCGGTTTGAATATGAAGGTGTATTGAATTCTGAGATCCTATGTAGTATAAATGTGCGAAAAAAATTGAAATCGGTTCATCCTAGCCTGAGAAAAGGCAGAAAGAGTGGTTTTTTTAACCCTATATTTCTCTTTCTCGTGACATCACAGAAAGAGAAACATAGGGTTAAAAAAAACTTACTTTGTAAATATTACTGTGATGTCACAGTAAAAGACATCACAGTAATATTTACAAAGTACGTTTTTTTTTAACCCTATATTTCTCTTTCTGTGATGTCACGAGAAAGAGAAATATAGGGTTAAAAAAAACACTCTTTCTGCCTTTTCTCAGGCTAGGATGAACCGATTTTAATTTTTTTCGCACATTTATACTACATAGGATCTCAGAATTCAATACACCTTCATATTCAAACCGGTGAAGTAGGCCTTTAAACAGGGCCGGGCCGGGCTCAGCAGCAGACCCGGGTTCGATTCCTGCCCGCGGTCGTCCTCTGCATGTCACTCCCCTCTCTGCCCCATTTCACCTCTGTCTCTCTGAACTGTCAATAAAGCATAACAATGCCCAAAAAAAACCTTTAAAAAAAATGGAGCATTATTGTGTATTATTATGGAATGGAATGGAGGTGTTTAAGGGGAACATCTGTGTTTCATGGAAATGTCAGTGTTTTTGAGTTACATTAAAAGACTATTGTCTGTCAACTTCAAATAACTGAGACAGATCCCCTCTCTCTGATGGTTTTTGCATAGGCGGAATTGACTGGGGTCAAAATGAACCTGATACATTTGTATTTCAAAAATCAGGAATTAGAATATAATCAGAAAACAATAATGTTAAATTATGGAGAACAATTGAGTGACAAAGTCATGAAAAATGTGAATGATAGAATAAATTACCAGTGAGATACGGGTCATAATGACCCCAGTCGGTAGCCTGGCACCGCCCGCCTACTACTTCTGCTCAATTTTAATTTCCCTTCAGTAGATGGGCTGTGTTCGGAAAGCCATACTAACGTCCTACATACTCAACATCTATATACTACATACTGTTTACTCAAAGATCGATTGTGTATGCAAGGTGCGTCGAAACATTCACACTGAAGTATACTCAAGCAATAAATAATTTCTTCTTCTTATAAGATTCCGGCCATTTAGACGATGTTTAGTGTATTGCCGCCCTCCACAGGTTAGATATAGAACTAGATTTGTACATACAGTCCTGTGTTGTGCAGGAAATGCAGAATTTGTAAATAAAGAATTTAAAAAAAACTTCCTTGTCGTTTGAAAAGACGCGATGCATTGTGGGGCGGTTGAGTAGGAAAAGTATCCAATTGATCCATACCCAAAATCTTCCCGGAAGTTAGTACTCATCCGGGAATTTCTCGCATACCCAAACTCGCATACCCAACCGTCACATACTCAAATTTAAGTCAAAATGAGTATGAGTAGGACGTTAGTGTGGCTTTCCGAACACAGCCTCAGTCTGGGTGTGCAGTATATTCTTCGGTTTTCTCCGGACAGAGTCCAATCAGCGAATACAAGGAGTGGCTCAGAAGCCGGCGCATGACATGGTTGGTTGGCAGATCCAGAGTGGCACTGGGCAGATCCAATAGTTTTAAACTTCAACAGACACCCGCCTCCAAGTGAATTAACGTTTGTCAATTGAGCGATTCCAGACCTTCTGTACAAATGAAATGAAGTACGATGGTCTGGTAGAACCAGGCTACCCAGTCGGTAGGGTTAAACAAACTTTGAGCAAGGTTTTGGAAAATAGTTGAGTTATGTTTTATGTTTCTCTAAAGAAACAGCCAAATATGTAACAATGTATAATCAACTCTTAGTTCATGATGATACGCAACACAAACATGTTTAACTTGGGATAGCAGGCCTTATTTATCTGTTGTTTGGCTCAATGAAAACAGAAACTAACTTTTGTGTCTTGTTAATGTGCTAATGTGAATCTTTGATAGAGGAAAGGAGCAGAAAGTGGTTCACATTTGCACTACCACAAGAGAGTGCCAGAGGAGCATAAATGAAGGGGGGTCCTAAATTAGGGCTATTCAGGGCACCCTGCAAGTTGTAATTTCAGCTGCTTTCATTCCTCATAAAGTAATGGGGTAGGGATAGGGTGGCTAATACAACTTATTTTGTGCAAAGTTTTGGAAAGGAGTTGGCTCATGCCCAAGGTCATATTAACACTTCACACTCACTATATACCCACACAATGTAAGTATGTAAAGCATGCATATAACAATCACCTCTTAGTTATGTTATGATGATGTGCAACACAAACATGTTACATCTTTGACTTTGGATAGCAAGCAATATTTATCTTTAAACCTGGTTAAATGTATACAATGCGGTATATTTAAAGAGGACCGATGATACTTTTCGACTTTTATGACCTATAAACGTTGATAAAATGATTTATAGTCATGTTTAACCATACTAGAGTATCAAATAATTACGTACATGCATTTCAATGTATTCCCTGCTGACCGTCTGGGGTGGCTATGCAGAGCACTAAACACTATGGCAGCCGGTCGAGCCGAACTTGTTCAAATTTCCGGGTAGTTTCTGTCACGCTCGGGTAGTTTCTGTCATGTTTCTATGTATGTTAATGCTGCTCAGGCAAGCTCCGGCTGCATGCCCCCACCTTCCTGAAAATCTCCCGCTGCTGGAAGGAAGGTAACTAATCACAACGGAGTGGGGTTTGCAGCAGGGGGGGAGGGGCGGAGAAGCTCAAAGCAGTGTGTAGAGAGAGACTGCTGTGCTCGCTAGGGTAAGAGGAAGAGTGTCCCGAAAATCTACATAGTTTTTTGTGATGTGATTCGTG
The DNA here is from genome assembly GCF_949987685.1 of Ammodytes marinus. Taxonomy (NCBI): domain Eukaryota; kingdom Metazoa; phylum Chordata; class Actinopteri; order Uranoscopiformes; family Ammodytidae; genus Ammodytes; species Ammodytes marinus. The sequence goes on along the minus strand of NC_137234.1, from coordinate 32,363,782 downwards.
TCAGGTTGCTCTATAGCAGTTTTTAACAAGAAATTAAGACCAGAAAAGTAGTATAATAGGATCTCTTTAAGTATTTCAATAGATTTTGAGCAGAGTTTTAGTTTATGTGACTTTATTCCAACTACTATTCATCTGTACTATCAGAGGAGGCAGAAACAAGCAAGTCAGTGAAGAAATGTCAAAGGGTTATAAAAACCTATTTGGCAACTCAAACCTTACCCTCAACATAAACCTTAAAAAGCAATACCAAATAAACACAAGTATGTGCTGATCAAAATCCAGTATGTGCTGAGACAATTATAAAAGTAGAACACAATACATAGAGGAATGGGAAGAGAAGTAAGTAGCATTTGTATCAGAATGAGTGCATCGTTACAACATTACACCACCAGTGTGTGGTGTTTCCCCCGTTACAAAGAACTTAAAATTATTATCTGCAGCTTACCTTTGAAAATAAGAATATCGAGTAGAATAACAGCTGAATAAATAACTTAAAAAAAAAAGATGATTTAATTTCACAATAAAAGCAGGAATAAATACGCGAATTGGATAGAGACCACAACATAAAATGAGCATAAGAGCAAACAGCAGAGGGGGCAGGAACCCCACTGCCAAACTCTATGTTTTACTGTGAGGTTGTGATCTGTTGTGTTGTCATTCATGTGGCCTCTAATTATTGTAAACACAATATAGTGCAAAGTTTTTCAGTGTATCAGAGTTCGCAATACACATTGGAATTATTTTCTCATAGGAAAACCTACTGCAAGCCAACTCTCTTTCACAAGTTAAGGCTCAATCCACTCCGAGTGGAGCATCAACAAAGAGACATTTTGTCAGTCAAGAGTGAACTAACACATCGTCAGCTGATTACACCCTTTTCCTCAGTGAAACTAGATGCCAATAAGTGCATTCAAATACACATTCAACTGTACAACTGATCTGTACTTAATAACACTGTTCATCATTCATTCAATCCAGACATTTAAAGAAAATGCCAAATGTTTGAGAAGTCTTACATATTATGTATACTGTATAGACAATGTATAAATAAAAAATATGTTTCAAAATCCAAATCTCTCTCACAGTTCTCCACATGGTGGTCTTTTAAACATTCCAACCATTTGAGACGACAACTGTGAGATTCCCTCACTAACACTGGGAAGTAGGGAGGGGGGGGGGGGGGGGGGGGAGACGACGACACATGGGAACTTTTTCTGCTCCTGAACTCTGACAGTGATCAAGATATGTTCACTTCTCCACACTTCTTGACACATCATATTAGGTGGACGAGAAATTCAACCTCCTGTCCCTCAGACTGAGCCGATTGGCTTCCATAGGAGACACCTTGTTCCTCCACAGCCTGAAAAGCACAGTGGTGGGGAATGTTATATTGTCAATGTGTTAATATACGCAACATTTGAAAAAAATCGCGGATTTGAAACATATACCAAGTATTAAAAGTGCATTAGTGCACTATTCCAGAGAGACTATGAAAACAGGTTCACCTTATGAGCTGCAGAGCAGGACAGGACTGTAAGGCTCTAGCCAGGGCGTCTGCTCCAAAATCACTCACACTGTTTGACTCCAGGCTGGTAGAAAGAAAAACATACAAATATACATACACTGTAAACATACACAAGATACAAGAGGTACAAGATAGAAGTCCTGCAATGAGAATGTTACTTGAGTTAGTGTGTAAGTGTAAGCAGGTAAAAGTACTTATTGTATCGGACTGCAACAGCAAGTAACTTTCATTATGGATTCATCTAAAGAATATTTTCAAATTAACAGGTTCAATTGATGATTGTTTTTCAAAGTGCTCAACTCACTCTATGCTGGTCAGCTTCTGACACAGAGGCAGAACCCTGGACAACTCCACTGCCACTTCATCACCACAATTATTCCATCCCAGACTAGAGACAGAAACAGAGACTCATTCAGAACAGAGCTGACAGAGCTCCCTTGAGAAATCAGAATTATGACCTGCAGCACATAGCTCACTCATGTTAACAACAACTTGAGGAGGAGATTTAAAAAGACTCCTACACAATAATGCTTGTGATATTTGTTGTAAGCATTATTTACTTACAATGTTTTATTATATGATACTTTTTCAATCTTACCCCACATCTTTTATGAAGGGACAGTGGGCCAGACTCGCAGCTACAGCACACAGCTCTGAGGTCCCTACAGAGGTCAGACTGACAGACCATACAAGAATCACAAACATTTTAATTCACATTATAGCAATCATCTCCAAATGTAGTCATCCGTCAGCAGCAAGAGGAGTTTAAGAGCCTTACTGGATCTTGGTGAGGTTCTTCATGCACGTTATTGCTTTGGACAGACTCAATGACCCTTCATGTCCAATGTGGTTTTCTGAAATACTAGAAAAGAAGCACATAGGCATTAAACCTGCGGACACGCCTGACAAACTCAATACATTTTAATGAGTAAATTGAATGTGTGTGTGTGACTTACTCCAACACAGTGATGTGTGTCAGTGACGGCAGAACTAGGGCCATCCTGGCAGCAGTAAGATCACCCAGACTGTTACTAGACAGGCTGTAAAAGATGTTTCATTTGTATATTTATATAATCCAATAATAAACCAATACAACAAATATACTAGGCCAAAATGTGATTTTTTACACTTCACATTTTTGAGTTTTTGTTTTTAATTGATTGACAACATTTACAGGAATCTCATTATGTCCTTACTAGAGCTCTTCCAGGTGACTACAGTGGGTTAAAGCCTCCAGAAGCTTGTCTCCTGATTGGTCACTGATAAGGTTCTTTGATAGACTGGAAGAAGGACACACACACACACACACACACACACACAAGTATAAATAAGCCATGTAAGACCGTGGTCTTCAACGAAGGTACCATGGAGGTACTGCAGGGGGTCCCCCAAAATACATTTTAGAAAAATTATTTTAAGTACACTTCTAGCAGGCAATAATAAGTTACTTTTTGCAAAAAAATATTTACAAAATGAGTGATTCCCATGACCCCACAGGCGGGCCATGGGTAATGCTGCAGAGCCCAACAACATGATGTGTTAAACGATAGCCACCATTGAATAGAAAGCTGAAAAGCAAATAATTGACTCGACCACTAACGTTAGGCTTTTATAAGAATGGATCGCTTTGTATAAAATCACTGAGCCTCAAGCTTGAAATGCAACAACTAACCTTCTCAATGACAATAATAAAGACCAATAATAATTATGTATACATGTTCTATCAACCATAAACACAATCACTCAGTATAAATTAAAGAGAGGTTAAACACTTTTTAAATTCCATCTGTTTTCAAGGGGTCCCTGGGCTGAAAAAGGCTGAAGACCCTGATGTAAGAGACCATAATGTAATACATTAAAAAAACAAAAAATCATAATGTAATAACTGGTCGATAATGTAACAATGCTGCTGAGCACATCATTTACCATTATGGAAACTAATTTAGGTCATAATGATAAATAATTGTGGTGATAACAAACAAAAACATTTAATGAATCTGCGGAATTACAAATGACACAATACAATTGTTTCAAAGATAAAGCAAAGAAACAGACAGAAAAATGAATGCTGGTAATTTTTTATAAGTGTTGTGTATTAGAGGGGTAGTGAAGCAAAACATTTTATTCAAAAAGTAAAAAATAAAAGTTGTAATGATCGAAAACAAATTAAATAGGGAATACCTGAAATACTGGATGATAAAATAAATTTATCGCAAAGATATTTAAAAAATATAAACACAGCCGGGTAACTTTTTACCCATGTTGTGAATTAAATTACAGTAGTCTGAAGCAGCATAGCCGTCTGCCAAAGTGTCACTGTGTGGCACAAAGGAGACATGAAGACATTTAAGATGAACGAATACACACCCACATGATCACCCAATGATACTCCTGAGTCCTGAGCCAAAATAATTGTATGCATGTCAAAAGGAACACGTTGCTGCCAAATAGTATCAGCTTGTCCTCATAAAAAGGGCGATGAAAGTGTAATAAAGGCTGTCATGTTACGAGTGACTTATATATAGCAGTGGCCAAACTTCACTCAACTATTCAGACTAGTATTTGAAGCGTTTAGAAATGAAAGGGTCAATTAGTTAGTTTAATACGCGAATGCAATACTTTGAGGTTTGGCACCAATACAATATGGTGATTGATCACATAATCTAGAAAACTATTTATATAACTGGAGCAAGGCTCTGCTTTCATCAGGAACATAAACAAAATGTAAAATGTAATAACATGTTGTATGTATGCGTGGAAAAATGAAGTGGAGAGAGCACACAAACTGGTAATATTAACCAGTGGGACCTTCCTGCCTACCTAATCTTCCTGAGCTCAGTCCAGCTGGCCAAGAGTCTGGTCAGCTGATCTACTCCTGTATCAGCTATCCTCCAGCCCTCCAACCTGAAAAAACACAGGAAACGTCACCAATGACAACCCTTCCTAGGTAACAGAACACTTTATGCGTGTATGTGAAAAATAACTCACTCTATCTCCTCCATTCGTGTGAGACCCTCCATAGCATTGAGGAGATCTAGCATTCCGTTTGCACCTGATTGTCCCATTGCTGTGGCAATCTTATTCAGCCTGGCCCACGCACACACGCACACGCACACACACACACACAATGTTCGATTGATTGATTGATTGATTGATTGATTGATTGATTACTTGATTGATTAATTGATTGACACAAACTCAATACATTTTACATTGTACAAAGAGCCAAATAATTCAACCAAGCAATCAGAGCCTGTGAAATGTATTGCACTGATTCCAAACTACATTAAGATATCCTAGAGGTGAAAATAAAATCGACAACTAATGTGTGGATAATTATTTTCCACGTAAATATGATACGTATTTATATCCTGAATAAACAGCTTTGCCATTTGCCAACTTTTGTTCCGACCTTGAGGCTCATCAGACTTCAACACTTTACAGCTTTGCACTATGAGATAAAGCATATTTAGATGTGTCTTCCAGCAGGAAATTAAATCAGGGGCTACTCATTTATGAAGAGCTCTTTGGGAGCCGATGACAGGCTTGAATGACGAGCTGTGGCAGCATCATAAATAGCCTGGATTATTAGAGTGGTGTTGGATACTTGTGGTTAAGAGTGTCAACATGGTGGTAGTGATAAATGTAAAGACCTGCTTCCCTGAAATAGCATTGCAGCATAGCATTACATTAAATAAATAGATAACAATAACAAACATAATGATTAGCTATAAACAGACCACATTGTAGCTGAGTAGCTTATAGAGTCACTAGGAAAGGCCAAGATTTGTAAAGTGAAGTTTTATGACAAATGAATGTCCCCACGACGGATTTTTTATTTTTTTTAACATAGACCACTATTAGAATTTATGGCAACATTACAGAATTCTAATGAGACTGCTGCAGTCCAGACCAGACCAGATTGTGTTTCTTACTTGAGACTGCATATAGAGTTGACATTTCTTAGTGCCTGTGCCAAACACAACCGGCCCCCCTCATTCAGCCGCAAAGAGTCCAGACTTGGGTTGCACAAATAAACACAAATCATAAATACAGAAACATACACAATGAGAAATATGGGCTGACATAGAAATGTAAGACATTGTAGGAGCTATAGAAGTTTACACACATGTTCCTTCATGTGCGTATGTGTGTGCAGAGCCGGCCCGAGGCATAAGCGAACTAAGCGGCCGCTTAGGGCCCCCGACTGCCTGGGGGGCCCCCTCCAAAAAAAAATATATATATTTTTTTTTAGTTTGTGTGTTTGATATTAACATCATATTATGCAAATGTGAGTTATCATACAAAAAAAGGAATAAAATGTTTTGGTCTAGATAATTAATAGCCTAAAAATTTAATCAGTTCATCTGGGAGGAAATCCGAAATTATCTGATCATGTCACGTTCACATCCATGCACAGTGTGTATTGAGTTTATTTAAAAACAATTGGAAATGGGGCTGCCCTTAGTTGCCCATGCACTGTGTATAGTCTATAGCCTAGTTCTTCTGCTTAGTTCCTCACACTGCATTTAAATGCATTCACTATATTACAGAGAAATATGTCCCGTAAAAGAAAAAGAGCTCCAAGCCCAACCCAGAGGACCCTCCATAATATTTTAGTTTATATTAATATTTTTATGGAAAATCCATGTGTCCTTCTTCAATAGCTTCTAATTCAGTGTCTCCAAATTATTTGTTCACACAAAATTTCTCAGATTTAGCCTCTTAATTTTCCTCTCAAAGTGCACCAGATTCATGCATTTCACTTTAAAAAGGTTAAAAAAAATCTCCCGGGGGGTCATACCCCCGGACCCCCCTAGGAGGGTCTGAATCTCGGCTGTCTAATATTTTTGCACAGCCGCACAGTGGAGGCACTAGCGGAAAACACTGGGTGTATGAATGATATTTAACAAAGATCTATAGTTTCAGCAGAGCTAGCTATGGGAGAGGGGCCCCCTAATCATATTTCGCTTAGGGCCCCATGAAGGCTTGGGCCGGCTCTGTGTGTGTGCTTGTGTCTTACCGAAGGCCTTCCAGAGCGACACACTCTCCCATTGCTTTGAAGAGGTGCAGTCCTCCAGCCTCTGTCCACATACAATGAGACAGACTAGAAAAAGACGACACAAAATGGTAAAATTGTCTGATGTTTACATACTATACAAGATGATTTGAACATTTTATACAGTTCTACATTGCAAGCCCTTTACAGCCAGGGGATTGCTAATGTATTGAAGCACCTAAATAATTTACACTCGTACATAAATACTACTAACTACTTACTTGAGCGATCGTAGACGTGGAAACACTCTGGCCATGATCTGAGCTGCTGTGTCACTAATCACATGTCCTGACAAACTGAGGGAGAGAAAAAATAACATTTCACCTCAATTCATTGACGCATTGCAAAAATGTTACATTTGTGCCCGCTATATCAAATGTAAGTTAAAGTGCTGTTGTTTAGTTTTTTTAGTTTAAGAATCTGCAAATATTAAAATGATTTAAGCAATAATTTGGAGAGTTGACAGTGAGTCGACTCTCCGAAATGAATACATTGAGACAACAGCATTTGTTCCTTTACGGTAGTTCATCGGTTTTGCAAATAAAAAAATTGTCAATTGTATTCATATCAAAAGAATGTAGAGAGAAATTAAAGATCTCTTTGTATGTCCCCAGGATTATTGCTCTGTGTGCAGACTTGTCTATTTGCAAATATGGCTGAGCACATTATATATATATATATATATATATATATATATATATATATATATATATATATATACACACATATATACAGTACAGGCCAAAAGTTTGGACACACCTTTTCATTCAATGCGTTTTCTTTATTTTCACGAATATTTACGTTGTAGATTCTCACTGAAGGCATCAACACTTTGAAGGGACATATGGAATTATATACTTAACAAAAAAGTGTGAAATGACTCTTAAATAGGTCTTATATTTTAGATTCCTCAAAGTAGGCACCCTTTGCTTTTTTGACAGCGCCTACAAACCCTTTGTGCTCTCTCAATTAACTTCATTAGGGAGTCACCTGAAATGGTTTAGCAAAGAATTCCACATGTGTTCATTCAAAGTTTTGATGCCTTCAGTGAGAATCTACATTGTAACTAGTCATAAAAATAAAGGAAACGCATTGAGCGTGTCCAAACTTTTGGCCTGTACTGTATATATATATATATATATATTAACACACATTAACACTTTCCTAGTTACGTATATATATATTTTTTGGGCATTTTTATGCTTTATTTGATAGCGCAGAGAGACAGAGGTGAAATGGGGCAGAGAGGGGAGTGACATGCAGAGAACGACCGCGGGTGGGAATCGAACCCGGGTCTGCTGCTGGGCCCGGCCCGGGAGGGGGACGCCTTACCAACTGAGCTAAAGGCGCCCCCTAGTTAAATTAAACTGGGAATAAAGGGTAAAAAAGGAACAGGCTCCAGACAAGTAATAAGATGTGTGTTTGTGTGTATGTGTGTGTGTGTGTGTGTGTGTGTGTGTGTGTGTGTGTGTGTGTGTGTGTGTGTGTGTGTGTGTGCGTGCGTGCATGCATGCGTGCATGTGTGTGTTGTGTGTACTTGTGTACTGTGTTGTTGTTGCTCACTTTAGGTGCTGAATGTCTGCAGCCTGCAGCAAGGCCTGTGAGAGCTTCTCCACCACAGTCACACAAGCCTCTTTGGAACCAACACTGTAAAATACATTAAAAAAAGGTAAATGCTTGTCATGCTAAAACGGTAAAACAGATATTAGTAAATTGCGAAATGTGCGAAAAGCTTTTCACCTGAGAGAAGAGAGTTTTGGCAGCGTAGGCAGAACAGAACAGAGAAACTCAGCTCCCTCTACACCCAGGTTGTTGTGGGAAAAACTGTGAACAACAAGAACAAACGTGATTTATTCATCTCTTTCCTTGTTTCTCCCTCTTTTTTTCTCATTTTTTACTCATACACAAAATGACTCACTCCATCTCTGTCAGAAAAGGACACTTCTGGATGGTCCTCCTCAAAGATGCCAACTGGTACCCCTCCACTGCACAGTCCACAAGGCTGGAGTAGAGTAGAGTAGAGTAGAGTAGAGTAGAGTAGAGTAGAGCAGAGCAGAGCAGAGCAGGGCAGGGCAGGGCAGGGCAGGGCAGGGCAGGGCAGAGCAGAGCAGAGCAGAGCAGGGCAGGGCAGGGCAGGGCAGAGTAGAGTAGAGTAGAGTAGAGTAGAGCAGAGCAGAGTAGAGTAGAGTAGAGTAGAGTAGAGTAGAGTAGAGCAGAGCAGAGTAGAGTAGAGTAGAGTAGAGTAGAGCAGAGCAGAGTAGAGTAGAGTAGAGCAGAGCAGAGCAGAGCAGAGTACAGTAGAGCAGAGCAGAGCAGAGTAGAGCATAGCAGAGTAGTTCTGTTGTGATACATGGCCAATGTTATGTTTATATTTAAGTTAGAATGATGTTGATATTATGCCAGTGCACAAGTGTGACTGTGATTAAGTAGTGCATCACCTATCATGTATTTTGCATTGCTTTCGGTAAGGAAAAACGTACCATATTTTCTCTGTGGCCACGGAGCAAGTTGGATCTGCACAGTCGTCACTGAAAACACAGAAAAAGATGAGCAAAAAAAAAGCCTTGCACGTTAAACTGAGAATTTCCCCCTTCAGCAGATGAATGTCAAACTTCACTGTTTTACCTGGCTGAAGTCACTTCTGTGGCCTTCGTCAGACACAGGTGAAGGGTCGTTTGGTGAACCCTGCAAAGTAAGTTTGTACAGCACTGTCATACATAACAACAGACATATGGTTTAATATGTGACATTCTACAGTGAATTTCGAAATGTGTTTCATTAAAAAGAGTGCATAGTCTTCCCATGTGTGTGTGTGTGTTTGAATGTTTGTTTACTTGCATGCGTTTGCATATCTCACCTGATAGTGTGTATGTTGTTGCGGAGGTCCAGACAGCGACACACCAAACCAACAGCTTCCTGGGATCTGATCCAACTCTCCTCAATACTGACGAGGAGAGAACGTGTGATACAGTTCAGTGATCAACAATATTATTATTTAGCTGTTCAACACTAGTTGCAATTATCATTGCTACTAATAGTTATAATTCTATATAATTTTATTTTTTAACAGAAACACAGAGGATTTAAGCCAGGACTACTTACAGTCACTTTTACTTGTAATACTTTAGGTACATTTTCCTGATTTTATAGCTACTTACATACTTCGACTAAGGTTACGTATATGCAGGACTTTCACCTGTGCCAGAGTATTTTTAAAGTTTGGTATTTGTACTTCTGAATCTTGTAACTTGTTCAAGTGCCACTTCTGTTAAGACAAGAACTGGTTTGAAACTTCCCTTCAGGAGCAAACAGCACAGGCTGCAGTAATCCTCCTCACCTGACACTGAGCCGTCTTTGACTGATGTCCAACAGTTTGACAAAGTCTTCAATCCAATCCAACTGCAGAAAATTGTTCTTTAACCTATGGACCAACCACAAATGAATCATTATTGAAGGAAAAACAAATATATATATATAATATATATATATACACACACACACACACACACACACTGGACAAGCTGAGACACTTGAGAGAACAAGTCAGTAAGTTTTGTCTGTAGATGCCCTTCTGATCAATTTCTATCAGCTCCATTATCTTATCGGCTTACATTAAATGTGAAAAGAGAGGAATCATCAATGCATAAAAACCCTTTCATCTCCCCTTTAGCAAAATAAACACTACCTTAAGTCAATTGCTAACTCTGCTTATAAGAGTAATTATTTAGGAACACTGGAAACAAGTAAGAAATATAGCTTTTTTTCCATATGAACTCTGATCCAAATAAAAATTAATTCCACTAGTCTTTGAGAGGGTGTCATAAGCAAATTCAACCAGCAGATGCCGCTTTACCAGCTCACAGAGCTATACTATGTCAGTAAATTTCCTTTTTTTTTATGGAACACTAGTTAAGGAGGGATGTGTGCATTGTCTTTTGCAGTAATATGTCCATGTAAAAAGTGATTTTATTTAAAAAAAAAATTATTTTCTTTTCTTTTTTCTTTTCCATTAAATATGTCAACCTGTATATGAGATTGTTGTCATGTGTCTTTGTTTTTCTCTGTTTGTTCTAAAAGCTTAAAACATTATAATTAAAAAAAAAATAATAATAACATGTTTTCCTATATTCTTCAAGAGCTAAAGTTGTAGAGAAATGTTTGATATGATGAGAGCTACAGTATACAGTAGAATGGTCTGAAGATAGATGGAGGTGTACTTACTCCAGTTTGGTCAGATTAGGACAGACAGACACAATCTCTGCTAATCTGATCAGATGGCCACGTTCCAAACTACTGTCTCTGACACTGGCAGAGGCAGAAAAGATGAGAAGGGAGAGAAAAAAAAGAAGAATAAGCCAACACATGAGGATGTTTCAGTTAGGTTAGATAGCACCTAACTGCACCTAATGTGCACTGCAACCTTTAAACTACCTTATCAGACCACAAAAAGGGAGCCTGTCTCAGTCGGTAAAACAAACACTGGTCTTGCACTGACCTATAGTGAAATGTTTAGCTAGTTTCTTTGAATCTTTCTGCTGTAAGGGCAGGATAGGTGATTTGAGGGCAGCTCAATTTGAGAAACCTGATACCTCTAATCAATCTTATGCTGAAATATACTAAGGTTGGAACAGTGTAGGGATTTCTTATACCATCACAGAAAAATTGTTATGTAAATGATGTCCTACATCTGGAAACCCTCATCAGTTGTGGAGGAAGTATAAAGATAATTTAATTTAAATGTTCAAAGGCTAATACTTATGCCCCATTAGAATGTGTGGTGTGTTTATCTGCACAGCCCCCAAATGTTGCACAGTCAGCCCTTAAGTAAAATATTAAATACCAACCTGTAAAAATACTCTGCTACAAGTGAAATTCCTGCATTGAAAACATTACCTAAGTAAACGTATGTACATATAATCAGGAAAATGTATTGAAGGTGAAGTAAAATTCCTCAATGTAGATATGACTGATATACTATTGAATCTTCAATTATTAATACTCATGCATTAATGTAAAAATGTTATTTGTCAATCAACTTATCGATTCATCAACTATTGTTTCATCTATGCTTGTAAGTCTACACACTGTTGGGTAGAATACAATATTTTATAAACTCTTCATGTGTTAATTGTTAAATTAACTAGTAACTTAAAGGTTGACTGCGAAAGTGCGAAATATAGATAGACCTAGGTCTGTTTACAAAACACAACCAACAAATGTATGTAAAATACAGCCAGGGGGTGGGTTAAACACACCGCCACTCATTGTAGTGGGGCAGAATTTATCATTGAGAGGGATTATTTTTGTGTGACTATGGGCCAGTTTCACAGACATGGATTAAGCCTAGTCCTGGACTAAATGGAATTTTGAATGGAGATTGTCCATTGAAGGTACAATTTAGTCCAGAACTATGCTTAATCCATGTCTGCGAAACCGGCCCTATATCATTTATTTTTTCATTAGAATGTTGCATAGTGTGCCTTTAAATTCAGATTAATGTAGTAAAGAGTAAAAAGTCAAATATTTCCTAGCTCCATATTTCTAAGGTGATTGTCTGACCTTTGATTAAGTCATCAAAAACGGAAAGCCTCGAAACAACAGCATGCTTTTTACATATCATTTTGTAATTTGTAATTGTTGCCCTACCTGAGAGTTTTTCCACAACCTTCATCTTGCGTGAACCAGATGAGACACCGCTCTCCTGCTCCCAGACTACCAGCCAACAGCAGGAAATTGAGTCCATGGACAAAGAGAAAGACAGGAAGTAATCCAACTATTTCTTTCTTTCTTTGACTTTTTTTCACTCACTTCCACAATGCACAGACTCACGTGATTTCTACACTGGAGACGTCACACAGTGTGCTGGCCACGTCCAGCAGCCCCTGCTGTGTCAGGCAGTTGTTGCTCAAACTGAGGATGGAGACGCGTAAAAGTGTCACTGTACAGTGCATACGGAAAGTGTTCACTGCGCTTTACTTTTTCCACATTTCGTTATGTTACAGCCTGGAATAACTGTAATGACAACTTAAAAAAAGTTTGTTTGAGATTTTTGCTAAATTTAAAAAAATTAATAAAATTAAAAAAAATCACTTGTAGGTCCCACAGTTCACAGTGCATGTCACACCACAAAACAAGCATGAAGTCGAAGGAATTGTCTGTATTGATCTCCCAGACAGGATTGTCTCGAGGCACAGATCCAGGAAAGGGTAGAGACAAATGTCTGCTTAAAGGTCCCAATGAGCGAAGTGGCCTCCATCATCCGTAAATGGAAGAAGTTTGGAACCACCAGGACTCTTCCTAGAGCTGGCCGTCCCTCTAAACTGAGTGATCGGGGGAGAAGGGCTTTAGTTAGGGAGGAGGCCAATAACCCGATGGTCACTCTGACATAACTCTAGGTTCCCTCTGTGGAGAGAGGAGAACCTTCCAGAAGGATGAGCATCACTGCAGCATTCCACCAATCAGGCCTGTATGGTAGAGAGGCCAGACGGAAGCCACAGCCAGCCTGGAGTTTGCCAAAAGGCACCTGAAAGACTCTCAGACCATGAGAAACAAAATGCTCTGGTTTGATGAGACAAAGATCGAACTCTTTGGTGTGACTGTCAAGCATTATGTTTTGAGGATACCAGGCACCGCTCATCACCTGGCCAATACCATCCCTACAGTGAAGCATGCTGGTGGCAGCATCATGCTGTGGGGATGTCTTTCAGCAGCAGGAACTGGGAGACTAGTCAGGATTGAGGGAAAGATGAATGCAGCAATGTACAGAGAAATCCTGGAAGAAAAAACCTTCTCCGGGGCGCTCATGACCTCAGACTGTGGCGACGGTTCATCTTTCAACAGCACAACGACCCTAAGCATATTGAAGGAATGGCTTCAGGTCAACTCCTAGTGTGGTCCCATTGGACATCTCTAGAGGGATCTCAAAAAGGCTGCGCACCAATGCTCCCCATCCAACCTGATCTTGAGAGGTTCTGTAAAGACAGGTGTACCAAGCTTGTGGTTTCATATTCCTTGAGAGAAAAGACTTGAGGCTGGAATTGCTGCCAAAGGTGCCACAACAAAGTATTGAGCAAAGGCTGTGTATACTTATGTACATATTATATTTTCGTTTTTTATTTTTTAATACAATTGCAAAAATCTCAAACAAACTTTTTTTTAAAATTATGTGTAGAATTTAGAAAAAAAAAAGTTGTATGCATGGATACATACAAATGCATTTTGTGTTTTCATAAACAAAAAAGGTACAATAATAAAATAGGTTAACTCCATGTCCAGAAACACATGCAGATCGTTGACCCATGACCTGCTGCTTCAGTGTTCACTCTCAAACACCTCTTTAAAGTTAACAACCTACTATTTTCTTAAAAACATGTCAGAATTTTCCAATCTTTTCTTTTTTAACTTGAACATTCAATAAAAAAAAGCGTTTTTCTTACTTGACATAGCTGGTGATTTTGAGCTCAGGCAGATAATCCAAAAAGCGCTTCACTCCTTCATCTCTCAGTTGGTTATTTGATAAACTGCATTCAAGGGAAAGTATTATTCAGCATCCATACCAACAGTAATTTGTAGGCATGCGGTGTGCATGTGTGTGTGCTAAAGTAAGAGTGAGGATTGTGTGTAATGCATACTCTAGGTCTGACAGTTGGGGACCCCGCTGTAGGATCTGGAGTAGTATTTCCAAGTTGTGACTGCGGAGGCTGAAATGAGTTAACCTGTGAGCACACAGTCAATCAATCAGTGGGAGAAACAGGCAGACTACATTTGGTCGTAAAGTTGGGAAGTCAATTCACATAGCCAGTTAGTTAATATGTTGTTTTTTAAGCTAGAAAAGTTATTTATAATGCTTCCCTAACATTGAATACACTTCCTGAAGATATGCAAAACTAAAACTGAACCTTTAAAACTAAACTGAAGACCTTAATTTTCACCTTTTAATTGAATTAAGCAATTGAATTGATAAAGCTTTAAGAGAGACTTTAGTTTATGGCTCCACAACTTTACAACATTTTGGTTACAAAGTGATTTTATATATTTTCTTTCTCTATGCGTTGTGACTTGTATGCTCATTTTATTCTTCATGTACATCCATGTTTTTTAATTATTGTCTTTTCCTTTCTCTTTTAGACATTTGATGTGAAGCACTTTGAATTGCCCCTGTGTACGTCTGTATTAAAGGTCACATATTATGCTAAATGCACTTTTTAAATGTGTTCTAACATATCCATGGGTCCACGGTGTGCCTAGAGACTGCCAAAATATTTAAAAAAATAACAATCTCTCCTGTTCTCACTCTCCCCCTTTCTGAAACCCCCACCCCTCCCCCCCAATATACTCCAGTCAGAATTTTCCCCTTTTCTGACCTCACAAACTGGAAAGCCAGAAGCTTCCACTGTGCAGCCCACACCCCTATTTCTTATTGGTCCACGGCCCTGACAGACAGAGGGCGAGGCGTATCTGGCTTCGCTTCCGGACAGGGGGCGGGGGCAGCTCAAAGATTGTATATTTACGAGGGGAGCTGCAGCTCTTTTTAAAAAATAGGCCATTGTGAGATTAGCTGAACATCAGCATAGTACAATAAATTATCTGAAAGTTTTTTTCAGCAAACAATTAAAGAAAAACGTATTAGGGACCATATAATATGGTGTATAATAGTACCGAAAAGTGTATAATATGGGAGCTTTAAATGTGCTATATAAATGAACTTGCCTTGCCTTTTGTATCTTATGCAGATAACTGAAAACTGTGCATACCACAAATAGAGTAAACAGCTCTCAAAGCAACTTGTGAGCTTCCAACTGAGCAGTGATGATAAGATTATCAGTCACTTCCAGCCTACTCTCCTGGCAATGTCCCACTCTTCTGTGAGTGATCATAAACCGCTACTTCTGTCATGATTTGTTTCCTTTCAGACACTTCCCTGTGAGAATAAGGGTAACTTCAAAGGGTGACCTAATTAAAGGGTAGGCTACATACTGTTAAAGCCTTTTGAACCTCACAAACTATCAGTTAAAGCATGTAAGATGAGGCCAATTAAACCCCCTGAAACCTACATGCCAAGTCAACACTAAACCACAGACACTGGCAGCCTGACTTAAGGAGCACTCACATTAGGATGAAGCGCTCACACTGGTCGAACTAGAATTTAGGCATCAAGGTGGCTTGGGCACAGTAAATAGTGTTAGTGCAGCCCCAAAGAGAAACTATAAGGATCCAGATTTGATAAACAGTGACCAAGTGACACGGTGAAAAACGAAGCAGTCTGAAATATATAAAACACCATAGTCAACGCACAGTAGACATTGCACCTAAAAAATGTAAATTGTCTGATCACAGACCTGCAGCTGGCTTGTTCTGCTTTGACACTGTCAAAATGGATGAAGGATTCAGCCTGCATCCTGAAGAAGAGTTTAATCAGCAAACAAAGCAAAAGCATTAGCAGGGACCAATATTAATGAATGACAGAAAAACCTACATTATTGCAAGGACATGTTTAACTTAATTACTGCAACACGAACACATGTACCTGAGCTCAGCTGATTTGGCTCGCTGACTGACAGTCAAACAACTGACCAACTTCAGGGCTCCCGTGGTGGAAGTGATGCTATGGCTGACACTGAGGAAGAGGAGGATAGGGGTTGATTCATATTAAATGAGACTGGAATAAAATCTAATTGTTTTCTTGAAAAATAAATAAATTAATGATGAGTCATGGCTCGGGGTTCTACATATACGTAAGGAGCAAATGATTGTCTGCTAAGCATGACAGACTGCTTCTGCTTGGTGCCTCAGGATTAACACCCAGGAGGCACTAGTTCAAACTGGGCCATCCCAAAACTAAAGGTGTATTTTTATTTTATTTTATATTATCTAAAAAAAACATGTTTGCCATTTGATACTGGTGTCATTGATTTTGTGAAGGGAAACTGTCCTCATTTCTGGATGCTGCTGTCATTTATATACTTTCCCTAGGAAACAACTAAAAGTTAAATACATGCCATGACAATTTCAAATATTCATGTACAGTACCCATATTTTAACCATTTATGCACTTAACTTCTCCATCAATGTATCTGTTTATACTCCCAAACAGAGATTATTATGTTTCAAATAAAAAAAGTTAATTAATTAGGTACAACTGTAAAAACCTTCTCAGTGTCACACACAAACCCATCCACACTATTTCACTAATGCCTGTGTGAACATCTTACTTGAGTCTCTGCAGTGACGTCATCTTTGGCAGAACCTTAAGCAGGCTATCGATGGTCTCTTCCTGCAGTGGGCTGTGAGACAAACTGACACAGCATAACAGTATCTTACTGTTCATCTGTTTGGTCATAATCATTACCTATTAATGTGTGTAAATATAATAGATAAACTTACTCTAACTCCAAAGGGGAGCGACACTTGGCTAGTCTTCTGCAAAGTGTGCTTATTTCAGACGGCAGCAGGAGGGTGTTGTTTATCCTACAGCATAAAAGAGGATCATTATGAGTTTGAAGTAATGACTTGTGGTTAAATGTGTGTAGCCCATGTTAAAGAGAACTGAGGTAAAAAAACATATTTATCAGCTTGTACCTGAACACCTTCAGCTGCTGTTTGCCATCACTAAACAAAAAAAGAGAATTAGCTCATTTACCGACAAATGAAAATGCGACAGTGTGGTTGGTGAAGGTTCACAGGCACTTTTCTACCTTTGGTGAGGGAAAAACTTCAGGGTCACCCGATCTCTGCCTCCATCACTGTAAAACAAGCAGGACATGATCAGATTAACAACCTGCACAGTTAAGCATGTGTTTATAGTAAACAATAGTGTTGTAGAGTAGTCAAATCCATGTTATTAAACTAGAAGTTAAACTTCATTTTGAAAAAGCTTTCCGGTAGTTCAACTACATTTATATTTGCGCACATAGAGATTCAAATTGTTGTAGCCTTTTGAAAATCCAGATTTGTTTACAATACAAATGTGACATTCCTTGTAATGTAGTCCTCGTGGAAAGTCCAGATGGGACTGTTTTATTTAGGACATGTTTATACCCCAGGTCTGGTTTATGGTTTATGTATGACGAGTGAAGAAGAAATTGGCACTAATTAGTTTCTGCAATAAACTCAGTGGCATATATTTGGTGGCATGTGGCATTTTTTATATATATTTTTTTAATGTTGATATGCAGGTCCTGCTGGCAGATAGCCATGCTGGCGGAAACATGTGCTCTGTTGCTTCTATAATGAAAAGCCTGAAATGCAAAACAAAGAGAACCTGATGTGAATTTGTGTTAAGTTATGATGGGTGCACAAAGCACCAGCCAGCATCCCTAGTCCCTCCATGTTGACGCCATTGTTACTGGCACTGAAAAACACACACATAGAACAACAATAAGCAAGGTTAGGAGATCATTTAGTTTTGAACAAGCCAGTTATACCGAATAACGCCCTGGGGCTAAACCTAGTAGCTGCCAGTGTTGACATACTTTGTGAGGAACCTGTCTGATGGGAAAGATAAGTCCTGCTTTGGGTAGACGACCAATGTTAGACCAGCTCTGTTTTACTCAAAACAGAGTCTCATATTTCCTTTAAAACACTTCCTTGTATCTTTATAAAGTAGCCATGGCATCAATGTCTGCTGCCAGGGTCACTCATTCTTATCAAATGCACAACCATATATTGGGGGTTTGTAAATAGGATCACTAGTTAAGTTTCAGATTTGTTTATCTTATTGTTTTGAATTTATGTACAGTATGTTTTTATCTTTTTGTCATCATCTTGTGTGTGAGTCTCACTTGATCTCCTGGATGCTGCTGAAACCAGGCAGGACATGCAACAGCTTGCTCAGACCTTTGTTGCCCAAGGAGTTACTGGACAGACTGGCAGAAGAAATAAAAAAAGGGTTCCACATTTGAAGCTTCCAAAATAAAATAAGCGGGTTGATGGTGCATTCAATTAGAAAAAATACAATTCAATATCATTAAGAGTGACTATAAACTTGAAATTAATTTCAACATAGTGTACATTTACATCACTGTATAGAACTACTGACCGGTGAATGCTTGGTTTGTGTTTATGTTTGTGTGTGTCTTACTCTAGGAAAGTGACATCAGATGAGGTTCCCAAGCTCCTCAACACTCTGTCCAGATCAGCAGGTAACAGACCACAGCAGCTGAGACTGAGAGAGGCAACGACCTCATCATCATCATCATCATCTCAACTCTAACCCATATTTGGTCATTTAAAATAACAAGATAAAAGATTCTTCTGAATTTTTCAATGAGGAAAATGTAGTATTTTTAACTCATCCTTGTTTTGCTTTTTCTCCCCATACCTATACTGATTACCCAAACTTAACGGGTCGACGCAGGTTTTTAAATTACAAAAAATAGACGATTGCCACCTTTCACACTGCCGGTAGACCCGGGTCTGATTGCCAGCAGTGCAGTGAAGTCAAGACAGAGAAACAGACAGACAGAAAGCGAGAGAGCGCTTTATTTTATAGTTTCGCTTTTTTAACTTAATAGTGATCATCACTGACTTTATCAAGCTGACTTTATCACACCCACTGTCTAGACTGCAATTGTCTCAGACGTTTTTTAACATGTGCGTCTCACCAACAGAAACGCTCTCACTTTTTTCTATGCAGCTGTCTCACCGGCTCTGTGAGCTGTGTCTCACTGCAACATGACCTGAAGTGAAAATGAAAGTTAAAGGCCTACTTCACCGGTGGGAATATGAAGGTGTATTGAATTCTGAGATCCCATGTAGTATAAATGTGCAAAAAAAAAAAAAATCGGTTCATCCTAGCCTGAGAAAAGGCAGAAAGAGTGTTTTTTTTAACCCTATATTAATCTTACTGTGACATCACAGTAAGATAAATATAGGGTTAAAAAAAAATTACTTTGTAAATATTACTGTGATGTCACAGTAGGAGAAATCACAGTAATATTTACAAAGTAAGGTTTTTTTTTTAACCCTATATTTATCTTACTGTGATGTCACAGTAAGATTAATATAGGGTTAAAAAAACACTCTTTCTGCCTTTTCTCAGGCTAGGATGAACCAATTTCAATTTTTTTTGCACATTTATACTACATAGGATCTCAGAATTCAATACACCTTCATATTCAAACCGGTGAAGTAGGCCTTTAACTAACGGGGGTCTGTCTGATTTATGGTGGAGCAGGTATTAATACATTTTTCCAACACAGACAATTTCCGGATGTTAGCGGGATTAAACAGGTTTTTGGGCAGTGTGAAAGGGGCTCTACTGTGGACCCACAATATGAGCAACCGAGCAGAATATTTCAATGTCTTCACATTGCGTTAATATTCCATATATCAATGACGTATCTCAACTTGATATCAATTGCAAACAAACCTGAACAATCAGAAACAAGAGCTTTCTCTCTTTCTGATACTGCATTGGTTTACACTTTTGAATGATCCCTCTGTCTCTGTCTCTCTCTTTCTTCTTTAAATCTCAGCCCAAATATCCAGTTGCAACAGGATTTAAAAAATAATGCTGTTCCTTTATCAAGTGTGATGGTGATACTAAGAAAATAACTTACTACATACCATAGTCTTTTAGATTTCTCATTTGGAGGTTTTTCTCTCCCGCCAGAGGACACTATAGACACCTGGACAGGACTCTGTAGTCTGAAATGTCAAGATAAGATATAGTCACATAACATAGGTGACAACACTTTTTAGGAATGAAAATAACATTCTACATGGATAATTATTACTAACGATTGCGTGAGTATTTTTTGATTTCTCCCAACAAAAGCAGAATGCAGTAGGATAATGGAAAATTGCAGTGTGTGAGGATATCTATGCATTGTTTTTAACATAGATTTTTTTGTTGGTGTAAATGGGGAGAGAGAGGGGGAAGATATGCAGCAAAAGGCCTGGTCCGAAGTTGAACCCCGCCAGCTGTGACCAGGACTTGTCCTAAATGGTTTGCAATCTACCCAGTGAACCCCAACTATACAATTTTTAGTACGGTATGTTTAAAGGTTTACAGTATGTTATGTGGTGTTTATACCTGATGTGAAGCTCCATCACAGCAGGACAATCAGACAGCAGTGCAGTCAGAATCACCAAACCCGCTACTGAAGAGCAGCTGTCATTCACACTATGAAGAAATGGCTCATTTTACAGCAAAGGTAGCATAGTAAAAACAGAGCACATGTAGCTTTATGTGACTAATACCATGTGCTTTGAGAGTCTTACACTATCTTTTCGGTGACGCTGAACTTTGGCAAAAAACGAGTGAGCGACCGCAGAGTTTTCGTATCCCACTGGCCTCCAGACAGACTACACACACACACACACACACACACACACACACACACACACACACACACACACACACACACACACACACACACACACACACACACACCACTAGCATTAGATTGTTAATATATTATATGTATTACAAGTGAAACAATATGTTACAAGTGAAACACACTTTGAAAGTCACCAAATTTGGAGAAACATGAGTTTCAATGGACAGTAAGAATAAAAATTGCAAGCTTAAAAGTACATACTAACTATAGCTGGCAGACAAATGCAAATGTGTAAGGTGACATAACTGGTTAATACTATTAAAAGTAAGGTAAAAGTACCTTAAATGTGTACTTAAATAAACTTTTCAGTGAATGTATTTATTGACCACTACGGTACTTGTATTATTGTGCGGGGTTTCCTTCATTTGAAGAGGAGAAGTTGGGCTTACTTACTCCAGAACAGACAAGGCAGGGCAACGTGCCAATGACTCTGCAACTATTTGCATCTCAGACCTGCTCCATTTCTGGTTCAGCAAGCTGCAGAACAAAACAGATTCAAATCAGTTGGCACATGTACAAAACTGACTTTATTAGTCCAGCAGTATTTCTGTATGATAGAAACAGAAGGCCTTATCTGAAGGATTGTTTGTTTGTTAAAAAAAAAAAACGTTTACTTCAAAGGAGGAGCAAAGTTCTTTAAGGAAACTGTCTCTGATAGTAAACATTATGAAAGTGGTCAACAGTTGATAAGTGAGCTATTGTCTAACTTCTTACCTGACAGTTGGTTCAGGATTAGTTTTATGGCTTCAGAGGGGAGGAGGGGAAACATAAATAAGACAGCATTTCGGTATATGCAGTATCAATTTGACGAAATTGTTATTCACAGACATACAATATGGTGATTGATTGACTAGTCTTAACTCAATATTTTGATCTGACCACTAAACTCACCTGCTTATATCAGATTCTTTGGAGAAGGTTACCGTCACATCCTTCATTCCACTGCAAAAAGAAACGTAAATCTATGATGTATATAACAATGTTTACTTGCCCAAGTTTAGATTCATTTAATATCTTTAAGGTCTATTGAGTAAGTCACGTGACGTTGGCTTCATAAATGCAGACCTTACCAAACTGATAGCATGAGGCGGGCAGTCAATAGCCTGCCGTGTTGAAGTGTTGAACAACGAAACTTACTGTGTGGATGGCCTTTGTGTTAAATCATGCAAAAACAACATGCTGGTAATGTGTATGTGTGCCTGTTATATGTGCAGTCGTACTCTGAGTGAAGGTGCTTGATGTTCAAACATGAAGACATTTTCCTGATGAGGTAGTCCAATGCTTTCAAAGAGGTGTTGTTTCGACCCAGCCTGCAACACACACACACACACACACACACACACACACACACACACACACACACACACACACACACACACACACACACACACACACACACACCAGCTTAAAATCCACAAAGCTTTGAGTTATTGAAGTTAAAGAGAATGTTTTGTGGTTTTAGAAATATCTCAGTAGCAGAATGTAATTACATTATCAAAACCAGTTTTGGAAGTTTGTCAAAAGCATCAGCTATGTGTTCGATCCCCTCATCTTTCAGATTGTTGTCGTTCAGACTGCAACATAACAAAAGCACAGTGTCAAATTTCATCTGAAAATAGCAGCTCTTTTTAGTCTGAAACATGAGAGTAAAATAATGTTGAAGCAAATATACTTGATTTCAGTGATGTCTGGACATTTCTGTAGAGCTGAGACCAAAATTGCGGCTCCTGTGGCAGTCAGACTGGCACCGCAAAATCTTTTTTTTTTAAACAGACAAGACAAAATCAGGCAATCACTGATGTGATATGGAGCACTCTACAAGTTCTCGGTTTGAATTAAAACAGATTGAAATGCAAGTATTGGAAATCTTACTCAAGCTTTTTCAGGATTGTGAATTGTGGCAGAATGGAGGACAACTTCTCAGCAAACTTGTCACCGTACTTGCGGCTGCGAAAACTGAAGGCACACAGATAGTGGAAAACAACATGTGTCATTCACAATGAAACAGGCCTTAAAGGTTGCCATGCAATTCTGGAAATTAGTGAATATCCGCTGCCTGCCCTGTGAATGGGCATGTTGCTAGCTACGGTGGGCCTGCTTTGTTTACATACCCTTTGTTAACATACTCGTTTACAGAGCATACGCACCAGACTTTTTTTTCAGGGCACATACTGCACGGACAGGTAGCGCTGATCATGACGGGATATTCACTATTTGAATGATTTTGACAACTCCACGTTTAATGTTGAACTGGGAGTTGAGAGGCAATGCCTTTCACAAAAGGAAATGGCACAGAATTTCTATTTTACCCTTTTATTTTTTTAAATGTTGTGTCTGTTGATGCTGTGTTTTGTTTTAATGTGCGAGTATTTGTGTAGACCTACCAGAGAAAGTGAATGTACCGACAACTGGGCAGAACGTCTAAACACTCCAACTCCATTGAGCATGCTCCAAAATCCAAACCAATGCCTTTATCTCCCACTGAGTTGGCCACAAAGGCCAGAGCATCAATATCATTAGGCAAGAGCCGAATGTTGCGCAGCTCCAGGGTGGGTCTCGTACCCACAACCTGCTTGGCCAGTTTGTGGTCTTGGCTCTCTTGGACACAGTTGCAAAGCTCCAGTATCTGGGGAAATGTAGCGAAAAATTAAAGAAACAGAGAATATTAGTCAAATACATCCATTTATCAGCATTGACTTTGGGTCAGAATCTACCTTTGGTCCAGTCAGAGTGTTGTTGTTACACAGCTTTTCTAGCAGTTTCAGAACAAGGGCTT
This sequence comes from Ammodytes marinus, assembly GCF_949987685.1. NCBI lineage: Eukaryota > Metazoa > Chordata > Actinopteri > Uranoscopiformes > Ammodytidae > Ammodytes > Ammodytes marinus. Next base: position 32,340,080 of record NC_137234.1, on the reverse strand, counting down.
GACGTTTTTGGACCCAACTCTGGCCTCCTGTTCCCCCACAGGTCCTGGCTAATTGAACTAAGGCTTGAGTGCAGTTGGGAGAAGCCAGACCGCATACAAAGAGGTGTAGGGAATCAGTAAAGACTGTCCTTTGGTCTGACTTGGTCGTCCAGCGGGTTTTCAGACTGAATCTGAGAGAGCAGTAAGGAAGAGGATAAAGCAAAGTCAGTATTATATGGGATCCAAATTAAGGAGCACACATACTATACTACAGTATATATTATATTGCTGTGTAGAGGGGAGTTCCTATCCTCACCAGCTAATTAATAGTAAGGATCTTCAGGCTTCAAGCAGGCATGCAAACTCATAAGCCATGAAAAAGGTGAGCAGTCCGAAAACAAACCCCGGCAGGGGATTCTGGGGGCATTTTTTTGTGATTTGATCATTTAAAGGTCACATATTATGCTAAATGCACTTTTTAAATGTGTTCTAACATATCCATGGGTCCACGGTGTGCCTAGAGACTGCCAAAATATTTTAAAAAATAACAATCTCTCCTTTTCTCACTCTCCCCCTTTCTGAAACCCCCACCTCTCCCCCCAATATACTCCAGTCAGAATTCTCGCCGACTATAACGTCAGTCGGCACAGCCACATCCCCATATTTTCTTTATATGTCCATGCTTCCCCCCTCATTAGTAACCAGAAACTTCCACCGTGCCGTGTTCTATGATAACTCCCCTCCCCCCCATTTCTTATTGGTCCACGGCCCCGAGATCCTCTGGAAAATTTTCCGAGCGACAGCCATGTTGTTTTCCCCGCTAAGCGACAAGATGCCCGTAGTGCAGCAAACCATGCAGAGTGTTGCATAAACCAACACAGAAGCATTCTGCTCATAATCCACTAATTTATCTTAATCACAGCAGTCTTAATAATGCCGCGTTTATAACGAGACAAGGCTTAGGGAACTACTTGTGTAGTCATTCCATCGGTGAAACTAAAAGGAATCTCCTCAATGGTTGTTTGCCTGTTATTTACCTAGTGTAGCATGTAGCTTCGGGAGTAGCACCCAACGTTTGCTTCTATTACACTAACTTAGCTTTCCCATTGCAGTTTAATAATGCCTCGTTTTTAACACCACAAAGGGTGGGAAGTTATTCCTGTAGAAATCAAACTGTGAGGCTACTGTTTTCACTGGTTTTAAATAGTCTGAGTGTTATTTTTAGCCGTTAGCGCACATGTAGCTTCGGATGTAGCACCCAACGTTTGCTTCTATTACACTAACTTAGCTTTCCCACTGCAGTTTAATAATGCCTCGTTTTTAACACCACAAAGGGTGGGAAGTTATTCCTGTAGAAATCAAACTTTGAAGCTACTGTTTTCACTGGTTTTAATCATGTCAGGTCATGTCAAACTGTTCAAAGTATGGCTTCGCTCCGGGTAAACACTGTGTTCGCAGTCACGCAGTGTCTCTCTAGTATCACGATAGCACGGCAGAGACGGTGGGAGGGCCCGGCAGAGAGGTGGGAGGGGCCAGCCAGATCGCAGGCTGCAGACACCAATATAGGTCATCCGGAGACCAGAGGAACATCAGGGTATAGAGGCTTGCTACAATAACTGATCTGAACAGGTTTTTCAGCAAACATTTAAAAAAATAAGTATTAGGGACTACTTAGACCATATAAAATTGACAGCAAAGTGCATAATATGTGAGCTTTAAGAGAAGCAATTTGGTGTATTCTGGTGAAGAGAATTAAGGACAAAGAAAACTTTATCAGATGAATAGTAAAATGAGCAAAACAAGTTAGTCAGCCAACCTTCTTGACTTTTACAATACAAAGTGTGTAGGTAGCCTATTTACCAAGAAAAACATTAAAAACAGCTTAGAAAAACGGTTAAAAATGCTGGCAAAACCAGCTTTAAATAAGACAGATAATAACATAGAGCCTCAAATCAATCACACTAAATTCCCTTACAATAAACTAACTATTTATATTGTGGCAAACAGGATTTGCCTTATCTTTGCTACACAACCATCAATCAAACACATAAGAATACTGTCACCATAGTTAATCTCGTGTTCACACACGCACACACACACACACACACATACACACATCAGTCGTGCGCAGGAACATAATGGTGCAAAATGGGACAATAGTGGAGGAAACAGGTGAGTGTGTTGTTTCGGCGCTGGTCTGCTAAAATCACTACATTCACCTCAGGTGTGTAGGCCAGAACACCACGCACCATTCAAAAACCGTGAAAACAGCAATAGACAAAAGCACATTATTAACTTGAGGTGACACGTTAATTTGCAGTGACAATCCGCCAACCGCGGCCGTTAATCAGCGTGCGCATAAAGCAATGCAAACGGCAGTAAAACAACGGTAGGCAAACTCTGTTAATTTATTTAAAAAGTGATTCACATAAACCAAGTAGGCACATTAACACGGTAAAATAATAGTACTGCGGCTGCGGCTACAAGAACGCTCCGATGACTGTAAACTTCCCTGCAGTCGCTCTGACTTACTGATGTCACCGCCCCTCAATGACAAATACGGTTTCTGATTGGCCAAATGACAGTCAAAGCTCATATGATAGGAGTTAACATCCGTCAATCATAGTTAGTCACTATGGTCACTACACTTTCTTAATAGGTCCATGCTCCACACCACACACACACACACACACACACACACACACACACACACACCACACACACACACACACACACACACAGTGCTGGCCATCAGACCCATTGTAGTTAATAGCCCTTTTGGTGCAATTGGGCGCATGTTAACAATCCGTCTCGAACTATGGTCTCCACTGATCAATGCAATAGTGCGGCTTAGACACTGAGCAGCAAAACTACAATTAGTTGGAGCAGAGCCGGCCCAAGCCATAAGCGAACTAACTTTTTAAGTTTGTGTGTTTGATATCATCATATTATGCAAATGTAAGTTATCATACAAAAAAAGGAATAAAATGTTTTAGTCTAGATAATTAATAGCCTAAAAATGTAATCAGTTCATCTGGGAGGTAATCCGATATTATCTGATCATGTCACGTTCACATCGATGAACGTGACATGATCAGATAATATCAGATAACGTGTATTGAGTTTATTTAAAAACAATTGGAAATGGGGCTGCCCTGTCTATAGCCTATTTCAGCCTCGTCTGTGGAAAAAAAGATACAGTAGCTGGACAACAGAGTTCTTCTGCTTCGTTCCTCTCACTGCATTTAAATACATTCATTATATTACAGAGAAATATGTCCCGTAAAAGAAAAAGAGCTCCAAGCCCAACCCAGAGGACCCTCCATAATATTTTATTTTATATTTATATTTTTATGGAAAATCCATGTGTCCTTCTTCAATAGGTTCTAATTCATCTGACCCAGTGTCTCCAAATTATTTGTTAACACAACATTTCTCAGATTTAGCCTCTTAATTTTCCTCTCAAAGTGCACCAGATTCATGCATTTCACTTTAAAAAGGTTAAAAAAATCTCCCGGGGGGACATACCCCCGGACACCCCTAGGAGGGTCTGAATCTCGGCTGTCTAATACTTTCGCACAGCTGCACAGTGGACGCACTAGCGGAAAACACTGGGTGTGTGAATGATATTTAACAAAGGTCTATAGTTTCAGCAGCGCTAACATTGGAGAGGGGCCCCCTAATCATATTTCGCTTAGGGCCCCATGAAGGCTTGGGCCGGCTCTGAGTTGAAGGAGTGTTTATAAACTACTCCGTTTATGTTTTCTTCTAACTCGTGTGAGACTACATGACTGCTTATGTACATTAAATATCTAGTAGCCTATCCTTCCTGAGAGGGCAAACATGATAATTTTTCTGCACAAAAATTGTTAATTTGACAACGTTAATAGTTGTGGTCTTATCTTTACAGAAGACTTCTTTGTATTTTTTATGTAAGTTGAATTTTCTTTCAAGTTAAATGCAAATGAGCACTGTTAATACTCCAAAAGGCACAGGCTCTTCCTTGACTGTTGCCAGTCTGTGGTTCTCATTGAGTGTACTTATTCCATCAAAGTACTGTAAATCCAATACTGCATTTAATTTTATTTATTTTTTAAAGATATTTTTTGGGGCATTTTTACGCTTTATTGATGAAATGCCGAAATGGGGCAGAAAGGGGAGCGACATGCAGAGAACGACCGCGGGCCGGAATCGAAACCCGGGTCCGCTGCTGGCCGAGGCCCATTGGGCCGGGCCCAGCAGCAGACCTGGGTTCGATTCCCGATGTTACTCCCCTCTCTGCCCCATTTCACCTCTGTCTCTCTGCCCTATCAATAAAGCATAAAATTGCCGAAAAAATATCTTTAAAAAAAAGAAGTTAATTGTGTTCAATTTGGCACTGTATATAAAAGTGAATTCTTATTTGACAAAGTGTGTGCATTTCTGGTCTTTAAAGTACCGTTTCAAGTAACGTTTAAGAGTAGTAACCGGTATCGGAAAAAACCCAACCGATACCCGACCCTATTTATGACACCAGCCAGTATGTTGCTGACTTGCTGTAAATGTGTGTGTATTTACGAGCGGGGATCTTCTCCATGCTGTTTTAATGCTATTTGTGCCGGGACAGCCGCGGGTTACACAGTGCACCGATGCATATCTGTTTTGTAATTTCAGTTGATGTTTATTTGTGTGTGTTGTTGGAAGTTGTGCCAGCTACATCTGTCTTTTGGCACAGCTTGGCCATGTGCCGCCAGGCACACAGTGCACAGTTGTGCCAGGTCTGATCTCAGCTATTGTTGATTAATTGAAATAAAATTGCTGGAGGAAATCTTCGTGCCACAGAAGCGTGACGCGCGACAACCATGGCGGGCTTCGCTTTCTTTGTGTACGTACCTTAACCCTAACCCTAACCCTTGGTGCCCAGTACAGGAAGTAGAGCACAACTGTGGGCGCACAGGTGCAAACAGATGGAGTTTTATTCAAATGAGTGCAAAGCTAGGTGTTTACATTTAGAAAAAGCAATAAATTCTGCACTGTAAATTATTATTATTATGACTTTATTTGAACAGGGACAATGTACAAAAGAAACATTAACCTTGTTTGGAACAAGAGGAGAGATGCATTGTACCAGGTTTTAGCAAACTGCTATTTTCCACCTGTAGTCCCTGGGCAGGTAACAATAAATACTGCTAAACTAAACAAGACACAATAATATCTAGACATGGGATTAAACATTAAAAGGATAACAAGGTACAATGATATAAATACATAGGATACAAAATAAAAATAAAAAAAGTTTATGAAAAGCACTACATTACTTAATTAATAAAAAAAAAAAAAAATACCCCTATCCTATTAGCACTACAACATTCTATAGGTGTGTGCAGGTCTGCTGCGTGAGCAACCAAACCTTTGTCAGACGGGAGAAAGCCCGGAAATCACCATTGGTTATAAGATCTGTTGGGAGTCTGTTCCATTGTTTAATGCCTACAGCGGAGAAGGACGACTTTCCAAATGTAGTTCTGCGTTGTGGGATTCTGCATTCTCCCCTAATTGTTGACCTGGTTGCTCGTGCTGACATTTCTGAGCCCAGTGTCACAAAGTTCCTTAAAGGAGGGGGTGCAGCATTGTGTAGGATTTTGAAAATTAAGCGCACATTAGCATACACAATGCGATTTTCAAAATTAAGCAGATTGTGTTTATCCAAGATTTTGCAGTGGTGATATTGACGAGTTTTTTTATCATGAATTTTAAGAGCATTTTTATATAAAGATTCAAGTGGTCTCAAGGTTGTTTTACCTGCTTGAGACCAACTTGTCATACAGTAAGAAAAATGGGAAAGAATCATAGCATTCAGATAGGTGTTTGATGCCTCAACTGTAAGAGAGTTTCTTATGAATCGATAGTTTGCCAGATTAAATTTGATTGTGTTACTCAACCTTTTTATATGCTTTTTGAAATTTAGTGTTGGATCAAGAGTGACACCTAAGTACTTAAATTCTTCCACATTTTTTATTTTTTGTCCATTAACATAAATGTCAGGACAATCTTTACATTTGCACCTATTTGAAAAGTACATTGTAACAGTCTTCCCAACATTAAGTGTAAGATTTGAGTCAGTAAGCCATTTAGCAACATTTTCCATTTCCTTAGTCAATTTAGAAGCAACTTCTGAGGTGTTTTTCCCATGGGTGTACAACACAGTATCATCAGCATACATCATAAGCTCAACATCATTACAAACGGATGGAAGGTCATTTATGTATATACTGAAGAGCAGCGGTCCTAAAATCGAGCCTTGTGGCACTCCCATGGTGCAGTTTTTCAGAGGTGATAATTTGTTATTTATTCGAACACATTGTTGTCGGCTAGCTAGGTATGATTTAATCCAGTTCTGTGTAGAGATAGAAACGTTATAGTTGGCCAATTTATTGAGTAATATAGTATGGTTTACTGTGTCGAATGCCTTTCGTAGATCAAGGAAGACTGCTCCTACTACTCCTCCCCTATCAAGATTGACTTTCAATACTTCAAGGAAGTAGCAGCAGGCAGTTTCAGTAGAATGTTTTTTCCTGAAGCCAAATTGCATGGGGTGTAACAGAGCCTTGGAATCAAGGTGTGCAATTAATTGTTCTGCTACAACCTTTTCAATTACTTTTGAAATGGCAGGGAGTATGCTTATTGGTCTGTAATTGCTTACCTCCTCTTTTCCTCCAGATTTGTACACAGGGGTTATTATAGCCAGTTTTAAGGCACTGGGGAAAGTGCTCTCATCTATACACTTATTTATTAGTTGAGTTAGAGGAGAAGTTATTGTTTCTTTATATTTTTTTATTAGCGCTGTGTCAAGTCCATATATGTCCTTGGCTTTACTGTTCGATAGGGTAGTGATACATTTATCAACCTTTGTGTCATTTGTCTGTGTCAGAGTAAAAGCAGATAGATCATTAGGTGGGACTTGAGGGAGATGGTTTTTTATAAAATGTTGTCCCAAGTCTACAACAGAATCTAAAAAATAATTGTTAAAATGAGTTGCCACAGCAGAATTGTCATTTACCATAATACCATTAACTTTCAACTGTATGCTACCACTCTTGGGTTTTCCCTTCCCAAGAAGTTTATCAATGCTTTCCCACAACAATTTACTGTTCCCTTTTGCTTCTATAATGATTTGAAGAAAAAAATGTGCTTTAGCCTTTCTAAGTTGCATTATGACTTTATTTCTCAGACCTTTGTAGGTTAACCGATCAGTATCTAGTCCAGATTTTAAAGCTTTTTTCAGAGAGGCATCTCTTTTTTTCATTAAGTCCCACAGAGTACTATTAAACCAAGGTAAACACCATTTAGCATTAGGCTTCTGGGTCTTTGTCTTGGTATACTTCCCAATTATCTGTCCGAAAGCTGACATTAGATCATCACATGCCTGTTCACAGGATTTATCTGCAACAGTGTTGTTCCAATTAGTTTGCTTTATCTCATTTTCAATTATCATTAGATCTTTCTTAGGGATGAAAGGGATTTTAGAATTCTTTTCCATTTCATTTTTATTTCTATATCTTGTCCTTGTCAGCTTTCGAGCAGATAGTGTCAGATTATGATCTGAGAGACCAGTGATTAAGTTGTAAGTTTTTGTTATTCTTTCTGCTTTATTTGTAAAAATCAGATCCAGTAGTGTTTGTGAAGATTTTGTTATTCTTGTAGGTTTATTTATCATTTGTGTCATCTGAAATGTGTTGGTAATGTCCTTAAGTTTCTTTCTCCGTACTTTGTCCAACCAGTTCAAATTGAAGTCTCCCATTAGAAGAATTTCTTTTCCATCATGTTTTTTTAAAATGCCAGATAAAAAATCAAAGAAATCATTTGTAGCAGTAGGTGGCCGGTAGACTGCAAAAACAATAAATTACATTTGAGGAGAGAGCGTAATTGTAACACCGACGCACTCCTGGCTGTTTTCATCTATGTCTATTTGTTTGCTCTGAATGCTGTCTTTGACATAAATAAGAACCCCGCCCCCTTTGCCTTTTCCTCTGTCTCGTCTGTATACTTTATAGCCCGGGACATTAAAAACAGCTAAAGGAGTTGTAGGCGTTAACCAAGTTTCTGTAAGACACAGATAATCAAGGTTCGAGTCTGTAAGTAAATGTTCAAGTTGTTCCGTCTTTGAAACAACGCTGCGTATGTTTAAATGTCCGCCGAATATCCCTTTCGGTTTTGTATTCGGGTTCCACAATACGCTAGCGTGATTGACAGTTTGAAACAGTTTGGTTTTCAGTTGTTTGTTCGTCACAGAGTTATTATTGATAGTCCGTGGCACATTTGTCACACTAGTGGGACCAGCATTTAGAAGAATGTGGCCAATGTTGTGAAGTGTAGTCTCCGAGTTTGCAGACGCAAATGTACCTTGTATTCCTGCGGGAAATGCGTGGTGGAGTTTCTCCGGTGTGGAAAATCCGTGGGAGGCTGTTGATAGACCCAAAACAGCTGTTTCGCCAGAGTCGATAGCCTGGATTTGCATAGGGTCCATGGGCCCGGGATTTAAGTGAACATCGCCACATAGCAGGAGGATAGTGCAGAGAAAGATGGAATTTCCCCGGTTTGTTGACACGGGGATCGCTCTGCGGCCATGCCGTTCATGCTGCCTACCACACCGGGCAGACGCTTTTCCGCCATCCAGGACACTGGAGTAGATAATGAACTGACTCCAGGAATCGAGAGGTGCAGCGACATTCTCCGGTGAGTTAACGCGTGGTGTAGAACGCCAGCAAGCGGCAGACCAGTTTCCCCACATTGGTATGATCAGGAGAATTAACAGGTAAACGGTCCAGTTTACGTAGCGCAATAATTCCGTGGTTTTGATGTTTTCCAAACGCCGTTCATGTTTCGCAACAATCGCATTTAGATCATTTAGCGGTCTCCCACATTGTTTAAGGAGAGGAGATCCAGCAGCACCTGCCGAACTGCTACCTGCGCCTGCCGCCATTGTCAACTCATGTGTCCACTCGACACAATGTAAATATACATGAATGAACAGCACTACACCCCCCCCCCTACACAGCCTACTCCTATAGCTCCACTGTAATAAGGAACAGCACGGAAGGTCATTATAACAGCAATAACCACACAATGACTCCCTTCTGCGACCATGCACATTTTCTAATTAATCTTTAATTAACTTTTTTCTATCTATCTATCTATCTATCTATCTATCTATCTATCTATCTATCTATCTATCTATCTATCTATCTATCTATCTATCTATCTATCTATCTATCTATCTATCTATCTATCTATCTATCTATCTATCTATCTCTCTATCTATCTACCCATGACTGGCACAGACATAATGATTAGAGGAAATGTACAATAATAGCGTAATACTGTTGTATAATGTAAAATAAAATATCAAGCACAGGACCAACAGAACAGAGGAGTATAACCATGTTCCTTTCCGGTTCCTTTTGGCTCCTCTGAATTTGGTTCCTTACCTCTTCTTGAGCTGCATGTCGCTAACATCCGGACTGGTCATGATTCTCAGTGCAGCCAAAAACTCCTGTACCGTCAGATGAACGAAGCTGTAGCACTTGATAAGCACGCCATCCTCTCGTCTGAGCTCCACCTGAAAGAAAAATATAAACTAGCGTATCATCTATTATGTCACAAACAACGAGACCAACATTCTCCAGCCTCACAGAGCCTTTGCTCATTGTAAACAGAGAGCAATTGTGAAATAATGAGAGAGTGTTGATTTGTAGCAGTCACGGTGAAGTTATGTAAAAATTGCTCAGAAGGAAATGACAGAAAAAAGTTGGTAAGCTTATTCAATGAGCCTGGTAGAGTGAAGACATGTGTGTTTTGCTATCAGATTACTTCGAACCACTTACAAAATAAAGTGATACCATCACCCAAGTATCATTATATTGCCATAGTACCTCCTTGAGCAAATAATATGGCCCTCAAGTTTCAGAAGATACCTAAACACCAACAGGCCATTCACACATACTGTACAACCATGGCTGACCTGGGAGAAGAGCCCTGTCCTGATTGAAAACTCCAAAACATCCTGAGGAATGTCCTGTGCCGTGAAGAGGATCTTGTTGCTCTCTAAGCCTTCCCAAGCCAGCTGACTCAGCGCACACAACTCAGAAGCAAACATACTCAGCATGGACTCAGCACTGCACAGAGAGACAAGAAATTATTATTATTTTGCATTTGATCATATTTCAACAAAGATCAAACTTGCTGCATTGAAACATTATATGATGGTGAAAACCGAATTGGAAACTGCAAATCAAGACATTTTGCCAGAGTTTTTTTTAAACAAGAAAACTACTTGGTAACATTTTCCTGTTTGTGCTATAGTGTTCATATCTAGCTGTGCCCTATTTTATACAATCTCTTTCAGCTTTTTTAAAGATTGTATCTCTCTAAGGCTTTTCGTGGGTCACTTCACTTCTCCCTGTGTGTGGTGTACTGAAATGGCTTCACCATTGAGGAATCTAGCTTTCCTTTGAATTTCCTCGTCAATCAAATGTATTCAAGACGTTATCTTGTGCGTGTTATCTCATGTCAGTGGTGTGAATTGTACTCAGCCTTCACCTCTGTGGGGGTTTTGGGGTCGTTGGCTTGTCATTTCCTCCTCTTGAATCGGGAACACGGCTCAGAAATGCCTCAATAACAGTGAGGTAGACCTGGGTAAGGGTTGACGGTATCTGGGGCAGTGTGGAAGCTAGATGTGCTCTAACATTTGTTACATCCATCATTATGTCGTCAGTACCTCTTCCTCCAAAATCTCCCCTTTGTGAATGGCATTCTTCAATTTCTCTCGCATTCTTCCCTGTCTCACTTCCTCTTTCCTGGGGTATCTGAGTGCCTTCCCAGTCCCTCCCTTTCAGCAGTAGATGCTCCAGACAGATGCAGCAGATGTTGCAGAGGGCAGGGAGGGATGACATGGCAAGGAGGTGTCGAGTGGAGAGAAGGAGATCCGCTGCCTGCACCCCAAGAGCTCTGTTTGCTGTGTGACCTTTGCGGTTGAGATGTAAATTTGTTTTAAGTCCATATATATTTTAGGTAGATGCACATAGATGTTTACACTCATTTTGAGTAAAGCGCACAGCTGAGGAGAGGTCAGCTGGAGTAATTAAAAACCCTTTTGTGGGAATGCAAGGTCAATTTCAAAAAGCACATGAGGAGATAGCATTGAGCATAGAGTTCAACCCAAATCAATTGTTTCCAAAATAGCTTTACAATTATCCACTATAAAACATGGCATGTCATGCAGTCAAATTAGCCTATCACCTGCACCCAAAGAAATTGCAGTCTATACAGTATATGAGTGTATATATACACACATATCACAATGTAAATATGCATACATGTTTTCACCTTTTACTCCAAAGAAGTTGTGCACATACTCCTTGATCTCATGGCAGTCCCACCCCAGCAGCTGTCCCACCTTATCTGACACGCCTTCCAAATCGATGATGCTGCGTACACGGCAGGTGACCACCACAGTACAGCCAGGAAGAAGCTGGCGATTCAACAACCCTGAGACCAGGTCCGCAACAGGTAGAGGCTTTTCTGGATCCAAAAGCCCTTGAAGCACCTTATGTCTGGTGAGTTTGCTGTGGAACTCATCATAGCCATCCAGCACCCAACAGCTTTGCTCTGGATTGGAAAGGAGGTACTCCACAATGGCTTCCTGCTCAGAACCCAGAATACAGGTATTTGATGAATGTTAGAATAACAAAGGCAATGTGTAAGGTTCACCTATTGAGCTCAAAGATATTCACTGGTGGCAAACATTTGTCCGTTACAATTACCTAAACACATTTAAGTAATACTGAACAATGCCTTTTTCATAAATATTTCCAGGAACTCCCAAGAAAAACCATTATTATTGATGTCACCATAACGTGTTTAATCACAACCTATTATTTGCTCGATGGTTATGAATGTATGTACTGTATATAAAAAAAAAAGAATGAAGTACTTTAATTTTTTTTCTTGGTTATACTTCAAATGTTCGACCCTACTCAACTGACTCTATGGTTCTTAATGGTTTATAAGATGTATATTTCATTTTGATTTAAAGTTAAACAAATCCCCTGGTGACCTGCCAGTCAACATGAACAGGCTGAAGTATTCTGCTGTTTGAAAAATGCTTCTTCTATATTTTTCTCGTACCTTTTGGTCTTGGCTCGAGATCGGAGGGAGGTAGTGTTGGCACAGCAGCTCAGACAGGGAGAGAGGGCGGGACAGCAAGTTAAGCTGTCGAAACTCTAGCAGAACAAACAGTACAGATGAAGGGATAGGGCCCTAGATGATGAACCCGCAGAGAGTGAGGGAGAGAAAAAAAAGAGACAAAATATGAGAATGCATCAAGCACAAAAGTAACATGTTGAATGGGAACCAATTTTGCACATCAGTCTGTTTTCAGGTATGTGAGAAAAAATCTCACTCCTCATCTCTGCCCACGGCTAGCGCGTGTGTGTGTGTGTGTGTGTGTGTGTGTGTGTGTGTGTGTGTGTGTGTGTGTGTGTGTGTGTGTGTGTGTGTGTGTGTGAGTGTGTGTGCGCACGCACACACACACTGGATAAACAATACTGGCATCCGCTAATCGGAAAATCAATCAATAACGCTCTGTTACCCATGACGCCACTAGACAGCAGGGCCGCCCATAAGGGGTAGAAAGTGGGAAAGCTTTCTAGGGCCCAGCCACCAGAGAGAAAAAAAAATAAAAATAAAAATGCAGATGAACTAACTTAGCCAACCTTTATTATGAACGCTATATTCGCAAGAGAACTTTCTATAATAAAAGAAAACATTTTATTCATTGTTACTTGGGTAAAATATATCACATTTTATATTGAAAAACTAAAAGTATCATGGATCGTTTTTCCCCCCTCAAAACTGTTGCATGCAGCAGGTCAACCAAACAAGCGTTAGCTATGTATTGATGGTGAGCAAGCTAACCTAGCAAGCTCAGTGATGCCAGGACCTGGACACAAATCAGGGTACCAGAAAAGAAAGGAAAAAAAGAGGGAACTTTCAAGGGCTTTAGACCCCCGGAAAATTCCTTAATATATCAGTATTTCTGCCAGCAGAAGTGGATTTTCAATTCGGAGATACTGTGATATTTCATCAAGTTTTGAGGTGTCTTTGTGAGGGTGTTCTGCAAATGATTCTGTATATTTTATCTATTATTTTCTAAGAAAATTACATATTTAGCCTTTAAACGAAGGTGGCAGATGGTTGTTATACTGATGCGGAAAGCTTCTGGTAGCAGTGCTATCATGGTAGACCCCCCCTACAGCATTGGTGGGTCTAAAAGCTTACATTACAGTAAATGTGCCAAAAAGCAGGTACAGAGATCTTGCAAGGGCAAAAAATGTCCGCTCGCGCGCTACACGCGCTCTCGCATCGTCTGTATCTCTGCCCACTATTCTTTCAGTAGCCCACCCTAACCTAACTGGCTAGAACCGGCCCTGTGTACAGGTATGTGTTTATTTAGGAATAAGCGCATCATTGATACAAGTTCAGTATGAGTAAAGGGGGCCCAATGACTGGACCTTTTCAGGGGCCCAGTCATTTGTCTGGGCAGGCCTGCTAGACAGCAGACAGTTTGGTCGGGAATTCAGACGTGTTATGCCAGCAACAGCTAATGTAGCCTTGAGTCTCTACCCCTCAAGTGGAAAATGATAAGCAGGCTACAGAGGCCTGAAAAGGTCTTGGCTGTACAGACCCAGATTATTATTATTTTTTAAATGTATCATCTTCATAGAGTCATTATTTTGAGTAGGTTAGAATATCCCTCTATTGTTTCACAGTTTCTTCTCGCCTTTTCTTATTTTATAACAAGCATAAACACATATTTAATGAGCCCTAACACCAATCCCACACACTAGCACACAGCATCCACTTTTGTTAATAAAGCACAACACAAACCCTATCAAAAACAAGCAATACAGTCCTACCTGGTCCTCACCAACAACTATAATGCAAACTATTGAATGATGAGAAAATGTAAACAACGTACCAGTCCATGAGCCCACTGCTGTCCTAAACAAGTCATCAGCAGAGTTTTCCCTGATCCAGCCGGGCCAAGGAGAACTGTCACCTTTCCTGCACATCCTTGGAGGAAGATCTCTAATGTCACTCTGGAGTCCATAGCCACATAATCCCCATCAAGCTCTGACAGTAAAAAAGTGTACAGCACACATTAAAGGTGAGGTCAGCGATTTTGGAGAATGCTTGTTTAGTTGTCAAGAACCTGTCTGTACTGTGTGTGTGCAGAAATAATATGTGGTCCTAATATACAGCCTAGGTATGTAAGCAAAGGGTATGTAAAAAAAGGGGACCCACCGATCTAGCAACATGCCTTTTAACAGAACCTGTGTATCAACACTGGATTTCATTTTTCACAGCGCACACAGTATGGACAGGGAACGGATCAAAGGGAGATTTTCACTGATTTTGACAAAAAGTGATTTGGACAACAACAAGCATTACCCAGAATTGCTTTTATGTAATGTCCAAGCTGGATCATAGATGCATTGTTTCCAGGTTTAGTGTATTATCACCTGTGTGAATGTGTATGATTGCTGTATGTTTGAGGTGGTGGTCGGAGGGGCCGTTGGCGCTGAATGGCAGCCACGCTTCCGTCAGTCTGCCCCAGGGCAGCTGTGGCTACTCTCGTAGTTTACCACCACCGGTATGACTGTGAACCAATTGAACCAGGAAATGTAAAGCGTCTTTGAGTGCCTAGGCAATAAAGCGCTATATAAAACCTATCAATTATTATTTATCAGTCTTTCTTTTTTCTGAATTTGGTGTACTAAGAAGAGGAAGTCTTACTAACCTGGTGTTCTGCTTCCTCTGTCTGATGGTCCAGGGGTTTGATCAGGTCTGTCCCGGCCTCGGTTCGCGGTTCTTAGACTGACCCAAACATTCTCCAGTAGGACCTCCCTTACCAGGCTCTCACTGAGTCGCTCCCACCTCTTCTCCAGTAAACTCCTCACTGCATCTATGTAGTGCTCCCAGTGATCTGTGGGTGAAATACATAATAGAAAAAACTGCATACAGGAGGCTGTATCTGTGGCATAACATAATTTGTCTTGGTCAGATGCAAAGATTCAACGCACAAGTTTTTAGCATGCCTCTTCCAACAAGGCCATGTGGTCTTTTTGCACTTAGTCAACTACATATCCATGTCTAATTAACACACACACACACACACACTGAAAATTATTTTAAAATACTGAATTTAAATTTGAATTAATTTTAAACAAAAGTTCCAGCAAAAGAAACATGATTATTTAATTTGCATCTAACACATAGTACATTCAATTTAGTACACTTGTTTGGGTTGAGCCTTAAACATGAGCGCGGTGTTACACCCGGTAATGTTACACTCGTAGAAACATATCAAAGATGGCTACTTTAATCCCACAGTTAATACATCACTCACTGATGTATGACCACTGTGAAATGAAAACCTCTTTTGGCTTTTACTATCTGTTACTTTACACAGTGTTCAAACTCAGTAAGGAATGTTATGGCTACATCTTACTCTCACTGTGGCAATAAGAACTTATTGTATGAGAACAGGACAGTAGAGTTTTCAGATGGAATACTGTCATTTTAATGATAGTTCCTCACCGAGAGCATTCACCAAAAATGTTTTTACCCCACTTTCATGTAATGTACGAAATGTGAGATGTAGAGGCTGCCAGCCCCACCGCCTAGGCCCTAGACTTTACAATGTTCTGTCAAACTCTGAAACAACTGTTCTTCTTGGCTTTATACATTTTTTTTACATTGTTTTATGTTAAAGTTTTTAAAAGTTAAAAATAAATTTAAAAAAAACTATTGCCATGTAAGATTTATGACAAGTCATGTTATCAGTTTTACAGCTACATTAATAAGGTATGCTTTCTTTGGGGAAAATGTTTTTTTTTGGCAGCTGTTGGAGACTTTTTTGTGGTCAGTTGGAAAAATTGGCAGCAAGGCTGACTTTGCCACACTGTATCAAATTACAGCCATAGACTTTAACCAGTGAATGGCCATTTGCCACGTGGTTAGATTGTGCAGGCGAATCTAGCTTCAGTATTACAAAGTTAAAGTGCATGCGCATGTGCGTTTGTGTAGGTAATGTATGTGTGTGTGTTTGTTCTACCAATCCGTGGGCGTTTGTTGAGCTGCTGCATTGATGGGGGTAGCGGCGTCTTTTCAACCTTTACACTGGAACTGGCACAAGCATCTACCATGCAGAAAAAAACACAAACTAAATATACAGTAGGCCTACATAAAGAATACTGGAAAATGTCAGAAAACAAGTCTACTGCTATCAAGTGCACTGCAGGAATTTCACAAATGCTGCTTGGTTACTATTCGGCCTTAGCTTTTACTTTCTAAATCATTTGGAGATTCTGGGGATTCCCAAAGTGAAACAAAAGACCAAAGTCACAAGATTTACTGAGTACATCTGATCGTTTCTGTACAAACTGATGCCTCTCCCGTCAGCTGACTTTCATTTTCACTTTTCCACTTCAGTCTGTCAATCATGTTATATCTGCTAAGACAAATTATAATAATAATAATAATAATAATAATAATAATAATAATAATAATAATAATAATAATAATAATAATAATAATAATAATAATAATAATGTTGTATTAATTCAACATATTATAACTCATGCATGCCAGTGCGGCCAGGTACAAAGTCATTTTATATGTCCTCTTAACATTTGCACATACACTCTCATACACCCTCTCACTCACACTCACACACACACACACACACACACACACACACACACACACACACACACACACACACACACACACACACACACACACACACACACACACACAGTGTCATAAACTTATGTTTCTCAAAGACACTGGTTCTGCAGCTGTATGTCCTCTACTGAACAAATTGATCTGTTTTACTAGAAGGCTATGCGCCTTAATTATAATTCAGTGCAGTGAACTGAAGAATATTTAGAGCATCTACATTTACAAACAAGTTAATTAAAAATAAAAACATTATGGTCGTCAAAAACATTGAATGGTTATAATTGACAGTGATTCAACAAAAGTTAAACATGAACAAATATATTTTAGTTCTTCAAAATGAAAAACAAATTGAGACTTTTTACTGACAAACCAACTAAGTACATCCACTAGCATTTAATAGAAATGATCATTTCATTTATCATATTGACATTGACAGTGAGAATATGAACCACGAACTGACTCTGACAGTAGTAAAACCAGCATATGCTGTGTGTAATAAAGCACTCCACCATTTACAGTTTAGTACTGTGTCGAAGGCAATGTTAAAACAGAGCACACTAACTCTGAAAGACATTAAACAGTAAAATTCTGCTTAGAGAAACAGCACCCAAATACCTTATTTAACTAAAATAAGCTAAAAAGATGCTGCAAAAGTAAACTAAAAACGCTTATTTGTTGTGTTCAAATTGGTCACATTGAATATTCTGACTGGGCTCTTTTTGATTCTATTGTGGTGCCTTGATTAGGGCAGCCCAAATGACTTCATACAGAAAACTCCTGCAGAAACACACCACAGTTAGTGCTGCAACAGACGGTGCTTTCCATAAGTTATCACAGGCACACACAGACTAAAACTCGTAAAGTCATATACAGCCACAGTTTAGACCTTGTCCAATTTTTTTTAAATTACCCTTAAGTTTAGTATTAGTTTGATAGTTTATCATTTTGTGGACAGTCCCCTTTAATTAACTGTACAGCAAAAGTGGCTACATGGTTAATATCCAGCTGTAGTCCCCGGCCAGTTATTAATACCCTAAAATACATTGGTTAAAAAATAAATAGATTACATTACATTTATAATTACAGCAAGCCTATGCACAATGGAGAAATACAAGCATATCGCCAAAACAAGCAAGTAGCACAGATGATGAAAAGTCATCAGTGTATGCAATAAAAACAACATTATGTGTGTATGAAACTAAACACTAATAACTTGTTGAAATGACAATTTTTGCTGTGTTTTACAGCACCTGACTACTGTGAGTGAGTTTGGACTGTTGGGGATAAGGATGCTGTCACAAAACAAACTGCAAAACCCTCAATATGAGCTTTCAAGCCAAGGACCAGCATCACTTGTGAGAATTTATAACATCGTTGTGTACTCACTGTTTGCATATCCAGCCACTGACAGGAGCCTCGACTCCAGGCGCATCGGGATGTTCTCACACAAAAGACACACCCTTTCAAGGAAGCAGCGGCAATCTGCAGCATTGGCCTCCTTGAAATACTCCAACAAGTCTTGGATGTGTTCGGTTCCCGTTGCTGCACAAGTGGCCAGACGGTTGTGGTTCCACCCAGCACCACTGGGAACCATTTGGCATAGCTTCATTATGACAGTGGGCGACTGATTTCTCAGGATGTGGAACAGTTCTGAGGATTCCTGAGCCAAGATGGAGTTCACGTTCTCTTCGTCAGGGTCAACCTCCTCATCCATGGTCAGACTCCATCGGCTGGTAGGCAATCATGAACACAAGCTCACATGTAAAAGTCTGCACAAAGACTCACAACTTCAGCTGATGAACTTGAAGCATCTGCAACAGAAATCATACCTTACACAGTTTATACCATTAACTAAGCATTAACTAACAGTTAATCACTATACCCTTTTTTCAAGGTGTTACCGCAAACCCCTTTCCACACTCACATCTCAGAGGGCTAATGACCACTCAAGTCATCATCTTACACACACAAAAAAGTTACATTTTGTGAATGCAGGGGAGTGGACAAGTCAATTCCATGTGCAGGAGCTAGATTTATCTTATCATTCAAAGATGCCAATATCTTACCACGCTGCAGTTGGCTGAAGTTCTGATTTGGCAGTTAAGGGGAAACCTTAGGGGAAACTTAATATACAGTTTTGATCAACTGAAACTCCATGTGATTGCTCCTTTTAAGCCCCTATTTATCCACTTTATTTGGACTAGATTATTCCAGAGTCTCTAAACCTAGAAAAAAAAACAGTGAAATCAATTTTTTGCATTTTCACAAAGATCCAGTTAAGTATCTGATACTGTGTTATAAATAATTTTAAGACTCTCTGAGATAATATAATTACAAATATGTGGTCATATATCGACTTAAAAGGTGCAAATAAAAAGGAGGATAAGACTGAGATCCGTTAGCTGAACTTCCCTTTACTTTCCCCAGAATTTTCATATCAAATGCTGGGAATCAGAAGCTAAATTCAGCTTCATCAACTTCTTGAAGGAACCTATATTTCACACACAGTACATGGATTGAAATCCTATAGTGCCTGTAAGGTCCCCCTGCTCAAGAAGGGACATGTACAGAACCGTCTGAAGTTTGCCAATGAACACCTGAACGACTCAGAGAATGCTTGGGAGAAGGTGATGTGGTCAAATTAGAACAAAATCAAGTTATTTAGTATCATAGTGCCTCGCCATGCTTGGAGGAAGAGGAATTCTGACTATAACCCCAAGAACACCATCCCCAAAGATAAACACGGACGTTGAAGCATTATGCTTTGAGGGTGTTTCTCTTCTAAGGGGACAGGTGGACTTCACTGCATCGAGGGAACTATGGATGGGGCCATGTACCATGAAATACTGTGTGAGGTCGCGGATGGGTCTTCCAGCACGTCAATGACCCTAAAAATACAGCAAAGGCAACAAAGGAGTGGCTCAAGAAGAAGCACATTAAGGTCATGGAGTGGCATAGCCATTCTCCGGACCTTAATCCAATAGATCTGTGGAGGGAACTGAAGCTCAAGCTACAGCCTCGAAACCTTAAAGAATACTGGAGAGGATCTGCAAAGAGGAGTGGTCCAAATATCCTCCTGAGATGTGTGCAAACCTGGTCATATACAAGACACGTCTGACCTCTGTACTTGCCAACAAGGGTTTCTCCACCAAGTACTAAGCAATGTTTTGATAGGGGATCAAATACTTATTTCACTCAATGAAATTAAAAATAATTTCTATCTTTTTTTATATGTTTTTCTGGATTTTCTTTTTGATATTCTGTCTATCACTGTTAAAATAAACCTAGCATTAAAATGATAGACCGTTAATTTAATTGTAAGTGAGCAAACTTACAAAATCAGTGAGGGATCAAATACTTATTTCCTCCACTGTACGTAAGCCTATCTCCCATATGCTAGAACGGTGAGGGCTTGTGCGCAAAATGTTTTAAAGCAGGTTTTGCATGTCATTGGCTCGTGCGCACGTCTTGTGGCCTTCACTTGTTTTAGGTTTATTATGCCTTCAATGGAAAATAAAATGCACACTGGCAAATAGGGTGCTCTTCTTCTCTTCATATCATCCAGCATGTCCTAAAACAACTGAGGTTATTTAAGGTAACGAGCATCGCTTTGTGATGAGTCTGTTAGTTCTACACGCCGACTGGAGGCTGCACTAAGCGCTGCAGTTTCTATGCGTAAAACAATTAGGCTCTCAAACTGAAAATATATAAAATACGCACTTACCAACAACTTTTGTCGTAGACTGCACGTCTGCAGCCATGAAGTCTATTATTTTAAAACGAAACCGAAGGAGAGAGTTGGGTATGGGTATGGGCGAGAGTTTTGGTTTCGTTTTTGTGCAGATACTCCTGGAGACAGACAGCTACCGCGGGTGCATTGGCAGCACATATGTTTAATCAACTGTCTTTCATTGAAACAATGTGGGATTGGGGCGGGAGGTAACTTGTCTTCAGAAAAGTGTGTTCAGATCACACATGATGAGCCCAGCTAACAGGACGAGACAGATGTCCTCTGATCACATGAAACAAGCGCACAGAGCACATTGCAAAGCATCTTGACCATATATTCCATTATGACTCCCCCTACATGTAAGATATAGGTGAAACTCGAAAAATTAGAATATCGTGCAAAAGTTAATTTATTTCAGTAGCCTAATTCAACCTAAATGGTGAAACTAATATATTATATAGACTCATTACATTCAAAGTGAGATATTTCAAGCCTTTATTTGTTATAATTGTGATTATTATGGCTTACAGCTTATGAAAACCCCAAATTTAAAATCTCAGAAAATTAGAATATTACATAAAATCAATAAAAAAATGATTTTAAATACAGAAATGTCGGCCCTCTAGAAAGTATAATCATGCATATGTACTAAGTACTTGGTTTGGGCCCCTTTTGCACAAATGATTGCCTAAATGCGGTGTGGCATGGATGCTATCAGTCTGTGGCACTGCTGAGGTGTTATGGAAGCCCAGGTTGCTTTGATAGTGGCCTTCAGCTCGTCTGTATTGTTGGGTCTGGTGTGTATCATCTTCCTCTTGACAATAGTCCATAGTTTCTCTATTGGGTTCAGGTCAGGAGAGTTGTCTGGCCAATCAACACAGTAATACCATGGTCAGTCAACCAGTTACTTGTGGTTTTGGCACTGTGGACAGGTGTCAAGTCTTGCTGGAAAAAGTAATTCAGCATCTCCATAAAGCTTGTCAACAGACAGAAGCATGAAGTGCTCTAAAATCTCCTGGTAGACAGCTGTGGTGACTTTGGACTTGATAACACAGTGGACCAACACCATCAGATGACATGGTGCCTCAAATCATCACTGACTGTTGAAACTTGACACTGGTCTTCAAGCCCCTTGGATTTTGTGCCCCTCCACTCTTCCTCTAGACTGTGGAACCTTGATTTCCAAATGAAATGCAACATTTAATTTGGATCAGTGATGATTTGAGGTATCATGTCATCTGCTGCTGTTGGTCCACTGTGTTATCAAGTCCAAAGTCACCACAGCCATCTACCAGAAGATTTTAGAGCACTTCATGCTTCTGTCTGTTGACAAGCTTTATGGAGATGACAATTTCCATTTCCTGCTAGACTTGGCACCTGCCCACGATACCATAAACCACTGGTAACTGGTTGACTGACCATGGTATTACTCTGCATGAATGGCCAGACAACTCTCCTGACCTGAACTCCATAGAGAAACTATGGACTATTGTCAAGAGGAAGATGATACACACCAGACCCAACAATACAGACGAGCTGAAGGCCACATCAAAGCAACCTGGGCTTCCATAACACCTCAGCAGTGCCACAGGCTGATAGCATCCATGCCACGCCGCATTTAGGCAATAATTCATGCAAAAGGGGCCCAAACCAAGTACTTAGTACATATGCATGATTATACTTTCTAGAGGGCCGACATTTCTGTATTTAAAATCCTTTTTTTATTGATTTTATGTAATATTCTAATTTTCTGAGATTTTGAATTTGGGGTTTTTATAAACTGTAAGCCATAATAATCACAATTATAAAAAATAAAGGCTTCACATATCTCACTTTGTATGTAATGAGTCTGTATAAGATATTATTTTCACCTATAAAGTTACTGAAATAAATGAACTTTTGCACGATATTCTAATTTTTCGAGTTTCACCTGTATATGTGACTATAATACAACCCCAATTCCGAAAAAGTTGGGACGTTATATAAAGTGTGAATAAAACCGAATGTCATCATTTCCTAATCCCTTTCGATGTGTATTCAATAAATAACAGAACAAAAGCAGCTATGTGTTTAAACTGATAAACTATATAGTTTTTTGTAAATGTGTATCAAATTTTAACTTTGGTGCCTGCAACACACTCCAAAAGAGTTGGGACAGGGGCATGTTTACCATTGCTCACATCACCCTTTCTTTTATTAACTATGAGTAAGCGTTTTGGAATTGAGGATATTAATTGTTGACATTTTGAAAGCAAAATTATTTCCCATTCTTACTTGAAATAACATTTCAGTTGCTCAACATTCCGGGGTCTCCATTGTGATATGTTGTGTAATAAATGTTTTCAATGGGAGACAGGTATGGACTGCAGACAGGCCAGTCTAGTACCCTCACTCTGTTCCTATGAAGCCAAGCTGTATAAAAAATTGCAGAATGTGGCTCTGAATTGTCTTGCTGAAATAAGAAGGGACGTCGCTGAAATAGACGTTCTCTGGATGGCAGCTTGTTGCTCCAAAACCTGTTTGTACTTTTCAGCATTCATTGTTCCTTCATAGATGTGCAAGTTACCCATGCCATGGGCACTAACCCACCACCATACCCTCACAAACGCTGGCTTTTCAACTTTTCATGGGTAACAATCTGGATGGTCATTTTCCTCTGGAGCCCACGGGACAAAAAGTCCATGATTTACAAAAACGCCAAGAAATGTAGACTCGCCAGACCACATCACACTGTTCCACTTTGCATCAGTCCATCTGAGATGAGCCCAGGCCCAGAGAGGTCTGCGGAAAAATAGTGGATGTTGTTGATAAATGGCTTTCACTTTGCATGGTGGAGTTTATCTTGCATTTGTAGTTGTAGCGGCAATGGTTTTCTGCAGTGTTCCATGGCCTGTGTAGTGATATCCTTTATAAAATCATGTTCTTGTTTAATGCAGTGCCACCGTAGGTCATGGGCATTACATTAAAATGTTGGACCTTGCCCCTTACTTGCAGAGATTTCTACGATTCTCCAAGTATTTTTGATTAAATAATGGATTGTAGAGGGGATGTTGTTTTTAAACTGTTGGACTATTTTCCTCTGAAGTTATACACAATGTGTCAGGATTGTACCAAAATGGCAGGCCAGAACCCAATAGCACGACAACAAACAGTTCAGGTATTGCAACAAAGTTTAATAAGGAATCAAACCAGGTGGTAGCGAGGCAACAAGTCCAAGAGGGGCAGGCAAAGGGATAATCCGAAATCCAAAAAGGCTGGGTCAAAACACGAATAGGCGGGCAGGTAAACAGGCAGGAATTCAGAATGGCTGGAGAGCAATGTAACACAAAGACAATCTGGCAGGGAACTGAGGGAATGAACCGGTATATATACTGTGGGGCTAATGGCTGATGGGGAGCAGGTGAGTGTGGTTAGACCAGGTGGAAGTAATCAGCAGGGAGTGCAGAGCAGGGGGGAGTGGCCGGGTCTGAAATGACAAGAGAGTAAATATGGGAACAGACAAGTGACAAAAAACTAAATTGTGGCTGAAGTAGTGACAGTGTCACTACTTCAGCCACAATTTAGTTTTTAGCCCCACAGTATATATACCGGTTCATTCCCTCAGTTCCCTGCCAGATTGTCTTTGTGTTACATTGCTCTCCAGCCATTCTGAATTCCTGCCTGTTTACCTGCCCGCCTATTCGTGTTTTGACCCAGCCTTTTTGGATTTCGGATTATCCCTTTGCCTGCCCCTCTTGGACTTGTTGCCTCGCTACCACCTGGTTTGATTCCTTATTAAACTTTGTTGCAATACCTGAACTGTTTGTTGTCGTGCTATTGGGTTCTGGCCTGCCATTTTGGTACAATCCTGACGGTACAATCTGGCCAAAAGATGAACCCAGCCGACACAAAGGCTCTTAAGGAAGAAGTGGCAGCACAAGGTGCCCCCCTACACCAGCATTCGAGACAGTTCACCGCTATGGAAGTGGCTTTCCAGGAAGCTTCGGAACGCCACAATCAGCATTTTGAGGTTCTGAGCGGCCAGCTCCAGCAGCTCACGCTGGACAGCCAGACCCCAGCGGTTCAACCACCCACCAGCCCTCCTGTCCCTGCTGTCTCCCGGCCAGAGCCCCGCTTAAGTGCTCTAGAGCGCTTTTCTGGAGCTCCAGATACCTGTCGCTCCTTTCTGACTCTGTGCTCATTGACTTTTGAACTACAACCTCTCACATATCCCACGGAGAGGTCGAGAGTGGCTTTCATGATCACCCAGCTTACTGGGCGGGCCCGGAACTGGGGTGCCGCCGAGTGGGAGAAGCAGTCGGCTCTCTGTTCTTCTGTGGCTGCCTTCTCTGAGGGTCTTCGGAAGGTGTTTGATCATGCTACCCCTGGTCGAGAGGCTGCTCGGGGTCTGTTTAACCTGGCTCAGGGGAGCCGGAGAGTGACTGATTATTCCATCGAGTTCCGGACTATCGCTGCAGAGAGTGACTGGAACTCTTCCTCCCTGGCTGACGCCTTTTACAACGGACTTTCTGATGCCATCAAGGACGAGCTGGCGGCCCGGGATCCTCCAGGGGATTTGGACGTTCTCATCGCCACCGCTATCCGCATCGATGGACGTATCCAGGAGAGGAGACGAGAGAAGGTACTGACCAGCACTTCCCGTAGCCTTCCACGTCTTCCAGTTTCACCTTCCACTTCAACGGGTTTTCCTACCGCTGCTGCCTCTAGTGACCCAGTTGAACCCATGCAGCTGGGCAGGACCAGGCTGTCAGCTGCTGAACGACAATGGCGCCAAAGGGAGAACTGTTGCATGTACTGTGGAGAGGGAGGCCATTACGTGTCATCCTGTCCAGTAAAAGACAGGGCTCACCAGGAATCCAGAGGGCGCTGGTGAGCCGCATCAAGAACTTTGAAGGTCCCTCTCGAGCACTACTTCATGCCCAGCTCAACTTTAATGGTCTGTCCCATACTGTCGCTGTCCTCATTGACTCGGGAGCTGACACCAACCTTCTGGATCAGGGCCTTGCCATGCAGCTGGGTATTAACCAGGAACCCTTGGCCGAGCCTATTGAGGCTACTGCTCTCGATGGGCGCCTCCTCTGCACTGTAACCCATCGCACAGTTCCTATTCATCTGGGCATATCAGGTAACCACACTGAATCACTAACCTTTCACCTGATTAATGCACCTCAGCAGCCAGTGGTCTTGGGGTATCCTTGGTTAATTAAACATAATCCACACATTGACTGGAGAACCGGTTCCATTCTACAATGGAGTGATCAATGTCTTGCGGTCTGTCTGAAATCTGCCTTGTTACCTGCCTGCAGCACCCCTTCTTCTAATGAATTCCCAGATCTCTCAGGTGTCCCGTCGGAGTACTACGACTTAAAGGAGGTGTTTAACAAGGTACGGGCCACCTCTCTTCCCCCACACCGCCCGTATGATTGTGCCATTGACCTCCTCCCTGGCTCATCCCCACCCAGGGGGAGGCTCTACTCTCTGTCAGCCCCGGAGACCAGGACCATGGACGAATACATAAACAACTCACTGGCAGCAGGCCTCATCCGTCCCTCTTCATCACCTGCTGGAGCAGGGTTTTTCTTCGTAGGTAAGAAGGACAAATCCCTCCGGCCCTGCATCGATTACCGCGGTCTGAATGATGTCACCATTAAGAACAGGTACCCCCTCCCACTCATCTCTTCTGCATTTGAACTTTTGCAAGGGGCCACTGTGTTTACCAAGCTTGATCTCAGGAATGCCTATCACCTAGTTCGCATTCGGGAGGGGGATGAGTGGAAGACGGCGTTCAATACCCCTAGGGGCCACTACGAGTACCTGGTAATGCCTTTCGGACTCACAAATGCTCCTGCAGTATTCCAAGCCTTAGTGAATGATGTGCTCCGGGATTTTCTCAATGTATTTGTGTTTGTTTATCTTGATGACATCCTCATCTTCTCCAAGTCCGAACAGGACCATGTGCAGCATGTCCGCAGGGTTCTCCAGAGACTCCTAGAGAACCAGCTGTTCGTGAAGGTCGAGAAGTCCGAGTTCCATGCCACTGAGGTGTCGTTCCTGGGATACATAATTGCAGTCGGAAGTATTCACATGGATCCCACCAAGATTAAAGCGGTGGTGGATTGGCCGGTCCCCACCACTCGTAAGAAGCTTCAACAATTTCTGGGGTTTGCCAATTTCTATCGTAGGTTTATCCGCAACTATAGTTCTGTAGCAGCTCCCCTGACAGCCCTCACCTCCCAAAAGGTAGCCTTCCAATGGTCCCCTGCTGCAGGAAGGGTGTTCAGTGAGTTAAGGTCACGGTTCTCTTCTGCTCCCATCCTCATCCTACCAGATCCAGAACGCCAGTTTGTCGTTGAGGTGGATGCGTCAGACTCCGGGGTGGGGGCAGTCCTGTCTCAGCGGTCAGGTAAAGACCAAAAGTTACATCCATGTGCCTTTTTCTCCCGCAAATTGTCCCCAGCGGAGAGAAATTATGACGTTGGTAACCGGGAGCTATTGGCGGTTAAGATGGCTCTCGAGGAGTGGAGGCACTGGTTGGAGGGGGCGAAGAATCCGTTTGTGGTGTGGACGGACCACAAAAACTTGGAGTACATCCGGTCAGCCAAACGGTTGAACTCCCGTCAGGCCAGGTGGGCGTTGTTCTTTAATCGTTTTGATTTTACCCTGTCTTATCGCCCAGGTTCTAGGAACGTCAAACCAGATGCCCTGTCCCGTCAGTTCCAATCCGAACATGTTCCCACACATCCTGAGAGCATCCTCCCCACTAAGATGGTCATCGGCGCAGTTACCTGGGACATTGTGGACAAGGTAAAACGGGCCCAGGCCGACCACCCGGCCCCCAGTGCTTGCCCTGATAATCGTCTGTATGTGCCTGTGAATCTCCGCTCTCAGGTCCTCCAGTGGGGACATTCTTCTCGCCTTGCCTGTCATCCAGGGGTTAGGCGCACTCTAGCCCTGCTGAAGCAACGGTTCTGGTGGGCTACCATGGAAGAGGACGCCAAGGAGTTCATCGCTGCTTGCTGTGTTTGCTCCCAGCACAAGATCGCTCGCCATGCCCCTGCGGGCCTTCTTCAGCCACTGCCTGTTCCTCATCGTCCGTGGTCCCACATCTCGATCGACTTCGTCACCGGACTGCCTCCCTCCGAGGGTAACACCACTATTCTTACTATTGTGGACAGATTTTCTAAATCTGCTCAGTTTGTTCCGTTGCCCAAGTTACCATCTGCCAAGGAAACAGCTGAAATTATGTTGCATCATGTTTTCCGTCTGCACGGCCTTCCCTGTGACATTGTCTCCGACCGGGGGCCGCAGTTCACTTCTCGTTTCTGGACAGAGTTTTGTCAGCTGTTGGGGGCCACGGTCAGCTTATCCTCGGGTTTCCATCCTCAATCCAACGGCCAGACTGAGCGGATGAACCAGGAGATGGAGACTGCCTTGCGCTGCATCACATCCCAGAACCCGTCCTCCTGGTCCAAGCAGCTCCTATGGGTGGAGTATGCTCACAACACACTTCCAAGTTCAGCAACAGGTCTTTCCCCCTTCCAGTGCTCTCGAGGATATCAACCTCCATTGTTCCCTGAGCAGGAGCGAGAGGCCAGTGTCCCGTCTGTCCAGGCGTTCGTCCAGCGATGTCGGCGCACCTGGGTGCGGGCCCGTGCTGCTCTCCTGCGCTCGTCCGACCGATACCAGAGATATGCCAATCGCCGTCGGACCCCTGCACCCGGTTACACTCCGGGTCAGAAGGTTTGGTTGTCTACACGGGACCTTCCGCTCCGGGTGGAGTCTAGGAAGTTGGCTCCCAGGTTTGTGGGTCCGTTCTCCATCAATAAAGTCATCAATCCTGCTGCAGTCCGTCTCCGTCTTCCTCGCTCCATGAGGATCCATCCCACCTTCCATGTATCCAAGATCAAACCCGTTAAAGAGTCCCAGCTCCAGCCCTCCTCCAGACCCCCGCCGCCCCCCCAGCTCATTGATGGAGGGCCTGCCTACTCGGTTCATCGTCTCATCAGGTCGCGACGACGGGGAAGGGGTTTCCAATACTTGGTTGATTGGGAGGGTTATGGCCCTGAGGAGCGCTCGTGGGTCCCGGCTCGCCACATCCTGGACCCCGACCTCATCACCACATTCCATAGGGACCATCCTGATCAGCCTGGTGGGACGTCAGGAGCCGTCCCTTGAGGGGGGGGTTCTGTCACTACTTCAGCCACAATTTAGTTTTTTGTCACTGGTCTGTTCCCATATTAACTCTCTTGTCATTTCAGACCCGGCCACTCCCCCCTGCTCTGCACTCCCTGCTGATTACTTCCACCTGGTCTAACCACACTCACCTGCTCCCCATCAGCTATTAGCCCCACAGTATATATACCGGTTCATTCCCTCAGTTCCCTGCCAGATTGTCTTTGTGTTACATTGCTCTCCAGCCATTCTGAATTCCTGCCTGTTTACCTGCCCGCCTATTCGTGTTTTGACCCAGCCTTTTTGGATTTTGGATTATCCCTTTGCCTGCCCCTCTTGGACTTGTTGCCTCGCTACCACCTGGTTTGATTCCTTATTAAACTTTGTTGCAATACCTGAACTGTTTGTTGTCGTGCTATTGGGTTCTGGCCTGCCATTTTGGTACAATCCTGACAGACACAATGTTTTTTAAACATTCTACTGCTTTGTCAATCTTTCAATGCCCCTGTCCCAACTTTTTTGGAAACATGTTGCTGGCATCAAATTCAGAATAATCATATAGCCTACTGTATTTAGAAAAACAATGAAATCAATAGGGTGAAACGTAAAATATTTAGCCTTTTTATTGTTTTTAACTCGATTGTATGTGAAAAAGGATTAACAAATGATCACATTCTGTTTTATATATGTTTTACATAACATCCCAACTTTTTGGGAATTGGGGTTGTATATAGTGTATATATACACTCACCGGCCACTTTATTAGGTACGCCTGTTCAATTGCTGGTTAACACAAATAGCTAATCAGCCAATCACATGGCAGCGACTAGGTCAAGACAACTTGCTGAAGTTCAAAGCGAGCTACAGAATAGGGTCTTTGAACGTGGCTTGGTTGATGGTGGTCCAGATGGGCTGGTCTGATTATTTCAGAAACTGCTGATCAAATTATCCAGTGAGCCGCAGATGTGCGGATGAAAATGCCTTGTTGATGTCAGAGATCAGAGGAGAATGGGCGGACTGATTCAGGTGATAGAAAGGCAACAGTAACTCAAATAACCACTCGTTACAACCATGGTATGCAGAATACGATCTCTGAATGCACAACACGTCCAACCCTTAAGCAGATGGGCTACAGCAGCAGAAGACTCCACTGGATGCTAAGAACAGGAAACTGAGGCTAAAATTCGTACATGCTCACCAAAACTGGACAATAGAAGATTAGAAAAACGTTGCCTGGTCGGATGAGTCACGATTTCAGTCGCGACATTCAGATGGCAGGGTCAGAATTTGGCGTAAACAACATGAAAGCATGGATTCATCCTGCCTTGTATCAACGGTTCAGGCTGGTGATGGTGGTGTAATGGTGTGGGTGATTTTTCTTGGCACACGTTGGGCCCCTTAATACCGATTGAGCATTGTTTAAACGCCACAGCCTACCTGAGTAATGTTGCTGACCATGTCCATCCCTTTATGACCACAGTGTACCCATCTTCTTATGGCTACTTCCAGCAGGATAATGCACCATGTCACAAAGCTCTCTCTCTCTCTTTCTCTCATAACTTCTGTATCCTCCCCTCAGCCAGGTTTCTACATGAAATAAAATTAGGAACTACTAGGGCTGAATTTAGAACCACAAAAAAAATAAGCAGACTAAATGATGTACGTATGTCTATGGTCTATCTCCCACTACAGACAGCGCGGGTGCGCACAGATTATGCCGACTCGCCGAATATTGACACAAACACACAAAAGAGGAAAAAAGGCAGGCATGGCTACATTGCTAACTACTGTAGTCACCCACTTAAACAATAATGCACTGACACAGCGCAGAATAACCTAAGATGTCTTCATACCTTCATGTTTATTTGCCCGAAGCATCCAATAACACATTCATAGAGCCCTCTGCCCTTTCCCCTGCTTCTTTATTTACTCTTTAATCCCGTGCGGGCCGTGTCCACAAGCTACAGGTGCAGCTGGGTTATCGTCTCGCCCCTTTTGCACCAGGTCAAAAGGGCACTATAGAAGCGCGATTAATCTGCGTCAATTTGACAGCCCTTGGTGGAACTAGAGATTTGCATCATGGATGTGCAGCCGTCACATCTGCAGCAACTGCTTGATGCTATCATGTCACTCTGGACAAAAACCTCTGAGGAATGTTTCCAACACCTTGTTGGAAGTATGCCACGAAGAGTTAATGCTATTCTGAAGGCCAAAGGGTGTCCAGTCCGGTACTCCTTCAAAAATATACACAAGCGCCACAAGAAAAGTGATTTTTCAGGTAAAAGTCAACCAAAACATTACAACAATACAACGTTAATTTCCTTTCCTGTTGGCATGTAGAAAATCTAACTTAAAGTCCATACTTTATTGATTCTGCATTCAAATTAATAAAAAATTAAAGGTTACATGTTGCCTTGTTTGTCTTCTTCACGTTATATTCTGTTTTGTTCAAAATATCTTACCCCTCCTTATGAGAACAAGAAATATACATTTCTCATTCTCCTAAGATTAAGGAATGTATAACAAAAAGTTGCAAAATATTCGCTTTTCCTCAACGATAGCTAAATCTACTGAGAGTTCCAATATAAAGATGTAATAACCCAGAATGGACAGTTTTTACAAACACAAAATAACAGAACAGTCAAAGATAATTATACCAGTGACACAGAGTTATTCACTCAGTACAGTAAGT
The DNA here is from genome assembly GCF_949987685.1 of Ammodytes marinus. Lineage (NCBI taxonomy): Eukaryota > Metazoa > Chordata > Actinopteri > Uranoscopiformes > Ammodytidae > Ammodytes > Ammodytes marinus. The sequence goes on along the minus strand of NC_137234.1, from coordinate 32,308,725 downwards.
GCAAAATCTAGTACGTTGTTTTCATCAGAAATAAGGAGAGCACAAGATTTTCAGAGCTATTCAATTATGATGGTATTTAGAGCTAACAAGAGGGATAAAAGAGATGTCAGTGATGAAGAAGACAAAGTCGACTAAGGTTTCAGTTGGGCAATCACTCCACTGTCCTGGAACAACCACAACAGCTGCCAATGAAATACAAGCATGACGGCAGGATTTTCTTCAGGAGATGATGTTGAGTCAGATCAGCAGGCCATGCCACTTTGCTATCGGCTGGCGAACTGAGCGCATCATTAAGCTCCAATGCTCGTCTTCTGAATTATTTTCTTTTCCCACAGTTAACTGTCCGATCAGATGTTTGGTTGATTTCCTAGTCGTGTGGGTCTCATACACGGAAACCAAAATTTTACACTTCTCCAGAGGAAAGTTTGGCAGGGAGAACATGAGGACTTCGTTGAAGACAGTCACCAAGCAGCGGGCCACTGCAGAGGTTTTTTGGTACCTCAACTTGCACTGGTTGTACTGCAGACTGATTCTGGCATACAGAGCTGTACACAGAAAAGGTAGCTTTTTAACTACATGTTATAAACTGTATGCGTTTTGCGTATTTTATGACAGTGTTTGTTTTTACCTGCATCTGAGCATATTCCAGTGACGACAGTTGTGATCTTTAGTAGTCCAACCTCAAGCCTCTGAGAAGTGGGAAGAAACTTTAAAGACAGAAGCACCCCTCCAACAAGATCCTGTCCACAAATTGAGATCATCTTCAACACAATATGTAGGACATAAAAATTATGGTGACACTTTTTGCCAGGGGCGTGCACAGGTAGACCCTAAGTGGTGCTTGCCCTTTGCCCCCTGGACCAATCAAGTGCCCTTTTTAATTTTTTTTTACAGTGTATGTTAACCATGCTGACCTGACCATATATAAATACTCGACGATTAAAAGTGTGCAATAATAATGCCACAATTCATTTATAATAAAATAAAATATATATATATATTTTTTTTTACTGGCTCAATATAGGCCTCTTTGAAGGCCCCGAACAATGTTATATTAAAAGAATCTTCCTGGGGGGGCATACGGAGATCAGCAGTACGGCAGTGCGGCAGTACATTTTTGTTATTTTTTAAATAACATTGTTCAGGGCTACTTAGATCAGGGGCCTATATTGAGCCAGTAAAAAAGAAAAAAGAGGACTTCAAATAAAGAAGGATTTTTCTTTCTGTTTTTTGGTAATTCTGTGTCTCCAAATTATTCCATAAAATAGAACTAAAAAGCTTACATAGGACACAATTGATTTAGCCTCAGTTTACATCTTTAAGTGCACTAGATTGATGAATTTTACTTTAAAATGTTCAAATTTTTCTTCCCGGACCCCCCTAGTAGGTCCAGGGTCCCCACCCCAGTTTCCCATATTCCTGTGAGAAAAACTCAGAGACTTGGCTCAGAGATTCCCAAGTGCCTGCAGAAGAAGTAGCCTTATGCCTTGTTGTTATGCTGCACAACGTGCCCTTATTTTGTACTGAGCACCTGCCCCCCAAAATGTCTGTGCACGCCACTGCTTTTTGCAGGTCACTTGAAACAATAAACACAACGTTAAAGAATTAATTGCAACGGTTCACTTAAATGATTTTAAACCACTAAATGGTTTTAATCAAATATACTAGAACTGAAACAATTCGGGGAAGTACAAAAAAAGAAAGAAAGAAAGAAAGAAAGAAAGAAAGAAAGAAAGAAAGAAAGAAAGAAAGAAAGAAAGAAAGAAAGAAAGAAAGAGTTTTCCTGTTTTATAACCATGTTATATTTCTATCATTACTTTTGCTATATTTCTTTTATACATGTTGGTGATATTATAATCAAACCCTACATTACTTATTAAAGTGTAAGTGTATGAATGTCATTCCTTAATAAAATTAGAAAACAACTTGCATTGCATTTGTGTGTATGTATAAATGATCTTCTATTGTACCTTCTGGGGTATCTGCAGGTCTTCTTGCAGCTCCAGAGGGTAGGAGAGTTTGAGTTGCCCAAGAGGAACCCTCACTTCTCCCAGTACCGTGTGTCTGGAGAATTTATCGAAGTCCCTCACCTGAAATGCAAACGTACATATGACAGATGGACAGTTTATTGCAAGAAAGCACACAAAACATTTATTTTTCTCTGCTTGCATGTTATTTTTTGAAGCCAAAATACTGAGAGTGAGAGATGGGTTAGTGCACGGCAGGACCTCCATCCTGAGGGTGATGTGACGAAACTCCTGATCCTCTTGCAGAGTACAGCTGAACTGGTCTCCAAATAAAGGGTTACAGCTGCCTTTCACAATGCGAGTCCTCCACTCTTGTAGCACTGTCCACAGGACAGGTGGCACCCCTTCGCCCTAAGAGGGTCACAGCAGTAATTAAGCATTAAAGTTAAAAAAAGTTGTAGGGGAGAGTGGCCTAAGTTGTGCCGGTGGGGAAGTTGTGCCACCCCTTGTTTCTAGAAAACCGTGGAAGAAATTAAAAATGTGACCACATATTTAAGAAGAGCCATCCATTTGACTCATCCTGTCAAGAATGGAGACACAAGGAATAAGATTAAAGCACATTTAAGCTAAAAAAAAGTGTTTTGCCTTTCAAAGTAAAATTTCCATGATCAAGGTTTTTTGATTATTGTGTCCGAACAATTATAGACAAGATTGAAAACATTTGACATTTGAGCCTTGATTTAAAGGCAGAAATGGAGGGGGAATCACATTTGTCAGGTGGCAGTCACAAGCACGGAGCAACTAGTGCAAAGTACATTTCTGAGAGTTGTGCCAGTGGCATGGCTGTATACGCTGGTCACCAAAAAGAAAGTGATTGTCTACAGTAGCTCAGAAGAGACTGACATCTCCATTCCACTTAACGACACAACTGATGAGAGTTCAGATGGCCAGAAAGATGATAATGGTGACTTTGTTATTGTGAGCTTTGCAGGCAAAACCACCTAGATCTGCTAGTTCTTGTTTAAGAAAATTGAACTTCAATCTTTGTAAAATATTTACTTTATTTACTTTAAATAAACCTTAAATAAGTAATTGTCTTGTGGATTTGTCTTGCATTACAGTTTATGAGATATATATCAATGGCACAATTTACCACATGGTATTCTCTCTTGTGGCACAACTTACACCACAAGACAACTTTTTTTCCGAAAGCTATATTTCTTAAACAGTTTATTCCAGATCCAAAGTTGTTATTGCCAGTGATGCATAGCATCCTGAAATATATGTACATATTTGAGTTGGAGACATAACTGTCAAGGCCTCACTTTAAAATCACTTTGAGTAAAAAGTGGCACAACTTAGGCCACTCTCCCCTATATTTTCCCAAATAAGATGCTGTGGATCTGTGAACTATTCATGGTTGGTAGAAATACTGTACGTGGCAACTAACATAAACACAAGTACCTCCCCATCCTTATAGCCCTCCACCTCAACTCCCTCGGAACCTGCCCACATGAGGCTCAGCTTTACAAATGGCTGGAGGCTGCGCTTTTGGCTCTGCTCCAGAAGCCCCTCCACCTGCAAGACGGTGACCACCAGACGGGACAGCAGCTGGTCATAATAGAGGGAGAAACGTAGCGATCCATCGACCTGGCATAAGAAGGTATGTTAGAAAAGACACCAAGCATGTAACGCTGCTGTTGATATTCTGCCTCAGAGACAAAGAAGACGGTCTATGTCACATTCCCCTGACCCTTCCTGTAGCCACCGTGAGGCTGGCAACATTATCATACGTTGAGTAAAATATCTCAATAACTAATGAGTTGGTTGGTATATTCAAGACCCCTATTAGATCAATTCTAGATCCCATGATGTTTCCTCTGGCGCCCCCATCTGGTTGGGGTTTACACTAGTCCAATACTTTACAGACTTTTGGTTTATGACCCAATACCTTCAAAACTGATAATGTTCCTACCAACCTCAGTGGAAGTCTGTGTTTAGCTCAAATCAGCTTATATTATCAAGCTAAAAAGCTAAACCAAGATGGGGAAATTGGTAAATATAACTTGCTCATCATCAGTAATTCATTGTTGTCATTGTGAGCACAACATTTACTTTGATGTAAGCGTAAAATCACAGCTTTGCCTAAGTACAATGAAAATAAATAAATAACAAATTGGAGTTGCATGATTGTCACTTTAAAACAGGATCGTACGGTAATGGCTATCACCTTTCTAATGTTGGCCGTCTCAGCCATGTCTCCATCTGATCCTGAGGAGGGAAATAAACCTTGAGACAGACAGCGACTCAGCCTGTGGACCTCTGTGCTGACATCCTCCACCTAGGCAGCATGCAGACAAGCAATTGCTATCAGTGGTTATTCGACTACAAACTACAACAGTACCAGGTTTTATTTGACAACTATCACATTTTTTAATCCCTGAAAAATACTTTGTTTGTATGGCAGCATGATGCTCCAAAAACTGTATGTACGTTTTAGCATTAATGACGCCTTCACAGATGTGCAAGTAGGGTTGCAAAATTTCGGGAATTTTCAAAGTTGGAAACTTTCCATGGGAATTAATGGGAATTTATGGGAATTAACAGGAATTTTGGGAATTAACAGGAATTTACTAAATTTAAAGCAGCCCAAATGCCCTAAATCCTTCTAACTATGTTATTTCAGTCCTGGCAAATGTTCTAGACTGTAAAAAGCAGTTTTTTCAACTAAGTTTTATAATATTTATTAACATTTAACTTAAAATCAGATTTTCTTTAAAGCTTATTGAGACACCCAACTTGATATCATATTTAGCTTTTTACTAGACTAGGTTTACAGAGGCTTAAACAGTGATTTTAAATATAGGTGGAGAAAATATATTTTAGCATAATCTTGACTAAAACAACCAGATTTCATGCAAGTACACTTGGCAAGTTGCACATAGCACACATCCTACTGCAGGGGTACTGAGGCCACGCCCCCTACATGCACTTTGCATTCCTCCATCACATGGGGGGCAATTTACTTAATTTATTGAATGGGTTGGGTCAGACAGTCAGATGAGTTATATCTTACTCAACATTCATCTTTTTGTTGTTCAGTGAAATTATTGATTGTTCATAAAATAATCAAAACTTGATAAAGTTCTACTTACAAATAAATCTGTTCAAATGTAATGTTTTTTAATTGTATTAGTTTGCATGGATGTCTGTCTATGACAAAACATAATGTTTATATGTTTAGATTTATGTTTGGATGTGAAAGAAAATCATTTAAATGACCGCCATTTAGTTAATTCCTATAATTCCCAATTTTGAATATTCCCAAAATCCCCGAGCAAAAGTTCCTGTGGAAAGTTTCCGGAAATTTACCAGAAACTTTCCACCCCTTTGCAACCCTATGTGCAAGTAACCCATGCCATTGGCACTTATCCACCTCCATACCATCACAGACGCTGGCTTTTCAATTGGCTTTGGCTTTGTATTGATCACAATCTGGATGGTCCGTTTCCTCTGGAGCTCAGAGAATACCACGTTCATGATAAACAATAGCAATTTGAAATGTAGACTCGTCAGACCACAGCACACTTCTCCACTTTGTGTCATTCCATCTATGAGCCCAGGCCCAGAGAAGTCTGCAGCATTTGTACGTAGATGTTGTTGATATATGGCTTTCACTTTGCATGGTAGAGTCTTAACTTGCATTTGTGGATGTACTGATGGACTGTGTTTACCGAAAATGGTTTTCATGGTGTTCCATGGTCCAGGTAGTGATATCCTTTATAAAATCATATCATATTTTTAATGCAGTGCCACCAGAGGTCATGGGCATTCAATTTAAATGTTTGACCTTGTTTGACCTTGCCCCTTTCAGGCAGAGATTTCTCCGGATTCTCTAAATCTTTAATTATATTATGTATTGTAGATGGTGAAATCCTTAAAAACTTTGTAGGAATGTGTTTTTAACTTGTTGGACAATTTTATTTTGCAGTTCTTCCCAAGATGGTGAGCCTCACCCCATAATTGCTTGTGAAGACTGAATCTTTACAGGATGCACCTTTAATATCCATTCATGAATATATCCCCTTTACCAGTTAACATGTTTATGTGAGTAATGTTCCAAACAAGTATTTTTTGAACATTCTACAGATTTCCCAATCTTTTAATGTCCCTGTTTCAACTTTTTTTAATTGTGTTGCTGGCATCAAATTCAGAATAAGCATATATTTACAAAAAACAATGAAATAGATAGGGCAAAACAAAACAGATTGCCTTTGTATTGTTTTAAATTTGATTGTATGTCAAAAAGGATTTACAAATGATCACATTCTGTTTTACATATTTTATTTTAGTTTTTTACACAGCGTCCCAACTTTTTGGGAATTGGGGTTGTATAAATATGTAGGCTTGTTAACCTTTCTATGCATAGACAAGGTTTCCTATTTGTTACATCTATGCAGACATTAAATTAAAAGGTAATAATACAAATTTGAGCAACACATTTGAGGAACTTAAGGGGTACACTAGTGACCCGAGGCTAAGACTACCTCTTTTTTGGTCATTAGTTGCTTTTAAATTGTAACTTTAAAGAATTAATTAATTAAAATGTGAAAATCAGGTGTTTAATAATAATAATAATAATAATAATCTCAAAAATCCTCAATTTCCACGGGGCCCCGAGCGCCACTTTTATGTCCCCATCAATTCGAAATTCAAACCTTCACCCTTATGTAGACCAACCTGTCTCGTCTGCAGATATAAAGTGCATATCAAGATTAAAATCTACACTAAAGCTCCCCTCTATGAACTAGTATATCAAGTCATCGTGCATAGTGTTTGACACCCTGTTGTACTTATTCCAGGATTTAGAAATTAACACCAAGTGTATCTACATTTATCAAAATTATTAGCTTGATCCTGTGTACATTTTGTAGCTGTCATACCTGAAAATGTCCTGCATGTCCATCAATGCTCTCCTTTTGATCTTCTCTACCATACTTCATAAAGATTTTTTTTTACTTAAATTGTCCATCATTCTTTATCGAAAACATTTCTAAGCCTACACCATCACATTTGTAATAAATTTGCTATCATAAACTATACATAACCCAAAATTGTTTAAATTCAGGACTCAATGAAAAGCCTGTCATGCATGCAAAGGGATCAGTATCGGTAGATGGTATAGCCTACATGACTGGCATACAATTGGATTTCCCTTGCTTTCACATATTGCACTGAACTTAAAATACATTTCCTCTTACCCTAGTACTTGGATGTCCTGAGTAGTTTCCCGCCCTGGTTGACTTCTCTTCTGAGTACTGCAGATCACCGTTTACGACTGGGCAATTCAGACAAGTTTGCATTTTTCGTTACTACTTTCTTGGTCACTCAGCATTATCAGAATGTGCCGTACCCGTTGGAATTGTAATCCTACCGCTACTCACCATCTTGCTGTGTGTATGTGGTGGTTGTCTGTGTGCAGCATCTGAAGACCTGCCATGCCAAGATGCCCAGCGCTAACAGAAGAAGACAGACCGAGATGCCCAGTATGCAGTACTTGACAGAGTCTGGAAACGGCATCCTCAGCTCTCCAGCAGCGGAGAGCAGCCCTACAAGGGCTGGAGAGTCGATCAATATCATCATGACTCGCCACCTCCATGTGCCCTATACATAGCTGTGCAACACAGTAGGACAGATCGCATTAACTTTAGATTATAGAACTTGGACATATGGACATAATAGACCCTTTCACAGACAGCCACATTATAGACTCAGCCTTTGCACAGCAACCGAAGATTTCTGCTTGGATAACTACAGTACAGTATTTGGTCAGCCTGGAGAGATAGTAGCTGGAATTAGCAGTGGTGAAAATCAGCCAATGTATTTGTACTAGCTAGCATATGTAGGCCTATGTTTGAATTATAACTGCACATCACAGCTTTGTACATTGCCCTGATTCAGAACAGTCCCACAAATGGACATTTCCAATAATCAATCAATACCCAATTAATCATCAGAAAAGTAATGAGGACAAAAGCGGATCATGCTCGTTTACCAACCAGTTGCTTTGGAAGTCTTCCTTTCAAGTTGTTGACTGTAACTATGCATCCCAACTGGCAGGACTTAAAAAATAAAACTAAGCAATTATGCAAAGGTTTTGAAGATATCATTGTAAACTTAACATATTTGGGATTTGGGTTGCTGCTACAAAAACAATTCAAAAGCACTTTTCACAATGTTCATATTTTTGGTGCTAAACAAAATGAATATATAATGAACAGAATAACTGACCATGAAAAGATTAGGAGCTGAAACTTCTTTGGGTTAATTCAGGAAAAAGTCCCAGAAGTAAAGAGTAGCATTACAGATACATAAATAAAAACATTCAACAGTGAAAGTGGATCCAGATCAGAAGGAAATTCTCCAATATACATTAAGTACTAGTAAATACTATGGACATGTCACAGCAGTAAAAACACAGTTAAGTAATCAAACGAATGATGGCTGAATTCCATGATGTAGCTGCTTCAGTTACATGGTCCTGTATGGTTAATGCTGGCTCACTAGGACAGTGTCAGGGTTCAATAAGAAACTAAATGTAATTAGTTACACGTGTGCTTTAAGAACACAGCGCTTAACTGACCTCTGTTGAAAAGTAGATCAACTTGTAAATGTCAAGATTTGGGAAAAGGGAAAAATGTTTACTCAAAATAACCTTTTGTATAATTTAAAATATTTTTCAACACAAGCTAAAAGATTCAGTTGTTATTCCTAAGTTTACGTACCTGCTCTGCACCCACTTGAAATATGCCACTTTGAAAAATGATCAGGTCAAAATGTCCGTGTGCCTACTAACTTCTGGAACATACTTTAATTGTCGGCTTATTCTTTGAGGCAAAGAAAAACCAGCAGAGCAGTGGCATGGTAAGATACACATGAGTATCTCCCACCAGAGGCAGTTTAGTCAAATAGCACTTGTACTGCTCACAGTTCATGCAAAACAGGATGTACGCAAGGAAAAACCTACAAAGTAATTCCTACAATTGAAACAAAGAGTTGGCACCACACACTTCAAGGATTCAGCTGTAAAGTCTAAAAACTGGTGAATGGCAAAGACAAAAGGCTATTGCACTCGTAGGCACAAATTCCATTGCATCTTTCCACTTGATCCTATAGTAATTTTAACATGAAAGACAAGCAAATATTTACCTGTAGCAAATAAATTATGATAACTCAAATCATCATTTTGGTCAGGAATAAAGGCATCTTTCTGTGCTATGAATCCATGTTGAGCTCAGAAACAAAAGAACTCCTTGAGCAAGAGAAATTCAAAGCAGCACGTTATCATCTAACTGTTACTCCTGTTGTTGGCACTCTAGGTGCACTCCCCTCTCTCTCTCTCTCCACACTCACATACACAGCACATTACTTTCTGCACACCATTCTGGGCAAACTGGTTCGATTAGATTCAAATGACATTGCACGGAGCTCAACATGACCTGACCATCTCTCTCTCTCTCTCTCTCTCTCTCTCTCTCTCTCTCACACACACACACACACACACACACACACACACATTCCTCTGCAGGCCTGTTAAGTTCGGAAAACTTTTACAAACAAAAAATAAGGGATTAAAACATGTGTGACATCATTGCACTTGTGCATATAATTGTGAAAAGGCATCGCCCTATCGAAAGGTAGACCAAGAGCTGCTGCAGTTTTGCAATGACCCTGCCCAAGGATATTTTACTCTACTATATACACAACCAACAACATTTCTGATGCATTTATTAGTAAGAATCACATCCAATAACTAGTTCCTTGATGCGAAATGACACATTCCATATGGTCAGTTGCATGTTTAACTCAAGAACTGCTCTGACCGATGGCAGCTCTGCTTTATCATCCCACTGTTTCCAAACCAGCTGTAGCTACAGGTGCTGTAAACGGAAAAATGATAAGGCACACTCAACTCTCTTCACTCAACAGGTTCATGACTGAGAATGACATTTGTCCTAAAAGCTTTGCATTGCCGATATTATCTTGCAGACTGGAAACCTATTGTTTGGCCAGCTAAAAGACAGAGACGCACAATGAGAAGGAGGAAATAGCTAAAAATACACCTCCTACACATACTTTCGAGCAAGCCTGGTGAAAGATAGTTACACAATACCCAAAACTTGCCATTCCAAAAATGAGGTAGAACTTTTTTTGACTTCCTTGTTGGACACTGTTCATCCTGTGTCCTAGGAGGAAGAATATCCTACTAAAACTACAAAACAAGATCATAAACTATTCACACCGTTCATGACCAAAGCAACTCTACGGCATATATGTTTATATCTCATTAATCATCTCTTTTACCGGAAGGTAAAATCAAACGCTCAAAACAGCAACAATCTGATAAATATTAAGTATATCATTTACAGTTCCGCAAAAAAAAAATCTTAAATCTTCATCCCTACATTATTTAATAGAAATGCTCTTAATGACACTATTCTTATTGTGAATTTGGTAGAAATGTTGTCAGTAGTTTATAGTATAAAACTAAAATGTTAATTCTACTCAAACGTATGGCTATGAATAGAATAAAAAGAGACACTGAACATTTGGAGTGGTCTCTTAATTTTTTCCATAGCTGAAACTTTTTAAAACAGTATTAGTATATTTGATTTTTTTATTGTAAACATAGAATTCGAAGAACCACCTCAGGTAAATCATTTCACTTTGAACATCCATACACAAAAATGTAAACCATGTACACATTTCTGAGAGACAAGAACCTTCTGGTGAACAAACAACATGCCCCTTCCCAAACACACACATGTGAATTTAAAGAACAATTAAAGCTAAATGACTTGGGTGATTGTCCCATATTCAGGTAGCCCAGTGTCTCAACAAAGCTCTAAGCAGAAATATGTGATATATGATATACAATATATGCTTTGTATTTATACCAGAAGCTATAGCTCCCTTAAGATTTTACACACTGCACTCAAGAGACTTGGATACATTCATGTTTGCATAACTGAAATTGATCATTGACTAAACAATCAATCATTACGATCTGCTAGTAGTGCTTATAATCATCCTACTCATTACTGTGATAATCAGGGTTACCAAGGCAACATATCTCCTGTAAAGTTTAGAAATGAGCCATGATCCTTTTCAGTCAATCCACCAATCACAGAGAACATAGACGAAACGCTCTCCTCCGGACTCAGTGAAGCCTGGAAAGAGGCAAATGAGACGTAATAAATACAAACATTCTATTCACACAGGCCTCTTAGAAATGTTGATGACCCTTAAACACATCAAGGACACTAAGATACAATTTAAAGCAGCTCTTGAATGTCAAAATACGTTCATCACCACCCAACGTAGGTTATACTTGAATCAGATCTTTTCTCCAAAACATTATTTTCTCACTAATGAAATTCTTATTCAGGCAGCGTAGGCCCCTTACCTCAGAACCCCCCATGTCAGTGCGGACCCAGCCAGGGTGTATAGCCATACAGAGAATCCCATCAGGCTCCAGGTCTACAGCCATGCAGCGGCTCATCATGTTTAGAGCACTCTGCAAAGACAAGGAGAAGCAAGTTGCAATGCAAAAATATGCAAAACCAAAAAACACAGCATGTTATAGGCCAGGGCTATTCAATAGGCGGCCCGCGGAATATTTACTGGCCCCCGCCTTGACTACCGACCAACCCCCCCCCCCCCCCAAAAAAAAAAAAAATATATATATATTTTTTTTTGTGGTGCACAATTAATGTACTAGCACGTGCGATGTGTGCTTTTGCATGGTCATAACTGCGCGAAAGGCCGTGATCTGCAGTAAATAAATGTGCACATGTGTCTCCAAGCGTTTCTCTATCAGCTGCTCTGTGTATGCAGCTTTGCGGGCGCGATTGTACCGCAGTGTAAGTGTATGGTTCATTATTTGTATTTAGTGTGTCTGCATAATATTGCACCAGTAGAACTTTGCATGTTTGCACAAAATTTGTACCTTCACATAGCAAACAAAATTGCACAACTGTAAAGTCAGTGTCTGTAGTTTTTTTGTATTCAAATAAGCAGTTGTTTATTTCTGTACTGTGCATTGGCATCTTCGAGCAAAATACAGCCAAAATGTTTGCCTCCCATGACCCTGGACAGTGACCCCTTGACAAACATATTTTGGGGGGGAAACACTGTAATGTGTTGCACTTAGAGTAGCCTACATTTATTGCACTCTTAGTAAACCTACCTAGGCCTACCTGTATTTTGATAAGCTGTTGCACTTAGAGTACATTTATTTCTATGTATTTTGATAAACTGTTGCACTTAGAGTACATTTATTTCTATGTATTTTGATAAGCTGTTGAAGAGTTAACCTATTGTGTTTTCCTGAACTGATAAGATTGTTAAACACTTAAACAACAGGCAGCCTATGTTAATCAAATAGGGATTTTTTTTATAAGCTGGTGAACTCTATTTGATAAAATAAAGACAATATATGCACTCCTTGGTATGTCGTTGTAGTGTTTTACAGTATATGTAGCTATTGATGTGATGCTCATCAATTTTAGGCATTTTTTTCTGGCCCCTCATTTTGGATCATTTCCACCAACCGGCCCCCATTCAAAACTAATTGAATAGCCCTGTTATAGGCTATGAGGGACTCTCACATTTTTACCTCAAATCTATTTTTGCAAAATGTTTGGATCAGAAAAGCCCTTTGACTTCACTTTCCTTCTTTTACCAAGTCAATAATGCAATACCCAGACATTTGAAAAAGGACAATCTGTAAGTCTTGTACTTTTTATTCATAGTATAGACTCGCAAACACATTTGTCCCCAGATAACAATACCTTGGACGCCCTGTAGGGGTACCATTTGAAGTTGTTGGCCTGTTTCCCCCAGTTGAGCTCCACAGAGCCCAGGGCAGAGCTTATGTTAATGACTGCTGCCCTATGAATGCCCATGCTCCCTTCGCCACCTGGTGCTCCTCTGGATGCAGCTCGCTTCAACAGAGGCTGAAAGGCCTGGTCGGGACAGAAGAGAAAAAAACATACATTAATGAGGCTGGTATTAACCTACGATAAAGGCTTTTCTTGAGATGGAGCTATCTATCAGTAAGTTGAAAATGAAGCCAGACTTTAATTACATTAGAGCAGGGGTTCTCAACCTTCTGCAAGCTGGGCCCCCCCAAAGCTGGGTCATTGCAGTTGGGCCCCCCCACCGACCCTGACAACCCCCCCCCCCCCACACACACCACCCTACACAGATAGATAGATAGATAGATAGATAGATAGATAGATAGATAGATAGATAGATAGATAGATAGATAGATAGATAGATAGATAGATAGATAGATAGATAGATAATCTATTATTGTTATTATCACAAGGGCTAGGCCAGTGGCGCAAAATGCTCAAAATGCTACCTGCGATTAATGTGCTGTGCAGCCTGAACGCGGAGTTGTGTGTGTCTCAGTGGCGATTCCAGGAAATTTTTACTGGGGGTGGCCAAGGTGGGCTACAGAGCTAGAGTGGGGAGGCCATCGCACCCCTGAATGAATAGCATGTGATATGCTGTACAACCAATTCAAAGATGATTTATAATCCCAAATGCCCAAATCATGTTAGTATCCATTGTAATGTTTGTCAGAAAACTAAACCCCTGAAGGGGGGTCTGGGGGCATCCCCCCCAGAAGATTTTTTTGTGTTTTTAACATGTAATCTAAGCATTCTGGTGCATTCTGGCGAAGATAATAAAGGAAAAAGTCAATATTTATTTCAGTTCAGATGAATAGTAAAATTAGCAAGACAACATAACTTGCTAGCAGCCAGATGCCTAACAACTGGACAGAGGGACGGATGACAACTAGCTTTTGACCAAATATCTTGCTAAAAAAATAAACCTTTATTTATGAAAGTCTGCCCTTGCTAAGAACATGTTACACATGCTAACTACAAACTTAATTTTTTTTATTCAGATTTCAAAAATCTGCTGGGACACGTGCCCATACACATGCATGGGTGGCACGCATGTCACAAGCACACTTGTGCTGTTTTCAAGACCTTTGCTGACCAGAGACCAGTTCTAGTGGCCACAGTCCTACCATTAATTCAGTACTTGAAAATTGCAAACTGATCTCATATCAGTGGATTGGAGTGTTTGTGTGATGAACTTGGCAACTACCTATCAAAAAAAGTTAAGAAAGAAAACAAAATACATATCATCTCTGAACTAGGCTAGGTATCAGGAAAAAAATTGAGTGGTTGAGAACCACTGCATTAGAGCTTCACAAATCTAAAAATGTTGTCACTAGTGTGAAAAGTATTACAATTTTACTTTATAATTTTAATACAAAGTAAAAAAAAACGTTATATACAATATAACTAAACAAAAACTGAATGTAACACATGTACATAAGGTAGTACACATGGGTTCAATCTAGAGATACATATTTTAGTCACAGTTTAACAACTTTCACACTGTGTACAGGAGAGATCAAATGTTGCCCTCTGGTGGCAGCATGTAAACTTATATTGCACTGTGTTACATTATATTGACTCCTTTACATCAATAGGCCAAATTACAGAAAATAAAATATCCAGTGTAATGCAATACACTTCAACAACATAAATTACATTGTCCAAAATGACTATACAATTGAATCCACACCACTCTGAAACAGGGTCAACAAAATGTTTACATTTACATTACATTTTTTTGACTTGTTGCAGGTCCATTGTAGTAGAGAGTGTTAGTTTTAGTCAGTTGCGCCTGATAAAATAGGAGTAACTCATTCCAATTTTAATGCTGTGATGCCTTGTGTGTTATGCCAGCAGGCTTTTTACAGTAGACTACTACTGAATATTAAAGTACCTATAGTATCGATCTGTATAAATAATTTAGATGTTATTGGTACGGCTTGGTTTTGAAATTTGCAACAAAAAAAGATAACAAAACTAAAAAACTTGAGATTCAGACAGGGCATAATAGGTCTTTAGACGTCACATGTATCTGGCAAATAATGCAGACATGCATTATTTGCATGTCTGCAAATGACTAGTCTGAAAAGGATTACAATTTTACTTTATAATGTTTATAAAATAGGCAATGCAAAAATATGCAAATTGAACATTCTAATCTTCATGAAGGGCGCATTTGTTCCAGGACAGTATGTGCCTGATATAATAGGAGTATCTCAATACAATTTTAATGTGATTCTTCATTAATCCTATAGATTGTCTTTTTGCATATGCATCCTTTAATCAATACCCTTAAATGATTAGGAACACCCACAATGTTCAACTGTACAAAGATCAAGACCTTTTCCACATCAGGAAAGCTGGTTATGTAGTTTCTGCAGCTATTTAATGCTAACTTGGGCTGCAAGTAATTTTATTATTTTCATTATAGAGTAATTTGCTGATTATTTTCTTGATTATTTAAAACCTAAGTTGACGTCTTCAAATGACCTCTTTAGTCCTATCTACAATCCAAAAGCCACAAATGATTACTGGTCCGCTAAACAAGACACACACACACACACACACACACACACACACACACACAAAACACACAAAAGTGAGTAGGTAAAAACATAAAATGTTTTGCATATTTTCAATAATGATATTGCTCAAAGGAAGCTATTATCAAAGTAATTTTAAGAAAGTAATTTTCTGTTCATTTTAATGCTCTGAATTAAAATGATGCCTTAAAATGTGAGTAAAGCATGTTTCATAGTCTCAGCATGCAGAGAGTGGTTGAAGTAGCAGGCTTTTGCTTTACGATTGACTGCTGACTTCTCCCCACCTTTACTCAATCAGGCTGCAGTGTGGCCTTGTATTGTTACAGAGAATGTCCTTAGGTTGGAGCAAACTGGGTGTTACCAAGCATATGCCCTGCTGACATGTTCTTGATCATTGTCTGAATTTTGACGAGCACATGGTGTTACAAAGTAATCCAGCTCTGAGGCAAAGAGAAACCAGGCTTTCAATCATTATTAATGAAATGCAGTCTTCCCTAGTGCATTTTGTGTTGCTTCTGTCTATCAATGTCTACACTTTGTTTAAGTTTGCAGCATTCAGGAAATTAAGCATTCACAGGTCCTGCTCGTTTGGACTTAAAGAGGACCTATGATACTTTTCGACTTTTATGACCTATAAACGTTGTTATAATGATGTATAGTCATGTTTAACCATACTAGCGTATCAAATAATTACATAAATGCATTTCGACGTATTCCCTGCTGACCGTCTGGGGTGGCTATGCAGAGCACTAAACACTATGGCAGCCGGTCGAGAAATAACTTGTTCAAATTTCCGGGTAGTTTGAGTCACGCACCCGGATGTTTCCATGTATGGTAATGCTGCTCAGGCAAGCTTCGGATGCATGCCCCCACCTCCCTGAAAATCTCCCGCTGCTGGAAGGAAGGTAACCAATCACAACGGAGTGGGGTTTGCAGCAGGGGGGGAGGGGCGGAGAAGCTCAAAGCAGTGTGTAGAGAGAGACTGCTGTGCTCGCTAGGGTAAGAGGAAGAGTTTCCCGAAAATCTACATAGTTTTTTGTGATGTGATTCGTGTCAGGTTGCTCTATAGCAGTTTTTAACAAGAAATTAAGACCAGAAAAGTAGTATAATAGGATCTCTTTAACAAAAATTTGTCTTTTTTTCTTTATTATTTCACTATCTGGTGAGAGCTGAAGAACATCCAAACAAAAGCTATTTTTTGTCACAAAGTATGGGTAGCTGATCCCACAACACACAAGGCAACAGGAAGCACAACATGTAATCATAGACATTACCTTGGTGATCATCAGAGGAGCCACAGTATTAGTTTGGAAGTTTTCTATCATCTTCTCTGCAGTTACGGTATGAAAGTCGGCCACCACATTAATCCCTGCATTGTTGATGAGGCAGTTCAGACCCTCCTCTTGTACCAGATGGTCCACCTCTTGTACAGACTTCTCTATACTGTCCTGGTTCACTACATCTAGTAGAAAGAAACATTTACATTGTGAATCACCAAAACAAACAAACAAAAATTAATCAAAACACCCTCTTAAGGAAGAATAATATTACATTTATGAATTTATGAGTTGTGTGTTCCTGTATCTTGTAACAAAAATATCCATGCCATGCATACAAAAGGAATCATGTGCTGAAGGTACAGGATCAATTTGAAAGAAACATTTGTGATGGGTTTAGTAAAGAACTCGAAGGTTATGAACACATATTAGCCTAGGCCTAGCAGCCTATTTTTTTAGATATCGTAACATTATTTGTTCACATAGGCGTACACCAACCATTGATCTTCCTTGTCTTACCCAGAGTGATTATGTGGATGTTGGGATGTTTCTCTGCCAGTTCCTGAAGTTTCTGTGGGTTAAAGACACATTAATCCTGCGTTCCAAATCGCATACTCTTTCTTTTTTCTATCCTACAAACTACATCTGACCATAAAAAGAATAGTGTTAGCATGCAGTAGGCATACAATTTGGACATACTTTTACTTATTTATTTCGTCATAACATTGCACCTTGATCTTGCCTCTTGCTTTTATATCCGTTACATCCCCGGTTGTTTTTATACAGAGGCTCTGTCGATGTGACGTCACTTCGGGTCTGCACTGGATTGTGGGTCGGAATCGCCCAAATAGCATATATTCAACACTAATAATCTCGATTGGATGTAGTAGACATCCGGGTATTTTTAAACATACTAAATTTGAACACAAGAATTGGGACATCCTAAATCTTTTTTCTACCATACTAAATAGCAGAAAGCATGGGTATAGGAATGCAGCCTATGGCCCAATCCCAATGTCCACCGGTACAGACTCACCGTCCCAGGCTGTGTTCGAAACGGCCTACAAACGTCCTACTCAGTTACTAATTTTGACTCAATTTGAGTATGTTGTGGTTGTGTATGCAAGTTTGTGTAGGCGAGAAATGCCTGGATGAGAACTTATATTTTTGTATGGATACTCAACCGCCCCACAATGTATTATGTGTTTTCAAACGACATGGAGGGTTTCTTCTTTTTTATTCTTTATTACAACGACATGGAAGGTGACCGAGAACCATAATCTGTAGAAAAACCTTTTTTTTTTTGGTATTTAGATTCTTCTGGAGGTCCTTACATTGAGAATGTAGACCAAACGTAAAAATAAATTTGTATGAAACACTGTTTTATTTACGAGAGCGGCTCGGTAGCTTGTCGACTGTGAAGTGATTCACGTCAGCTGAGATGCCTCTGTATACTTTAGTGTAAACAGTCCGACGAACCTCGCATACTCTATCGATTGTTAAGTAGACAGTATGTAGTAGGCTACATTTAGTATGTAGTAGGGAGAGGAGGACGTTATCTGAGCTTCTCACACTCAAGCCCTACAGATGACGTCAGTAAGATTACGCGGTTCGTATGAATTCACCTTTAAGGGTACAGTGATTGATGCTTCAGGTAGGACTTTAGGATCTGGGGCCTATTGCATAAAAGTGGAATAAAGATATCCAGGATGATTGATAAAGCCAGCCTTGACAAAGTCTAGCCTGGGCACTTTGGATTAGTCAATTGCATAAACGCCAATCCAGGATGTAAAGGGGACGCTTTGTCAAGCCAGGTGTAAGTAAATCTGTTAAGTGCCAGCCCACAGCTTTCAGGAGTAGACCCAGAGATCGAACACAGATTTACTGATGTAAAAATGGAAAAGACGGCCCATTTTCCCACAATGCCTTGCTAGTTTAAGTCGTAAATCAGGGGGCAGTTCATTTTATACAGTAGATATATTCTCTGCCAACTGATCTCGATGTCCCTGCATTGTTTTATGATAAAATAGTTGACAATGAGCTGTCTGCAGGTGCATTTAAAAAATGGAATATAGGGGACGCCTTTAGCTCAGTTGGTAAGGCGTCCCCCTCCCGGGCCGGGCCCAGCAGCAGACCCGGGTTCGATTCCCACCCGCGGTCATTCTCTGCATGTCACTCCCCTCTCTGCCCCATTTCACCTCTGTCTCTCTGCACTATCAAATAAAGCATAAAAATGCCCAAAAATATCTTTAAAAAAAAAAATAATAATAATAGAATATCATGGAAAATTCATTCAAAAAGTTAAATGAATATGTAAGGCCTTCTTTTGGGATGATTGATTGATCATGGAATAAAAAATCCAGTATCTCAAAATATTACAATATTGCATACAACCAATCAGAAAAAAGGGATTATATTACAGAAATGTCGACCTTCTGAAAATTATGTTTATTCTAGATTAATTTCAGTTAATGTGTAATGAATCTAGAATATATTTAAGTTTCACTTTTTTAATTAAATTACAGAAAAAAGGAAATTTTCATTGATATTTAATTTTGTTTCAGATGCACCTCGATATAGTTATAAGTACAAAGTGAATTTATTTGACCCACATTTGCAACGTCATCTGCCATCGATAATCAATTGTATAAATATAGCCCGCAATATGAACAGATTATCACATAAATTATTATAATTTATATCATTTAATCTTAATCAAATTATAATTAAGTTAATCATAAATGGTTCAGGTTAAATAAATAAAAACTAAGAACTATTTAACTAAATAACAATGCAGTCTTTTATGTGGCACCTTAAAACAGGCTAATGATAATAAAGCAGTACACAGAAGATTAAACACCTTGATTTCAGATCGGAGTGACAGCTGACTGAGCCAATCCTTTACTTGGTGGTTGGGACCCTGTCACTACACGATATGAGGTGCGCGTGCACAGCCCGTTTAGCATGCCGCTTAGCCCAAACATGGACATATAAAGAAAGCCCAAAGTGTTTTGGAGAGCCACAGACTGCACTAAAACAGACTGTAACTCGCTCAATTCTGAACCGATTTTCATGAAATGTAGTTTGTTATGAAGATAGAACAATTAGGCCTAATCATGATTACGTGTTGGAATTAAATTCTGTTACGGGGCCGCTGACCCACGGACTTTGTGTGTTTGTGTGTGTGCTCACGGGGAACTTTAGGGGGGGGGGGGGGTGAGGACGGTGACGTGCGTTGACCATGGACATATAAAGACTGGACTGCGGGCTTTCCAAGATGGCGGCCGTTCGGCGCATGCGGTCCTCATATCGTGCAGTGCAGGCTCCTCAGATCGTCGTGTAGTGACAGACAGACCCCATGGTCGGGACCAGGCTAAACGTATCTTAGTTTTATGCAACAGGCCCCTGGCCTAAGTCATTTGCAAACATCCAGTGAGGGTAACAATCGCACCTCTGTAGTTTAACTTTGAATTTAGTGATAGCCTACTTGATGCACCTTCACCCGTTATCTAGGTCGACTCCGTCTTTCCTCAATGACATAAAAATACATCACTACATGTGGTAGGCCTTATAGTAGTGTGGTAGTTCCAAAGTAAGACTATAGCCCTTGGCCTACTAAATATAGCCTACTTATACGGTGGTGTTTACCTGGGCGCTCGCGGGGTTTCTGGTCGAGGCTATAATCTTGCCAGGTGAGAAAGCCCCACTCGCCAGGCTGTCAACTATCTGCAACCCGAGACCTCGGCTGGCTCCCGTTACCAGCACAGAGCCGCAGTTTTTGAAATTCATTGCCCCACTCATTGCGAATGTTACACTGCAACCTTTTTCCCCGTGACAGGGCTTTGCTAAATATGATGCTGTAGCGCGACTCTCCGGTAGGTGGGGCGATTGCTCCACTCGTCCGAAACACACCAAAGCCTTTACACGGCGGAGATAGTTCAACAGAGGAATACTTCGAAGACGATATCTGAAATACAAAATAACTTATTCTGTAGGCTATGTGTGTTTTAAATTATTAAAAAATATTCTAATTGTTTAATATATAGCCTATGCAAAGACATAACCAAATGCACAATGTGTTTAAGTCCAAAAATGAAACAATTTAAAACAAATCTAAATGTGATTAGGCTATGCCTAGCCTATAGGCCTATCTTTAATTAACACACCACACACATCAATAACATGTGTTTAATGATGACTTTAATGCTAAAATAGCAAGAACTGTGCCAAACTACATTCAGTAGGCTATACCTTTAGTTTCTGTTATATAACATACAATTAGAATTGTGTTCTTTAAAATGTGACAACTCTTGTCAAAATAGAAAAATTGGTCACATTTATTTTTCACATTTTGCATAATGTGTTAGCTACCCTTTTTCATCTTTATTAGATTACTTGACAAAATGAAAGGGGCACTATCAAAAAAAGCAAATGTTGACAATATTAAAATAAATAGACTTTCCTGATCCATTCAATATTCATGGTTAGATAGCCTGGCTTTCATAAATATACATTTTAAAAGAGAGGGAGGATCCACTGTTTGCTTTTGCGTTCAGTTGATTTTCAAACATTGAAGCAAAGATGGAGACCCAGAGATAAGGGTGACAGCACAGCTGATGGAGCTTATGCAGTCTTAGCTCACAGTTTGTTTTTCTGGCAGCCTCCTGATTCCAGATGTTTCTTAAAGCTTCTGGTGCTTGGGAGCAGCAGGTTTCCCTGGTCTGCTTACTTTGGCGCAGAGCACACAGTACAAATTATGGATTGGTCATAGTGCAATGTGTGGTCGGGGCTGCTCTCTCAAAGCTGGACGGTGTTAAACTGGCACACAATAGTGAGGTATTGTCTCTACAGAAAGTTCAGCAGTAAGTTAATAGCTTATAATGCTGCGTGTTTGTCCAGCACAGAGTGCAGATGTACAGAAGACACAGCATGCCAGTTTTCCTAGTTCTGCTGCTACTCCAAAAATGTGCCTATACACCCAGCGAAACCGCAATGACTAATCTGCATGGCCACCAGAATTCATTCAAGACTGGTTTAACATATTACAGGACTTAAAAGCTTTCTGGAAACTACATTGAATATTGTACTATTAAAAACATAGGACCACCCTTAAATTACTTAGCTGAATATATGTATTGAGCTCTTTTATAGTTTACTTCTTAAACTCCATTGTACTGATTAGTGGAGGAAGAGAAAGGTAGTGAATGTATATGACATCAAACTATGATGCAGCCTATAACCTGCCAGTACGTTTACATGCACAGCTATACTCCCATATTAACCCAGTGAAAGGAGAGGTAATTGATATGGTCCTTTTCTTCCTGTCACTGACTGCAGTTAGCAGTCCCTCCCCTCCTTCATTCCTACGTCATTACCACATGAACGCGCAGCCGTCTCTGTCAGATAGTGCCATGATGGAGAGAAGCGAGTCATCATTCAAAGGCACAGAAACCCGCCTCTTTGTGGAGCTCTGTCTCCCAAATTGGATAAAAATGAGCGGGATACTCAAATTTGTATCTGGCAATTACTGCAAAACTGAATGACTGAGACCTGTGTTACGTACTGCCCATAATGTTTATGTGATTGCTGTATGAAAGTGATTTAACACGTATATTAACAAAACAATATCACTTACTTCACCTTTAAGGTCATATTCCGACTAAGACATCACCATGTAAACAGCCGTTCTTGCTCACCTTAATCAGAATAAACTCATGTAAACCATAATCGGATTAGACAGTATTCTGATCTTAATCACATCATTGTGGCATATACACCTTAATCGGAATAAAGATTCCGACCAGAGCTTTTGCTGAATTTTCCGGCATTTGCAGCAGTTTGAGACCTAAGCCCTAAGTTAAACTATACAGTATACCAGAGTATGGACCTTAATCAGAATATGCTGTGCATGTTAACATAGTCAGTGTACTTTTTATTCCAGAGCAACAATGTTGTCCTTCTTCAGTTTGGTGTAGGGCTCTTGATGTTTGTTTTTAAATTATGTTATTTTATTAAGAATGAACATTCTTAAGAAGTGATTATATCATATTACGTCCAGATCAAAGGCCACAGTTGATTTAATTTGTGTAAGATTTACATAAAAAGTGCACTTTAGTCCACCGTAGATTTTCCTGGTGAATGTCCATCATCAGGGCTGCTTTTACCTGCCACTAGGCCCTGGGGCTGAGAGGTTTTGTAGGCCCCCCCCGGGCGGCGGTCTTACAATACAGATGCGTTAAAGCCATGTTAGTCTACACCACAATATCTCTATTGATGAAATACAAAATCACTTAAGGTAACATGTACTTAAACCCCCTCCTGGTCAAGTGACTTTTAATAACCAAACACACATGGTTGGTTACTGTGTTTTTCCAAGTTATTGAAGAGACAGCGGTGGGGACCCAGGACCTTCTAGGGGGGTCCGGGGGCATGCCCCCCCGGAAGAAAAATTTGAACCTTTTAAAGTAAAATGCATCAATCTGGTGCACTTTGAGAAGAAAACTAAGGCTAAATCAACTGTGTCCTATGTGAGCTATTTTCTGAAATCATTTGGAGACACAGAAATACCAAAAAGCAGAAACAAAAATATACAGGTTTAAAAAAATCCAGTCAGTCAGCATTCCAATTTTTTTTTAATAATCCCTTATCCCAAAGCTACTTCTCTCTTTGAATTCTTCATTTTGTTTTTAATGGCTCATCTCAATATAGGCCCTTGATCTGCGTTGCCCCGAACA
The DNA here is from genome assembly GCF_949987685.1 of Ammodytes marinus. Lineage (NCBI taxonomy): Eukaryota > Metazoa > Chordata > Actinopteri > Uranoscopiformes > Ammodytidae > Ammodytes > Ammodytes marinus. The sequence continues at coordinate 32,285,222 of NC_137234.1, read as the reverse complement.
ATGTTATTTAAACAAAAATAACAAAAATGTACTGGTGAATGATAGGCCCCTTGATCTTCGTAGGCCAAAAATAATGTGATTTTTTTTCCTTTTTCTTTACTGGTTCATGATGGGCCCCTGATCTCTCTACGCCCCCCTAAGATCAGGGGCCTATCATGAGCCAGTCAATAATTTATTTAAATGACAATGTGCGGGGCCTTCTTAGATCAGGGGCCTATATTGAGACAGTAAAAAAAAAAAAAAAAAAAAAAATGTTTTTTTTTTTTTTAAGAGGCCCCTGATCCTTGTAGGCCCTGGGGCTTCAGCCCAGGTAAGCCCGTGCATTAAGGCGGCCCTGTCCATCATAGGTTTTTGCATGTGTCACTCTGCTTAAGCAAAATCCAAGGTCAAGCTAAATCAGCAGAGTGAAGCAATAACTTATTAAACATAACACTCTCTGTGTGTCACTATTTGATAGTGAGAGACAGTTTGGGTCACTCAAGGAGGTTTTTCTGCAACAGAAAATGTCAGTATTGATCATTTTATAGCACTTCCTTCACCTGCATCCCTTAATGAACCTCTTTTACATGTTTTTCAAGGAACATCCTATATTTGCTAGTTTGTAAGGAATGAACTTTTACAGACCACTGGGAATGTGAAAGGAATGTGTTCCAATACTGTAGTCACAGAAAACCTGGGTGCTCTTATTTACGTGGGTATGTTAATATGACTCTGGGTCACTGCCACTTTGTTTGGAATATTTTTACCTTCAGCATTAAGCCTTTTCAGTCACATTGGCTGTTGAATGATTATACAATGTAGGGCTTGTAATTATTGTTTTATAATGACTGAATAAATAATTACTACTATTAATACATATGCCTTATTTTTTATTTAAAATAATTAAGGATGGACAGAAATTCTGCTATGGAAGGTGAGTCATGTCAGCTAAGCAGAAAACCTAAATTATTATGATGAAGGGAGCAGTACTCTAGATGAGACAATGCTCCTGCAGACATAAAGACAAAATGTAAATCTTTCATTCGAACTCTCTTCCTGCTGAGATTCGCAACGCAGCCTCTCTGAACATTTTCAAGAACACCCTAAGAACCCATCTGTTCACCACGGCCTTTGGACTACAATATAATCCATCACGTTCCCACTATAAATCCTATTTTTTTCTTTATTTTCCTCATTTGTTTGTTGTTATGTCTGACTTTGCAGAAGGGCCGTGGGTCACTTGAAAGGCGCTAGATAAATTAAAGATATAATAATAATTATTATTTTTATTGTTTATTTTGCAAGCCTGCTATCAATAATGTGAATCATCCAGACACATGGGTGTGTTTTTCTTCTTCTGAGAATTCACCTTTTTTCATATTTTACTGAAAGGAATTGTTATAGATTGTAAAAACTATTATAATAATTTTAGTTGTCAATGCTGCTGTTTAAGTTTGTTGGTATTAACTTGTATCTGGTTATGAATGATGATGTACACAATGCTCAGAAATTAAAGGAAACTATTTTGCTCTGTGGCATGAATAAAAACACTTCGCCCAATTGATTCTGAGGTTGTATCCAGATCGCAAGAAAAAAAGTTTAGTGAATTTGAAAGAGGATTCGTTGTTAAGGCATATAGATGGCATGAGCTTCAGTCACAAAGATGCTTAGCTGTCAAGTGTTTCAACATGAACAGTGACTAAAGATGAGCTGCATTCAGATCTATGGGAAAGACATCAGCAAATAGTCGGAAATTGACTTCCACATTTGATGAGTGTGGTGCTCAGGCATTAATGTCATATAAGGAAATAAAGAAGAGAAACTCTTCATCAGGTTTAATGTCCATGAAAATGACGTGAATCATGAGTTATTCCAATCCTACCTTCAGTTACCAGATCTCAAGCTGATTGAACACCTTTGGAGGTTTTGGACCAACGTGTTAAACTTTGCTCCCCAACAACATGATAAGAAAACTAAAAGAGGGATTTTCTTTTGGAAGAATGGTGTTCATCACTCAAGTAGAGTTCAAGAGACTGAACCCATGCCAAGAAGCACTGAAGCTGTTCTGGCGACACCTTGTGGCCCAACACCTAACTAAGACAATTTATGTTTTTCTTATTTTATTTTATTTTTTTGTCAACCATATGTTCCTGTAGTAGGTGTGTGCACATACTTGTGTATAGTGTGTGCGTGTGCCCGGATGTGTGGGATACACAAGAATCTAGGTTGGAACATCCATTTTCAATCACTTATTTAATTCACATGAGCTATATTTAAAGAGATCATAAATAAAATACCAGGGTTCCTTTCATCAATGAATAAATCATGTCCGTTATCCTCTTATACTCACATTCTCTTCTGTTTCTGCCCTGCACACAACATAGCTTGCTGCCTCCAGTCTTTAATAGTTGGTTTATTACAGGGGGTTAGATGTATGATTAAGTGTGTTTACATGCACAACACCAGTATTCGGTCTACTCAGTTATTCACTTATTTAGTTTGCCTTTGTAATTACTGTTTTTAAAAAACCTGGATATGCTTGCCCCCATTGTGTGGAACCATGAAGACGATCTACAATGTGCTAGTGTTTGATGTCCTGAGGTAAACTCAGAATGTGAGTAAAGGACAGAAAATGGTGCAAATCAGTCAACACATAAATAATGACAAAAAATGATTCCCAATTTAAAATACTTGAACTTCTGAATTCAAGAGTTATATTCATGACTTTACCTTCAAATGCATGTTTTTAAATACAAAGTCCTGTGCCAAAAGATGTTGCACCATACATCATTTTCTAGTAATGCATGATAGCAAGTAATAGAATCAACTGTTCTGGCTACAGGAATAAAGTTAATAGTTCAAATAAGTGGTTAACTGCTTTTGGTGAAAGTCTGTCTTTTGATGTTAGTTTTGAATTATAATCATATAAATCTAGGCATTTGAGATACTCAGATTTATAACTGAAGAACAAAGTTCATCCAGCATCTGTTTCACAACAGTCAGATTTTAAATGTCAAGTCTACTTCCAGATGGTAGCAGAAGGGAGCGCTTGAGACTGCATCCAGGGATTGGAGATGTCTCCTGCCCTTTGCAGTGCTTTTAGTTCAGACTCTTCCTGCAGTCCCATGCACAGTTGATGGTCCCCTAGAAGACAATGTGGGAATTCTTCACAAGTTAGCAGCAACAGAGGATCTTAAGAAGTAACTGTACCTTTCTCCCTGCTGATGCTGAAAGTACAAAACATGGTTGGAACATGTGGAGATGGTTCCTTATTTCCAGGTGACTGACACAATGTTTTTGGGAAAAAAAGCACTAAGGTATCCACAGTTGTCCAATCTCTCAACAACTGCATCTTCAGCAAAGTGCTTAATTAGATGTGCCTCTTTACAAAATCTATCAGCAACTCCATTGTAATGAGAGTTGTAGTAAATTATTCTCACACCAATGCACCCACACCCTCAAGGAATTTTCAAAGCACTCTCCCCTGTTTGAAAGTCTGAAGACAACAGCTGAGTCATCTCTTTTCTTCAATACCAAACAGTAGCCTATTTAAAGATCTCACTTTGTCGAATCCTATATACTTTTGAAGGTGCTGCAGTTCGCTGTCAGCAGAGAAGGACAGACCTGTAGATTGTTGCCTACCTTCTCACAAAGCAGCTGCAGGTGGTAAAATATGTGGAAACTAAAAGCTTCAAAATGATTGTGTGCCCGTTTATGGATGCTAAATGGCAAACATGATTTAAGGTAATACAAAAGCAATAGCCTACAGAATCATAGAATTCTTATAGCTCAGCATTCAAGAGAGCAATCTGTACTGTATATTAGTCGTGCTTTAAACGTAGACTTTGTAACTTCTGAAAGAAGTATCTTTCCTTTGATGACATCGATAGATTACAAAACGCACCCTTGCTCAAGTCAGTACACTCTGGTATGAACATAAGTTTATGGTGGCTTATGTTAGCTAGGGCTAGCCAACTTCAGATTGATATTACTATGTCATTGATAGTATCAAATCAGTGACTTTAAGATTTTACATTATATGCAAAAGTTACACATTCTCACTTTAAGCCGTAAAAATACACAGGGGTTCGTATTTGTTCGATTATTATTGCAATTTTAGTAATAATGCACATTTCCATGTACATCTGTATTTCATAAAAAGATGTAAATGCTTCTGATTAATTGATGTGGGTTTGCACTAGCTTCAGTCAGATGGGAGCTTGTGTGCTTGCTGTATTATTCAGATGGCCTTAAAAGCATGTCAACTCGATTACAGTGGTTTTACGAGAAATAACACATCTTGTCCCACCATCACATCTCGAAGCAGGGAAAGCCTCACACCCCGGATTCATCTGGAAAAGATCAAGGCGCCTGGTATATGACTGTAATTTATGACATATATATTGGGGTGTCAAAATTGATCATTGTAAGGTTAAGGTTTGTAGTTTTATTTTAGGGTTAGGTTTAGGCTTTAATTAATAGGCTCTACATTAATATATCTATTGACATTTCAACCTTTAAGGACAATCAGTTCTTGCGTCATTTCTTTCCAAGTTTGAATTTTAATGTTATCTAAAATAATTACCATATTAAGGGCCTATTTAGCTTCAGTGTTTCATGTTATGGTCAATTACACTTTTCATGGCCGATGCTCTTTAATTAAATGTACTTCCCACAGAACAACCAAATGACAGGAGATAAACTGTGATTCCATTAGAAACTGATTTTAATTGTATGTAAACTGGAACTTTTGGTCAGCTTTTGTTTTTCACAAAAGTTGAGGTTTGCTTCACCAATTCAAAGAAGGGGGAGAAGGAAGAGGACGTTTTTTTCCCACTAGGCTGCCTCATGCCATTGCCAGTCAGTGAAGGCAATCCCTTGCAGTGCATACTCAGCGATATCACTCCACTTGTTTTTTCAGCCATTTCCATTATGCAACCGGGAAAGAGACATCATGCTGCAAATGCAGCTGTCTGAGTCAGTGCTGCAGGGAACTGGCCATTTCATCCAATACACTTGCAGGGAAAGCATTATAACTTTAGGTTGCTCAACACAGACAACAAACATCAATATCAGAGTCTAGTTTTAGTGTTTTTTCTAAACTTAATTTACTCTAGCTTTAAATTAAACACCATCCTACTCTTTGTAATTGCATAGATGGTTAATCCTTTGCCTGTACTGGTGTGTTGTAGGCGAGGGAGCAGTCAAAACCTAGGAAGCCTTGATAAAATAAACACGTTGGTGTACAGAAGGTCAGCACAACTGAAAGCTATCGAGATGTAACTTGGAGTGAATGACACAAATCTGAATGTAGTAGTATGAAGTAGAAATATTGAGACTACAAGGAAGTCCAGGATGTTATCCTTTTCAATGTAATATAAAACCAACACAAGCAGTTTTTCATTGACAAAATCATGCTAATATAATGTAAAACAGCTTTTATCTTAAGACATTTTTATTCATATTTTCAGATACAGTTTCAGCCAAAAAACATGTATTGAAAATGAAAATCATATCAATGGAATGGAACAAGAGGGCTTCAGGACAGATAGAGGTGGGGGAAATCAATACCAGTTCCATCAAAGACTAAAAATTAGATATATTATAACACAGTTTGTCTGTGCATTATGTTTGAATCTATTTTTTATCTTATGCAAAGTTTGAAGAGCGAAGGGTATGGAGCGTCAATGAAGCTGGGTTCAAAGTCCAGGAGTTTTCAACGGGTCTAAAGGTAATTTCTGTGGAATAATGTAGTTTGGGCTTTGTTGTTGTCAGGCACAGCACGGGCGGCAGGGACAGGGATGAGGTCAGAAATAGTTAAAGGCTTGGGGGGACAGTTGAGGAGGTCTCAAACAGGTTGTGGTTAGGGTTGAGAGGTCAGATTGCAGTGCGTTTATCATTCATTCTCAAGTTGTTGGGGAAATTATTGGTGGGAGGGGGTCTGGCACATGCACCTGGTATATGATGCCAGTCAGCTGGAAGTGGGTGTGGCCTGGGGAGAGCAGGGAGGGGCAGGCAGAGAAAATGATGATATACAACAAGAGGGCAGGAAGAGAGGGGTCACACAGTTGGCTCCTTGCAGAGGACGATTTCCAGCTCTCCGCGGTAGAGCTTCCCTCCGTCGGACAGGCTCATGATGCTCTGCTTGTAGGCCGGCAGGTTCTTCAAGTCCATCTCCTGAATGAGAGAAAGGGAGGTGTGACAGATAGAACCAGTTAAGATGAAGAAATCAACTGGGGAAATAAACCAAGAAGAAAAATACTGCTTTGTTTAGATCAAAACTAACATTAAAGCTGTACGTTTTTCAATTTAAAAAATATTTTTTTATATATAATTTTTCCACAATAACCATTCCACTTACAATGAACTGTCACTAGACTAGACTAGTCCTCTTCTCTACAGTTTTGAGTCTCTACTGGATGCCCCCTAAACACGCTTTGGAAAACTTTCGGCTAATTATTTAAACATGGCAGAGCAGTTAATAAAGAGACCACAAAATCCTGTTACATTGTTATATAGTACGGCTTTAAGCAAGCAAAATTCTATAAAGTTAGAATGTTTCAATGTTGAGGTTAATTAACCCTGGGGACCGTAAATCAAACATCTAGTTAGGTGGTTACAAAATGTATGAAAGTAGTTAAAACTGCTGGCCAATTGACCACTTAAGATTAATGTTGCTACAAATGTCAAGCTCTCCCTTTTCGATTCCTAAGATTGTGCCATTGGTTGAAAAACTTTTCACCAATTAACACATCTTGAACTAAGATAATAAACAGTTAAGAAGCTTGAGTCATTTGGTGCACTCAAAATAACTCATCACATGCAGCTTGTTCATTTGGCATTGTCATGACTTCTGACGCCATACAGGCAGAGAATGTAGTATTTTATAAGAGTTTAAAAATAATAAAATATAATTGTTGTTTTTTAGTTCTGTTTTTTTGTTTTTGTCTATGTTCTAAAATATGGGAGGTAAAAAGCTCAGAGCAGCACACATCATAGTGTAGAAATTAGGTTAGTGTTAGTGTGTAGAAATTAGGTTATCAGGTGCCTTACAAAAAGTACATCTCACCATTTTGTTTTTCTGGTAAAGGTCTCGTAGCAGTGCATCCAACTCCTGCTCATCAATGTAGCCATTCCCATCCTAAAAGAAGTTGACAGAAAAAAAAAATGTTTTTCTATCTCTAAACCAATAAGAAAGTACCGGAAGGAAAGAAAGGAAGGAGACTTGAAAAACATAATTGAACAGCAAGTGTTTAAACCACAACTCAACCATATGTAACTGCCCATCACATCTGATTTTGTTATTTTTCATAAAAAAATCAAGCATTTCTTTATTAAAAGATGCTTAGCCTCCTGATTTGCTAGCCCTGCTCTGCCGTTAAGCTTTATTCAATATTTATTGGCAGCCACTGTAAATGCACCTGCCAAATGGCCATTCATGAATGATGATTTGAAAAAACACTTCCTTTTCACAACTCTGTAAAAGGGGTTAGCTGTAAAGTCAATCTGGAGCCACTTTGCTAATGAATGAGTTATGTCCCGCATTAGTGTATTTGGCCCAATTTTCATTTTTAACTTTGGGAGATGCTTATTGATGTAAAGATAGACTGAAATCATAGGTTTTGGGGAAAAAGTGTGGTCATTTTCAGGATGAAAAACCAGTGACTCTGCAGAGAAATACCAAGTAGAAATCAGTCAACAAGCTGCGTGCCACATTTTCAAAGCCTTGCACAGATCGGGGCTGTGGCACTGTGAGCCATGTTAGTGTTCAGATGACCAGCCACACTTTGCCATGCTCACGATCTCTGGGCATCAGTGACAGCAGCTCTCTGTGTTTCAGCTGGAGGGGCTGAGCTCATAACAAAATGATGTAACTAATTACACAGAGAAATGGAAGTTCTCCATTTGCAGAAAGACTAAACGAGTATACCGCAGTGGCTCCTTTCATAATTGAACATTCAACCCTGTCCTCTGCAAGGGAGCTAGAACGATTGCTAGCCTTCAGTCAAATCCGAGACATCAACATGCACGCAATGGCACTGTGCTAAAAACACTGTACACTTTAGTTCAAAGGGAGAATTATACAATGTCAGTTACACTGGGACAACTGCTACAAATTTCACAAAGCCAAAAAAATGCTGTTTTGTGTTTGGTGCCAGAATCTTTTGGAGGAAGTAAACTAGGCTAAACAGGGGCTGGGTCCAGACTAGTATGTAGAGCGAAATCAAATCGCCGGTAGACTTGGCTGGGTTCACCCAGGCTGCAAGTGTCAGGAAGTGGCTGTGTCAATGCTATAAATAGGTTTCAAGTGAAATATTGTAGTAATATCCAAATATGCACACATTGAGTACAACATTCGCAAAAATGGATTCAGCATTATAAAAGCTAAAATAATGGCTGGTAGGCTACCTCAGAATACCAAAATCACAATATGCCATAAAGTGGCAGCTCTCTCCCCTGTAACTCTGCTCTGTTCGCTCCCGCCTTGCATCATATCGCTCCATGTAGTCCCAATTCGATTCCAATGCTAATGTGGAAAATGTGGCCACTCCAAAATCCTGGGCTGTTTACAAAGGGACAGGTGTGTCAAGCCTTAATCATTTCCCTAGGTGATTGTGGAGTGCCCTAGGTACAAAGCAATGAATTTGCATATTCATGATTTTATCAAATCCCACCACAAAAAAAGACACTGAGTCATCCAGACAACTTGACTCAAATACAAATTAAATTTATACAAATGTACCTCATCATTGTGGCCTAAGACTCATGGGTGTGGATTTATTGCTAACAAAATATGTTTTTCTGATTAAATGAATGATGAAGGTACCATTTTAGATCAGATTACATGGACAGACAATTCCAGTGCCCCCTTCTCTTAAGTATGGCAGACAAAATAAACCGTCTTTCCCAAAATTCAGCTGTCAACTGAAAGCTCATGGAAGAGAAGTTATCCCAAAAGTGATGCCAGAATTCATCTGTGTGCTTGGAAAGTAATAGACAACTATATTTATGTTTCATACTGAATACAATGCCACCTACCTTGTCATAGAATGTGAAGATGGCATTGAACTGTTCAGTGGTCATCTTGGAACCCTGTAAAAACCAGGTTTGTGTTGCATTACCAGGCGACAGTTTGCCAAATACCACAAGTCACAGTGAGACAAAACTTAATCAAAAAAGTTATGTGTTACAAAAGTATATAATAATGGCTGTACACCGTATTGAGTGTTCCAGTGACATTAATTGTGCATTTTGTAGCCATTTTGTTTGGCAAGAACAATCCTTTCTTTCAGTTGTTCCTTACCTGGAATTTGAGTAGGAAGTTCTCCTGCACAGGGAGCAGCCTGTGAGAGAGAAAGACTTCATTAGCAGACACAATAGTTGTTCAATTATTCAAGTCTGTGAAAGACGGTAAATTAACCTCAGCGAGCAATGTGAGTCAACATTTACATAGTGAACGAAGCGAGTAAAATTGCACACATTACCTTGCCATCTCTGACAGGCCCAACTTTCCATCTCCATTCAGATCAAACATCCTGAGCTACACAGAAGAAGCAGAGCAGAGATAGGAAGAGACAGAGGAGAGAGACTGAGAGGAAAGTTCTTTTCTGTGGGTACATGCTGCCAAGATGAAGGCAAATGTGCTCCCATGAGATTCATTTACTGAGACATGGAACGGATCCCCCTAAAGATTTCTACCTTTATTATAAATCCACAACCTATTTCTTCATAGTTGGTAGATGTTTACCGGAGTAAAGTGACTGTTAATTTCAATGTTTGAACAAATTCAGACAATTGATGGTGTATACATTTTTACATAGTAAGTAGGAAAGAACACAATGGATTTTGGCTAAATAAGATAATATTAGACCTCTCTCAAAGAGCTACAGATGGCCTTCTTATATTTGTACACAAAGGAATTGCAAATACAGTATATGTGGTATGAAGCTATTAAAGGTTCAGTAAGCGGAATGGTCAGTTTAGCTAACTTCCTGTCAGTGACTGCAGTTAGCAGTCCCCTCCCCCGTCCCCACGTCACCACATTTATACACTGTGGTCTTCAAGCAGCTACTAATCTATCATCATCTCAGATCCGAAAGTGTGATAAAACATGATAAAAACCATCAAAACAGACATTGGGAAGGATTTTGACCTGCTCCGCCATTGTAGGATACACATTCACCCACAGACATATGCATTCACCCATATGTCGCTCTGCACGTGCACCGGCAGTGAGACGGGAGCCGGTTGGTAGCATTCTCTCTTCTGATTGGTTATCAGTAGTGGGATCCCCGAAAAGTTTATTTGCCGATTACATGCAGAGCAGGTGACGGAGAGATCGGCTTTATGAAACACGCACACTATATAAGTGATCACTATATGAATAAAGAGCGATTCAACACTTATATTAACATAAATAAATCGCTTACTTCACCTTTAATTTAAAATGAGGCAAACTTTTGTTGACATAGAATTTTTGAGGACAGAATTCACATTTGAAGTGTCTTACAGAAGGCATATTAAACAGGTGTGCTGACTGATATGCTTTTATGCTACTCTCACAATAGCTGACGAAAGAAGACTGAGCTAAATTATTGAATTATGTTACAGGCTCAATTGTTCATTAAATTTTCCAAACATTTTTAAAAATAACAATGGGCTAAGTTGTTGATTAAATGTTAATTATTAATAGCCAATACGACAGGTCCTTTATCTTGTTGGGTGTGTACACGTGTAAGTGTTTGTTTAACTGTTTATTTAACGACTGTTCTGTTTTTGTTGCCCAAGCTGTTGATTGTGGTGAAGCAGAAGAACATTTTTCATATTATAGACAATAACGTTTGCTTACATTAACTGTCAAAATGTATAGGCTATATTCCCTGTACAAAACCGCCTGTCTTACCTGCGTGTCAATTAAAATTACTCATCATCTGCCTTCCTTGCAAGTTCTAATTAGAAATAGCATGAGTCCCTCTAGCAAATATTCAGCAGCAGCACCTGAATGCTTTTAACATTAATGGGGATTATTTGGCAAATCTATACGAACTTGCCAAATGAGTTTACCTGTATAGTTTTAAGCCTATGTGATTCTAGTGTGTAATAAAGGTATAAAGGCATAATAAAGACCAAATCTATGAGCGTGTTTACGATGATGCTTTAGAAAATCAGGTCAGGTCAGCTCTGGGGCTTCCAGGAAGAAGCAGATGTTACCGCATCTGCGCTGTAAACCCACAACCTGCAGGACATCACGGGTCACAACCACCCATCCGCACTGAGCTGCTGCCACCAACACCAAGGGGCCTCGGAGGAACTCCACGCCATGGAACGGGTCATAGACTCTGGGTAAAACAAACTTTAAACTGACTCCCTTTGCAATTTATGTTTTGGGTGACAATAAAAATTAAACTGAAAATGTTGATTCTAATGTTCCTGATACTGACTATCAAGTTCAATTAGTTGCAATGTGCACATGGGATCTTTCCTTGTGTGTGTGTGTGTGTGTGTGTGTGTGTGTGTGTGTGTGTGTGCGTGCGTGCGTGTGTGTGTGTGTGAGAGAGAGAGAGAGAGAGAGAGAGAGAGAGAGCGTCTTACTATGGTCTGTGTGTACTCAGTGAGCTTTTTGTCATCGTAATGTCTGTTAGCCTTTTCCAGCAGGTCTGACAGGAAGCCCTGGGAACACACATAGATTTGAAAGAAAAAAGAACAGAAAATTAGGAAGAACATGAAGAAGTACAGTATGGCATATACAGTACAGGGTTTGGGGGTTTTCACCGTTAGAACAATATAGAAACATTTAAATATACCATCTATTGAAGTCCTATATTAAATAAACCCTCTGCGGTCAGAGATTTTTACATCCTCCATTTAATGGTCAGAAATATGTAACACAAAACAGCAATCTCCTTTCTCACAAACTTGGAATACTGTAAAGGTGAGTCAATATCGGTTGAAAAAGGAGAAGCCGTAAAATGCACTCAACTATTCAATGTCAACAAAATAGACGAGTTAAAGTGAATTGTACAGTTTCGTTTCTTCATTTTTGGGTACCTAATTTTTTATTCAAGGTGGTTGATGAAGGATTAAAAGGAACACATTAAGAAAAAAAAGAAAGGAAATGTTAAAAGGATATACAATAGTAAATGAAAAATAGAAATGGAAAACTAAATCAAAATGCTGATAGCAGTATGTATGAATGTATCTTAATCTAAACAAATCTGAATGTATCTAAATCTAAAAGAATAAATATCAAATCAGATACATACATGTAAATGTTCCCTCTGAAATTCCCTCTGAAATTTGGTGTAGTAATAGTCTTTTAATTAAGTATTTTAACATGAAGATACTCAAGTAACATTATCTTAAATCTATTCCTTAAGCGCTTGAACATAACTAATATTTCCCATGCCTGCTAACATGAGGTGAGGCTCATGTCTGCTGCCTGCAAACTCAAATGCATTTTTCCATCCTTTCAAAATGCAACACCTGAGTAACTCATGTGCACCTGTCAGCTGGAACAAATGTGATGCCATAACAACCCAGGCAGCCTAATATGTACATGATGTGTGATCGCTGACCGCATTAATGTTCAACTCTGGAACACTTCCCTTTGAATAATTTGACACAACATTTCACAAGAGGTGTTTAAGTAAATAACATTTGTGAAATCTCTAAAGCATTTTGCATCTAAATCCTCAACTGAAAACAACACGGTCAATGGGGAATTTCCTGGGGGGCAACCACTTAGCTTGCCTCTTTGAAGGCTGCTGCCTTGTTTACTGGCCTACAGTATACATATAGAAAACACATTATATCTAGATTTTTCTGTAACAACAGAAATGTAAATAAATAAAGAAACAATTACAGGAAGTTTTAAGCTAGGTAATGTCTATTTAGCTTTATATGTAGTATACAGACGTGAGACCTATGTTAATATTCTCAACTGACTCGAGGCAAAACCGAATATAAGTTTGTTTTTCTAAAGTGTTGAACTCAACAACAACTTAGAATCTGTATGATAGCAGGGTACTAATCATAACACACAAAATTATAATTTTTGTCTCTTTCTTTCCTTATTTTATTGGTGCAAAACAAAATAAATCAGTAGAAACACTTTTACACTTCAAATTAATAAATAATATGGGAAATCATCAAGCATGATAAACGGGAAAAAAGGAAACTATGACAGTTGTTAAAATATGAGTAAAATGTAAATGATCACAGGAAAATACAGGGAATAAAGCTAAAGTAGGTAAGTAGCTGCTAAAGTAGGCCTAGCTCTTAGCTACTGCTATCAAATAGTTACAGTTTAGGGTATTTGCTCTGTTTGTGAGCAAGTCTTGGTGTCCTGATATACATTTGAATGTGTGTGGGGGAGGGGAAGGAAAGAAAAAAGACATGACAAAATAAGAATAATTATGACCACGAAAGCAAATGGATAAATTACAGATATTTGTAATATTTGTAAATAAGACATTGCAGGTTATGCTAGCCTTATCAAAAAGTTTTTATTTAAAGTCACTTTCACTAATAAGTTGCAGTGTGTCATTGAGGATCATATATATTTACCTTCAACTCATTTGCTTCAATGTAGCCGCTGCGATCTGTATCATATCGTCGCCATGCCTACGAGAAATCAACAAAGCAAAATAAATATTGGATTCAAAAGCAGTTTTCAGCACAGATGCAAAAAGTGCACACAGACACCCTTCTCCAGAGTGATTAACATTGCCCCCCCTCCCCCCCCCCCCCCACACACACACACACACACATTAATCCTCTCTGATCCAACGCCGGCTTGCTCTTTAATTGCTCTAAGCGTTCTCTCTGGTGCAGAGCAGAAATCGTTTCGGTGGGGAGTGACCACAAAGGCCTGGACCATCATTGTAATCAAACTCTTTTCAATACAATCCCATTCACAGGTGATACAGAGCAACGCTAGCGAGAGACATAGAGAGAAATAAGAAGGGGAGAGAAAGTCATTTTAATGAATGTTTTAATCTAGCAGCTGTCCCTGTCCAAAGAATGGCTCCTTATCAAAGATGGATGGCCTTCCCCCCTTCTCCTCCTACCATCCTCTGGGCACTGCAAAGAGGCGTTACAGTGGTGTTATCCATTATATATGAATCTGAAAATAGAAGGTTCTGCTTCCTCATTGTAACCCTTTAAAAACCTCTTCCCCCACTTCATCCTCCCTGCACCCTGCAACCAAGACTGATTAATCCTGCTCTCTTGTTTTATGTCCTAATGTTCTCGAACTCTGGCTCAACGACATTTCATTCACGTCCTCTCCGTTCCCGCTTTCTCTTGTTTGCCCTTTTGTATCCTTTCTCCACAACTTTTCTTTCTTCTATCCTCCTCCTCTCCTTTAATTATTCCCCTTCAATTTGACACAGTGGACAAGGACAGTGTCTTCCCCAAATGTAATTGGTTTCTAATTGGCTCTATTCTCTCACTGCAGCAGATCTAACATAAAATCTGCCATTTTCTTATCTTCTGAAGGTATTTTGTTGAATAAATGATTTCCCCTTTCTAGTACGTTTCAAGACACATCTTGCTCAGCCAAAGGCTTTTTGTTACTCTACAATTATTCATTATTCATAATCCAATGCAGCACTGAACTATACAGTACTTGGACATTTTCATATATAAAAATTATGGTTTCTTAAACTTACTGTATGCTTACAGTAACATTTTAATTTTGTCTTATTGCTCATTAGCAGAATTTATGTAGGTGCTCTGCTAACCGTCACTGTCTTGTTGGTAAGAAGACATGAATGTTGACATGGGATTTTATGATTATAAGTTATATATAAATGTTAAAATATTATTATTGCTTGATTGAGAGCTTGATTTGGAATCCGATTATCCTACTGCTAAAGGCCAGGACACCCCGGCCCGATAATCGCCGTCGTAGAGTCGGGAGGGGGCGGGGACACAAATCTGTTTGGTGTGTGCCGTGAAATCGGTCGTCGTAGATGTCGTCGGGCTTCTTTTGAGGCGGGCAGTCTTTCAGTTGGAGCAATTTGATTTGTGGAGGGCTAGCGAATCAGTGAAGCCCGGAAGTGAGGCGGGTAGCACAAACAGCTAACAACAGTTAGCCATCGTTTTAATGTGTTTGTTTGTTTCGTTCAGCGAGTACTCACATGCATCAACCCTTGTTGACTGCTCGACACCATGCTCGACACTCTCTGCTAAAAATGGTGCTCTTTATGGTCCATAAATATAAATACGTATTTCTATCTATGTTTATGGTCTAGAGAGCCGTCCCATCATTTCCGGCTTCCG
Source organism: Ammodytes marinus (assembly GCF_949987685.1). Classification (NCBI taxonomy): domain Eukaryota; kingdom Metazoa; phylum Chordata; class Actinopteri; order Uranoscopiformes; family Ammodytidae; genus Ammodytes; species Ammodytes marinus. Next base: position 32,269,958 of record NC_137234.1, on the reverse strand, counting down.
TATTTTTTCGGGCCACAATACAGATTAGCGCCGCCTGATGTTATGGAGACATTACGTCCCATGCAAGCGCAGAGGGTACGGGATGTCAGCAGTCGGTTTGGTCTTTGCACTTTTTCGGCCGCGACGGGAAGACTGGAGCTCCCTGAATCGGCAGTCTCCATTTTCGGGTAGTCGGACTGGTGTGTCCTGGCCTTAATTCTCAACAGTAGAAAGAGACAAATATGGCCGCAGGATGTCTGCATTTTTCTATTTAAGATTACTCCAGTTTATTTCCCTAATTAGTACACCTTCTGCTACACAAAGGTCTTTGACATTAGCTGGTAGGTAAAAGAGAAAATGGGCAGGCTGTTACCCCTCCATGGTTGATTAACTCTGGTTTAAAAGTATGGTTGGTTGAGCAAGTAGGTCCTGACTCCTGACTGACTAATGGCATGTTTTCGTGAACCAGAAGCTTTTGTTCCAAAACTGTTTGAACTTATCAAATGTTTTTACATTCAGTTCGAGTTTGTCAGTACCAAACAGCAGCTTTGTATCAAATGAATATACTGGCACATCATTACACACTCAGAAACATATTCTTACCGCCATAAACTCAGCACTGGAGCTGACAAACTGTCTGAAGCAGAGCAAGAAGTTCTCTTCAGTTGGGAGAATCTGGGCCAGCTAGAGAGAGACAAGGAAATGTGAGTGGGGAGAACACAAGATGGTGGGGTTGATTTGCTGCGAGACAACAGATGGAGACTTTTGTCCGCAAAGCCTCAAATGGGAAACTCATATATAAATAATAGAGAGCTATAACCTCAGCTGGGCTACGGCCGAGTTAGGATTATTATTTTAATAATGGTTTTGGATGTTCGGGGTACAGCCTTTGAGCTGGATTTTCACTCCAACAATCGAACTGAAACTATATCTCACTTGCAGATTTTCCATATACTGGCAGATTTATTCATGCAACAGAAGCTGTCCTTCTTGCATCTCTGTCAAATCACAGTCCAAAAATAGTCAAATCGAGGGAGAGCAATATTCCAAACTGATGCTCCAGAGAGTCAAATCATAAAGACACTATTTATACATCAATCGGAGTATTGACCTTCCTCTCTGAAGCCTCTCATGTGCATAGCATCTGGTTCTGGGATTTTACTGTTACATTCTTTTACCAGTCTAGAATGCAAATCAAATTTTTTCAAACTTATTTTTGTTAAGTTGCTGTTTTAAAGCTTTATGCAAAGCTAAACAAACTAGCTGTCATCTTATGTTTGAATGATAGGTTTAAGAGTGATATCCATCTACTCATCTTTCTACTCATGAAAGTGAATTATGCCAAAGTATTGAATTTTGCAAGACGCTACCCCGCCCCCCTTTTTTTCAGTCTTGAAGCTAAAGCTAAGCTAAATGAACCCACTACTTGCTGTAGTTTCAAATCAGCTTATTGACCAAAATGACTTAGACTACTTCTTTCATTAAAAAAAGTGATTGTGATTCTTTCATTGTATAAAAAGCCCCTGAAAGGCCTTACCTCTGACATCTCAATCCGTCCATCTTTGTTCTTGTCAAACTTCTGCATGAACTCCTTCATCTTTTCTCTGAACTGGGGGTTTGAAGGGTCCTAGAAAAACATTTGTATTTAAAGCAAGTGAAATCTGAGTCTACAGTATGCATATCTGTGTTTGATCTCTAGTCCCTGAACTCACCACGCCTGCTCCTCTCCGGGCCATCTCCAATTCCCTGAAGAAGTTCTCCAGCTCCTTCCCCTCAATATATCCATTACCTGGGAGACAGACAGACCATGACATTGTGTTACAGTAACATACCATAAGGGTATTTTTTTCAGTTTTGCGGATATGCAGAAACCCCATCAGCTCAGATGTGGTCACAGTATCACAGAGTCAAACAGCTCGGTTTTGCCCCGTTTTTGATTAAAACATGAGCCTTTTACCAGTAACTCCCTTCCTTCCCTTCTTGCTCAATATATTGGGCTATTGACTGACACAATGCCAACTGATCACTCCTCAAAGGCTGCATGTTCACACAGGGTTGCACGCAAGGAGAAGCTATAAATGGAAAATGGCTTTTATAGGATTTGGAAAGCGCTGTTTCACAGGCAGCTTCTTTTATTCCACGGAGATCAATAATGCATCTGACAAGGAGAGAATATGGATAATAGTGCACTGTGATAGCTACTACCTGATGATAATGTAGACTTGTAAAAATGATAGTATTTTGTCATGAAGAACTGAAGCTTTGTACTATCCATCAGAAAATGTCTACTACTCATTTTGTACTGCATGCTATCAATCATTTTGACAAAAGTGTCACTTTTTTTCGTCAACACAAATTTAGCTTAGGGACAATAGAGTTGATTTTGGTCATATTTTAACCCTGTTCCCGGTGTTCTGTTACCCTGACAGTACCTATTCAGAGGACAAATGAATATGTCCGCTTCAGCCCAGGCAGTCGTGAAGCCATGCCAATATGCTTTGAACAAGCATGCTGAATAGACAGATGGCTCCAAACGATGTGACTAGATGCTTCAATAAAACCCTGGAAGGCTAAGACGCCTCATTGAACTCTAATTAAGATTATTATGCCATCCAGTTCCTCTCCCTTCCCTCCAACTCGTCATCTTCTAATGTAACTCCCTCTCCTTATCCATTGTCTTTGTTCTATACATTGACATGTGTGTGTGTGTGTGTGTGTGTGTGTGTGTGTGTGTGTGTGTGTGTGTGTGTGTGTGTGTGTGTGTGTGTGTGTGTGTGTGTGTGTGTGTGTGCGCGCGCGTGTGTTCCTTAGTGATGTTATCAAAACTCATGAATGAACACAAGGCTGTGCTGTTCCAATAAGTGGGACAGTAAAATGCCTCAGTGCAATCAAGCATCCCTCCTGTGGGTCTTATTGACATTTACCACTCCAGAGAGAAATAGCCTGCTTGGTAATTAAACCGAGTAAGACATGATTAACAACAAGGCAAAAGGCATCAAATGACAATAGGAATAGATTTACGAATAGATTATGCCGAAGTGCTGTCATACATTCAATATACGCACCATTATATGTGTGCATGGGAGCATCTTTTTCAATTAAATGCCATATGTACTGCTGTTTATTTACAGTATGTCCATATTGCAAGAAATTGTCCCAAATTTAGATCATGGTTTTCAGTCACACTTAATAGCAGTGCTGCTGCATCAGTGTGCACATGTAAAGTCAACACTAGCAGCTGCATTTACTGTAATGGCAGCCTCTGGTCATGTCCAGATAATTCCATTTAAATGTAAAATATTTCTTGATTTATATGTCAGAATGAGACAATCCTACTGACTTACTTTCATGTACTTTGGTCTTCCTGCATTAGCACTTATTAGCACTAATGCTTGCATCAACCAGCAAGATAAAAAGGTTCACAAAACTATACTTTGGGCCCAAAAACACTCTTTTGGGGATATTGCATCATTGAAGTCCTGGTAGATGCTGGTAAAGACGCTTTAATCTTCCACTAGTACTGGTTCTAAAATTCAACTCAGACACAGGGCAAACTCCCAAAGTGGGCCGCAGTGCCACCTAAGTGCATATTTAAAGCCTTAATAAAGTGCATTTGCCTTTCAAAGTAGAGTGCAGCCCTGTCTATTCAAATATTTTGAGTTGAGAACACTGCTGGGTGGATTTTGCTTGCAAGTTCAACATTTTCCATATCCAGGTTAACAAAGATCATTGACAGCAAATGCTCCATAATCAGCAAAAGGGACTGCATTTGTTCCTCTTTCAGCTTTGAAGTGACATAATTGAAAAAGGCTTGACCGAGATAGCAGAGAAAGATGAGAGAGGCACATAGTGGAGGAGATGCAGGAGGCACAATCCAGATGAGACTTGATCGTGGGCAAACAGGGGAATATGTGGTTTCATCATCTCTTGGTGCATTGCCTCCTGTGTATTTTTATCTGCAACTCAGAGATGTTTACTCAATCTGAGCAGACAAATGAGCTCTTCTATCTTTCAGCCGAGCCAATAGACACTCCCAGTAATGAGAGCAGGAATCAAACACTGTAGCCAAATCTGTTGATGCACACTGGTTGGATTTGATTTGCAAAGTAGTTCATCGCAGAGCACAATATGTAAAATGCCTCCGCAGTGGGACACCTGGCCGGCAGGGCAGGGCTCTCACCAGGCCAACAAGAATAAAAACAACAACCCATATGACAACTTTGTCTGCACATTGGCTCATAATGGAGGATCTGCGCTGACATTTGATTTGTTGGACTGAAGAGTCTGCTTTGGAAGAAGTGTCATCAGCACTTTCATCAGTTAACATGATTTCCCTTATCAACAGAGGAAGTTTCAGCAGACCATAAGTGAATTTAAATTACAGACCTTTCCATTATGAGGCTTGTGAGACTTTCAGGAATGAATATGATGTAAAAAAAAATCTTTTAAATAACAAAACTGTCCCATGTCATACTGTCACACTGAAACACAGACACATGCGCACAGAGAGAGATATCGTAAATAAATAAATGCTGAACCGACAAATCTGTATGATGAGGGGATAGATGAAAGAAGAACAGACACCGACCCGGAGTAAGACAGGGATGGAACTGATTGTGTGTGTGTGTGTGTGTGTGTGTGTGTGCGTGTGCGTGGGCGCATGGGGGGAGGGGGTTGAATAAATGAATATTAATGTTTTTGGACATCCCATCAGCTACACATTAATCACTTCCACTGTTGAGAGAGCCTGTCTGGCTGCACTTTTCAATAAGACCGTTTTTGATCGGAAACGGAAATCAATCCAATGGCAACGTCAGAACCAATTACGAATAGCATCCAAATGTCAATGATAATGTTGACTGTAACCCTAAAGAAACACTAATTAAATGATGATTGGATTATTAAATGCCACTTGAATTGCGCATTCAGGGTGTACTGCATGTAGGCTGAGAAGACATCTCTTGGAGCGCACTGTGCGCAAATAACGCTTAACTGACAGAGAAACAAAGGCTGGATCCACCTAAACTTTCGATTAAGACAAATTAAAACCATACCACTTCACTTGGTGTCGGGAGTGGTCCGTATCAAACATTCATTTTGAAAAACGTCGAACGTCGAACTTTTTTAAATGTTGCATCAGCACTTTAACAATATTATATGTTCCTCTTGGAGAAGTGATCCGCCTGTCGAGCGGGGAAAATGTGAATATACAAATACCAAAATGTCCTGTTAATATTCCTCAAAAGTCGCGACAGGAAGGAGTTTACAGAACGTTATATTACATTATTGTTATCCTTTTTTAAATATTCCTTATTCTCCCAAATCGATGCTCCAATGCCCCCTAACCACACACTTTTGCTACAATATTATTATCTGTTCATTCTATGCTTGATAACGGTTTTACTCTATTGCAGGAGGATGCAGTTCAACCTTTTCCCATGTATTTTCCTGCAAGATGGTTATTAACTGCAATTAAATGAGCTGCACTTTACAGCAGAGATACGTAGGCTAATTCAGTCATTTTTCAAGTTTGGAATAACTCTCAGGAAAAGATTATGTGACCTACCGTCAGCGTCGAAATGTTTCCAGATGTCGATGAACTGGGAGGCAGTGACCTCGGCCAGGTGAAGGTGAGGAGGCTGCTGTGCTTTGTTTGCCATGATGCTCTCGACGGATGCTCCTGCAAGTGAGATGCCAGAAAAATCCCCTTCTAACTTTTCTCTGTGTGTCCTGTTCAAATACACCCCACACTGTGGCCCCGACGCGCCGCCCGCCGCTTTTTAACCCCGGCGCAGGAGCGGCACCGCTGCTCTGCCGCTGGGGGCGCACTGCCACCCACAGCATCCGTCTGAGTCAGCCTCCCTGCGTTGTGTGTGTGTGTGTGTGTGTGTGTGTGTGTGTGTGTGTGTGTGTGTGTGTGTGTGTGTGTGTGTGTGTGTGTGTGTGTGTGTGTGTGTGTGTGTGTGTGTGTGTGTGTGTGTTTGCCTCCAAGCTTGATGAGTGGTAGGACGTCTTGGGCACTGCAGTGGACAGCCTGGTGTGTGTGTGTGTGTGTGTGTGTGTGTGTGTGTGTGTGTGTGTGTGTGTGTGTGTGTGTGTGTGTGTGTGTGTGTGTGTGTGTGTGTGTGTGTGTGTGTGCGCGTGTGCGTGTGTGTGTGTGTGTGTGTGTGTGTTTGATCTGGTATCCAATATGCATGTGACTTTTCATATTTCAGTAGGTCATGCACGTAAAATGCATGTGCGTGTGTGTGAGTGTTTAGAAAGTGTTTCTACATCTGTGTGTGTATCTAAGCATGCAGCCCCCATAGCCCGCCAGTGTGTGAGTGTTCACTGATTTAATTAGAACTCACACACTAATCACATGTCCCACACTGCCCCTAGCTAGCAGTGATTAGCCCACATAACAAATGTAAAAAAAAATTATCATAATAAAAAAGAAGAAGAAAAAGGGAGGGGGGCTTTTTCATTAAAGTCCACACTTTTGTGAATGGGTTGTGTGAGGTGCAAGCAAACATATCCTATTAGGAAAATGAGGATGGAAAAAAATGTACTTGTAAAAATGTCTCAGTCATACTGCAAGAGGTGAGATATTATTCAGTATGAAGTAATGAGACTGTAATGAGCAGATGAGGGTGAATAGGCTTATCCCTCGAAGCAAATTGCTGCTGTTGGATGAAATCTGCAAAAGACAGTTTTTCACACAGGAAGAATATGAATGATATTTTTCATTGACTCACACATGCTTTGAAAAACCCTTTGATAAGTAGCCTACTGGTTGTGTAAAACGAGCCCTAAATATTCACCTGACCCTTTTCGCAGACGAAGGAAGAACACATATGTATCTATTAACCAAAACGATGTCTCTATTCCATTCGAGTGTCCCAGTAAATAAGGCAAGGAAGTGGAGTACCTAAATCGAATGCAGTTGTTTTTAATTAATTAATGTTCTGCTATCATATGTCAAAATGTGTGATGTGACAGGGGCTTATTGAGGCGAAACAATAGTTTAAAGTCACTGAAGTCGTGAAAAAATCATTATTTGTTTGGCCACTGGGGGGCTATAGAACAGGCAGGGGGAAATTTGCCTAGCTTAGCATAAAGACTGAAGCAGGAGTTAGCAGTTGCAGCTTTGCTCACCCCAGAATTAAAAAAATATGCCAATTAAACCTCATACAACTATGACACATTTTTATGTTGTATCTTTAATCCAATCTCTTGTGGTTTTAACATGGATTACATGGTGTAATTACTTATTGACAAACAACAGTTTATCTATCTGGTAAGCACTAGCAGTATTAATGATCAATGAATCCATTTGTGAGCCTATCTTTAGTATTGGTCTCTGTACAGGAATAACCCTCTAAATAAAGAGTCACTAGAGCAGTTTCCCTCTTCCTGCTCCTTTCAGTCCTCATGCTGAGCTAAGCTAACCGCCTCCGGGCTCTGTCTCCATTCTTAACACAGACATCAGAGTGTAATCTTCAGATCTCACTCTTTAAAAGAAAGTGAATTGGCTTATTCCCATGCATGCATGTTGAACCATCCTATTGTGTCGATGTTCTACATATATTGGCCGCGTTTCCCAGAATCGTTAAGAGCCTCTTTGGGCTAAGTACTACTTTGGAGCGCTCTTAAGAACGCTGTGAAAGAAGAATGCGTTTCCCAGATTCCTTCTTAGCGAAAGTAGTACTTTCACTAAGATGGAACTGTACGACGGCGCTGACCCACTCTTTCAACCTTCTTAGCGACCAAATCGTCAGTGATCATGCCACATCAGGGAAATTTATTTCCTCCACTTTTCGAAATAATAAAAGAATGTTCAATGCGGACCTGGAGCAATAAACATAAACTAATAGTAGAGAAAAAAATGTTTTAATGAATTACACGTTTACGTTTTCCACACACATGTGAGTTTATAGTACTACACATAAAAAAGCATCCACAACCCTGTGGCATTTGACAGATATCAAGGAAACAGATTTAATTGAACTCAGCTGAACCTCATCCAGAGCGGCTCCACCTGCTATAAAGGCGTTGCCAAAGTCCGCGCGTGTGAGAAACCATGGCTGCAATACAACAGCCTCGCCGTGCACGAAGCCAGACGGTTTACATAGATGCATACGTGCGTCGGCACTTCTCCCCACTGGACGTGCTATCAGACCGGGCAGTCCAGGCAAAGTACCGACTGCCCCGGCCGTGCGGAGATCCAACGGCTGATCACTCTGGTGTCTCCACACACATGCAATTTTTCCTTCAGCCCGGAGATGCAGCTTCTGGCTGTGCTGCGTTTTTAAGAACATATCAACCTCTTCTGAGGTCCAACAACCCCCAGCCCCTACCCCTTTACCACCAGTCACCAAGCACTGATCACTAAACCATAAACCCACAACCACCACATCACCCATATAACTCTCAGGCCTGAAGGCTGAAATAAATAAACAGAACCAGCAGATGTAGGCTACATGTAACGTCCTGCACACTATGAGTATTGCTGCAGTGTCCGGGTGCTTTACCTGAAAGTCTGGCACTGGAATGCTGTTGAAAGGGCGCACTATACGCACACGTCATTAACCTACGCTTAGATAAATTACAAATTGCCTGGGACTTTTTGTTGCTATAGGTTTGACACTCTCATTTCAATGCAAAATGATCCACACAATACATGCTGAAAAGGAAACCAAAGTAGTTTATTGAAACCATATGGGGGAGGGGTTACTCCGCGCTGTCTTTACTGGGCGTCTGCATCACCTGCAACGAAGGGAGATTGATTAGTGAAACCTTCGCACTCTTCCTTTTTGTTTGGTTCTGGAACTCCTGCCACTTCTTCCTCACAGCACGCCAGTCACGCAGGCCACATGGGATGGAGGGGGACATATTTTCGGCTATGGCCTGCCTAACACGGTTCTTCACCGTGATGTTCTTTTTGCCCCTTGTTCCCCCGAATAAAACTGCCCGGTGCTGCCAGACCTCGTCCACTAAGACGCCCATCTCCTCCGCGGTAAACGACGGTGCCCGCTTGTTTCTTTTGCTGCCGCTTTCTTGCACTCTCACATGTGTGTGCCTATCCACGGGGTATATATGCGCTAATGGGCTTGATTACTACTTGGATACACTTGTTGCCACCCCCCCCACCCACACACACACACGATACATGCGTAGCCTAATTCCACCTGTGTGGGGGTGACCACGGGGCGCTGTGTGTGACTTATGCGCTGATAAAGAGGTGGGTGATCGATTCGCCTGGCATCAATTTATTCAGTTTCAGCACGACCGCGGTGGACAGCTCTAAGTACTTCTTTCGCTTCGTCTTAAGCGTTCTCCAAAGAAGGCACCAAAGAAGCCATCTGGGAAACACCCGTATCTTAACGCTCGTTCTTTGGCGAACCCTTCTTTCGACCCTTCTTTGGCCCCAAAGAACGATCGATTCTGGGAAACGCGGCCAATAACTGTTCCATCAAATGTTTCAGTAGTGGACGTGGCCAGTATAGTGTTTTGGGTAACACTTTACAATAAGGGTACATTAATTAACTGTTAGTTAATGGTAAGTTAATGCTCAATAAGCATTAACTAAGCAGTTACTATTAATAACTGCCTGATTAATGCTTAATGAGCATTAATTAAGCCTTAACTGTCTGCTATGCTTAGTTAATGCTTAACTAAGTTTTAGTTAACTAAGCATAGTAAATGCTAAACCGAGCATTATCCTACAGTTAATAACTAAGCATCTAAAGTTAGTTGATGCCTAATAAGCATAAACTACACATTAACTAACCGTAAATAGCATTAAATAACAATTAATTGATTAACCCTTATTGTAAAGTGTTACCGTGTTTGGTCATCATATCACAGCTATGAGACCTATGCGTATAAGTATTTTGTACTTTCAGTGCTAAGATTTTTATTTAAGATGCTCCACTAAACCTACTTGACATTACGATGCCTGTACATGCATTGTTGAATTTGACCTATCACGTCTTCTCAGAGGTAAATAAGTTATTTTCCAGATCCACCCTGCCCGCCGGTGCAGTGCTGACACGGTGCTGGCAGCTGACTCCTTTTGGGATGCAATGTGTGAAAGTCAGCAGACACATTCCCTCGCTAACGCTATTTCTTGTAAAAGTCACATTCAGTAACAGGAGCACTGCTGTCTCATAGACTGTGCGAGCTCAGGTACATGAGAGCGCATGAGACCGGCTTTTGTGTGTGTGTGTGTGTGTGTGTGTGTGTGTGTGTGTGTATGTGTGCTAGTGTTTAAGAGTGTACACTCAGCAGAGCAGTCCCGTTTTATTTCCTCAGCTTCTGTTTTCACCCTATGATAATCAACAGTGGACACTGGGCTCACTTGGCACAGCCACAATAGATAGATCAACATTACTGTACACATGAGGCCTGTCGCCGGCCTGCTGGGACTGCCGACTTAAACACACTTCATTCTCCTCTCTCATTCTCTTTAGTCCCTCCTATCGTCTGTCTTTATCCGGGCGCCCTGTCTCCCACTGCCCTCTATTCAAAGCAGAGTCGGCTATTTGCATCCTTCATATATCTTTGCAGGTGTCTCAATTTTCGCTGTGAGGCTGAGTTGTGAAGCATGAACGTGAACGTGAATGTAAATACAACCCAGCCCAGTATAAGCGTTGTGTTTGTGTTGTCGGGCTGCTTGGTTCATTTGTATTAATATTTCAGCTCCCCAGTGGGCTGCACCCCTACATTCTGTATGTAGATGAATTATGGAACAGAAAGGAACAGGGCACAGAACAGCCATTTCCACTTCATCTCAATCTCACTGCCTCTTCATCTGGTTGAAGTGTGTTTAAAGTGAAGGATTGCTGAACATAGTGAGAGAGCTTGGATGTTTTGGTGAGGTGTGTGTGTGTGTCTCTCTATCTGGCTTCTTTTCACAAATATCTCCCTGTACGTTGAGCCGCATGATCGTTTTCTCCTTGAAAACATCCATAATGATTGATAGAATGGTAATACACACACACACACACACACACACACACACACACACACACACAAACGCACACACACACACACAAACGCACAAACGCATGCACTCATCCCTGACAGAAAACACCAAGCATCCAAATGTCATCTGCATGTTTTTATTTGATTGCAACATTTGGTATGAAAATCCATTGTTTTTTGTTATTTTACAAGTGAAAAGGATTGTTAACTGAAACCTTGATACAGCACCAATGAAGAATAAAAAAAAAAAACAGACCGAACTGCAGAATAACAAGGAAACACAATGCAGACATTTGGATTGGAACAAAGCAAGTCTCCTTGTTTATCATGTATAGAGCAGCTCCCGATTTTACATTTGGATGCTGGCAGGTACCCTTCTGAGTGGGATTCCCCTTTAAGACTTTCATTAGCATCTCAAATGCATGGTGTAAGAGGTGGACTGCTGATGTAGGATTTATCTGGCCTTTACAGCTCTAATGAATGAGAGAGTCAAGGGAACCTGGCAGGAGGTTCCAGATCAGCGCAGAGAAGATTGAAAACTGCAGGCCCAGGTATTACAGTCCTCCCTGATGTTACAGTGGTGTGGTTTATCAATAAAAGTCATACAAATGCAATCAGTCGCAGAAAAAAAAACATTTATACATCACTACTGCTTGGCCAGATTAGCCTTTTGTCAGATTGTATTGTGCTTTTTATCGTGATAGATAAGATTATATATATATATATATATATTAGTGGTGGGCCGATAACGGCGTTAACGTGCTGCGTTAACGCCAGACTCTTATCGGCGATAAAAAAAATATCGCCGTTAATCTCTTATTCCTCTTATTTTAGCGCGGATGTATACCTGGCCGAATTGCACTGTAGTGCACGAGTCAGAACGAGTCCGACTTCGCACCTGTGTACCACATCAAACGTAACGTGCTCACATGGATGCAGCTAGGAAGCCGCCGGGTTTGCTTCAGGGAAAATGTATTTTTAAGAAGCTTCCCAATGGAAACCTCGACAAGACCAAGGTTGTTTGCACCTTGTGCAATGCGGAATTGGTTTACTGTAGGAGTTCTAACAGTCTGTGCTCTCGGAAGCGGCCGGGGCATGCGTGTGTGCAATGGGAGAGCTTTGTGTGGAGAGAAAAAAAAGAGGCAAGGGAAATCGCCAAAGCCAATGCATAGCCTCGACTCATTAAAGGTTGAAAATCACTGAATTACACAACATGTAGGCTAGCCTATGGCTTAAGGCTATGGAAATCATTATGGAAACAATATTTTTTTTTATCAGTGATAGCTCAGCTGATCTCGTTGCTATTGAGACCACGTCCGTCCGCTTTGTTTGACAACTGACAGAGCTGCCAAGTCTCACCCTTTTGGCCGTGAGACACACTCATATCAACCAGCTCACACTCTCACACGCTAGCCTACAACTCAAATTTCTCACGCGGAGAAGTTAATCCCCAAAATAACGATTGTTTTGCGGGACTTTTATTTTGACAGTCTTATATTGAAAAGCTAACGGACATGAGTTCCGTGACATCCTCTTTCTGCACGCGCGTTAACTTGATGCATTAGGTGTGCACCTGCACAGGAGATGAGCCCCTGGTCTGATGCGCCACCTGGCTTGAGAAACACGTTCTCAAAGACTTACTTTGAGTCATTATTTAGGAGCACACACATATTATGAATGAATTCAAATGAGCCATTTTAATCTAGATTAATCTAGATTAATTCCAAAATTAATCTAGATTAATCTAGATTAAAAAAATTAATCTATGCCCACCTCTAATATATATATACTTTATATAAACTAAATGATCTACAATATCATTAAAACTAAGAATCCCTTCATTATTGCACGGCATTGTCGGATACTCATTAAAATGAGTTAAATATCCTTTCAATATCACAAAATAAAGGAAAGTAGTTCCCAGTTGGTCCGTATGATCCTCTTTCATTACAAAAACAATTTCCTATTTTCTGTCATTATCAACTATAAATACGTGGATTAACATCTAAAACAATGCCAGAGAAGAAATGTTTACTCTAGTCCAGCTCAAACATGTCAAGGCCAACAAAAAAGTGCACAGTGTCTCTGAATACCCCTTAAGATAGCAAATTATGATATCATTGGTGGCCGTTGTATACATTTCTCTCATTGAAGACATATTCTGTATACTGTATAGCATGTGCTCATGAAACCAATGCAAGTACAAATAATGGAGGCTGTCACTCTAGCATTTGGTATCACACACAACATGTCAATGTGTCACCTACAGACACAAAGTTCTACTTTCATAACATTTCTTTACGCCTTCATCTGGTGGTTTAGCCTCTTACCACGCTGCTTTGATGAAGACTAGTACTCCAGGGTGTGTCAGTACACCATGACATCACTGGGTGTAGTTACAGCAGGTGTATACTTTTGACCACGCCCACCAATCACAGACAACGGTATTTCACCAAAAGGAAAACATAAAAAATAAACAAATAAAGCCCATTTCTGCCTTCTAATTACTAATTACTTGCTAGTTGCTGCTCTTTAAATTTCAACCATCATTACACATTTGTCAAAGATTTAACTGTGAGGCTGGAAGTTCTGGAGTTGTTTGTCAGCAGAATTGAGGTGAAGGTGCTAGATCTTGGTGATGAGGTTGCTGACGAGCCTCTGGAGGTCCTCGGCTCGGGTCTTGGTAGTCTGTAGCACTTCCTCATGGTTTACCCTGTCAGTGCTTTCATACTGTGTCACAACCTTGTTGGTGATGAGGGACAGACCCAAGACACGCAAGCCACAGTGACGGGCCACCACCACCTCTGGCACTGTACTCATACCTACATGGAGGGAATAACATGCCTTAATCACATCAATCAATCAATCAATCAATCAATCATCTATCTATCTATCTATCTATCTATCTATCTATCTATCTATCTATCTATCTATCTATCTATCTATCTATCTATCTATCTATCTATCTATCTATCTATCTATCTATATAGCACTTTCAAAAAAGTGGGAGACTTCTAGGAGCCCAAAATATATCCTGTATCTGCTGAAAACTTTCTAAAAACTCGCTTAATTTCCAAATACTGAACCAGAAATCAGAAAACTTTAGAAAACTTTATTGTCTGTCGTAACAGAAAATCAATGAAATTAACTAATTTATTTTCCTTGTCTCCATTTCTTTGGACGGCAAAACTGCATCCTGAAAATTCATGCCTTTTCTGCCACTAGCAGTTCAGATTCTGAGGCGACTACTACCTCTGAATTTGTTGTATTCATATTCACTTAAACCTCCTCGCTAAGCATCTCCTGTTGAAGATGTACTGAAGAGAAACTTTCCCACAACCCATCAGTATCCCTTTAAGTGAGCCTGAGTGAGCTGTACTAACCCACAGCGTCAGCCCCCAGCGTCTGCAGGACTCTGCACTCAGCAATGGTCTCATATGTCGGTCCGGCCACCATGCAGTAAACCCCTTCCTGCAGGAAGCTGTCGCAGCCCTGCTCCTCTGCTGTATGCCTGGCTAGAACCATCAGCTCCCGGTCATATGCATCCGACATGCAGAGGAAACGCACTCCAAATCTGGAATGTTATTAAATAAAATACAGTAAATAAGATATAGCAATACAAAGATTCACTTCAATAGTTCTGCCCTGAGGTTTGTGCTGTACCTTTCATCATTGGGGCCACAAAGCGGGTTTTCCCCTGCAAAGCCCGGCATGTTGATCTGATCTTTAATAAGCATGATGTCTCCCACATTGTAGCTGCCGTTGAGTCCCCCTGATGCATTTGTCACAATCAGAGTTTCCACACCCAGGAGGGAGAAGACACGAACGGGGTACGTCACCTGCAATGACAAACATGGCATCCCTCAGAGACAGAGCCTGTGGTATTTGTATTGCTTTGATGTACACCAGAATATAACCAGTTACGAGTTAGAAGATTGGTGTCACCTCGGAACAACAGAGGAGAAAATGCACCACTTGAAAAGCCAGAATTTTAAAAGGACATTCTGGCATTTTTTTATGTCAAAACACTGTAGGTTCTTATTCTGTTTTTGTTAACTGTGCATGTCTAAAGAAGTTGTGCTTCTGTACCTACCTTTATACGGCAGCTGATGGCCCGTAAACTACTGTTGTTCCTTCTCACTGCAGTCACATATGGAAATTGCTTTTTCTATGTCATATTTCCCTACAGCTTGAATGGCCTGTGAAAGTGTTTTTCTAGTTGGTGCAGAAGTTTTTTCAAGTAACCGGTTGCTTGATAAGGTCAGGGCTGTCATGTTGGAACATTGGCCTGTTTGAATCAAGTTTTGGATAATATAGTGATGGACTGTTTGTTGCAAGTGTACTTGTAGCCTTGTTAGATATGTAAGGCAAGCTGCATATATATAATAGCCATTGTTTGGCAGGTATTTGAGCAAAAAGTACAGTATTAAAAACATTTATTAAAAACAATTAAAAAAAGGTTTTGTACAGACCAACAGACTAACATTGCTATCCACAGAGCAATGCCACTAGTGTGGGTAATACAAACTGATTGTCGTCTAATATTCAGTCATCTTCTGTTCAGTCTAGGATTTTGTTCAGTTTGCCAAGAAGGGTTTCAAATCCATTACACAGGTCGCTTGATGTTTTTTTGATCCCCCCAACTGAGCCTTCAAGGCAGCGCTGCCTGGAAGGCCCAAACCCTAGCCTTAACCCTAACCCTTACCAGGCAGTGGTGCCTTGAAGGCTCAGTTGGGGGCACAACACACCAAACACCACACAGGTCAAAGCCTAGCACAACCACAACTTCCTACAAAATCATATTAGTAATATAGAATAGAATAGAATAGAATAGAATAGAATAGAATAGAATAGAATAGAATAGAATAGAAATCCTTTATTGTCATTGTATTGTTCAGGATACAATGACATTAGGAACACCATTCCTGGTTGGTGCATAACATACCAATGCATATAAAACACATACCACACACATTGCATACAGCCTTAAAACACCACGTCATACTGCAAAAAAAAACACACACAAAAAAACACATCGCACACATATATAAACCCATTACACAGTAGATGTAGCTTGTTAAAGGGCCAGAGTCAATAAATATAAAGTGCCAGTGTGCTACATATGATCTGGTGACAATTTTCCCCAGTTCGCATGGGTGCAATCTTTTTGAGTTCAGCTCAGTTTATGGTGATTCAGTTCGAGGCATTTCTGTCTAAAGTCCTAAGTGGATACAGGATGATCATAATGCATCTGGCTTTCTATTACTGTACGCAACTGGATTTTATGACTATGTGGGATTATATGGATAATTTTATGTTTATGGAACATCACAGTTTGTAATAAAATGAAACCAGAATAAAAGTGTCTCCACAGGTCAAAGTCCCCACATCAACACTATTACTGTCATCACTGAGCTGATCCTTCAACTCACATTGTATACTGCTAGCCAAAGGTTGAACGAGGATGAGATAATAAAGAAAAACATACATGTCCCTGAGAGCAATGGTTTATATATAAGGTTTGTAAAACTATAAGAAAGTAAATCCATGTGCAAAGTTCTAGTTACAAACACTTTAAGTAACAGGCCAACATTATTATTGAAACTTAATGGATGTTAAAAAGGAACTTAAAAAGAGAAAGGCATAAAACGAATCCTGTGTCTCCTTTTGTGACAAGAATAACAAGTGTTTGGACATGTCCATGGTTCAGAGATTAAGCTAACACTTACAGAAGCTGTGAATGTTTTCCTCAAAGTGACTTTAAAGTGCCTCAGTTATCCAGTATAGTAGATCATTCACATCAGCAAAGTTTCAAAGTGCAGAAGCAAGGTGGTCAGTGACAGAAATTGAGACCAAAAGCTCCTCACAAGGCAACTTAGTGTTGGAAGAAATTGATATGTCTCACATCTCTGCACCATCCAGTGTTTACATGCGGATATCATTCAAATTTAATTAACATTAATTCATTAATCATGTTATCGCAGCCTAATAGTAAATTAGACCATTGCCATGCAAATTTGTTAAGCAATCCTTTCTTCATCAACATGTGCAGGTCAGAATTTCTTCCCTTCTAATCCCGTGAAATATTTGATCATCTGCTGTATAGACTGCAACAGGTGGTTTACAGTTGTCTGTTACAAAGTTAGAATTTCCTCTGTGAGCATGTTAGCATGCTGACATTAGCATCTAGTTACATCTGTGCATACCCACACAGCCAATAGTAGACTGCCTGTAGGCTTTAAGGCTTGTTATTATTTTAAACTTATGTACAAAACCAGTTAATTTTGAAGGTTGTTGTTACCACACTAAAGCTCACCGTTTGCATGTTGTAGCCCTCGTAGAAGTGGAATCTCCCCTGCATGCACACAATCTCACGGCCCTGCAGTGTCCCGAACACCAGCTGACCAGCATGGCCTGGCACTGTCCAGCACATATACAGTATGAGAAGATACTAGCATGCACTTATGTACAGTTTCCAAACACCTTTAATTAGTCTTTGGATTAAAATGATCGTTTTTTCAGCGACAACTTACCAGTGCTGACAGGAAAACGTGGAATAGCTTTATACGGAAACACAGTCTTGTTACCCAGCAGGTCGGCCAAACTGCCTAGGCCTGAACCACAGATTATGGCCACTTTAGGACGCTGCTCTGTGTGTGCCAGCAGCCAATCTGCTGTCTCCTTACATTCTTCATAACTGTATCTGAAAGCAATGGTAAAAATATGAATTCATTTGGTTTCTAAACCAAAGCTATGATGTGTTAAAGCTGTTGCATCTAAGTTTCCGAGCAGCAGGAACAGGAATATGAACTCAAATGAAATCACAGCTAACATGAGGGAAATGTAAAAGTCTCTTTCACCAATAGAATAAGAATGTGTAGGGAAAGTACAGTGGAAGAATGTAATTAATGGAACAGATGCACTGAAAAAAATTAGCAAAATACTCAATTTGGAAACAACACAAAAACAACACATACACAAAACAATTGCATTGAGGAATCTATGGAAAGTAAAATGTTTTGACAAATACACTTCCTGAAACTAGCGCCATGCTGTCGCTCATTGTCATGAAACTATAAAATGTTCCTGTAACAACCGTATTAAATAACAGTCAAAAGAGCCATGGACGGGAGGACTCTGAAATAGAGGAGGAAAGGAATATTGTGCGAATTGTTTTTTTTATTAAACTGCGTGAATCACGTATGGATTTTTATTATGCCATATTGAGTGTACCAACCTAACTCGCAAAACTACATCATACAACGTCTGAAACACTCTGTTATTCTGGTTAGAAATGTTGTTGAGAGCTATAATTAGTAAATAATAATAATTCAAGGCTGCAGTCTTATCCAGAACCATCTGCACAAGAACAGAGCCTGAAGATTTTGTGCCCAATTTAGAGCTGCCATATTAGATGACAGCCATATCAGAATAGCCTTCGGTGTTCAATCTTCCCACATTTCACCCTTTTGGTATTATTTAATTTGAGCTAAAAAAGGAGCTGGCATATCTTTTTTTACAGTAAGGCTGTTTGTACCTGGGACTCGACAGGCAAAAGTCAAAGTAATGATCTTTCGCCATAGTGAATAATGCCCCAACCAATGCTCTGTGGTTTTCTGACTGGATGAGCAATACAAACTTCATCATGATAAAAATGAAGAATAAGTGTCTCTCTGTTTTGTCAGTAAATCTGTAAAAGGATGAGCAGAACACCCTAGAAGTAATCTATTTACTCTCTACAGCACAGCCACAATTGTTGTATATGACTGAATGCCTGTCAGTTGCAGAAGTTACCCCTCACATTGGTCTTCAGTTTATAATGGCAACTACACATAAACACACACAGTAACACTCAGGCGTACATACAGGTGACTGATTTAACTTATGCTGCTCTTTTGGTGTGTGATTCATAAACAAACCCGTTAGACCGGTGCCAGCAGAGGCAGGGAACAACTGACTGTAACTCTGTCAGTCCTTCATTTAACACAACTTAACTTAACTTACTTAACACAACAGATAAAAAAAAAAGTTTTATCTTATCTGTGAGTCATAAACCCAAGAAACTGAAACGAGCTGACGACAGCGGTGGCGTGCAACATATCTTATCAACCATAAAACATATTGCCATTTAATGTGTCTGTAATTATGCTGTAATATTTTATATTAGCGCCACTGAAATGTGCTCATGAGCAAGGAGCAAAGGGGTAAAACTTAATTGTGTCCTAAATGTCTCCCACTGATGAATTTCCGAATAGCTAAGTAGACTGTCCAAACCCAAAGCTAACGACAGAGAAAATAGTGGACATTTTGACAATGGCTAAACCTCCAACCTAACCTCAGCCACCTTTCATTAAACAACAATGTGTGATATTTTAAATATCTAGTCTACAATACCATTTCTGGCCTTGCTGTTTTTCCTGTTGTTTGGAAGCATTTACACAAAAATTATACCATGTAATGACGCTAACTATTTATATTTTTTTGTTAATAGCCTATGTGTGAAATCCCTCTATATTCATTAAGCAATAACTTAAACAGTAGCCTATACGCAGTTCATAACACAGGTCAACTCCCAGTCATTCAGCTTTGCAGTAATTGCCAGATAAAATTTCGAGCCTGTCCTTTTTAATTTCCCCTCATTTATTTATGGATTTTAAACCTGTAAACCTGTTTTTATTTTTTTATTTGAATCGAACTTCTTGTTTTTCAATAGCCTGCAATTTATTTTTGTCTCAAATACTGCTTAATTTTGTGTTTAACTAGGCTTATCTGTCAGCACATAGGCCTATGCCTCTATGCCTAAGCAACAGGAAGTGAGCTCGTGGGCTCTCCCCTCTCTGGAGCTCGCGGACCAGCCAGCGGCTCGTGGAGCTGTCCGAGGTGCTGCCATAACTTTGTATTCAAGCACCAGAGCAGATGATCGGAGCGGGACGGGACATGATGGGCTGTCAGCCACGCATATGGCAGCTATTTCGCAGCACATTCCTAAAACTGTCCGGACTGGTTAAGCTCTGAGGACGTCAGTGAACAAGATAAACAAGACTGGCGTCATAAAAGCATGTCTGCAACAAAGATAAACGAAAGGAATTGTTTGTGTAAAGAGAAAGCAGACTTCAAAGTTACCTCGTATGGCTACCACCTGTAACATAGCCTACACAATTAGGCTACGTCAGAGAGAGGGGTCATCCCGGGAGGAAAAGCCCCGGTAAGGCTATGCTACTAATCCTCAGAATAAAGCTTTCTTGTTAGTGTTAGGCGTTCCAGAAGAATCCACATAGCACATGTAGGCCTAATATGCTATAGCTCTAATGTGTTTTACAAATGTCACTAGCGAAATGCTTTGAACACCTCTGGATGTAGTAGCCTATAGCCTACCTTAATAGGCCTATAATTAGGCAACAGGGTAGCCCTGACAACCATGAGGTTCAATTCCCTCGGGTCCACCACCAACATCCAGCATTATCGGTCTTACCTGCACTGGCTGGAGAAAGAGCCCTCCGCTTCCATATCTGGTGATAATGAGTGGGATCAACGCACTCACAAGACGTTGTTTGGGTATTTGTTGACAGACGCTTCCCGTGCTGAGCTGGCTGATGGAACTGCTGATGGAGATTCTGCTGCGCCGGACGCAGTGGCGGAGGTCATGCTGCGCGCCGACGTCATGACGTATACAGGGCGAAGGGGCTGGGCATACGCGGAGTCCCGGTCCTTTTGAACCACACAATCCAATTTTCTACCAGGCTGGGCAGCTCAATGATCCGTTCACTAAGGCAGAGCTCGGAACAGGGGGAGAAACAATGAGTGGGCAGCAGAGGGAAAAAGCAAAAATGCAGCATACACATTTTTCAAAATGATCTTGCAAGTCACTGAGTTTGGTTAAACATAGCCAATCAAACTCAGGGAACTCGTGTGCCCGAAATTTCTCTCTCTCTCTCTCTCTCTCTCTCTCTCTCTCTCTCTCTCTCTTTCACCCTGTCTCTCACACAGGCACACACACACACACACACACACACACACACACACACACACACACACACACACACACACACACACACACACACACACACACACACCTGGCTGGGCAACTATTCAAGTATTCAATTGGGCAGGAAGAGAAAGCAAAAGTAACAACAGCTGTAATAACAAGACTGCATGTCAGAGAAAACTATAAACCATATGCCAATCGGCATAAAGGCCTGGAAGGTTAATACTGCAATTTCCTGCCTTTTCCTCATGCCCACTGTGCTTTCAAATATCCCTTGTTTAGTCGTGCACACACGCGGCCGGACACACACACACGCGGACACGCACGCACACACACACACACACACACACACACACACACACACACACACACACACACACACACACACACACACACACACACACACACACACACACAAATACACACTGTGGTCATTTCATGTTGGTTTACAGCTTGGCGTGAGTCAGATTGGCATTTAGTATCATCTAATAAAACTGACTCTTTTTTGATTGGTTTCGTGCATAGGTCACAACTAGTCACATTTTCAAAACTATTCACACAGTCAGCAATACAGAAGCCAATGTGGTCCAAACTGTGGCTAATTTTTCACACAAAATTTTTTGTATTTTCACACAAAATGCATAACTGTAAGTGACCACATTTACCAAAATACAAAAGCTCTTTTACCCATGTTTATTATAGCCTACTGTTTTTAAAACTCTTTTTCTGCTTAACCTTATTGAAATGTATTGAAGATCTTCGAAGAATATTACGAATATGTGAAGAAAAATACACGGCTAATTGCAATTTCAGCTGAAAGCACAACAATTGTGCCAGCAGAGGATAAACATTGAAGGGCAAGAACTCTCCTGTTTTTGTAGTTATCTTTGAAAATGTGGCATTGTTCAATCGTGGCATAGAGTTTTGAACAAGTGGCTTCGGTTGAGACCAATGCACCAAAAACAATGTCTATGTCTAGTCAATGTCTGAGTGGAACTATGTCTCACTTTGAGTGAAAGAGGCAAGACAAGTGGCTTTACTTAGAGAAAAGGTCAAAATCATTATCTGACATACACTCACAGGCCACTTTATTAAGCACACCTGTACCTGTTCAGTTGCTTGTAAAAACAAATAGCTAATCAGCCAATCACATGGCAGCAACTCAATGCATTTAGGCATGTAGACATGGTCAAGACAACATGGTGAAGTTCAAACCGAGCATCAGAATGGGGAAGAAAGGGGATTTACAGTAAGTGACTTTGAACGGTGCACGGTTGATGGTGCACGGCAGGATGGATCCATGGTTTCATGTTGTTTACGCCAAATTCTGAACCTGCCATCTGAATTTCACAACTGCAATCAAGACTCATCAGACCAGGAAAGATTTTTCCAATCTTCTATTGTCCAATTTTGATGAGCCTGTGCAAATTTTAGCCTCAGTTTCCTGATCTTAGCTGACAGAAGTGGCACCCGGTCGGGTCTTCTGCTGCTGTAGCCCATCTGCTTCAAGGTTAGACGTGTTGTGCGAAAAGAGATGCTATTCTGCATACCATGGTTGTAACGAGTGGTTATTTGAGCTACTGTTGCCTTTATATCACCTCAAACTATAGTCTGCCCATTCTCCTCTGACCTCTGACATCAACAAGGCATTTTTGTCCACACAACTGCCGCTCACTGGATATTTTTCCTTTTTCGGAACATTCTCTGTAAACCCTGGTTGTTTGTGAACATCTCAGTAGATCAGCAGTTTCTGAAATACTCAGACCAGCCCGTCTGGCACCGTGAACCATGCACGTTCAAAGTCACTTAAACCCCCTTTCTTCCCCATTCTGTTGCTCGGTTTGAACTTCAGCAAGTTGTCTTGGCCACGTCCACATCCCTAAATGCATTGAGCTACTGCCATGTGATTGGCTGATTAGTTAGGCTATGTGTTAACAAGAAATTGAACAGGCATACCTAATAAAGTGGCCGGTGAGTGTAGGTCTATATTAGGCTATTGTTAAAGGATAAGCATATGCCTAGGCCCAAAAAAAGGGAGAAGTTAACAAAAATAGGCCTATTTGCTTCCATTAGGCCTAGCCTACAGTACATGCCATAGGCTAGCCCTACTTCTACTCCACTAAGCAAGTGTTGTGGACTAGCATAGCCTACTTTTTTACCTGGCTACAGCTTTATTTCACAGATTAAAGGGGCACTGTGTAATATGACACCATCAAGAAAGTTCTAGAAAATTCTAGAATGCAACGCTCCCTGGGTAACCAAACCCCTTTTGAATAATAACAGAAAGATATATCTTCTATAGGCCTACTATTTGTTAAATGTTTATTGTTGCATTATTGAGGAGAGCTTGGAACACAAACATTTAATTGCCAGCTATGACTGCTTGCCTGTTATGTTGTGCATTTGACGAATAAACTAACTTGAACTTGTAAGTCTATGGTTTATCCAATACAAGTTAGATTATTTAGAAAAAGGATGAAATAGAGGAAATTCTATTTTTTTTTATACGTTTCAAAATAACCTGGCTGTCTCAAACCCTGGCCATTACAAGGGTGTTGTCCTGACACCGGCAGACACCTCAAAAAACGGTAGGCCTGGGCCTCTAGCCAATCAGAAAACACTTTACAGGGAAGCCCTTGAGGTGTGTTACCATAGCAACAAAGCACAACGGAGCGGACTGAGGGTTTGTGACTGACTACGGAGAGCTTAATGTAGCGTTAAACTGCAGTTAATTAATCTACTGAGTGGTAATACTTACAAATTTGTTTCCACACACAGATTCAAACGGTAAATCTACTTAAACCTGAAGTGTCGTAGGGGAAGTGTTTGTCCAGGTAGAACATATTGAACAGCCTAATGACAGGGTGATTGAAAACCTCGGCAACGCCAAGTATTTGATAATTACGGCGAATTTATAGCCTAATAATGTCCTTGCATATTCTAATAATAGCTAAGTAATTATAAATAATTTGTCAAGTTTAAAGTGAGCAGGATACATTTTCTCCAAAAGTAATGAGGATGCTTTGAGGACTTGTTGCACTTCACTTTATTTGCTAAGGAGAACTAACCTTGATAGCTACTGTTAGCTTATAGCAACACATCGAGTATGACCAACAGCTTTGGTAATTGCATATTTAGTCTAAAATACACACTTATTTGATATCCGTTATTATTATTTGGAGAATTTATTTAATTTTCTTATTTGTCCTACATGTCCCTTTTCTCTTTTTACAGGTGAACTCACTCAAGAGCAAATCTAAAATGACAGCCATTCAGTTTCCCACAAGAACAAAGACCAAATTGTCTTTGCCATACAATCTCGTTCTAAAGGAGGACAAGCAGAGGAGGAGGGTGAGGATATGGCATTGCATTTGCACCTTATTGCTTCCCTCAGCAGTCAGCATAAATAAAGATCATGTCGTGACTGCAAGTTGCGCAACTCTCTTTCCTCAAGATTTGAAAGGGACCAATTTCCTGTGAAGCATGTTTTGGACATTGTCCCATTCTTTTAAAGAAGCCGCTTGAAATGACAGATTGTCCTTATAATTACCTTGGCTTCTTTGAGGGGGAAAAAAAAAATCAATATTTGACTGCAGTCTTTTTTTTGTGTGTAATGACCTCTGCTCAGCATTTTCAGGCCTCTGCTCTCTCCCTGGCATTTTTTTTACTCTGCCAAGATTAGGAAGCACTTTTACTAAGCTTTTTCTTAGGTCAAAATTAGATTCCACATAAAACAGATTAGCTCTCCTTACAGTTAATTTATTTAAAATTTGGTGATAGCTAATTCATATGTTGTTTGAAAAACCTTGTTGTCATTTCTGTCTGCAAAGTAATACATGTTATAATAATAACTTATTAATAGTATTAGTAAATATCCGAAATATCTCCCACACACAATATGACCTTTGTATTTCTCTACAAAAGGTGGGTACTCTGGGCTATTTTGCCAGCATTTCTTCATGTCAACAATAAATTATTATATTTTAGGAGAAGTCATCATCAAAAGAGAAGCGACATTATTTCACAACTTCACTCTTTTCTAAAGAATTGTTTTTATTCAAGCAACTTTGTTGTCTCTGAATAATAGAACAATAATTACTGGCACTCCCGGCACGCACGCACACACACACACACACACACACACACACACACACACACACACACACACACACACACACACACACACACACACACACACACACACACACACAAAGACACGCCTCTGCTACATTATTCATTTAAACTTTAAGCTAAAATCCTTTACTGACCTTACCTTGAAGTAGGCTAAGTGCAGTTAGATGTTTCTTTACTACGGGTGTGCTGATAAAGAGGTGCCAGAGGATTGTGTGTTGAGATTATATTAACCACAAAATGCTGCAGAAAGGGGAGAATATAAACATTCTCTAAGCTCATGTCAGCAAAGCTGTCAACTTAAAGTGTTCAGTTTTGTGTATAACTTTTGTGCTCATTATCTTTTTCCCCCCATTCCATCAGTGGTAACAGTGCTGTGGTTCTTTGTCATTGTTGAATTACAGTTTTTTTCGATCGCTAAACCACAGTGGGCACAACTGTAGCTCAATGTGCAAAACTCTAACTACAGTCTGCACTACCAACAGTCACTGGAGCTGAACAGTTCCCTTCACCTGCAAAATAGGCTCAGTGCAGCAAACACTATGAATTGTCCCTGTCACTGTCACTCAGAATATGCTCAGAGTACAAACACTAGCATCAAACCCCAATACATAAATTACAAACTTTTAATCTTTACAGTTTGAATAATTTTAGTTATTTCACACAAATTACGTAATATTTTCTTTGATGAAAGGGTGAAATTCTTTCACATGAAATTGTTTATTTTATAACATACCAGTTTTTTTAGGAAAACAAAAATAAATGAAAATCAGAAGTTTGCTTCAATAGATACACATTTTGTATATTTCAAGGAAAACATTTCCAAATGTAGTATTTATCTGTGTAAATATTCTATAATTGTAATACAGAAATCTATCCTGTAATGTTGTCATTTACTGTAAGGATGCAACTCTAAACTGTTTGTTTGCTGGAAAATTCGTATTACAGATGCAACTTTAGATTTTTGCAGATTGGGTTGCACTCTCAACCCTGCCTCTCTCATTGAGAGACCATGATTCACAACAGGGTCTATCAGTGTAGCCCTTACTGTATTTCATCAGACATCTCAGCTCTATGTCTTCTAGGTCTTCCTCCACACATCCACACTCTCACTGCCACTCTTCTCCCTCCAACAACCTGTCTTCATTGGTCCATTTACAAAAAAAAATATATTTTTGAGTTTTCTCTTTATACTGTATATGTTCACTAACAAGTCTAAAACAAGACACCTTCTTAGTGTTTCAGTTGAAATTGCAATCTGCAGTGTTTGAAATGCACTAGGCATTAATTCTGTTTTGAATGTGTGGTTTACAGTTGTGGCAGTAGTGTGTTAGCGTTTGAAAAAAAGTGCTGGAAATCCACAGTGTTGTGCAGGTTGTGGTTAAGCCATGAAAAAGGTGTGTAGAGTTTTGAAAATTGTGTTTTATCAATGAAAAACGAGCTAGAGTTTGGCCCGAATGAACCGCTGCTCTGCATACTGTTGTTAGAGTTTTGCACTTGTCGCTCCAGTTGTGCCCACTGTGGTTTAGCAATCGAAAAAAACTGTAAGTGACAGTTAACATGCTAGCCTCTGTTGTGTTTTTGCAGATCACCCCATCTGAATACACCCAAGAGATGTTACAGTCTACAGAGGAGCGCTTGGCTAAAACCAATGAGGTTCACCCGCCCCACATCCTGGAACTTCTTGACATGAGCAAGACTACGCATCACAAAGTAAATGCTAGTCAATTTCATGATGCCTCAATAGCTGAATAACCTGTTTACTTTCACTATCCGATTAATAAAATAAAATACTTTGAGAGGAAAAATGGGTGCAGATGGCACACTGATGGTGAAACGTTACACAATCAAATCAAATTGAAATCTGTTTTATTTATGTAGCCCAATATAACAAATATTAATTTGCCTCAGTGGGCTTTATATTCCGTATAGCAATATGACATCCTATGTCCTTAGACCCTCAAATCGACTGAGGAACAACTCAGAAGGCATAACTTTAATTAATGATAAAACTATTTAAACATGTCATTGTGTGATATGAGCTTGAAGCACACATTTAAAGAATGGTCTAACTGTGACAATGACAACAGATTACAGCAAAAGATAAAAGTTCTGTATAACCACTGCAGATTAATTTCAGTTACTGATTTTCATCTTCATGAGAATAAAACCCTGGGGACTTTAATTTAACAAATAAGTCTTCAAAAATAATTGAAATCTATATTTGATTTTGACAACCTTTCTGCTTACTAAATGACTTCCAGGCCATGAACATACAGTGCTGTTTGAAAGTTTGTGAACCCCTTGAGCATTTTGGAATTTTATTGTGTTTAACCATTATTAATTCATTTTTATCAATACCAGTATTTTTTATATGAAATAACAAAGTTTTGATATCAATTCAACATTTTTCTTTTCCAGAAATCAATTGTTAAAAGAGATAAAACAAATTATTTGCCAACTGTTGTATGTGCAAAAGTTTGTGAACCCTGAGCTGCATTGCTTAAATAGAGCAGGTTAACACAATCAAGTGGGCCAAATTGATTGATGAAATAGACCATTGTAATGAGAGATCTTTAGGGAAGAAATTGGGTGGCACTAGATAAAACAGAGATAAAACCAGGTCAGTTTAGGTTCACCAAACTGAACCCATACAGGTCAGACATGCTAAAAGGGAAAAAAATCTCAGAGGATCTCAGGAATAGAGTTTTGATGTTGCACATTTGTCTGGGGACAGCTATAAATTCATATAAAAAAAATTGAGCTCCATCGGCCCACCGTGAGGCAAATCATCTACCAATGGAGAGCTTTAAGAGTGACTTAACATCTAAGTGGACTTCCTTCAAAAATATCCTCACAAGAAAAGTGATTTTTCAGGAGGGAGAGAGAGAGAGGGAGGGAGGGAGAGAGAGAGAGGGAGAGAGGGAGGGAGGGAGAGAGAGAGAGGGAGGGAGGGAGAGAGGGAGGGAGAGAGAGAGAGGGAGGGAGGTAGGGAGAGAGAGAGAGAGAGGGAGGGAGGGATGGATGGAGGGAGACAGAGAGGGAGGGAGGGAGAGAGATACTATAATAAGGGATATAACTACTTTTGCTAAATGTTTAGAATGTTACTTAAACTGTACCCTGCGAGCATTTCCATTGAATATCCACACTCTAGCTCTAGTTACCATACTTAGTTCAGCATCCCCCATACTCCTAACGGACTGTAGTGTAAACTGCGTGACCCATCAATAATCTGAACTACACCAGCCACTTTCACCCTCTCGAGTCACCTTTAGAATTGCTTGTTGGACGAGAGAAACGGTATTATAAAATAAAAACCTTGAAACCTTGAGCTCCTATGGTTGGAACTAACTTTTGTTTTATTTACAGTAATATATTTACATGAAAATAATTAATTATAGACTTATCGGAAGTTTGATGTGTCAAAAAAATTACAACAAGGCATTCAGCCTCATTATTACATTTATTCCCTCATACAAGCATGTGCTGTCCGCTAGGGTCATTTACATTGTATCATAGCTGCTTCCCCTTAGTCAGCAGGCACTAATTGATGGGCAGAGGGCAACCAATGTGACAGAATGTTCTTTACTTTTCGAGTCAGAATTTCATAGCGGGCTTGAAGTCAAATGCCACCAAAACTTTGTGAAATGCCTATTTAAGGATTTGCCCTCTCATCATAATTAGGAGAACCTAATTTTTGCATTTCACACTGTTAAAATGTTCTGTTGGCATGTCAAATATGCAAATGTGAATATTAATAACCTCCACTGAGACCATTGCCGGTGATACGAAGGGGCAAAGACCAGCAGGATCTTTTAAGGTCATAGTGAAAAAGGTTAACATACTTACAGTAACAACAGTAAGAAAAACAGTTATCTTCACTGTATTTCCCTATAGGAACATGGATGGTATGAGTAGGCTACTGAATATGTTTAGTTTTTTTTAGGAAACACATAGTGGCGTTGACTCTCTGTGACTGTGTGTGTGTCTGTGTTTGTGTGTGTGTCAGTTGTCTTTGGTGGATACAGATCAGCCGCTTTTCCAGCCCTATCCATCTGAGCTGGTGTTTCAGAACTTCACTCCTACACAGACCTACAAGTTACCTCTACTGCTCCTCAACAGTGACAAGGTGTGTGAATGAGTGATGACGAGTAAGTAAATAGAAACACAAACAACATGGCCCATGAGCTAATGTTTAAATGAAGTAAAGCTGTGAAATGGAACAATAGAACGTCCAGCCCACAGACAGCTTTGACCATAGCAGCAGAACAAAAAGGAACATTTTGTGTGTGTGTTTGTGTGTGTGTGTGTGTGTGTGTGTGTGTGTGTGTGTGTGTGTGTGTATGTTTGTTTGTGTGTGTGTATGTATGTTTGTGTGTGTGTGTGTCTGTTTGTGTCTTTGGTTGTGAGTTGTGTGTCAGGAGACATGGAATGGTCATGGGAGATCAGAGGAGTTTTATCACTGAAAGTTGAACATCAGTTATAATAAATAAATAATTACTGTTTTGTCAAGGTTTCACGACAAGTGAAGCTGGAGCCGCAGGACTCAGAGTATTTCCATGTGGTCGGTCCAGAGGAAGCAGGTAGCAAGGTTGCACCAGGAATGACTGCGACTTTCACTGTCTACTTCACCCCGCAGGAGAACAAGGTACTGGACATGGTGGGGGGTCAATAATCATACACAGAAGGCTACATTCAGGCAGCACATTGAAATATCAAGGTAACCTGATGAAGCTGATTTAAAATTTAGATGAGATGATTAGATGAAGCTGTAGGGTAGCAGAGGAGAGGATGTGGGTAAGAATATAAAATTAGAGAGGTACAGTGGTACTCTTTTGGTACAGTAATACAGCAAAAATATATAAATTTAATAGATGATACATAATCAATGACATTGGCCGCGTTTCCCAGATTCGTTAAGAGCCTCTTTGGAGCGCTGAAAGAACGCTGTGAAAGAAGAATGCGTTTCCCAGAGTCGTTCTTAGCGAAAGAAGCTCTTTCACTAAGACGGAAGTGTAAGATGGAGCTGACCCACTCTTACAACCTTCTTAGCGACCAAATTGTCAGTGATCATGCCACGTCAGGGAAATTTATTTCCTCCACTTTTCGAAATAATAAAACAATGCTCAATGCGGACCTGGCGCAAGAAACATAAGCCCCTTTTACACAGCCAGTGAAAGCCGGGAATATGCCGGCCTTTCGGCCCTCCCCCCAGCTGTGTAAATGCGACAGTTGCGGAACGAGGGAAGAAAGGTGCGAGTGATCGTTCCGGGAATTTTACTACCTCGGGGGGTAGTAAGATTCCCGACACGATCAGTTCCGCCTCTCTGTTTAAATGCTCCAGCTTGTTGTTGCGGAACAGGGGGGCGTTTGACGTTCCATAGTCTACGTTCTAAACATGCGACCATGTTAGCAGTTGAAGGACGTCGGCCTGATGTCCCGTAAAAATCACCAAATAAAAGGAACGGTGTATAATCTAGCTGATCATAAGGTCCGTTGCTCAATCCAAACCCCCGCGCTTCATTTTGCAGAGTGTATGAGTCTATTTCTGCCCAGGAGAAGTTGTACAATGGAAAGCTAGGCTAGGCTAAGTAAGGGATAAAGTATAGCGAACGGGTCACTTGCTAGAAATAAAGACCGACAAGCTGAAGCAGGAGCCCGACGCGCAGCGGAGGGCTCTTGTTCAGCTTGAAGGTCGATCTAGTAACGGGGGAATAGTCTGCTCGCCCCGCTAGACTGTCTGCTTCAGCTGACTGAAGGCTCCGGCTCAGCTGTTAACCACAGAGCTACTGTTTTGCTAACACATTCCGCCGCCGCTGTTATTATCCTAAGTCTGAGCGTATATCCACACTTTATTTCTGTCTACAGTAACGTGACTTCACACACTGTGTGTATGTGTATGTCTGATTGGCAGATCGCTGCCCTCACAAAGAGACTCGCTCACAACCAACCTGTCACACACACACACACACACACACACACACACACACACACACACACACACACACACACACACACACACACACACACACACACACACACACACACACACACACACACACACACACACACAGAGGTGAAGCGGTCGGATTGATTTAGTCAGTTTGGTTAACTGTCCCAGTGATGTTGGACTCAGCGCGTAGCGAGATCAACTGGCACATCGTGGGGACAGTAAAATACGGCCCTCTACTGCAAGCTCCAGCACTTCTGCTCTCAATTCACCGGCCATTGTTGTTGTTGTAAAGCAGCTGACCGGCGCGGCGCTAAATGTTTACGTCACACCTGACGCTGTTTACAAGCACCTCTTTCATTCCGGAGCGCTGTGTAAAAGGGACTACTGATGCGCCAGCAGGCCGGCGTTGCTTGGTTCTGTGTAAATAACACAGAAGCAAGCAAAGCCGGCATATTGGAGTGATGTTGTTCCGTCAATATGCCGCAATCTCTGTGTAAAAGGGGCTATAGTCTAATAGTAGAGAAAAAATGTTTCTAATGAATTACACGTTTACGTTTTCCACACACATGTGAGTTTATAGTACTACACATAAAAAAAACATCAACAACCCTGTGGCATTTCACAGATATCAAGGAAACAGATTTAATTGAACTCAGCTGAACCTCATCCAGAGCGGCTCCACCTGCTATAAAGGCGTTGCCAAAGTCCGCGCGTGTGAGAAACCATGGCTGCAATACAACACCTTCTCGCTGCGAACCAACAGCCTCGCCCTGCGCGAAGCCAGACGTTTTACATAAATGCATACGTGCGTCGGCACTTCTCCCCACTGGACGTGCTATCAGACCGGCCCGTCCAGGCAAAGTAACGGCTGATCAATCACTCTGGTGTCTCCACACTTCCAGAGCAACCCGCTGCAATTTTTCCTTCAGCCCGGAGATGCAGCTCCTGGCTGCGCTGCATTTTTAGGAACACATCAACCTCTTCTGAGGTCCAACAACCCCAGCCCCTACCTCTTCACCACCAGTCACCAAGCAAGCACTGATCACTAAACCATAAACCCACAACCACCACACCACCCATATCAACTGTCAGGCCTGAAGGCTGAAATAAATAAACAGAACCAGCAGATGTAGGCTACATGTAACGTCCTGCACACTATAATTTATTGCTGCAGTGTCCGGGTGCTTTACCTGAAAGTCTGGCACTGGAATGTTAAGGAAGTAGTGTTGCATACAGTAGCCTATGTGGGAGTTTAGTGTCCACGTTTCTGAGGTGACCATGTAACAAGTGGGAAATTAGCGGAAAAACGTGCTGTGCTGAAAGGGCGCACAATACGCACACGTTTTGATCCTACGCTTAGATAAATTACAAATTGCTTGGGACTTTTTGTTGCTAGGTTTGACACCCTCATTTCAATGCAAAATTATCCACACAATACATGGTTGAAAAGGAAACCAAAGTAGTTTATCGAAACCATATGGGGGAGGGGTGGCTACGCGCTGCGTCTGCATCACCTGCAACGAAGGGAGATTGATTAGTGAAACCTTCGCACTCTTCCTTTTTGTTTGGTTCTGGAACTCCTGCCACTTCTTCCTCACAGCACGCCAGTCACGCAGGCCACATGGGCTGGAGGGGGACATATTTTCGGCTATGGCCTGCCAAACACGGTTCTTCATCGTGATGTTCTTTTTGCCCCTTGTTCCCCCGAATAAAACTCCCCGGTGCTGCCAGACCTCGTCCACTAAGACGCCCATCTCCTCCGCAGTAAAAGACGGTGCCCGCTTGTTTCTTTTGCTGCCGGTTTCTTCCATTCTCACATGTGTGTGCCTATATCCACGGGGGTATATATGCGCTAATGGGCTTGATTACTACTTGGATACACTTGTTGCCACACACACACACACACACACACACACAGACACACAGACACACACACACACACACCCGCACCCACACACCCCCTCACACACACGATACATGCGTAGCCTAATTCTATCTGTGTGGGGGGGACCACGGGGTGCTGTGTGTGACTTATGCGCTGATAAAGAGGTGGGTGATCGATTGGCCTGGCATCCATGTATTCAGTTTCAGCACCACTGCGGTGGACAGCTCCCACTAAGAGCGTCTTTCGATGCTTCTTTCGCTTCATCTTACGGCTCTCCAAAGAAGGGACTTAAGACGGCATCTGGGAAACAACCGTATTTTAGCCCTCCTTCTTAACCAGACCCTTCTTTCGAGCCTTCTTTGGTCCCAAAGAATGATCGAATCTGGGAAACGCGGCCATTATATATTAAAATGGGTGCACTTACTTTGCATTTATATTTTATGCGGAAATGTCTGTCAATGGCTTAGAAGGTTAAGGGTCAAAGGTGAGGCAATAGGTTACGCCAGCACATTCCTTTGTCGTCTTATTTAGTGATACTGTGGCTGAAAGTTAGACCTAAGAAGCAAATGTCAACATTAGTTGTAGCAATATTATATTAAGGTTACATAATTGTCTGGTGTGTCATCATGTCAGCTTTTGCAGTGTTCACCACACTAACTGTTTTTAGCAGTGTGGCTCTAAGGCTGGTAAAGACAGTCTGTCAGTGATTACCATTGGTATTAACATTTTGAGAATGCTGGTGTTACTATTCAACTTAAAGCATCACTATTCCTTCCCTTCACACAGCTGCCAGCGGTGCTGTACACTCTTAGTTCTGTTATTACAGGTTCTGTGGTTTACACACGTTAATTAGAAGAAACTAAAAACAAAGGTTTAGTAGCTCATTTACAATTAAAAAACGGAGTCTGATTGTGATTCTGCTTCAATAACATTTGGAGTGTTTCACCAATTTTTTCATTTTGTTCATCAAGGACTACCACCACAGACTGGTTTGGGTGACAGAGAGAGAGAAATTTGAGGTCCCAATCAGCGCCTTTGGGCCACGTGCAATTCTTGACTTTCGGGACCAGTTCCATTTACCTGTCTGTCCTGTGAAAGCCTCCACACAGAGGACTCACCTAGTCCGCAACATAGGAAACAGCGAGGCCAAGTTCACGCTACACACCCTTAGGTGAGAGTCAGTACAAGTGGATGGGCTTTTGTGTACTGTGTTTGAGTGATTTAACCTATTGTATTTTTTAAAGCTGTAAAATGATTACGTAATTTTACGGATAAATCACAGGGTAGTTGTGGGTTTATCATGAATAATCACACGATTAATTATACCATTCGAAATCTGCCCAAGATTCAATTATTTTTTTTGGAAACAGTTCATTTGTGCCAAAGCCGACGTTATGTTGATATCGCTCATTAATCATGTGTCATCATTGTGTCCTCCCTTGCTCTGATCAAAGCAGAGAATGTTTCTTTCCCTGTTGCTTCCGACAGCAACTGTCGCCCGCAACACAGACGTGGCCGTTTAAAACATAGCGTGCTGCTGTGTTTGGCCGCTCGCAGCTGCACACTGCTTTCACATCCAGCGCTGATCATGGGTCGGCCATAACGTTAGAGCGACTTTGGTGCAGACCGGGTGGGATATACGGGGCGGGTGATTCTGCACTTGCGTTAATTGCATTAAAAAAATGAATGCATTAATTCCAGAAATGAATCACCCTGCGTTAACGCATTTTGACCCTAATATTTTACTGTCACAGTTATCATTAAATACCTAATAAATACTCACATCTCTTAGCTTATAAACATTTAATTTACACTTGTATGCATGCACTCACCCAGAATCACAACTTGACTAGTCTGGTGAAACCAGCCTGAACTTGCGCGCTTCACATTTGTCCCACCCGCAGATCAGCCTAGACTTTCTCCAATCCCCGTAGGGAGGAGCCCGTCGTCGTTGGTGCATGGCAGTCCTGATTGGTTCATGTAGTCAGCAATCTAGCCTCCAGTCAGCCCAGGCCCTCCCACTTTCTTTCCCTTAGCCCCTGATTGGTTCTTGTAGTCGTTGACGTCAACATGGATTGATGAATAAGCAAATGAAATGGCTGGTCTCACGAGGCTAGATTGAGGACTACACAAACCAATCAGAAGCTGCCTTCTCGACATCAGGCTGGTCTCATCACGTTACAACTTGACAGCAACAATTATTTGTCTTTCACTTTACTTGTTTTGGTGAAAGGTACACATTTAGTAAACATTTACTTTAACTATTAATTACAACTACAAATTATTTTGAACATTTGTGTTTCTTCTGCCAGTTTCTGAATCAACATTGCACCTTAGCTGTTGTAAAACCATACTCCTTATGGTCTGTTTTTTAATTCCATCCTGTGAATTTCTGTTTTATTCGATTTTATTTCAGGCCTTTTTCAGTGACGCCCTCTTCTGGAACTCTTGATGTAGGCAAGAGCATGCAGGTGACTGTGGATTTCAACCCCATGACCGTAGGAGACCACAGCCAGGAGCTGCTTCTGCACTACCATAGTGGTGAGAAATATTTAGGCCTCTAAAACTAGTGATACAAAAAACTTCAAAAGTAGCTAAAACCATAAGACTGGCTTTTGATAACTAATGTTTCCCGGAGCTGTAGGGAAATATTGACCTAATCAGCACGTCCAGATTTATTTAAATATTTTTAATGACCTGACCCTTACCTGAACAACTCTTTTGTTTTGTAACATACAAACATGAATCCAAACTGTGAGACTTTAAAGAAAGTGTTGCCTCAACAAAGTGCATTGTTATCATGTTTCATTATATCTGTTATGCAGTGGTGTAGTCTAGTTTTTTGTAGTGGGTATACTGTGATGATTCCCTCCTAGCCTCTTCTTGAATATGCAGCATAGCATTTGTACATTAAACATATGGCTTACACCGTGTTAGTTCACAATTTTGTTGTTTCTGCATTAGGTGCAGCAAAGGCAAAAACATTTTACACCTTAGCCTGCCTTTAGAAACACAGAGTTTAGGATTTCTATTCCCAAATGAAATTGGGGGGAGTATGGGGGTCTCCCCCAGTTTGCCGCCTTCTGATGACTCTACAATAGAAAAACACAAAAATCAGTAAGTCTGTTCTAGATCCCGTCCCTTCTAGGGGGGTCCAGGGGTATGCCCCCCGGGAGATTTATTTTACCTTTTTTAAGTGAAATGCATGAATCTGGTAGCCTGGCATTCCCAGACCTGCCACTAGGCGCTGGCAAATTAAATTTGCTGCGCCTGTTGGTCTGGCCACGCTCCGTTGAAGCTTTATCAAGAAGACCAGAAATCTGGGTCTCACGTTTCAATTGGTTCTATCTAATATGGGCGCGCCAGAGCCCTTTATATGGTACTCTGGGGAGGACGTAACCGGATGACGACAGTGACGTGCATGCGACGTCGAAGCCGTGATAGTAAACATCAAAGATGGCTGCGGACATGTTGTGTGAGTTTGAGACTGCTTTGGCCTCGACCCTTAACGATTTGGAAGACGGCACTCAAATCTTTCATTAGCAAGTAAGTGGAATGTTCTGTTTTGCCGACCGACAACGGCAAACGTTTAATTTAACAGTTTAACAGCTGTTCGCTAAAAGAAAGGGGCTTACGTCACCTTGTGCATCGCTCTGATTGGTTGTAGTGCTATCCAACTGCGTGCAGTGGCATTTGAAATGCACGAGTAGGAGCCGCCCCCTGAGTTGGAAATTACTATTGATCGTGGCCAGACCCTCTATCGTTCAAGATATCAGGGTATGGATTTCCAGGCTATGAATCTGGTGCACTTTGAGAGGAAAATTAAGAGGCTTAATCTGAAGATTTGTGTGAACAAAGAATTTGGAGACACTGGGTCGGGTGAATTAGAAGCTATTGAAGAAAGACACTTGGATTTTCCATAAAAATATTAATTTAAAATAAAATATTATGCAGGTTCCTCTGGGATGGGTTTGGTGCTCTTTTTCTTTTATGGGACATATTTCTCTGTAATATAGTGAATGCATTTAAATGCAGTGAGAGGAACGAAGCAGTAGAACTCTGTTGTCCAGCTATCTTTTTTTCTACAGACAAGGCTGAAATAGGCTATAGACCAGGGGTGTCCAAACTTTTTTCACTGAGGGCCACATACAGAAAAATCTACGAAGGGCCGGGCCACTTTGCAAAAATAACACATTTATCAGGACATGTAGCTGCTCTGATGTTTCATAGTGTTTTCATAAATTGTAATCCTTCTTCACGGCAACACTTTACTTGCACATTAAACAGATACATTTCCCCTGTTGTTAAATGCCATTGATACACCCAGTGTTTTCTGCTTTTACGTCCAATGTCCAGCTGGGTGAAAATAGTAGCCAGCTGAGATCCCGACCCTCCTAGGGGGGTCCGGGGGTATGCCCCCCCGGGAGAATTTTTTTAAGTTTTTAAAGTGAAATGCATGAATCTGGTGCACTTTGAGAGGGAAATTAAGAGGCTAAAGCTGAAGAATTTTGTATGAAAAAAATGGAGACACTGTGTCAGATGAATTAGAAGCTATTGGAGAAGGACACATGGATTTTCCATAATAATATTAATTTAAAATAAAATGTTATGCAGGGTCCTCTGGGATGGGCTTGGAGCTATTTTTCTTTTTTGGGACATATTTCTCTGTAATATAATGAGTGCATTTAAATTATTTAAAAATTAAAAGGGCCATATTACATTATAGGGGAAGGTGGGGTGATTTGTGCAACTTTTTACTCAAAGTGATTTTAAAGTGAGGCCTTGACAGTTATGTCTCCAACTCAAATATGTACATATATTTCAGGATGTTGTGCATCCCTGGCAATAAAAACTTTGGATCTGGAATAAACTGTTTAAGAAATATAGCTTTCGGAAAAAAAGTTGTCTTGTCGCACAAATCACCCCACGTAGTGGGGTGATTTGTGCGTCATTTTGTCACAATGACAAAGTCACCATCATCATCTTTCTGGCCATCTGAACTCTCATCAGTGGTGTCGTTAAGTGGAATTGAGATGTCACTCTCTTCTGAGCCACTGGCACAACTCTCAGAAATGTACTTTGCACTAGTTGCTCCGTGCTTGTGGAACCAACTGCCACCTGACAAATGTGATTCCCCCTACATTTCTGCCTTTAAATCAAGGCTCAAAACCCATATGTACACCCTGGTGTTTCCTCCCCATTAACCTCTGCACTACTTACTTACCTCTGCACTACTATCTGTGTTTATGTGGATGTATGGGCTTTACGTCTTTTATTTTGGTTATTGTTATTTTACCTTCATTGTTTACCTACTGAATGCACTATGTACAGCACTTTGGACAGTGCAAACTGTCATAAATGTGCTTTTATAAATACATTTTACTTACTTACTTACTTATAACTCACCCAGGCCCTTGCGCACAAATCACCCCATCCCCAGAATTTTGGATAATAGGCATGATGCAGCAATTTAGGGTTGACATCGTGCTAACTATATAGACTCAAAGTGTAGCATACCAAAGCACTAAAACATGTGTCAAATGTTTTCAAACGTGTCTATAATTGTTCAGACACAATAATCAAAAAACCTTGATCATGGAAATTTTACTTTGAAAGGCAAAACACAGTTTTTTGAGCTTAAATGTGCTTATATCTTATTCCTTGTGTCTCCCTTCTTTACAGGATGAGTCAAATGGATGGCTCTTCTTAAATATGTGGTCACATTTCCAATTTCTTCCACGGTTTTCTAGAAACAAGGGGTTTTGCAACTTCCAAAATGCACAAATCACCCCACCTTCCCCTATTTTTAAAATGTGCCACGGGCCAATCAATCAGTTTTGACAACCCTGCACTAGTGGGTTAACAAAGAAATGCAAAAAAAAAAAAAAAAAAAAAAAAAAAAATTTTTTTTTCAAAGGGCCATATTACATTATATCTTTAAAATCGGCCGCGGGCCAATAAAAAGCGGGCCGCGGGCCGCAGTTGGCCCGCGGGCCGTAGTTTGGACACCCCTGCTATAGACTATACACAGTGCATGGGCAACTGAGGGCAGTCCGATTTCCAATTTTGTTTTAAATACACTCAATACACACTGTGCATGGACGTGAACGTGACGTGATCAGTTAACCTCGGATTACCTCCCAGATGAACTGATTAAATTATTAGGCTATTAACTATCTAGACCAACACATTGTATTCCAAATTTTTTTGTATGATACATTGCCTCGGGCCGGCTCTGGTTTTCTTTCATGTTACTCAGTGCATGAGTTGACGGGGTGAATCAATCGCCACCTAAGCCAAAACTGCACTGATGATCCGATCTTGAAGTGCTCGCAAAAGTTAATATGAATTTCAAACCGGTTATGCAAAACTGATAATATTACTTTTTCCTCATTGGGAGAAAATAAGTCCCTGCGCGCTTTTGGTGTGCTCCGACAGCACCGTGCGCGTCTCCCGAGGGGACTACTGAGCTGAATGTTGCGTCGCGCTGCCAGTATTTTCGGGTTGGACATCGCCCTTTCTTTTACCCAACAGTCCACAATGAAACGGGCCGTGGGGGTATGCCTGGTCCCGCATATCTATTATAAGTCCGTTGCGACTTCCACAGGGACACAGCGCACAGGTTGAATTTATGAATGAATGTATGACAGTTGAGTTCTGTCACTTTCGAAATTGTTACGTGTCATTTCGCATTTCTAAGTGGGCATACGGAAATGCTGGAGCTTTCTTAGTGGGTATACTGCGTATACCTGCGTATCACGTAGACTACACCACTGCTGTTATGGCCTGGCATACATGCATAAACAACAAACACAAGCTGGTGCAATAAGCTGTGCATGGTCTCCTTTCTCGTTGTCTTCTTTTTGCTGTTTGATTTAGTCCTAACTCTTTGTTTGCATGACTGTAATTGCCCATATTCATATGGCTGCTTTTGGATTCATAGGGATCCTTTTGCGTTGGATGTAGCAGGTGTGAAGATACTTACGAGGTGCTTGGGGCCATTAAGTTAAATGTAAAATAGGTAATGGCAATGATTTGTAGAATCTATAACGTCCTTAGGGAATTGGGCTGTGGACATGGTATGAATCTAGCCGATAATGGCTGTGGTGTATTGTATTAACTTCTCAGTGCAGCTCTCTCTGAGGGACTTGTTATCTCTCCTCTCCACTTCCCCTCTTCTCCTCTCCTCCTCTGCAGCTCTGGGGCCGTATTCACAAAACATTTTAAGGCTAAGAGTAGGTCCTAACGTGCTGATTTAGGAGTAACTCTCAAAAATAAGGGGCGTTTCACTCCTAATTTTAGGACTCCTAACGTTTTAAGATAAGTGTAATTCACAAAGCATTTTAGCGCTAAAACTAGCTCCTAAATCTATGAAAAGCTAGGAGTCCTCGAGAGGTGTCCTAGGTCACTAAGAGTAAATCACAGACAATCATTTGATGGTGTTTTGGAGAGATTTAATGCTAGTGAGCTTTACAAAAGGTACATTAAAGCTGTAAAGGTTTAATGATCTTGGTAAAGCTATATTTAGAAAGTATAGACACATTTATATTTATTATATTTATATAAAAAAATATTTATTAAGTTTTTCCTGCAGTTGCTGTCGGTTTACGATGCACTGAAAGTTACTGTTGGTGTCACGTTTGGGTTTAATTTGTTACTAGAGTAGGCCTATATGTGGCGCTTCGCACCATCTCCTCCATTCCACTGGTCCGCTACTGTATAGTTGCGCGTCTCGCCTTTTTCCTTCCGCATGCACTTTACGATTTCACCGGCTGTTGTTTCTAAATTGTGAATTTCCTGGTTTGTCGCTGTCTGACTATTGCTGCATAGTCCGCCGTTGAGAGAAATACAGTGAGAGTGCATGCCGTGCAGCTGTTCAATGAGGATATTTTTTCCGATTCAAATCATTGTAAAATTTAAAATTTAAAATTAATAGACCTATGTGGCGCTATTGTAAGGTAATTGTGAACGAATGTGTGGGAAACCCTGCAGTATCTTGGTTTCATGTTAAATCAGTGTCACTTGTCATTAATTGTATATAAAAACTCTTTACTTTAATACAGCACGACACGATATGGATATCTCCCACAGTGTTTCTATTTTAAATTCACTCTTAGCTCTCATTCCCTCTCAGCCAATCACTGTGGGCATAGAAGGTATGAACATGACATCATCCATAGCAACAGGGTCAACCCCGCCCTCTAGTCTTAGCTTAGGAGTCCTTCCCATTCCTTAGTAAAAGTGGGGGCCTCTTCGGATTCTCTTTTTTGCATAGGAAATTTCCTTTCCTATCGAGATGGCCCGGAAGTACTCGGCGGATAGGTGATTCGAATTCTCAAAATGCTTAGGAAAGGCATAGGAAAGGAGCCTCGATTCATCCTTTAACCCTCCTTTAGCATAGGTTACTCCGGACCAACCTATGCGAAAGGAAAGGAGATAGTGGTATCCCATCATTCTTTATGGCGGCAATATTTAAAGCAACAAGCCACCGATGGAGTTTACCGACTCTACACCATAGCTCTACACGAATACGAACGAGAAGAGAGGAGAAGAGAAGAGAGGAAGATAGAACTCGGCTAAAACAAAATCCCCCCCGCACCCCCATAAAGATAATAAAGAACCCATAAAAGACCAACATCATAATAGTTATTTTCGTAGCACATAATTTACACCATAAGAAAACAAAATGACAACTAATGAAGAATACTGGGGGCAGTTAATTTCAATATCAACAGCAGTAGGGGAGAACGGGGTAAGTAGGCACACTTTTTACTCTACTGAGAATTGCTCATCACCTAAACATCTTTCGATAGTCATTCCTACATTACATTGAAGCTTAAAGTGTTGGCTTGAAATGTTTACCCTTCACTTTTTCTATCTTATTGTAATAAAGAAGAAATTAATCATCAAAGACACCCTTACACATTGTGACAATCAACCCCATCAAGGGGTCGGTTGTCATACACTATGGGGTTGTTTGTCACAATGTTATCTTAATGGGAATAATCTTGAAAAGAAGGAAAGAAAGTAGAACTAAATTTGAAAATGCAATTGCATTGTCAAGTTGACAAATAGGCCTATATAACTTACTGTAGCCTTGGCAGCTTGTCTAGTTTGGGATGCACTGGGTTGTTTTGATTTTGTTGCCCTTTTTTCCTTTGCATGCTAGCTGCCTTTTCCTGCTCTATTCTTTCCTTCTCTGGGGTGTCAGTGAGGATACAGCTTGACAATTTATTTCGTTATTGGGTTCCTTTTCTGGCTGTAGCCTTTGGATAACTTGTGACAACCAACCCCCCCAAAAATGTGACGACCAACCCCAACTTGAATTTTTTGCTAGCATCAAGGCCAACAACCATCTGACAACTAATTAGCTTGCTAACCACAATCCAAACTATAGTTTACCCTTCACACTTTTTATGGGTAACAAGTGTTTTGTTATAAACCCATTCTGTAAAAGCCTAGAAGAAAAATACTGAGGAGCTAAATATTTTCAATTTGACGTGAAAAACACAAACAGTCCTCTCACCTCAAATTCAGCAGTCTAACTCCAAGGAAGACTATGTAGGTGACCTCTTATCCCAATTCTGGATATTTACATACAAAAATTTCACAGACAGCGCCTTCTGGTTCCGAGATGTAACGATTGTGACAACCAACCCGTGTGACAAATTACCCCGTTCTCCCCTAGCCTCTTTTTTTCCACATGTGAACTGGGCTTCAAGTGGCCTTAAATATTCCCCTTGGCCAAGTCCGATCTAAGTGATTCTCACTCTGTTGGCAACAACCTGATTAAAATCAATATGAAAAGAACGCATGGATCAAACGAGCCCTTGTTGTAGTCCATTTTCGGAAATACTCAGCAATACTCGTCGTCGTGCAATGACGTCGGATAGGAAAAGTGGAGTCGAATTCATTTGAAACAGTGCTGTCTTTTCCTATGTTCGATAGGAAGCACCTTTTCATCTCTCCTTAACCCTGATGACGTTTGGGGTTAAGGCATAGGAAAGGAGGCTTATAGGTTAGGAGATTGGACTATTCGTAGAGGCCCTGGGTCTTATCAGCTTTGTGAATAGGTTTTAAGAAATTACTCTTTAAGGCCTTTGCACACCGGGCGCGACGCGAATAAACGCAACGTAAAAGCGAATGTTTTGAAATGTGAATTTTGTCGCGTCTCACTTTAGAAGCGACGTCCCAGAAAAATCGAACTCAGTTCGAAAAAATAAAAAACGCAAATTCGCGATGCGAAATGACGGCGCTGGTGTGGAAGCTTGTATTGACTCTGAATACGTTCGTTAATTAACGGATTAATCGCACGAATAAAACGCGCCCGGTGTGCAAAGGCCTTTACTAAGAACTTTTAGTGCTCCTTAGGAGTACTCTTTAGCCTGGTCCAACCAGACCATCGTACTTAATTTCATTTGTACAGAAGGTCTGGAAGTGCTGTAATTGGCAAACGTTCACTCACTTGGAGGCGGGTGTCTGTCGAAGTTTAAAACTATTGGATCTGCCCAGTGCCA
Source organism: Ammodytes marinus (assembly GCF_949987685.1). NCBI lineage: Eukaryota > Metazoa > Chordata > Actinopteri > Uranoscopiformes > Ammodytidae > Ammodytes > Ammodytes marinus. The sequence continues at coordinate 32,226,540 of NC_137234.1, read as the reverse complement.
CTCCGGATTAGCCAACCAAACGCATCACGTTTGGTCGTCACGTGTGTCATGAGCCGGCTTCTGACGGTGCGTTCCAGTTGGACAGGGAACTCGGAAATTTCCGACTTCACTACATATTGTAGTCTATGAATCTACCGGTACCTGGCAACAGTAACTTGTTAGAGCCTAACGTTTAGTTATTTGGACGAGAAAGGTTTTAGGTGTCCATACTTTCGCGAGCAGATGCACTGGAACACAGACGGGTTGGAACTCGGAACTACCAAGTCGGAAATCTCCTTCCGAGTATAAAGGAACGCAGCATTCAACTGAAACTGGAGCGCGACTTCGACGTCATCGTTCTCAGCCATTCGCTCTGTTCGCTGATTGGACGATTGTAGATTCTCCGGAGAACTGGGAAAATGCACTGTACACCCAGACTGACTACTGAAGGGAAAATGAAATTTGGCCGGAAGTAGGCGGGCGGGCGGAGCCAGGCTAAGTACTCTTAGCGCTAAGATAAAATGTTTTGTGAATACGGCCCCTGATTTCTTCACACATTATGTCTTAATGGGCTCAGCATACACTTACCCACAACTATCTCTGTGTCTCTGTTTGCCTCTGAATAGAACAGTGGCACATTTTAAAAATAATTGGCAGACTGGCTCCACCTTTTGCAAATACCTTCTCACAGTTTACATAGTAAAGCACACTTGATCAAGTGACAAGCACTGTTTATTTACCAGTGTGACTGACAGTATAATGCCATTTATGGGTTTTTTTTTATCATAAAGATCTTGGACTAAATGTTGCCTTTCCCTGAAAAAGGACATCCGAAAATGTTAATTATGTGACAAAAAATTTGATGATAACTTAAAGAGACTATGAGGAACTAGTAAATGTACCGGTATATGAGAACAGTCTAATTTTTCATTTGATAATTATAAATGAGGTGCAACAGCAAACAAGACCATCAGTGAAGAGTATGATATTTTTATATACAGTAGTTGTGATTTATATTCACATATAAATGCATTACCTCATGTTGCATCCTGCAGTCTCTCTTTCACTCGCTTCCAAAACAAATGGCACGTGCTTTGGCGCTGGTATCGTGAAAACACTGCCACATTTGTCCAAAGGGGCCACTACAATGAACACAAATGGAAAGTTCCTGCTATTTACTGCTTTGAGTTTACTGGTTCTACTGATAGGGACTCAACTTAACTCAGGACAGTAAAAAAGCTAGTGTTATATTTTAGGGATGGGCACGAGTAGTGTTTACGCTACTCGAGTGATCGCTTGCATTCCTCGAGGATCAACCGATTCCTCGTTAAACTTTTTTCTATTTTTAGAATGCAAGGCATCTGTCTGGAGAATAACTGTGCATCGCAATAAAGCCAATGCCCAGGGCTTAATGCTTATTGTCAAACAGTCACAGTTGCCATATGATATTAAGGATTTATTTTCCACAAGTTTAAAACACCTTTTCCTAACTGAAAGTAATTAAATAGACGGGCCACAATTCAAACCGATCGAGTAGGTCTGCGGTGGGGAGAAAAAAAGAGGGCTGTAGTTTGCAAACAAACAAAATAGCCTAATGCTGGGCTTACACTAGAGGACTTTTAAAATACTTTGAAAAGACTGAAGACTGAAACCCTCTTACATCTAAACTCACACCTGAAGACAACTAGTCATTAGTTTTCAGTCACAGAGTGAGATTTTGAAAAGACGGGGTCTCATATTGCAAGACTACAACTAGATTCCTTTTGAGATAAATATTATTTCCGCAAACGCGATAGTGATTATTTAATTAAAAAAAAGTTAATTCAATATTCCGAGTGGGGGACTTCCTTTAGTTATTTGACCATCTTTATTTGCTGATCTCGTCCCCCAATAACTTTAACTCCTAACCCTGTATTTGACGGTAAAGTGTTAAGGTTGCGTGGCTGTCAGCCTGGTTCTCCCTCCGAGGCTTCAAGGAAAAAGTGTCTGAAATAAGTCCCTGCACAGGCGGACACAGGTCGCGACTAATGCCGCTCCTCTTGCGTCGTGCTTGGTGCATGCGAGAGTGTGACAGTGTTTACGTAATTTCACTTGAGCCAACCCCTTAAAGAGGACCTATTATACTACTTTTCTGGTCTTAATTTCTTGATTTACACTGCTATAGAGCAACCTGACACGAATCACATCACAAAAAACTATGTAGATTTTCGGAAAGCTCTTTCTCTTATTTTGGCGATCCAGCATGCCTGTGCTTTGGCCATCTCCGCTCCCTCCGCCTGTGCTTCGGCCATCTCCGCTCCCCCCCGCCCCCTCCTGCAAACCCCACTCCGTTGTGATTGGTTACCTTCCTTCCGGAACACTTTCAGTGGCGGGAAGCGCGAGCATAGACCTATAAGGGCGTGAGGCAGACGCGAGCAAGGAAGTGACAGCATTACTATACATGGAAACATCCGCGTGGTGACGACACCAAGTTACATGCGACGTCACGAAGTTACAAAGCGTCAAGCCGCTTTGAACACGTGACTTCTCGACTGGCTAGAATAGTGTCTAGTGCTCTGCACAGACACCCCAGACGGTCAGCAGGGAATACGTCAAAATGCATGTAAGTCATTATTTGATAATTTAGTATGGTTAAGCATGACTATAAATCATCATAAAAACGTTTATAGGTCATAAAAGTCAAAAAGAATCATAGGTCCTCTTTAAGACTAACGATAGTATCAAACATGTTTGATAAATGTCGGAACGTCAAGACGGGAAGAAGACTGGCTGAAATCGGGTCGGATGACCACCTTACACCAAACGACTGAGATTACGTGCGCGCGCCACAACTCCAGCACGACTTCTGTGATTTCAGTCCGACAGTGGAAGATTGTCTGCGACTGTCAAATCGCGTGAATAGTCGTGTAGTGTAAGCCCAGCATTAGTCACCATTTAAAATAAGAAGGGCAGCAAATAATATAACATTTTTGTCCTACAATTTAAATATATATAAATAGCTCACCAAAGCAGTAGACTTAGTAATTGTATATCCAACCGCGTAATGCTCACTCCGTGTCCGTGAATAATTACCGCGACTAATTCTTCATTAACGGAACGTTACACCGGTCGGATTTTGAATCTCATCCCCATATTCCCTATTGAAGGCTTCTTAACTGTTGTTGGCTCTGAGCGAATGTGCCTGAAGTAAGCCTTGCTTCTTCTTTACTTTTCTTACCAAGCGGAGAGCACCTTGCATGTTCAACTGGAGTCTACTCATTAGCCTACTAACTGAGAGTTGTCATCTCCCCTTTTTATAAACGTAACTTTATCATCTGCTTTGAAATAATTGGACAGTTATATTCCTGAAAATGTTCTGGAGAAAGGAGAGACCGTGTTCAGCTCCGCGGTGCTGTGGAGAACACAGGTTGCGCTGCGGTGGCACGGAGACAGTTGCTGTTTGACACAACGCTCAGTTTATTGCACTTGCATCAAAATATTTAATTTTGTTAAACTTTATTTTATCCGTTTTGTGCCATTTTGTACATGTATATACAATTTTAAAATAGGGGCGGCTCGCCGGCCGGCCTATAGGCTACAAACACTAAAAAAAAAAATATTTTCCTCATCCACCAATCGAGTTCATTTGAAACGAGGAGTACTCGAGTACTCGATTACTCACGCCCATCCCTATTATATTTCATTAAGCTTTTATTTGATACCATTAATTGATAAATAATAGTTTTAATAATGGTGATTGATTGTACAATCTAGGCTTTCCAAATGTATGTTTTTGTGATAAATCTGCTCATTATGATGATGGTAATTTGTTAAATTATTCCTGGGCTCTACCTTCTACCTACTACTCAGTATAGTCACACATTTTGTCAGAGTAGCCTCAGTTGCATGCACAATTAGCCAGAGTCCTTAACATCAAAGGCAAAAAGACGAAGCTTTTCACTTTTCCTGTTGACACACAAGGGGATCAATTAGAGTTAAAAGGATAAAGTTGCTGGAAAAACATCAGTCCCTTTGGAAAGGATAATTTAAATGTGGCTTAGTTTGTTGGATTTTTTTTTAACTTTACCTCATCCCGTTTTGAACACAGGACATTAAATTAGGTGTGGTATAGTAAAATATTTTTCCTTTTATATTAATTTGATGGATGACATTTTATGATTAAATCTCACATTTCATAGGTGCGCCCAGCTTAAACACTGGTGGCTGGAAATAGTTATAGCAAACATTAATGACCAGGATGATTAGAAATCAAAGTTTCCACAGCTCCCTAAAAGTTGTGTTAAGTCGAAAAAATCCCATGGTGTTAAAGGAATACAGTAGAACAGCTGTGTACCAAGCACTTGAGTTCACTCTTGTTAGCTATGGATATTCCACAGTGCCCTACCCCCATTTTTACTCTGAAGCACAGTGTGTTTTTTAGTGTGTGTGTGTGTGTGTGTGTGTGTGTGTGTGTGTGTGTGTGTGTGTGTGTGTGTGTGTGTGTATTCGATGGAAAATTCACTAGGATGCTGACATGACAATCCTTCTGTTATCAGTAGTAGTCCAGAAACTCTACAATGGCAGGTTCACCTTGTGAAAATACCTTTTTTATGATTGCATAATGGTGGATAAGAGCTGAACTGTTCCTGCTTTGGATTTATATTTATTCATTTTGAGTTTATCATTTAATTTATTGCGATGCCGTTCCCCAGAGCACAGGGAGACTTCATAAAATATCTATGTACAGCTCTTTAAAGTTGATTGCTTTGAGTAAAAAAAAACTCCCAAAATCTATAAAACAATACATATCTGTCTCTGAATGAGAATTTTGCTTTTTATTTTTTGTGCATTTTTAAGAGCATTCATTATTTTTTCACCTTTGTGCGTGACCATAGAGGAGCTGGGGTGCTGTGTTGCTACAAAAACAGGAAGGTCTGCTGAAGGAGTGGCAACTGTTCGGCGGCATTAAGCTTTTATAATGGAAGGGCGAGCCCTAGTCCAGAACACCACTTATAGCCCATCAAGAGACTATCATTTTTAATTTAGCACCTTTTCCTGTCTCCATCGCACTCATGTATGTTTCAGGTCAGCATGCTGAAAAAGGCTTTACTCTGCTAAGGGGCCATTGGAGGCTTCAGCATAAGCTGGCTGACTTTGCCTGTCTGTGCTAGTGTGTTCAGTGTCAATTTGTATGTACACCATAGTAGTTAGATTTCACGTATACATTGTATCTTGGTATCCTATTGTCAGTTAAAAGTTCAGCTTGCTTGTTGTTAGAAAATCCTTGTTCTGTCTTAAAAGTGAGTAGGGACAGCTGCTTGAGTAACCTTCCCTCCATCACACGCACACTCGAACACTGTCACTGCAGCTGATTTAAATGAAAAGATGGACAGCTCTTAGGGAGCGCTGAGGCATCTGCTTTGACAGGGCTCCAGCACTGGGGGGACATCAGCAGCCTTTTACAAAACACACACACACACACACACACACACACACACACACACACACACACACACACACACACACACACACACACACACACACACACACACACACACACACACACACACACACACACACACACACACACACACGGCAAGCAGCTACACATAAACAAACACACGCACCAAAAATGTAAGTACAAGCATTTACGTCCACACACTACTGCAGAACGGCTTTGTGCCGTAATCAAAGGTAGCTGAGGGGTTTAGGAGATCTCTAGCTCTGCACAGTGCACATAGAGAAAATTATAGGAAGAGAAGGCAAGCGGGGGGAAGACGGCTTGGTGGACAGTGATTATGAAAGCTCAGCAATAAGCTGCAGCCCTCCCTGCCTGTCAACAGCCGTCATAGCATCCGAATGCTGAGAGATAATTGCCTTTTCTCTCCGCATTACCCAATTCCTATTACTCTCTCCTTCATTTCCTTGTATCACTCATCTTCACTCCTCTGTTTTTCTTTTCTCGCCTCTTCTCTGTCCGATAATATCTCACAGCTCAGAAGCCTTTCTATCAGAGTGTAAGCAAAGACTTGGTTTTCCTGTGGTACCGTGCCAGGCTTTTTTGTATCTCTTCTTTCTGCCTATAGCTGAGTACATAATGGAAATCTCAGTGATAATTGGAAGCAAACGTGGACACTCCTTGAATTCTAATATGTGTTCTTAGTGAAGGGCACGCATGGTCATTGTATAGATTTAACCATCGTTCAATTTGCACCGTCTGGTTTGTTTTTCCCTCAACCCAAACTGGAGTTAGTTTGTTGTCGATGCATCCAAAAGCTGAATGAGTCACACTGGGAGAGTTTTGTACAGAGGCTTCCATGTTATACAGAAATGAGGTATCTCAGGTCCCAATTAATCACTTCGGCTCACTTGTGCTCAAACCAAGGCATAAATGGATTAAAAGCTCTCCTATGCAGTCTGCATTGGGTGGGACTCACTGGCATGGCTTATCTTATGAAAATCAAACACATTTTATTGTGGAAGATACATCTCCAGGAAACAGTCAGTGATATATCACTTGTTTGATGGATTCCATTCCCCTCGGTCTTATTTGAATGTGTGTTAGTTTCTCCTGGAATTTCGTCTCCTGAGAAAAAACGATCTTTGGTCTTAGCTGGATTCTCCTCATTAAGTTTGGGTTAAATGAAGAAAATAAATAAATATATATTGTGAAAAATTGATTTACAAACAATTAAATATTAGCTTTTGACTGATTTAAAGAAGGTTTTCTTGTTTAAACAGTTGAAGTACATTTGTGATTAAATTAATGTTAAATTAGGGGGTGGCTGTTGGGTCATTGTCAGCGAATGCAATTTTTGTAACTTAAGTGTCTATTTGTATCTTCTATGGGCAAAGCTATGAAAAATAAATTATAATCTACCGGGGTAGGAAGGGCCAGCAACCCAACCTGCAACTTCTGTGAGGAAGTACCCAAATCAGCTACGGAAAGCCTTAATGAAAAATACCCCCAGGGGTGCCCGAGAGGGGGGGAGAATGAGCACCCCAATAGGACGGACCTACAGTTAACGACCAACGCAAACGGATTATCGACAACGATTGCAGAATGTGTCCGCGGCAAAGTATGCAAAAACCCGCGTGGCCTGAAGATCCACCAGGCCAAGATGAAATGCTTGTTGAAGGAGCAACTGATACAGCGCAAAGGGATAACCCCTGGTGAGACGCAGGAGGAGCCAAGCCCGGAGTCACCCCACAGTGCTCGGAGCCTCCACGTACCAGTAGCCCCAGACCCAGGCAGAGTAACCGAACATCGTCGGGTCAAGTGGCCTCCGGCCAGTAAGGAGTAACAGTAGCTCCAGTTCGATGATGATGTGGATACGATCCTAGAATCAGCAGCCAAGGGCGACGCAGACAGGAAGCTCAAAACCATGGCAACCATCATCATCAGCCTTGCTGTCGAGAGGTTTGGTACAGTGGAGAAGTTGGGTACCAAGACCCCCTACATCAGGGGTGTCCAAACTTTTTTCACTGAGGGCCACATACAGAAAAATCTACGAAGGGCCGGGCCACTTTGCAAACATAACACATTTATCAGGACATGTAGCTGCTCTGATGTTTAGTTTCATAGTGTCTTCGTAAATTGTAATCCTTCTTCACGGCAACACTTTACTTGCAAATTAAACAGATACATTCCCCCTCTTGTTAAATGCCATTGATACACCCAGTGTTTTCTGCTTTTGCGTCCAATGTCCAGCTGGGTGAAAATAGTAGCAAGCCGAGATCCCGCCCCTCCAAGGGAGATCCGGGGGTGTGCCCCCCCGGGAGATTTTTTTAAGTTTTTAAATTGAAATGCATGAATCTGGTGCACTTTGAGAGGAAAATTAAGAGGCTAAAGCTGAAGAATTATGTATGAAAAAAATGGAGACACTGTGTCAGATGAATTAGAAGCTATTGGAGAAGGACACATGGGTTTTCCATAATAATATTAATTTAAAATAAAATATTATGCAGGGTCCTCTGGCATGGGCTTGGTGCTCTTTTTCTTTTATGGGACATATTTCTCTGTAATATAATGAGTGCATTTAAATGATTTAAAAATCAAAAGGGTCATATTACATTATATTTTAAAAATGTGCCACGGGCCAATCAATCAGTTTTCTTTTTTTTTCATAAACGATTTTTATTTAAATTTTTCTTTTTAACAAACATACAAAACATTTAGAACCCCATCCACCCCACACTCCAAACAATCCTTGGAAAGATGACAAAAAAAAAGAAAGAAAAAACACTAAAAACAGTTACGAAAGAGACAACTACATGCAGTGTGTAATATGACATCATCAAGAAAGTTCTACAATGCAACACTCCCTGGGCAACCCCACCCCCCACAGACAACAACAGAAGTACAGTGGCCCTTAAACCTGCCTGCTCAATGTACAAAATGTAATATTAATATTTGTAATTCTCCGCTCAGGAGGATAATTCAGATAATTGGCAGAGGTGATTTTACACCAATGAGGACATATTTATGAATGAGGATATTGATTTTAGCTAATAAATTACTTAAAATGTTACACAGTGTCCCCCCAAGGACAAGAACAATTCCAAATTCCAAACAATGCACCTGACATTCCAACCATGACACCTCAAACAAGGGGGCGCATAGGCTGTGACACATGATATGGAGAAAAATATGGAGACATACTGTAAGAAATCCTTTCTAAGGGGGAAAAAACCAAAAAAAAAAAAAAATAAATAAATTATAAGAATCTAATCATTGGGAAGCAACTTAAGTTTATTAAAATGAGAAATGAAGGGGCGCCACCTATGATCGAATTTGTACAGAGAGCCTCTCAGGGAATATTTAATTTTTTCTACCTTAACAAAGAACATAACATCATTCAACCATGAAGATGAGAGGGGAGGCTTTGGAGATTTCCACTCAAAAAGTATTCTTCTACGAGCTAGAAGAGAGGAGAAAGCAATAACATCTGCTTGCGCACTCGAATAAGTAGAAGGCACCAAGGGGACCCCAAAAATGGCTATATAAGGACATGGTTGAAGATTTAGCTGTAAGACGTCAGATAATGTTTTGAAGACATAACACCAAAAATTGTTCAGTCTTGGGCAGAGAAAAAACATATGACTGTGGTCAGCCGGGGCAAAGTCACACCGGTTGCAACTATTGTCTACGTCAGGGTATATTTCTGCCAATTTGGCTTTAGAAAAATGGATCCTATGAAATACCTTAAACTGTATGAGCCCAAGGCGAGCACAGGATGATGTTGAGCTCATTCTGTCGATTGGCTTAACCCACCAGTCATCTGTGAAATCAACATTTAATTCTCTCTCCCATGCAACCTTAGCTTTGAGCACAGGTGTGTTATTGAGCGACATAAGACCACTATATACCCGGGATATAAGAGCCTTCTGATCGGGACCTAATTTAAGTAATTCATCCCAGGGCAAAGCGGGGGGTGGAGAGGGAAACGAGGGATACTGCGTGCAAATGAAGTGTCTTATTTGTAAGTAACGAAAGAAATGTGAACGTGGCAAACCAAATTTTTTCTTTCAAAGGTTTTTTTTATTAGATGCCAGTTGCAAAGGAATTGCAGCACAATGGGTACAAATTTTTTCCCCTTTTTTTCCCCGAACACACCCCACCCACATCCCACCCTCACACCCAACCACACGAAATACACACTACAAGAAACAAAAACAAACAATCAACACGAAAAAAAAACTACTCTTCTATTGTTATTGTTGGTTTTTTAAAATAATTTAGAAAGGGGCGCCAAATTCTGTCAAATTTATTCTCGGATCCCTGGGTAGGTTAACGTATTTTCTCTAAATTCATGCATGACATAATGTCTCTAATCCAATGTGAGTGAGAAGGAGGAGCAGGATCTTTCCACTTGAGTAAGATAGCCCTACGAGCAAGTAATGAGGTAAAGGCCAGTACCTTCAGCTTCACTTTAGGTAAACCCGGATTTGGAGCAATGCCAAAGATTGCAGTGAAAGGGTTCGGCTCAATTTGATGCTGAAGTACTTCAGAAATTGTTTGAAAAACTGATGTCCAGAACTCAGTCAAGGTGGGACACAACCAGTACATGTGAAAGAGTGATGCCGGTGCGCTCTTACAGCTATCACAGGTCGGGTCTACATCGGGGAACATACGAGCTAATTTAGTTTTAGATATGTGGATAAGATGTACTACTTTAAATTGCACAAGAGCATGTTGGGCGCACATGGAGGTAGAGTGTATCCGATCCAGGACTGAATCCCACATGTGATCTGTGAAGGCAGAACCTAGGTCCTGCTCCCACAGGGTTCTTATAGCTGCTAATGAAGGGCTATGCAACTTCGAAATAAGGTTGAAAAACACAGAAATTGAGCCTTTTAATGTGGGGTTAACAGAAAGAAACAAATCGACATGATTGGCAGGCGGTTTATAAGGGAATTGGGGAATTAACTTCTGCGTAAAATGCCTGATTTGCAGAAATCGGAAAAAATGTGTCTTTTCGATACCAAAATGTTTTGTCAATTGAGAAAAACTAGCAAATAGATCATTAATAAATAGATCACCGATGCATTTTAAGCCTTTTTTATGCCAGATCTTGAATGCACCATCCACCGTCGAGGGAGTAAACAAATGATTAGCTGCGATTGGGCTGAAAAGTGAAAAATTCTGCATTCCAAAATTCTTCCTAAATTGGGTCCAGATTCGAAGGGAGTGCTTAATCACGGGACTACTGTTGGAATAGCCGAAGAGAGTGGAAGTGCGGCACTTAAGAGGGCAGATAGAGACAATGGGCTAATAGCGCTGGACTCCATTGTTACCCAGACTGGGGCTGAGTCGTCAAGGTGAAAATGCACCCAATACACTAAAGAACGGATATTAGCAGCCCAGTAATAGTATTGGAAATTAGGGAGGGCCATTCCACCTGTTTGTTTGGGTCTTTGAAGAAAAGCTTTCCGTAACCGAGGGTGTTTACCATTCCAAATATAATTTATCATTAAAGAGTCAAGGGCCTGAAAAAAGGATTTGGGGAGAAAGATGGGGAGACATTGGAATAGATATAGGAACTTTGGGAGTAATGTAATTTTAATTGAATTTATTCTACCTATAAGAGAGAAAGCCAGATGAGACCACTTCGATAATATTTGCTTCGCCTGATCCAATAATTTGAGGAAGTTTGATTTAAATAGGTTTTAAAAATTTCTGGTAAAACATACCCCAAGGTAACTCAGATGATCTGTCACCACTTTGAGTGGGAGAGCTGTATAATCAAGTTTAAGAGTTTCTTTATTAATCGGAAAGAGTTCGCTCTTACTCAAGTTAAGTTTATAGCCAGAAAACTGACTAAAGACCTCCAACACAGAAAGTGCCTCCGGTAAAGAGGTGGCTGGCTTGGCGACAAACAAAAGTAAGTCATCGGCGTATAATGATACCTTATGTTCAATTCCTCCTCTCCATATCCCCTGAATCATTTTGCACTTTAAAAGGACTGCACTTAATTTCGTTGTACCTGTGACAATGACAATAAAGATATATTCTATTCTATTCTATATTCTTCTAATCTGTTTGTTACCGCGAATGGCAATCGCAAGTGGTTCGATTGCAATAGCAAAAAGGAGCGGGCTCAAAGGACAACCCTGCCGGGTCCCACGGTGCAGATCAAAACTACTTGAGTAACGGCTGTTTGTTAATACTGAGGCATAAGGGCACGCATATAATAATTTAACCCAAGAAGTGAAAACAGGACCCAAACCGAATTTTTCAAGGGTGAAAAACAAATATTTCCATTCTACTCTATCAAATGCTTTTTCAGCATCCATAGAAGCGAGGCTTTCTGATTCAATATTTCTGGGGGAATATAAAATGTTCATTAACCGGCGGATAGTATAAAATGATTGGCGTCCCTTTATAAACCCAGTTTGGTCGGGGGATATCTAGCCCAATCTGTGGGCGAGAATTTTAGCAAGTATCTTCTAGGGATGGGCATTTTAAGAAATTTCCTTGCTCGATCATCGCTAGAATTATCGAGCAATTATCGATTAATCTTTAACTTTTTCTATAGGCTATATTAAAATTCCCATTGGTAGAAAATACAAAATGCAGCATGTTTTTATCAATGCAATCTTTATTCCAACAATAATGTTTAGGCCAACAATAACACAAGACAGTTAAATTGAAGACCTACAACTGTTTAACAGTTTTAAAATAATAAATAGCCTACAGGCATTATAGGTTATAGGCCTATGCGGCGCTTGTAACGGCCGAACAATGCGCCTACAGGCGCTCTTAAAGGTTTGGAAACGCTTCAACAAGACTAAATCTATATTCCAATTACAATAAGTAGCCTACTATCGGCCAACAATAATCAAACAAGGCAGTAAGAGTGGGCATAAAATGTATAACTGTTTGAAAAAAAAGGGGGAAAAAAGGCCAACATATATGCCTATAGTGCAGCCGGCGCTCGGAAAGGCTCGCAACAAAAAGATGAGCCACACATTTAGAAACAATTGCATGAACTAGCCTATCTAAAAGCAATACCTTAGTGAACATATATAAGGCTGAACTTGTTGCTAAAATGTCACAGTTTTGACAAAATGTAACGACTCCAAGAGGCACCAAGCCGAAAGAAAAGCGGAGCGAGAGACAACACATTAAGAAAAAAAAGAGCGACTTACATACGGTGGTGACTGTCCCCACTGTCCATAGCATACAGTACCTCCAGCCTACATATTTTTGTTTAGGAATATAAGCATGTTAACATGCTCGGGGGTCAGACGCGAACGCAGCCTTGTAACTGTCAGTCCAGCAGCAGAAAACACCCGCTCTGACGGGACCGAAGTTGCGGGGATGCAGAGGTATTGTCGCGCCAACTTTGACAGCCTGGGGAACCTTTTTCCATTCACTTTCCACCAGTCGGTAGGGTTGCAATCCAGGAGTGGGGGGGTATCCCTCAGAAAGTTATTAACCTCTGTGTCAATGCCAGTGTCCAGTATAGTGGAGTATTGCTCCCCGAGGAGTAGTGCCATAGTGGAAGCCTGTGTGGCGGCGGCGGCGGCTCCAGTGTTTGCGCTCCCTTCGTCCGCCGCGTGCCCCCCAGCCTGCTCGATAGCCTCCTGGCCTGTCTCCACTGCCTCTCCCAGTTCAACTAATTTCGCATTAGCAAGTACTCTCTATGCAGGTGTCAGAAAGCCCAGGTGCTTGTGACGAGGGTCCAGCATTGCTGAAAGCATGGGGGCCGATGATACAAATTCAGCAGACTGAACCTGAAAATAAATGATGCGGGGAAATCAATAATCAGAAATATTGTGCATCTATAATGCTAAATGGAAAACGTATCTAGGCTATCCAATAAGAGGCATGTAAGTATAGGCTATGTTGTAAATCGTATTACTCGTAAAATTTTTGCTATTGGGCATATTGAAATTAAACTAGCCTACATGTAGCTTACATTCATTCGGGTGCTGAGGGAGGACCGCACTTTAGTTTTGAACTCGATAACCTTGGGCCCGTCTCCTTCTTTGCGCATCAGATGGGCATTGATGAGGCCGAAGGTGATGGGATAAGTGTTGGAGATGGAGACGTCCTTCTCTGCAGACATGACTGTGGTGGCACACTTTAGTGCTCTCAGCACAGGCTGCGTTTCCTCCATCAGCTGCCAGTGCTCATCTTTCAGCTCCAGGATCCTGGCGTCCTGGAGCTTGGTCACGGTGCGGTCCGACAGGACAGCAGCAACAGCCCACCGTTGCTCCACCAGCCGATTGAACATTTCACAGACTGAGTTCCAACGTGTTTTACATGATTGTATTAGCCGGTGGCTTGGGAGACCCATTTGTTCTTGTTTTTTTTGCAGCGCTTTGCTGGCAACTGTGCTGTGGTTAAAGTGACCAACAAGTTTGCCAGCCGCGGAGATTACCCGATTCAGGTAAAGTGCAAAGCCGTCATTTACAGCCAGCTGGAGGGTGTGGGCAAAGCAGGCAACGGAAACCCAGCTGACTCTGGTTGGACGGTTAGCAGCGACTATATTGGCCGCGTTATCATGTACGCAGGCGATTACTCGGCCTTCAATTCCCCACTGCTCCACAGCCCCATTCAATTTCTCCGCGAGACAGTCCGCTGTGTGACGGCCTGGCAGGCTTTCTGTTAACAGGACAGCCGAGTTTTTTGTAGTGGCAGGTGATGGTAATATAGCTCTCAGCTGTTAAAGCCGTCCAGCAGTCTGTCGTGAGAGCAACACTCTCGGCTGTGGCCAACTTTTTAACCAACTCCTCCTTTCTTTCTTCATACTGCGTTTCAATGAGTCTGGTGACTGTGCGCCGTGATGGAATGTGATATGCTGGTTCCATTATATCCATCAGATTCCCAAAACCTTTGCCTTCAACTATACTTATAGGCAGCATGTCTGTCTGAATGAACTTACAGATACCTTTAGTAATTTTATCTGCCCGCTGTGAGTCGCAGCTCCTCCTTGCTAGGACTGAGGTGATGGTAGGTTGGGAGGAGGATGAACTGCCGGCCAACAAGGTCGGATGTACGTTGGTCAAGTGATACATCATATTAGTCGTCGTGGAATTATACTTGTACACGGCATCACAATGTGTACAGTGCACGTCTCCGTTTTTTAAATCGAAGTGGTCCCACGCAACACTTCGCTTGGACCGCTTCATGTTTAGGCTAATCTTGATTTGCTGGCAAGTTTTCAAATGAGCTGCGTCACAAGTCAACTGCCGCTCATTTGGCTGTTCCGTTTTTGTCATTTGAAATAATAAAACATCGCGCCCCGGTGGTTAGATTTGTTACTTCTTCCACATAGTGATATTCAATTAAATGCTTCAAGACTCACAGTATACACAACGTCCTTTTGATCGATAACAATATAAATTGATCGACACATTTCTTAACGAGCAATTATCGAGCATCGATTAATTATGCCCATCCCTAGTATCTTCACATCCGTATTTAATAGTGAAATTGGTCGGTATGATGCACAATCTAGAGGATCTTTATCCTTTTAAAAATAAATTTATTTTTAAATAAATAAAATCCTTTGAAATACAGGCCTGATAAAACGAAGGCGTGAGTTTACCTGAGTCAAATGAGTCTGCCTTAGAGTTAAAGATAGAGTGGAAGACCTGGCTTACCCAAGATTTGCGCAATCTGACATGATCAGTATTGCGCATATGCGTCTCCTGTATGAAAGCTATATCCGTTTTTAAATGTTTAAGGTGTGACAAAACTCTGGATCTTTTAATCGGATGACCCAAGCCTTTGACATTCCATGACAGAAACCTAATAGAGTTTACTGAGTTATTAGACATCATTAGGGTAAGTGTGTAGACAGTGACCTACAAGATAATACAGTGATATGAATAGACCAAACATAGAAAGATGATAAAAACACACATTGCATGCAGATGTAAACAAGATAGAATAACACCAAGGATAACCCACCCCCCACCCCCCAAACCCTATATCTTCATCCCCAAACGACGAAGACTGCAAGGTTGAATGTAGCTTTAAACTTCCGTAGCATCTTGACAGAAAAAGAAAACACTAACTTAGTGACCTGTGCTAGTTCCCACATAGGTCTTGTACAATTCACCCCATAACAGCCTAGTAACACTATGAACAATCCAGCAAACTGTCAAAATGACAACGCACTAAACAAAAATACCATGCTCACCCAGCAGAATCAAAATACAAACAAAAATAAAGGCGTGAGTTAGACAAGCTGTCCAAATGGCAAAAAAAACAAAAACAGACACGCTTATCCAGTCGTTTTGAAATAGAGATACAAATAAACAAATCGAGTGAATTAGACAATACGTCAAAATGACAAGCAACAAAAATGTCACGCTCACCCGGCTGATTTACTCATTTTAAAAAGGGAGAAAAAAAATGCGTGTAGTATCATCAGTCTGAGAGATTGGCTGGGGATATGAAAAGAGCATTTTTCCACATTTGTATACTCACAGCAGGCAATCGTATTTACTACGGACTCACACCCAATGTAGAGATGTAGTTAGATGCTTCAGAGACGGACCGCAACCACCTTCTCTCGCCGCTCTGGAGAGTAATGCGCAGCTTCGCAGGGAAAAGGAGAGAGGGTCGGAGACCGCGCTGATAAAGCTCAGCCATGACCCGCTTGTATTCAGTCCGCTGCTTCAAAACCTCCGTGCTGTAATCCTCGTAGAACCGGAGCTTGTGGCCGTGGTATTCCAGCTCGCCTTGTTTACGTGCCTCTCTCATGATCAAGTCTTTAGTCTGGTATCGGTGGAAGCGGATGATGACGGGACGTGGTCTCTCACGCGGGTCAGGTTTGGGTGCCAAAGTGCGATGAGCTCTGTCCAACTCCGGGGGAGAAGGGAGAGCTTGATTACCAAAAACCTCGACGAGAAGCTCGGAGAAAAAGGCGGTGGGGCGTGCGCCCTCAAGTGACTCTGGTAAGCCCACAATATGAACGTTCTGTCTCCTACTTCTCCCTTCCAAATCCGATAGTTTAGATTTCAGCGACTTGTTATCTTCCTGCAGTGAGGAGCACGTAGCCTCCAGTTGCTCCAGGCGTCCGCAAACAGCTTCTGCATTTTCCTCGAGATCGGTTATACGTTTCCCCTGGCCCGAGACCACGACCTGGATATTGTCTAGCTTAGTGTCCATGCTGGCGAACAATGACTTGAACTCAGCGGCTATGGCTGCTCTATGCTGCTCAAGCAAATCCGGAATGGAAGCCATTGAGCTAGCACTAACATCAATGCTAACGCTGTCCGAGGACATATCAGACTCTGCCGAATCTCTTTTTGCGTTTTTCTTTCCTTTAGTAATTTTTCCGAATCAGTGTTAGTGTTACCGGCAATACAAGCACAAAAAAAATCGATGAAAATAGGGTTTAGTCAGTTAAGTCTGAAATAGTAAGTGGGAGCTAGAAAGCGGTCGCACCTACTCCATGCTCTGTAACCTGGAAGTCCCCAATCAATCAGTTTTGACACCCCTGCACTAGTGGGTTAACTAAGAAATGCAAAAAAAAAGAATTGGCCACGGGCCAATAAAAAGTGGGCGGCCCGCGGGCCGTAGTTTGGACACCCCTGCCCTTCATGAACCGTAGGGCAGAGAAGATCAGTCAGTAAGGCAGGAGCTGCGGGTCCTGAAGCGGCAGTACAAGGTAGCACGAGAAGAGGAAAGGGATGCACTATCAGAACTTCGCGGCATCCTCAGGAAGAAGCTCACCACTCTTCGAAGGGCAGAATGGCACAGACAGCGGGGGAAAGAGAAGGCCAAGAGGCGGTCTGCCTTCATCGCAAACCCCTTTGGAGTCACCAAGCAGTTACTTGGGCAAAAACGAAAAAGAGGAGATCGACAACCATCTCTGCAACACATACAGTGACACTACTTGGGAGGAAGACCTAGGTCCCTACAGATCTTTGATAGACCCCCCCCCCCCCAGGACCCACCACAGACTTCAACAGCAAGGAGCCCAGTTGGAAGGAGGTTCAGGAGCCAGCTCAGCCCCTGGACCAAGCGGAGTGCCATACAAGCTATATAAGAGGTGTCCCAGACTCCTTCACCGGCTGTGGAAGATCCTGAGGGTTATCTGGAGGAGGGGAAAGGTAGCCCAACAATGGAGATTTGCAGAAGGTGTCTCGATTCCCAAGGAGGAGAATGCTAAGAACATCGAGCAGTTCCGAACCATCTCGCTGCTCAGCGTTGAGGGGAAGATATTCTTCGCCATCCTATCCCGTCGGTTGACGGAGTTCCTCCTGAAGAACGAATACATTGACACCTCTGTGCAGAAGGGGGAATCCCAAAGGTGCCAGGATGCCTCGAACATACAGGTGTGGTCACGCAGTTGATCAGAGAGGCAAGAGAAGGGAAAGGAGACCTAGCAGTGCTGTGGCTCGATCTCACCAATGCTTATGGATCCATTCCTCATAAGCTGGTGGAAACAGCACTGGACCGGCACCATGTCCAAGGTAAAATCAGGTACCTTATCTTGGACTATTACAAGAGCTTCAAGCTGAGAGTCATCTCTGGGGCAGTCACATCTGAGTGGCATCGGCTGGAGAAAGGGATCATCACTGGATGCACCATTTCAGTGATCCTCTTTGCCTTGGCCATGAACATGCTGGTCAAGTCAGCCGAAGTCGAGTGCAGAGGTCCGCTCACCAAGTCTGGAGTCCGCCAGCCCCCCATCAGAGCCTTTATGGACGACCTGACAGTAACAACAACGTCAGTGCTGGGGTGCCGATGGATCCTTCAGGGTTTGGAGAAGATCATCACCTGGGCTCGGATGTGTTTCAAGCCTGCAAAATCTAGGTCCCTGGTGCTGAAGAGAGGGAAATTGACTGACAAGTTCCGCTTCTCTCTGGACGGGTCGGGTCTGCCTGGTAAATTCAAGGCCTGGATTTACCAGCACGGTGTTCTCCCTAGGATTCTGTGGCCCCTGCTGGTGTACGAGTTCCCTATAACAACGGTACAGGGCTTCGAGAGGAGGATCAGCTGTTATCTCCGTAGATGGCTGGGCCTGCCACGAAGCTTGAGTAGCATCGCTCTGTACGGGCACAACAACAAACTGAAGCTCCCCATTAGCAGCCTGAATGAGGAGTTTATGGTTACCCGTTCAAGAGAGGTGCTGCAGTACAGGGAATCCAGTGCTCCGAAGGTCTTCAAGGCTGGCATCGTAGTCAGGACTGGGAGGAAGTGGAGGGCGCAGGAAGCAGTCGAGCAGGCGGAGTCCCGCTTGAGTCACAGCGTGCTGGACGGCCCAGTGGCATCCGGACGAGCAGGGCTTGGCAGCGTTGCAACCACATGCTACGACAAAGCCCTGGGCAAAGACAGACGCTGATTGGTCCAAGAGGAAGTGAGAGCTGGCGTGGAGGAAGTGCGTGCTAGCCAGATGGTGGGGATACAACAGCAAGGCGCATGGACGAGATGGGAACAGGCAGTGGACCGCAAGATCTCCTGGTCTGAGCTTTGGCAAGCTGAGCCTTACCGGATCAAGTTCCTGATTGCGTCCGTCTATGACGTCTTACCCAGCCCATCCAACCTCTTCTGCTGGGGCAAGGTTGACGCAACATCATGTCCTAACACCACTCAGAACAAGCCTCTCCGACCAGCAAGGCCGGCGATTGCTTTCATTGGAGCAGGGGAGCAGCCTAAGCCCCAGCCAAGGGGGGCAGCGGGACTCCTTGGAACCGCACCGGACTGGCAGATGAAGGCCCACCTGGGAAAGCAGCTCAGATTCCCAGATCACATCATGGAAACCACCCTGAGACCAGACCTAGTCCTGTTCTCAGATTCAACAAAACAGGTGGTCCTACTGGAGCTGACAGTTCCCTGGGAAGAGCGCATGGAAGAGGCCAATGAGAGGAAACGTGCCAAGTACGCCAACTTAGTGGAGGAGTACCGCAGTCGGGGGTGGCATGCCCGGTGTGTGCCAATAGAGGTGGGCTGTAGAGGCTTTGCAGCACGATCTCTCTGCAAAGCATACAGCATGCTTGGAATCGCAGGTGCACGCCAGAGAAAGGCCATCAAGACCACCACAGAGGCAGCTGAGAAGGCCTCTAGATGGCTGTGGATCAAAAGGGGTGATCCGTGGGTACATGCTACTTAGACACAAGTTGGGACTTGATCAATCCCGGCTGGGTCGCCTGGGTGAGGGTGTATGATGTTGCGAGACCCGAAACACCCAATGACCCCAGGTTCCATCTCTGATGATGTGTCTAAGTGCATCAATAGATGTATATTAAACTATGTATTACCAATATATCGGCATTCACAATATTATAAGTTGATTTGACATATCTTTATCAGCTTATATGTTATTAAAATAAAAAAATAAAAACACAATTGCTGTTGCACACATAGACATTTCTACATTTGTAGATGACACTGCTGTTGGTTTTGTTTGCTTGCTTGCTTGCACCTGAGGCCTGTTTCAGGTAGCAAGGTTTACAAACTCTGGGTTTAATCCTGCGCTCTGAGTTGCTAAACTCAGAGATGAGCAACTCTGGGTTTTCGGTTTCAGAACAGTGGATCAGCGTTGGGTCAATGAACTCTGAGCGTGTTCACTCTGGGTTGAGCGCCTGCGTAAAAGCCATCGTCAATAGATCGCTGATAACATGATTCACCATGGAAACAGGAGAAACAAATGCTTGATCCTCCCACTTATCCACAGCTCAAAAAAGAAAGAAAAAAAAACTTCTCAGCTCCTCCCACTAGAGTTAGAACTATTAACGAATGGGTTTATGGTATGGAGAAGAATTAACGGGCATTACTCTGATCTAATCACATCGACAATTCAGAAAAAACCGGGACAAACAATTTTTTGTCAAGAGAATCAATCATCATATGAGAAGCAATCATCTATTTTGATGATTAAAGACCTACTTCACCGGTTTGAATATGAAGGTGTATTGAATTCTGAGATCCTATGTAGTATAAATGTGCAAAAAAAATTTAAATTGGTTCATCCTAGCCTGAGAAAAGGCAGAAAGAGTGTTTTTTTAACCCTATATTTCTCTTTCTCGTGACATCACAGAAAAAGAAATATAGGGTTAAAAAAAAACGTACTTTGTAAATATTACTGTGATGTCACAGTAAAAGACATCACAGTAATATTTACAAAGTAAGTTTTTTTTTAACCCTATATTTCTCTTTCTGTGATGTCACGAGAAAGAGAAATATAGGGTTAAAAAAACACTCTTTCTGCCTTTTCTCAGGCTAGGATGAACCGATTTAAAACATTTTCGCACATTTATACTACATAGGATCTTAGAATTCAATACACCTTCATATTCAAACCGGTGAAGTAGGCCTTTAAGTTACGCATATCAGCAGCAGCAAAAGTATTAAGCTGGCGCTGCACAGCATTGCTGACAGTGTTTTATATTCACTGTATTATGTAGGCAAGCTGTAATAGGCCTACTGTGCAGTAAACAGACTGTCACTTATTTTAAATGGGGAGTGAAAGACATTAACGTCAGACACATTAGTTGACAGTTTCCATTGTAGAGCCTGATTGATTTATTACCAGATCCCTTGTCCTCAAGTGATCATAGTTTTAAGTATTATATTATTTCTATATTCATATATGGCTATTTAACGAGGCTCGTCTGTGACTTTGGGATGACACAAGTGAACAATAACGGTCGCATGCAGCCGCAGAATGAGCCTACATTTCAACCTGACAGAAACCTGAAGCTCAGAGCCCAGCCAACTCAGTAATTCAAGACCCCTGTTATGCCCTCATGTTTTCACTGTGTTTGTTGAGTTGGACTTGCACAATTTATCCTCATTTGATAATTTAAATCCTTAGGTAAACCATATAAATAATCTCAGGATGAGCAGTGTGCTTCTGCACACTAAAGCTCCAATCCTTCTGATTTGCATGTAAACAAACACTCGCTGCATTTACATGAGCCCTTTGGTCTTTATGGCTTTATTCAAAACATGGCTTTGCATCTTAATTTTGTTGCTGGTTATTGTTGCTCTTTCTATCACTGTTTGATGTGAACACTTTGTGATGGTGGGACCTTGTTACTACAACAGAGACTCATTAGATGTCACATTAACCCTAAGGATTTTGTCTCTTGTGGTTTTGAAAATGTACCTACTTGGGAAACCGTATTTACCTTAAATGGGAAATATGTATTGATGTTGTATTAAAACAACAAAATGACATAACCAATGTTATATATTGTTTCGAGTTGTGTACGAAACACTTCACAAATGTTTCCAATTTTCAAAATCAGAAATGATTAATTAATTTTTAGATAATTTTTTTGGCATTTTCAAGCTTTATTAGATAGTACAGAATTGAAATGGGGCGACAGAGAGAGAGGGGGGATGACCTGCAGTAAAGGTCCACGGGTCAGATTTGAACCCGAGGACCACTGCAACAAAGGCCGGAGCTATATCCACTACGCCACCGGAGCGTCTAGAAATGATTAATTTTAAATAGTAAGTAACGCACCGTTTCACTCAGGCGCCTGTCAATGAATGGGGTCCGTCTACTTCCTGAAAATCCTGCAGAAACCATTAGCTCGTAGAAACAAGAGGAGTAGCGGATAATATGAAGGAGGAAGTAACTCGGCAACCGCGCAGAAAAAAAGGAGTAGCTTCATAGCCAGAGGTGGGTCGTAACGCGCTACATTTACTCCGTTACAAATACTTGAGTAACTTTTTGAATAAATTGTAATTTTAGGAGTAGTTTTATTGCAACATACTTTTACTTTTACTTGAGTAAATATTTGAAGAAAGAACGGTACTTTTACGCCGTTCCATTTGGCTACGTGACGGCCGTTACCTTATTTTTTTATATATTTTATTTATTACATGCGAGATCTATTTCTCTCATGATTTCTCTCCCCCGGGACGTCTTCAGCCAACATCTCTATCACGTGACTATTTCAACCAATAAAAACCACATTACAAAAGCTTGCCAATCAAATGCAGCCACTTCAGTCACATGACAAGTGTTGTCATGTTGTCATAGGGCTCAACCATGGGCTCAATAATGTCCGCAGACTTTTTTAAAGGCTCCGGTTCCGTACTAATGTTGTGTCCGTGGCTGTGCCATGTAGGTAAAACGCATATTTTACCGACTATCTGGGTGAGTCGAGAAAATGGAAGAAGCGCGCTGATTCCGAGGAGCAATAGCCAAACCCCTGGCCTAAAATACAAACTCACACACTCGCAAGCTCTCAATCACACTAACTCACAAAATAACAATCACACACTCACAATCGCATTGACACAGACTCCCACACACTCGCAATTACAGAGACACTGTTCTTCTTTGACACATGTCCTGTTCTCCCTGTAGCCTACTCACTTCGCTTGCCCCAGTCTGGCTGTGTGAGAGTCTGAGAGTGGTCTCTTTTTTTAGCCTCTCTGTAGTTTCATACGTTAAGTGAGTGTGCCAGCAGGTTTTGATGTGTAACGAAGTTTAATTTTGTGTGTTTTATATTTTTGGGGCTAAACACAACCTAGATCATTTTCTCAGGGCCTGTGACATATTGTAGGAATTAGTTTTAAAATGTGTATGTGCAAAACAATTGCAACAGTGTTATAAGTGTATTGGTTTTAATTAATATAATTTTGGACAAGCCTAATTTATTATCATTTTATTTGAAGGGTGATGTATTTAATTTGTCAGATAATTAATGTATTATTATTTGAGTTCAAGGGTTATTCATTTGATTTTTAAATACCTTATTTATTGTTTTATTTAAAATTCAAAAATAAATCCGGAGAAATTCAGTAGGCCTACTTGTACTCTTGAGTACTTGAGTAGTCTTTTCACTGCATACTTTTTTACTCTTACTTGAGTAATCATTTTTACGAGTACTTTTACTTCTACTTGAGTAATTATAATCTTAAAGTAACTTACCTTTACTTGAGTAAATTGTTTGGCTACTCTGCCCACCTCTGTTCATAGCATTGTATTGTTGTTTGTGGTATTGTAATGTTTTGTCTCCGCTCTCTTTCTTTTTTCCCCCTCTTGCCAAAGCTGTTCCCATGATTCGGGACGTCTTGAAATCCGTTACTTTTCGGTTATTGTTTTGAACGTAAGCCCGATAGTTCTGTTTGTTTCTGTTGCTATGGTGAGCCCCCTAGCAGCGGAATATGACATATATTGCGTTTAAGTCTCATACATTATAATATGAACCTTTTAAATTTATTTCAGCTTGACATATACCTCATTCCTTTAACTCAAAAAGGCTTTGGCAGCAGAATAAAGTGAGTAGTTCTGGACGCCAGTTTTACAGGATATTTTGACAGACAGTTTAATTTCCTGCAAGTCTCTTTTTGATCCAGATCCAGACGTTCAATGCTAGACTCTGCAGTGTGTCTTTGACTCCACTGTGAGTTTCTCCTCTATCCACTGCCCATATCAGGCCTGCAGACTCCCAGAGGAGCAGCAGTGGTTGCTCATTGGATAGAATTGTGGTGTACTGGGCAGCTCCAATTTGACTCCTGTAGTTACAGTGTATCAGGGTGTATCTTTCCCCATGCATTAAATAATCCTTTGCTATAAAGTAAAAAATAGATTTTGGGCTTCGGAACCGGTGCTAAATTTAGAACCGGTTCCAAACTTTGAATTCCAAAGGAATTGTTAAGGAATGAAAATTTCGATTCTTTTGATCGATTCCTGCGCATGCGCAAAAGGACGTGCCCACGTCATGCGATGTCACCGCGCAGGCATGTCTGTGTTTTGATTAGAGCTAACGGTTAGCATACAACAGCATTGCTGTCATGGACCTATTCAGAAAGATTGCTGTAACCTGAGCGAATTAAATGGTCAAAGCAGGCGATCAGGGATAAATCTTGCTACTTTTACTGGTCATTTGAGGAATAACTGTTTTAAAGAAGCTCCGCGAAAGCATCTCACATATCAGGTCGCATTACAACTGAGCGCCTGAGAGCCAAGTAGCGAGCGCTGCCGTGCCGTCTCCTCCTCGCACTAGATCTAGACTCGTGCTGCAGGGCTCATAACCTAAGCAGTGCACAGCGGCACAGCAACGCGACTTACTACACTGGCCCATAGACTGTATATAAAGCACAAGCAACGTCTGGATCGCGGCTGGTGCTGTCGGGAGTAGGCTACTCTCACACGGCCAGTAGCAGCCCCCAGCCTGCTGCTGCAGACAGCAGACAGAACGCACCGTGATCACTGCCTCGTGAGCTGCCTCAGTTTGTAAATATAGCAGGCTGCGTGAATAGTTATAGATAATAGAAAGAAGAAAATAAGCCACTATGTTGATTTCAGGTATAATATATCAGAGATTCCCCTTCTGATTATCTAAAATATGACTTATTAAAGAGCCTGATTAAAGACAATATTTCCCATTGGTTATGTTTCCAAAAGCTCTGAGAGGAGTTGTGATTGTGGGTTTCATTTATTTTATGTAGCCTGTTTATAAGAACAAGATTGAGAGAGAAAAAATTATGAATAAATGTTTTTTACATAAACATTTGACCCCTTTCTTTTATCTTATTGGAATCGGAATTGGGAACCGTTAAGAACCGGAATCGATAGTCAGAATCGGAATTGGAACCGGAATTGGTCAAAAAAAAACTCAAACGATACCCATCCCTCGCACACCCAGGCTGTGTCTTGATTCAGGGGTTGCGGTCTTGGAACCGGCCTCGTAGGCTGCATTTGAAGACCGATTGCGTCATAGCGGCGCGCAAAGGCTGTCCCATTTGCAAGGCTCCTTGCAAGACTCCTCATATGCGGTCGTGAAATGCAGCCTTCGTTTCACGGTTTTGAAGCAGTTTTGAAGGCTGCATCAGATGTATCCTTCGTGGCCCAACATATCCCAAGATTCATTGCGTTTTTTTCAGAGATTGCATAAAATAAAATAAAAAATAACAAAACAGCAACGTGTTGCTCCATCTTCTTAACTTTTATCTTCCTTTCTTTTTTTCTTGTACTTTTTTTTCTTTTCGTCTGGTAGACAACTTATTTTTCTTTTTTCCTCCGCTGACAGGGCTGTCTCCGTTGGCAGCAATCAGGGTTGCTAGGCAGCACAGGAGCGGCGAGTCGTCACGCAAGGTAACGGCTTGTTACGTAAACCGGAAATGCTCGTAAACGGAGACCTGCGGAGACCGTCTCGTTTAACAAGGCACGTTGGCCTTAAAACCGGCCTTAAAATCGGCCTTCATAGGCTATAGCCTTCATAGACCGCGAGACTGCGTCCTACCAAGTGCGTGGTCTCTGAATCAAGACACAGCCCCAGTCCGCATTTCGGCTTGCTCATGCAGGCTCTATGGTCACATATTCGTATTGGTCACAGATTTCAGTGTAGCGCAGCAACGCGAGTAGCCTGATCCTCCAGGTAAAGGAAGGGGAGCCTTGTTTGAGACAGTTATTTGTTGTGATAATGGATGAAAACGGGGCAGAAACATCAAAGAAAAAAAGGAAATTCAATGAAGGGCTAAAAGGGAGAGTGATAGACTGGCGGGAGGAGGGCGTTGCCAAGCAAAGTGTAAACAATTAAACGGGAGTGAACTAGTCCTGCAGTGTTTACTCCTAAGTGAATGAACGGTACTAAAAGAAAGTTTGCTTTGCTTCATCATCATCAGATGACCATTATTCATCTGAAATAGTCATTATTTACAACAACATAAACACATTACCTCATCGTGATCCATACTGCCGTCTCTCGTTCATTTGCTTTCTGTGAGGGCACGGAATCTTACAGCTCCGTGAGAGTGGTAAGTGACACTGCATCAACTCATTGCTATCAGGTTTGTGTGGCACTGACTGGCATTGAGTTCTTCTTCTTGCGTATGTCTTTAGATCCTCAGCTCGGTTGTAGCAAGCCACTCCAGCGTCTCGTCATCCAGGTTCGTTAGGCCAGGGTCGCCATTTGGTGGCCGATGTTTGGGACAGCTGGTCAGGACGTGATCTACAGTCTGTAGGGGGTCTCCACATTCACAGTGGGCGCTGTCCGCGAGGCCCCACCGCTGCATTGACTCTCCGAAGCGTCCCACACCTGTCC
The DNA here is from genome assembly GCF_949987685.1 of Ammodytes marinus. Taxonomy (NCBI): domain Eukaryota; kingdom Metazoa; phylum Chordata; class Actinopteri; order Uranoscopiformes; family Ammodytidae; genus Ammodytes; species Ammodytes marinus. The sequence goes on along the minus strand of NC_137234.1, from coordinate 32,200,104 downwards.
TCAGGCGGTTGAGGGTTGTCCACTGCCTGCGGGGTAGGTGCTCGCCGGGGACGTCTGTGGGATCCTCAATGTAGCGGTGGAGTCTGGATGGTACTGCTGCTCTCCACTGTTCCGTCCATCTGGCCTTGACCCAGGAAGCTCTGCTGGTGTCAGCTGGTGTAGAGCTGAGCAGTTCCTGGGCATGTATGTCAAATGGGCGGCGGGATTTGAGGCGCTTGCGCTGTGGTCTCTCCGTGATGGTCTTGTGGAGGAGGTGGGATTCACTCGTCAGTGCCTCGGCATTGAGTTGATGCAGTGTCACTAACCACTCTCACGGAGCCGAAAAGGTTCCGTGCCCTCACACTTTCAACATGGACATGCACTATATTGCGCCCTAATCATTTGACACTTGCACCGGCCGACAAACACAGATGTCTAAAAAACACCGATACAGTGGGTACATGGATGCTTGTTTGACCACTTCTGTATTTGTATGCTGTTTTTGCATGTCCTTTGCTCAGGGGAAGATGTGTACATCAGCTTGTATGGGACTTGTGAGGAACTGAACATCCATCTTGAGCCTGATGCTGTCCTTTTGAAGAAGACTTACATTTCCCTGGCTAACGTACACACAGTGTCCCTGACCAACGCGAGTGATATCCCTATTCAGTACTGTTGGACTACGTTGCCCAGCCTTCAAGAGGAGACCCTGAGCTTATTAAGGTATTTATGTATGCACACAAATAATTGAACACAGACAATGCAGAAAAGTGGTTTTGAAATATTGTATCTGTATTTGGACTGTATGAGCTGCAACTCTCCCTGACAAGTAAAATAACTTGAAGTGTTTTTTTATTTACCGCAAAAAAATGCCAGAAATAGCTTGGATCCATCATTTTCTTTTTGTTAGTAACTCTTTGTTCTTCTTTCTGCAGATTTTGCTCTTTAACCCGTTTTGTTTGCCTTTCACCTTCCCTCCCCTAGCTCCAGAGATAGCTCAGTTTTCCTGCAGATAAAGGAGGAAGAGAGGGAACGTTTGCTTTTTCAGTGTGAGTCCGACCCGACAGCAATCCATCGCTTCCAGCTGCTGTCCAAAGCCCTGCAAGAACGCAGAAGACAGGCAATAAAGGACCATCTACTGGCCCTCCCATACAGTTGTACAACTGTCGAACCAGCGGTGTGTTCCTGTTATATCCTCTCCATCTTACCCATCATCTCACGATTTGATTCATAGGTGCTGGTTGCTACCACTGCCACCAATAATGTCATGTGGCTGTCAGGCCTGAAATGAGAATATGTTGTGGATTCCTGTTGTATCAATAATGTCATACATTCTCTGAACCAATAACATAATAACCTTTTGACCATAATGTTATAAGATATTAATTTATTGGCTTGTTGTTACATTATTCATGGGGTTTTAAAAAATCCTTTACAAATGTAATAACTTGGGGTGCTTGTGGTGTAGTGGTTAGGCTCAGTCCTCTTCTCAACAGACCCGGTCCGAATCCGACCCGTGGTCCTTCTCTGCATGTAATTCCCCTCTCTGCCTCATTTCATCTTTGTCTCTCTGCACTATTAATAAAGCTTAGAAAATGGAAAGAAATAATCTTAAAAAAAACAATGAATTAACTTGAGCCAATAATGTGATAATATATTTAAATCACTTTATATAAGCTTGATTTATTGGCTAAAAGGAATCACACTTCCATGAAATGTATCCTTACTTTTGCTTCTTTCAAAGACCTGAAAACACAAACACACCTTAATGACAGGAGGGTTAAGGATTGGGCCCCTTCTGCCCAGGGACCTTCAGGTAGGCTGACGTGTAGGCTGACACGTCTTCTCTTTTTTTCTGCCAGTGTCTTCTCTGCTCAAGTCACACAGGGAGAAGGAGAAAGACAAAAAAACAGAAGGAGAGGGCAGGATAAAGAGAAAGTGCAGGGGAGATATCGCAAACAATCTGTAGGCCAATCACAACACAAACTTTTGGGAGGAATGTTCACGGTCTACACACATCTATCACCCATGCACACACCCAGTCAATCACAGGTATAAGGAGGTGTTGGAGACAGTTGGGTTGTTAGGGGATGTGGTAAAAGAACCGCAACTTTCACATTATCTCATACACTGAAATAATGCAAAACGTCCAATTTTTCCCCCACACAACATAAAACTCTCAATGGTCCTAAACCTTATCTAAATCTATTTTTTTTTCAGTGTGATAAGCATTTTTTAGTATGTGTACATGTCTGCGTTATATCCTTTAGGTAAAATAACCAATTGTTTTGCATCTTGTCTTACATGGCTCAGGAGGGTGAAATATGGCCCAACGTCACAGTACAGTTCAACATTGTCTTCAAGCCTGAGGAGGCAAAACTGTACCAACAAACCATATACTGTGATGTCACAGGTCAGTGCCTAACTATAAATTGCAACACTTGATTAGGTGAACCACAGCACAGTTTTGCATGACCTGTTTCTAACACAATGCCTTACCAACCAAACAATACATGTATGTAGTTTTAGCTACGTTACCAGAATGGTGCTGGGGAAGGTAAAATCAGTTGGTAGATCCACCACATTTGTCCAGATTGAAATAACTTTGGATTGATTGAGGAGAGATGGAGGTTTTTAGTTTTACGTTTATTAGTTCAGTTGTCATGACATAGGGTCAACTAACAAAGTAACTAACTTGTAACTACCCAATTAAAAAAATTATAATATAAAAAATGATTAGCTGAAAGGTTTGGGATCAGATTATGACTAAGCACTGATTAGACTGAAGATAGAGCTCAAAATGTTGACAAATAGTGCTGCACTATTTGGAGAAATTGCGCTGTTGCGATTATAGTGGCCAATATTGCGATTTGCGATATAATTAATAAATGTTATTATTCTACTTGCTTGGTTTTCAAGGAAAATTAGAGATTATTGATAGTTTTGAAACGTGTATATCTCTATTTAAAAAATAGACATATAAAGAATAATTGAGAAAGTATTAAAAAATAAAGCTCAGTAGCCTACTGATTAAAAAAAATTATATAGTTTAAAAAATACAGTAGTGGTGTGGCACTTCTGTAAATTTACGGAAACTTGCTTAACTCTCATGCATTCATCTGACTTTTCTGTGTGCCGTCTCTCGTGTGTTGATAGACTGGGCGTGTTGCCAGCCACCGGGTGCCACGCGCGACGTAGCAACTTTACCTTAACACGTTTGGTACAGCACTTCTATCTGTTCAACGTCCCCTTACCTGAATTCTAAATATCGCCATATAGCAGACCCAATGTTGTTTCTGCCAATGTTTGTTCCGCCAATGTTGTTTCTGCTCACACATTTATTTACATTAAATCGCAATTGCAGCGATTTGTGCAGATATGCAATTGCACAAGCTTACATCGCGATTGCGATTGCAATTAGATTAAACGTGCAGGACTATTTAAAAAGGCTTACTTTTTAATCAATCAGCAAAACCTAACACAAAGTATTGCTTGTTTTTTTTAACTTGAGGATAATTCTTCTTTTGTTTGTTCCTCAACACCTTGGAATTGATTGTTTTAACAAATTCAAGCAGACTGTACACACCTGCTGTATCAATCAATAGCTTTGGATTTCTCATATAGGATTTTCCTTCTCTTAGTGGTTTGGTGCAGACAAAGGTCAGACAGACAAGTCCGGGCAGCAAACCATGTCCGTTTATTATTGGATGCCAACTGTTCTTCTCAGCTATGTCTCTTTTATGTTCCCCTTCTAGCTTCTTCCTAAATGCTTTAACCACTATATGATTCATTGTTACTTAGTGTTATTCATATAAGACTATACAATCATGAGGCCCTAATACATTAGTCTCATCCCAGTGGATGTAAAAGGTTGTTGGTAAATTTGCATGTGGCTGCCATGTGTGTCTTCTGAGCAGGAGGCCAGATTTACATACATTTCCATGTTTTCTGAGGCATGAGACCTGATCAGCATAGGTCAATGACAGCCGGACAGGAGACTAGTGCACTGTGATTCCAGACTTTTTGATAAGCTCCAAAGTTCACTATGCAAAACTAAAGGATAGATCTGTCATGCCCTTAAATATGTACTCAGAGGGAGAAGTCGAATGAAGATACAGTAAAGCAAATGTTTAGCATGTCTTCAGACATTTTGCATTTGGGTCAACTTTAGATGCAGCCTTTTAAACTAAAAGCATAAAACTAGGGCTGCAACAACGAATCGATAAAATCGATTAAAATCGATTACTAAAAGCGTTGGCAACAAATTTGGTCATCGATTCGTTGAGTCGCGCGATTAATAAGTCACTTGTAGGCGCGGCACTGTTTACATCCAGCCGCCGACAGGTTCATGCACACCCACAGCGAGCCTTCCGCACGTGAAGCGGTGCAGGAAAGCTATAGTGTGAGCGGCCACAGCTTGTATTTTGGTCATATCTAACACTCAGTGGCGGACTCAGACTGTTTGAAGGGCAGGGGCGAAAAAATAAAAAGGGCACCATGTGGACACACAGTGGCGTTTGTCACTCGATGGTGTTTTGTTCCCCCAGCGGAGCCTTAAAGGCAGCGCTGCCTGGAAGGCCCCGTTCGGGGCACCTGTTACATCTCCATGTAGCACTTACTTGTGGCACTTTGTAGTTTGGTTTATTTGCAGCTATAGTACTGACGTGATTCTTGTTGTTCTGAGTTTGTACCCTCATTGTTGAATGCACTTAATGGAAGTTGCTTTGGATAAAAGCGTCAGCTAAATAGAATGTAATGTAATGAAACACCAAACACTGTGTTTGTAGATGTTAAAAAAAACTGTTGGGCTCATACAATTAAACGGGGCGTCTGGGGGTCCCCCCCAGAATTTTTTTTTGCTTCAAAGACACTGTTTCCCCTAATTCTAGCGACTTTATAAACACTAAAATGAGTTGTTCACATCATTGTGCACTTTCACATTTTAGCCTAAGAAGGGAGGATGCCTTGCTGCTTTCATCTTTACTAACATTTAAGTAAATTAGACTGGAGAAAAATCAATGTGCCACTACCATACAGTCTTTGACCGCTGACAGCCAGCTACGGAAATATTGAAGGAAGTTTTCCTTCATGTTGAGGTGATAGCTGACTATTATCGTCTCTCTTGCATGAAATGACCTACACTTGAATGAGGACCGGATCTTGACATTCAAAAAATGTATATACATTTTAAATGGATTATGCAAACTGAAAATATTAAGTTTTTCTAACTTGGCATCTAATTGCGCTTTTCCACTATGGGTACGGACGGACATACTCTTAATCCGCTTTTTGCTTTGTTATCCAGTAGAGATTTAAATACCACTCGATGTAGCTGTTTGTCATAGCGACGCCACATGAAAGCAACGCCTCTTTCGCATTCCCCGTTCGTCGGTTACCAAAGAGAGGAACGTCTGCACCTCATTAGAGTACCGCAACATATCTTTTCGGTTTGCCGTATTCTTGCTCCAGAGGGCTCATCATCATCATTTAGGCCTATTGTATGGAGGCGCAACCTAGGGCACTCAATTTTTGTTCACATGTAAAGGGCAGCCAATAAGGCACTTTCTTTCATTTTCACCACCATAGAGGGCACTTTAGCAACACTTTTTCAACCATGGGGGCACCAGATGGGGAGAAGGGCACTAGAAGGACCAGAAGGGCACTATCAGGGCACTATCAGGGCACTAGAAGGACCAGAAGGGCACTATCAGGGCACTATAAGGACCAGACGGGCAGAAGGGCACTAGAACGACCAGACGGGCAGAAGGGCACTATCAGGGTACTAGAAGGGCACTAGAAGGGCACCAGACGGGCAGAAGGGGACTATAAGGGCACTCATTAAGGCACGTCATCAAATTTTCTTGTTCTAGAGGGCACATCATCATCATTTATTGTATGAAGGGGCATCCTAGAGGGCACCCAATCATGTTTTGCACGTGAAAAGGGCAGCAAATAAGGCATTTCCTCTCGTTTTCACCACTCTTGAGGGCACTTTAGCGCGCTTTTTCAACCACTGAGCCACGAGGGGGGGCGGTCGCTCCCCCCCTGCCCCCCCCCCCCCCTGAGTCCGCCACTGCTAACACTGGATTGTAGGCCTATATAAAAGTGTTGTACCTTTGCTGTCTTTGGGTTAAAAAAACTCCTTCAACTCAGTGTGCAGACGGGCTCGGAGAGTCGGCATCGGCGCATCAACAGTCATTCAAAGCAGCGGCAGTAATCACACAACCGAACGGTGTAGAAAGTCCCGTCAGTTAAAAATAGTAATCCAGTTTTTAAATCCATGTTAAAATCGGAAGGATATAGAGATAGTTAGCTTAAAAAAAGTAGGAAACATGTCAAATGTGATGTGTTCAGGCCGGCTCAGTAATATGATTGATGTGTTCAAATGCAACACAACATTTTTTTTTTTTTAGATTTTGCCGAAAACGTGTTTTCCCAGCAATATAAAATAGATAGTAAAGATGGAATTATGACCTGTTTAATGTCCTATCTTGAGCTATGATCATATCAGCAATTAAAGCAATAATACAAGTTCTATTTCAACAAAATAATAGAAAAGTATCAATAGTGATATCAATAAAGACTTGGATCGTTATCGGTTGACTGGTTCACCATGGACATCCCTTATATACTGTATAAATGTACATCATACATTGTATGTTTTTTTTTTTTTTTTTTATCATTTAATATTACTTTTAATAGTTCCGGGACGTTGGAGCAATAACCTGGTGTTTTGACACTTCAGTCTGCACTGTGAATTTGAAGTAAAGTTCAGTTTTTGAATAAAGATGCGGCATTTACAAATGTTTCTTTTTTTTTATCCGATTCATCGATTATCGAAAAAATTATCGACCGATTAATCGATTATTAAAATAATCGTTAGTTGCAGCCCTACATAAAACAACCTTCTTTTTATCCTGCCTAAAACCAGTGTTGGATATTTTCAATGCCATATGAGATCATTTGTGTCTCTTAACATTCATTTGTAATTTTTGTGTTGTTACAGATTGTTTTCTGTTTCTTTGTCTTAGAATATTGTTATGAATCTTTCCATATGTCTGTCTGAATCTACTCTCAGGCCGCGAATCTCGGTTACCTCTCACTATAAAGGGGGAGGGTATGGGCCCTAAACTCCAGCTCAGCTATAACCTGATGGACATGAAAAATGTATTCCTTGGTGACAAAGACTGTTATGAGGTAAGGAAATTAAAGCCAAGGTGAAGAGTTGTGTCCCTTCTAGAAATGATCTGTCCGGACAAGCTGATGTTATATTGTCAGTTTGATGTGTAATTTATAACCTCAAATTAGTAGGTCTTCTCATCTGGTTTAGGTTGGTAGGATTTAGTCTATTTTTTTCAACAAGCCATGTCAACAGATGTCAGTTGTGGTAGGATTCAATGTCATTTGATTGTAAGCTGTTTATGTTATTGTGTAATGTGTCCACTGTTTGACAATATAGTACATACAATATCAATATATTTTGTATTTATGCAATTTTTCTTCTAAATTTGAACTTTATTGCATACACACAAATTAAGTATATGCTTATTACTTGATGATTAATGGTGGAGCTCATACACCAAAAAAGGACCTGAGTGTTAAATCAATGTATCCGTACTTTTGTCCAGGTGCTGGTGTCGAACAGAGGACTGATAGATGCCCCTTTTAGGATGTCAAGTTCCGACTCCACTTTCGGTCGCTGTTTCTCCTTAAGTCCTGAGGAAGGTGTTGTTCCCTCTGGGGCCTGCCAGATTGTAAAAGTCACCTTCCACAGTCGCATCTTGGGAACTTTCTCTGAGGACTTGCTGCTGACTGTCCCAGGACAGCTTGAACCGCTTACCTTGACCTTCAGGTGAAGTTAGCGATTGCAGTAACTCAGTTTGTAACTTTACATTCAGATTCATCTTGGCAAAAATAAAAACTCAGCCTTTGCTCTGCAGACACAGCACTTCAACTCCCTGTATTTGTTTCCATGCTTTGATTTGGCTTATTTCTTCTCTTTCTTTGTCTTCAGGGGTTGTGTCATTGGTCCCACCTTCCACTTCAATATTTCAGAGCTCAATTTTGGGGATGTAGACTTTGGTGAGTTACTATTTTTTCCTTGGCTTATGCATGTTTAAAGTATATATTGAAGTTGCCACATAACATAACGGTACATAGTACTCAGGACTTGAGAATACCAACATTTACAAAAAACAAAAAATACTGCCTGGCGGTTATATGCCAGACAGTGAAGGTACAGTGGTGGTAGGCATTGTTTTAAAGAAGGTAAAGCTCCTAAGAAGCTACAATATGGTACGGCACAGAGGCATAAAAATGTTTCAGCTTCAGCCACCTCTTTATTCCTTTGTTTGATGATTATCGTCTTAATTTGACTTTTTACTCTCATCTTGTCACCCTTTCTTTCTTTCCCTTTCTCTCTTTGCAGGTTTTCCTCTTACAATGATTTGTACCCTCTACAACACCTCCTTTGTGCCTATGACCTTTGCCCTGCGTGTACTTGGAGATGGGTTGGGCTCTCCCAGTGTGACTTGTTCCAAACAGGTGTCCGACATGTCCATGAACAATTGGCAAGGCAGTGCTGCTAGAGACCTCCATGCACATCCTGTTGAGTTCACCATCAGCCCTGCTGTGGGCTCTGTGCGTGCCATGTCAGATATCACCATTAAGGTACAGTTAAAAGAAAGGACACTCCTAACAATTAATTGCATATTTAGTAGGGCTGTCAAGCGATTAAAAAAATGTATCTAATTAATTACAGGCTCTGTGATTAATTAATCTAAATTAATCGCATACTTTTATAACACTTTTATGCCTGTTTATAAACAGCTGTATAGCCTACTACAGTTTGTTTCTCTCTCTCTCTCTCTCTCTCTCTCTCTCCCCGTCTCTCGTAACTTCTGTCTCCTCCCCTCAGTCAGGTTTCTACATGAAATAAAATTAGGAACTAGTGCCGAATTTTCTCAAAAAAACAAGCAGACTAAATGACGACTTTCCATCTCCCACAACTGAGCCGATTCATTCACCATCGTCGTACTCATAGGCAAAAATATTGACACACACACACACACACGGGGGCGGGTGTCCGTTTATGCGTGAGACGAGACCGCTAGCAAACAAAATTGAGACACACGGAGGAAGATTGAGAGATACTGTTTTGAACCTACATTGTTGCACCCACTAAATCAATAATGCACAGACACTGCGGAGAATAAAGTAAGATGTCTTCCTACCTTCATGCTTATTTGCCCGAAGCATCCCATAAACCGTCCATAGAGCCCTCGGCCCCTTTCCCCTGCTTCTCTCTTTACTTTTCTCCCTTTTACCCGTGCGGGCCGTGTAAGCAAGCTAAAGGTGCAGCTGCGCACCACTTTTGCACCGGGTCAAAGGGCAATATAGAAGTGCGATTAATCTGCGATAATTTTTTTAATCGCGTTTATTTTTCTGTGATTAATTAATCGAAAATAACGCGTTAATTTGACAGCCCTAATATTTAGGTTTGCAGCATCTGCCTACCAGTACTTCTTAAGGGCACTAAATTCTTGGCTGAGTGCAGCCAAGAATTTACTCTCTTTGGATAGATAGATTTTGTGACTTTAGGACATACCCCAGCAAGATGTTAACCCTTTTTCAGTTTTTAAGCTAAGCCGTCTAACTGTTCAATCTTCATATTTAGCATAGTTGCTTCATATTTGACAGACATAAGGGCATGATTCAAGAAAGTAAATAGGCTTGTAATGCATTATTTAAAAAAATAATATTGCAAAAATAAACCTGTAACCAACCAAAATTGTGTTACAGGTGTTTAATGCTGTCTGTACCTTTTGAACTGTTTGTGGTCTCATACTGAACATGTGTGCATTATGTACAGGTGACGCTGTGCTCTAATACAGTTGGGAGATACAGGGTGGCGCTGGTGGTGGATGTGGAGGGCGTTGGAGAGGAGATCATGACTTTGCCTATCATTGCCAGGTCAGACACATCCACCGTTGGGAACACACCCACACTCTTTAATGTGCAATCATACTCAAACATGCATCAGTGTTGTGGTGTCTTGCAAGTTTCAGCAAATTATTTATAGTTAGGTTTGACTTTAAAGCCATAAAGAGATCATTGGGTCAGTTGTTCTGTATTTTTGGTCTTGCACCATAAAACAGTTTGACCTTTTTTATTTTGAAAAGATACTTCATGAAAAATGAATCAATAAATAAAAATGAATCATCATCCCTCTGTGCTAGTAAGATGGTTTATCATCTCTTTATCTAAATTTAGGGGTAAAAGTAGTAAAGGTTCATCTTGCTTTTTACAAACTCCTATCGGCCTATCTCTTAAAGAAGAGGGCCTTTGTTCTGGCATTAATCTCTGCTGTGCTTCTGGCTGCAGCTGAAGCTTCGACAAGCTGTGAATGTGCTCCATTGAACTTCCATACAGGAGTTGAAGAAAATCAGCTGAGTTTTTGTTAAATATTGAGCACCTAATTTGCATAATAATGTATTTGAATGTCACCTGCACCATCACTCAGAAGAGGGCAATGGTAATCTGACTTCCTCAAGATAATCACCGTCATTGTGCATTTATGAATCAGTTCTAAATAATAGACTGAAATTTTGACCTGACGCATTGCAATTACTGTTGTGATTCACAAATAATTCTCAGGTATTTTCTTATTTTCCTCTCTTTCTGCCTCTGCCTCTGTTTCTCTTTGTTAAAAGGTGTGTTCCTGCTCCTGAGCTTGTGGTGGAAACTCCAGAGTTGGACTTTCAGAGGTGTTTCCTTGATCATCACTATGAACAGCAAGTACGGTTGATCAACACCAGCTCGCTGCCTGCCTGCTACGGCGTGCTTGACCAGGTGATGTAGATCATTACACTAAATTATTTATCGGTGTTGTGTGTGTATACTGAATATGGCATAGTGCTCATGGAGCAGTGGGATAAAGACACGACATGCAACACGACTGCATAATACCACCTGAAAGGAGTAACCCATCATTTTGGAAAATAAACGTATTTGCTGTCTTGTAGAGAGATACATGAGAAGATTGATGCCACTATCAAATGGTAATTATGAAACTACATCTTAGCTTTGCTAAGCCAAAAGACTGGATGTATGGGGAACAGTTTTCCTGTCTGTGCTAACGGTACCAAAGTCTGCCCTTCAGCAACTGTAAAGATCAACAAAATATAACACATTATCATTGTACTAAAGACACAGCAACAACAAGTTGCATAACTACAGGGGTTTATATGCCAGACTATTTATTTACTAGGAAATGGGACTATACATGCATGGGTGGTGTCACAAAAAAGTATTTCCTAAACTTCTGCACTATTGCATTAATAGATGCATTTAAATGGCATTATCATCAAACATTAGATAACATTTTCTTCAGAATTAAGATACATATTAAGTAGGGCTGTCAAGCGATTAAAAAAATTAATCCAATTAATTACAGGCTCTGTGATTAATTAATCTAAATTAATCGCATACTTTTATGACACTTTTATGCCTGTTTATAAACAGCTGTATAGCCTACTACAGCAGGGGTGGCCAACCAGTCAGAGACTAAGAGCCACATTTTTTACTGTGTTACTGCAAAGAGCCACATCGTACACACGGGTACACATGAACATCCCCCCATCCCTTCCTTATACACACACACACACACCTCTGCTCAGCCAAATTTACTGTAAATGTCACACAACCAAAATGATAATGCATATTTAGCTTCTAAATTTTCCTCTCTAAGTGCATCAGATTGATAGCTTGGCTCCGCCCGCCTACCTACTTCCGCCCAAATTTCATTTTCCCTTCAGTAGTCAGTCTGGTGATGGGGCGTATTAGTGAGATTTTTCCGAACAAATTTCTGAGTATCCAATCAGCGAACAGAGGAAGTGGCTGAGAACGATGACGTCGAAGTCGCGCTCCAGTTTCAGTTGAATGCTGCGTTCCTTTACGCTCGGAACTCGGGAAAGTATGGACGCCTACAACCTTTCTTGTCCAAATAACTAAACGTTGGGCTCTAGCAAGTTACCGTTGCCAGGTACCGGTAGATCCATAGACTACAATATGTGGTGAAGTCGGAAATTTCCGAGTTCCCTGAACGCACCGTCAAAAGCCGGCTCACGACCAAACGTTATGCGATTGGTTGGCTAATCCAGAGTGGCACTGAGCAGATCCAATAGTTTTAAACTTCAACAGACACCCACCTCCAAGTGAGTGAACGTTTGCCAATTACAGCACTTCCAGACCTTCTGTACAAATGAAATGAAGTACGATGGTCTGGTAGCGCCAGGCTATCAGATTGATGCATTTTACTTTAAAACGGTACAAATTTTCTTCCAGGGTGCAATGCCTCCTGACTAGGGTTGCTGAAATTTCCCGAAATGGCCCCTTTTCAAATCCCGGGATTTCAGAGCTCCTCATGGGATTTCCCGGGATTTCCCGTTGAAACCATTATTGCCCTTTAATACTACTTTAATGGGACTAAATCAATGCCAATAGATAAATAAATGCAGCAGAACAAGGCTATATTACATCACGTTTTATTTCTACTTAAATAACATGAAGAAAAGCCATTCAAATTAGGCAAAATATTTTCCAGAAGTTAAATAGGCCTATTGAAAACGGTGTTTTTATGAAGAAAATACGAAAAATGTTTCACAGAGGTTCAATATCAAAACATGGCCAAAAAACGGTGTTTGGCGAACAAATGTATTTCAAACAATCTATTTTTATTTCTATGAACGAAATCAGTTTAAATTGAATATTTTCCAAAGGATAGGCAAATAACAAAAAATGCACTACCGATTGCTCTTAACGTGTGAAATAAGACATGACAGAACTAACAGCCTATTCAAACTGACACGCTAAGCAAGATTACTTTCCAGCTTTCCTTTCTTTTACTTTCATGAAGTGTGACTTCAAGAAACACTGCTCAGCCTGTTTCTGAGCTTTGTCACGAACTGACCGCACACCGAGAACGCTCTTTCTTCCACGGACGTCGGCTGTATGGTGGAAAGTGCAGAGTAGAGCTGCTGCAGGTGTTTGGGTCGCTCTTTGGTTGCCTCGAAGAGCGCAAACTCGTTTGAAATTATTTTGTGGAGGTCATTCCCATACCTCTGGTCTGGCTCGGGACATTGCATGCAGTCATTAGCCTCGTTCGACTTGGAGCTGTCTTGCTCAGACCTGCGCAACTATGAAGCCCGTCTTGCTGAGCGCACAACAAAAATGCTGTGCGCTCAGCAAGCCGAGCGTCATAATTGCGCAGGTCTGAGCAAGACGGCGACATCTCTAACGAGGCTAATGACTGCCTGCTGCAGATGTGCAGTAAGGCTCTGGGTCATCGTCTGCTCGCTTGGCTCTGGCTGATACGTATATTCTTGGGTATCATCAGACTCTTCCTCGGACACAGCACTTTCAGTATTGTAGAGGCGCTGGTATTTCGTATGCCTGCCTGTCTAAAAAATACATTTCACACAAAATATTGTGTAGCCTTTGTTTTATTCATTTTAGCTTATTAAAAAAAATATCCCCCCTCAAAAAAAAACGAAAAAAAAAAAAAAAAACGGGAGGACGGGTCCCGCGGCCAATTTCCGGTACTCCCGGACTGACTCATTTCGTCCAGCAACCCTACTCCTGACCCCCCAATAAGGACCAGGGTCCCTCCCACAGTGTCCCAAAATCATCTGGGAAACACTGACTTCCTTAATATGTTTTTTTGCCAATACTTGTATGTATCTGTGCGGAAAAGTCAGTGTACCTGACTGGATAGGTAGGAGTGGGGGGGCCTATACTGTTCTCAACAGCTTGATACAGCAAGTTTACTCGTTTCCCAATGTTATCCTCCAAGGAATACGCCAGGTATGAATTTAGCAGGATTTATTGAAGAAAAGGTAAAACTGAAATACACAATAAACACACAGGTAAGAATCTAAACATTGATAAATATACTATTAAACAACGCAAATGTGATCAAATAATAACATGTCTCCATTCCTAAGGTTCTTAAATAAAGATAACACTTACTGGCGATGCCAAAAGAAGAGAACCTGATGAGGATGGCGAAGGATTGTGCCTGTAGATCGTGTGCTCATTAATAAAATACAACATGGCTGCCTCAGCCGATAAACAGGAAGTCACAGGAAGAGTTAACAAAATAAAGGTCTGGACTAACAAAGAGTTAAACGTTTTTCGTTACATTACAGGGCCCTTTCAGAGTCTTGGCCCAGGGGCCTATTATCTCATAATCTGTCTAAGAACCATCTGGATTCCACACATTTTTTTATTTCCGCGGGGAGCATGCACAAGCATGCGCAAGCATTATTTATTTATTTAAAAAAAAAAAAAAACGTGGGGCCCCACACTAGGACTTGAAACGGGCCCCCAGATCGTTAAGGCCACCCCTGTGATAATGACAGAAATTGACTCCTACAGTACTAGGACGACAGGCCAGTCATTTTCAACAATGAACTTTGTGTGCACTGCCTCACACACAAACTCTCAGTTCAACCAAGTCCACAAACAAAAATAAAACAATTTACAATAGCGTTTTTCTCTTGCTTTGCATGTTGCTTAGTGGGACTTATACTTTTAGCATGGAGTGAGCTGAAGTGGCGCTGAAGATTTGAAGCCTTGAAATGCGCTAATGGCATATAAGGCAGAATGGCTTGCTATAACGTTCAACAAAAAATATAAACTCTCCCACTCTGTTTCGGAGCGAACTTGACACAAATTGTTTACTCACGGAAAACCTCCCTCCAAGCTAAGCGGGCAGTTTTATGTTGCGTCCACACCAAACGTTTGCGAACGCTATGTTGCGTCCTCAATTAAACATTTGCGAACAGGCATACACATACACATTAACAAAATAATATAATAAACAACATGTAATACGAACGTAAGAGCCGCATGAAACGTTTGCGAACATGCACACACATAGGCCCACACAAAAAGAAAGTACAAAAAATAAAAAAATTATAAACACAAAATTTGATATGAACTGAAGAGCCGCATGCGGCTCACGAGCCGCAGGTTGGCCAGGCCTGTACTACAGTTTGTTTCTCTCTCTCTCTCTCTCTCTCTCTCTCTCTCTCTCTCTCTCTCTCGCTCTCCGTCTCTCGCAACTTCTGTCTCCTCCCCTCAGCCAGGTTTCTACATGAAATAAAATTAGGAACTAGCGCCGAATTTTCTCAAAAAAAACAAGCAGACTAAATGACGACTTTCCATCTCCCACAACAGACAGCGCTGCACTGCAGGTGCGCATAGCCTATGCCGATTCATTCACCATCGCCGTACTCATAGGCAAAAATATTGACACACACACACACACACACACACACACACACGGGGCGGGTGTCCGTTTATGCGGGAGACGAGACCGCTAGCAAACAAAATTGAGACACACGGAGGAAGATTGAGAGATACTGTTTTGAACCTACATTGTTGCACCCACTAAATCAATAATGCACAGACACTGCGGAGAATAAAGTAAGATGTCTTCCTACCTTCATGCTTATTTGCCCGAAGCATCCCATAAACCGTCCATAGAGCCCTCGGCCCCTTTCCCCTGCTTCTCTCGTAACTTTTCTCCCTTTTACCCGTGCGGGCCGTGTCTGCAAGCTACAGGTGAGGGCATTATAGAAGTGCGATTAATCTTTTTTTAATCGCGTTAATCTTTCTGTGACAGCCCTAATATTAAGAATAAAAATAATTAGCTCCTGAGCCTCCTGGCTAAATAGTTGCATGAAACCGTAAATAACTGGTATGAATGGTCAACATTGAAATCAGTCTGTAAACTGGACTGTGGCAAGAATGGTGTGAGGGGAGGTTAATTAAATTAATTCCATCGATCATTGCTTTATTTGTTTTGAATCTGAACACTATATTTGCTTGCCTACATTAAAAGTCACTGGTGCAGTTCCCATTCAGAACATGCCATCACTTAGATAACAGATAGATTTGACACAAACCAAAGTCCTGCTGGCTTGATCAGGCTTTTCGCAGTTTTCTACAGAACCGCTGTTTCAAACTATACATTTGGCATTGTGTTCCCTTGGGTCCACAGCAACACACCTACCGAGTATGAAGTAGATAGGATGAATAGTTGGTGAGAAACTCGGAAGCACAAACATACACACACACACACACACACACACACACACACACACACACACACACACACACACACACACACACACACACACACACACACACACACACACACACACAAGCGTCTTCCTTTATAGTTAGAGTGTGTCCATGTCACATTTTTTTAGGAATATGAGGAGAGTTCGTCACTCATTTTTGGCAGTCCCATTCCCAGAGGAGTGATTCTTCCTCACAGTTCAGAGGTGCTTCCCGTGTTTCTGCTGGCTAAGGCAGTTGGACGGCTGCTTCACTCCCTGCGTATTGCTGTGTTCGGCAGCACTCAGCCACCCTTGGTCAGTGGTAGTCTGTAGTTTGTGTGTGTGTGTTTCTAAGAATTATTGTTTTGTCTTAAGTAGAGGCATACTGCTTTTCACTAAATAAGTCAGTACATTCTGCTTTTTCTGTTTCAGGTGCTGGCCTTGTCATGTATTGGGCAGGGACCAGCAGTTCACATTCAGAGCTCACAGCTGGACTTTGGCAAAATCCCGGTTCTTACGGACACAACTAAAACCCTAAACCTGTCAAACCAGTCGCCTATTCCAGCCTACTTTACTGCTCGCACGGTACAAACACACACACCAACTCGCCTCCGAGCACACATTTTAGTTCACACCTTCTGTTTATCTTCCCCTGATCCTGTGACTAATACATTTAAGTCTAATGTAATGACTAATTAATTAGTTAATAGCTTCACTGCCTTGTAATAATTAATTGCCGGTTCAATGTACGTCCTACCCCAGAGGATGAAATAGTTTCCCTCATATTGCACTCCCTTTATGAACCAGTTCAATTGCTTTTAATAGTAACACATTAAAGGTGTAGTGTGTAATATGATGTCATCTAGTGGTACAATTCTAGATCGCAAAATTTCATCTCTACGCCTCCTGTTTTGAGAAGCAACAAAAAGCCTTCAAGGACATTCCAACTGGTATAGTCCCGAGGGACACAGTGTCACCAACTGTAACCGTTGGCTTTCCTAAAATAGCTGAAAGTAGCTAGATGACGTGTTCAACTACGCTACTTTGCACAGTATGCTTTTCTGAATGAAGCAAAATGAAAACAAAAGGCTGACTGGGTATTTTTCAAACTAATTGGGCTATTTATGTATTTACAAACTTTTATTTCTCCATATAAAAATCCTATAATGTAAGCCTTTTTTATTCTATTTTTATATTACTGATATTAGTCTAGGTCAGGGGCCCCTAAACTACGGGCCCGCTTTTTATTGGCCCGCGGCCGATTTTAAAAAGATAATGTAATATTTTTTATTTTTTTTTTGCATTTCTTAGTTAACCCACTAGTGCAGGGGTGTCAAACACTGATTGATTGGCCTGTGGCACATTTTAAAAATATAATGTAATATGGCGCTTTTAAATAATTTAAATGCACTCATTATATTACAGACAAATATGTCCCATAAAAGAAAATGAGCAACAAGCCCATCCCAGAGGACCCTGCATAATATTTTATTTTAAATTAATATTATTATGGAAAATCTATGTGTCCTTCTCCAATAGCTTCTAATTCATCTGACACAGTGTCTCCATTTTTTTTTCATACAAAATTCTTCAGATTTAGCCTCTTAATTTCCCTCTCAAAGTGCACCAAATTCATGCATTTCGCTTTAAAAACTTAAAAAAAATCTCCCCCGGACCCCCCTAGGAGGGTCGGGACCTCGGCTGGATACTATTTTCACCCTGCTGGACATTGGACGCAAAGGCAGAAAACACTGGGTGTATCATTGGCATATAGACAAGAGGGGAAATGTGTCTGTTTGATGTGCAAGGAAAGTGTTGCCGTGAAGAAGGATTACAATTTACGAAGACACTATGAAACTAAACATCAGAGCAGCTACATGTCCTGATAAATGTGTTATTTTTGCAAAGTGGCCCGGCCCTTCGTAGATTTTTCTGTATGTGGCCCTCAGTGAAAAAAGTTTGGGGACCCCTGGTCTAGGTGCTGGGAAAGTTTTGTATGCGCTTCATTTAGCGGAGAATATCTCAACTGTTATTGACTAATATGACCCCACTGAACAACATGGGATGTGTGACAAAATCTCTATCCGGGGCGAAAGTCCTGAAAATGACCACAACAGGTTACACTAGTATCACACTACGTCGTGAATGGGACTTTTTTTTCCTTTATAGATATCCTCATAATTTTTTACCAGATTAATCTTCATATTAAGAGAAATACTTTTTGTATTACACTTTGTCTAAAACATTTAATAAAATATGCAAATGAGGCAATATCTCATTCAATATGCGTAGCCTACATATAAACCCTAGAGGTCCTGGATACGATTTGTATGCACTTCATTTAGCGAAGATTATCTCAACTGTTATAGACTAATATGACCCCAGTGAACAACGTGGGATGTGTGACAAAATCTCTATCCGGGGCGAAAGTCCTGAAATTGACCACAATAGGTGACACTAGTATCACACTAGGGAATGGGACTTTTTTTTTTCCTTTATAGATATCTTCATACATTTCTAC
The DNA here is from genome assembly GCF_949987685.1 of Ammodytes marinus. Lineage (NCBI taxonomy): Eukaryota > Metazoa > Chordata > Actinopteri > Uranoscopiformes > Ammodytidae > Ammodytes > Ammodytes marinus. The sequence continues at coordinate 32,181,477 of NC_137234.1, read as the reverse complement.
AAGATTAATCTTCATATTAACAGAAATACTTTTTGTATTACACTTTGTCTAAAAAATTTAAGAAAATATGCAAATTAGGCAGTGTCACCTATTGTGGTCAATTTCAGGACTTTCGCCCCGGATAGAGATTTTGTCACACATCCCACGTTGTTCACTGGTGTCATATTAGTCTATAACAGTTGAGATAAGCTTCGCTAAATGAAGCGCATACAAATCGTATGACTCTAGGCTAGGGTTTATATGTAGGCTACGCATATTGAATGAGATATTGCCTCATTCGCATATTTTATTAAATTTTTTAGAAAAAGTGTAATACAAAAAGTATTTCTCTTAATATGAAGATTAATCTGGTAAAAAAGTATGAGGATATCTATTAGGGATGAGCCCGAATCCGAATATGTATTCGGATAAGCACGGATAATGAGTTAGATACGGATACGGATAATTTCCGAATAGTCCCGTTATTATTCGGGGATTTTTTTTTATATATATTATGCGCCTAATTGACGCAGCGCGTTCCGCCTCAATGACACAACAGGTAGAATGACACTAACAGCTGTTCTGCGGTGGACACGAGAGGACTGGGGGCGTCCCGTGACCCGCGGTCTCTCTCTTTTTATCCACTGATAAACGCAGCGCGTTCGCCCTTTCCCTTGAATAGAGGGTTCTACCTGTCTCATTCGCTGCCGTTTTTATGTGAGTTTCCTCGTAACCCGGCCGCTGCCGTGGCGGAGAAGAGACGAACCGATGGAATATGCTGCACCCCGAGTCACCGTCAGCCCTTCCCCGATGTATTTACATTCACTAGGCCTACTGCTTAAACTCTTTCAAACACCACAACGTTTCCATCAAACTGATGCTTAGGACCTGTTCTTTTTCAGCTGTCAATCAATGCGTATACGGCTAGGCCTACTTCAGGACCTATACAATAAAATTGGAAACTGCAAACTTGACACATTAAAATCACATGTGGCTTTGTGGAAAGGCTAACATATTATTTAGGGTTTATGAGATTGGCACGTTGATATATTGTTCCTAAATCTTAGTTTAGTAAAACAAAAAAAAGAGGGAGGGGGAGAGATAGAGATAAAAAATAATCATGAAATACAGCTGTATTTCCCCCAGTTAAAGGGATACCTTAATTAAGTTAAAAGTAAAACACTGGCCCTCATTTACTAACAGTGAGTAGCCTATGCACAGATTCGGGCTGTTATTTATCAATATTTTCGTTCCCTGAATTTCTTCGTATTCTGAGAACAAAGAAGAGAGAGAGAGAGAGAGAGAGAGAGAGATGAAAAGATAGAAATATATCTGACTTTTTGACTTATATGTCAACATTACATCAATGTGATGCTTTGAAGGGACAACAATTGCATTGACAATGAATATTAGTTTAGCAAATCAATTTAGGTGTGACTTCCTTTAATGTAGGCTAATGTAAAAGAAACTTCCGGTATACTCCACGCCCACTTCTTGTTGTGTATCCGGATACAGATACAGATACAGATAATTTTGTTGGTTGAACAGATACAGATACAGATAATGACGTCTCCGCACACCCCTAATATCTATAAAGAAGAAAAAAAATCCCATTCACCACGTAGTGTGATACTAGTGTCACCTGTTGTGGTCATTTTCAGGACTTTCGCCTCGGATAGAGATTTTGTCACACATCCCATGTTGTTCACTAGGGTCATATTAGTCTATAACAGTTGAGATATTCTCCGCTAAATGAAGCGCATACAAAACTTTCCCAGCACCTAGACTATATGAAAAAAAAGAGCAAATGCATTTGGCAAGAACAATAAACAAGTCAGTGTGTGAGTCTTATCACTGCATTTGTGGCTGAAAAGCCCATCTCTTAGAGACAAGAAGTGATTGCGCACTTTGTGAGGACATGGGAGCTGATCATACAGCCGCGCTGTATGTGCTATGACGCACAACAACACTATGCCTGAAACAGCACAGCTGTATTATCTGTGTGTGTGTGTGCGTGTGCGTGTGTGTGTGTGTGTTTGTGTGTGTGTGTGTGCATGTGTGATCAGCTCCCGTCTCCTCACAAAGTGCGGGGAACAGTCTCGCTCACAGGGTTCGGGTTTTGATGAAATTGACCACACTCACAACCTCCTTCTTGGTGAATGACCCCGGAATTCCACTGGCTGCGGGTGCGGTGTCCAACGGTTTTGCTCCGTGCGCTCACGTGCGGCAATACCCACCGGCTCCGTTTTCAAACCAGCACGGCCAGCTCCGCTGAACTGCTGGGGTCGCGAGAACGAGGAGTTCCCGTGGTAATAAAAGTGACGGGCGATCGCTCTTGATAATATGATTCTCCTATATGGTATTTACACAACAACGAACGCACGGAAGGTTATTGTTCCCATCCGAACGAGTAAAAGAACAGTGGACATGCTTGTATGTGTCACTGTTTTGAGAATGTCACCTGCAGTGAACACCGAGTGTCTTATTTTGAAAATTAACCGGAGGTTTTATTGTTTTGTCGGCGTCTGTGTTCCTGTCTATCTCGATGTGTTCTGTGCTAAATTGATGCGGTGAGCTCCGGCATCCGGCAGAAATAGAAGCAGTGCGTATTTCACCGGAGAGCTGGAGCAGCAGCGGAGCAGAGAGACGGCGCAGCGGCCGTGGTGGAAACTCACCCACTGACTGCTCTTAATTGTATTTTTGTTTCTGCCGTGCTGGAGCGGAGAAGGACCGGAGACGCAGCCGGTGGAATTCGGCCTTGACAGTGTGTCCATTGCGCTTCTCGCGCTACACTCTTGATTAAAGCCTGCGCCTGGCCCGTGCGCTGAGCCATCTGTTCTATTTTTTTCCACGGCCCAATTGGACAGTAACCACATTAAAAACCCCATTAAAACTGGATAAACAAACACGTTATTTAGGTTTTTATGTGTTAATTGAAGCAGGGAAAGAGCAGGGGCTCTCCTCTCACAGAGGGTAGGCCTACGTGTCAGACTAATGGAGAAAATATGTGTGAAACTGAAAAAGACAGAGAAAATATTATATATAAGCTTACTTTAGGCCTACTATTACTGTCTGTGATTGTGTAACGTTGGCTTGTAAGCTGAGCCTGCGCGTTTGAACGGCAGCTCTTGCTCAGAGCGGTCACGGTGCGCTCTGTTAGCTAGGCGGACGCCCACTATATACCTAAAACCTGATGGCCGTTAGGATTGTCCCTTCTGCTGTTCTACTGTAGAACCATGGCGCTCCAACATGGCGGCTTCCAGGGCACCGCGCCCCACACATATGGAGATATAAGAGGCCCTTTCTAAGGGGAAAAAAATATTACAAGTTTTATTTTCCAGCGATTATACACTAAATAAAACCTACCTATGAATATTATATTCCATTTCTACCAGGTCTGTTCTGAAAAATACCCAAAAAATTGCAGTATAAGCAAGCACAATTGAATTTTAGCCAGAAATTATTTCCTTTCGGCGTATCATAGCGACTCTTTAAGACTGAATGATTGCGGTGCTTACTCAGTGTAAATTAAACTTGAACCTGAGATCTACAGTTCATTTTATTAAGGGTTTCACTTGCATCCTGAAAGCCCTTCTGTTGCTGTGCATCGCCTTATCAGCGTTGCCTGATATCCACTGGGGACAAACTTGTGTCTGGAACTATCCCACAATACTTCCTATGCTGACCTAAACACAACCGTAAACGCACACAAACACACACACAGGCAACCCTGATGTAATCGCAGTTGTATGACCCTGTCCTCTCCTCTGAGGCAGTGTGGTGGGAAGGAGTTTCCCCTGCACTCTCAAGCACCAATCGATGCAGATTCTTCTAGAATTACATTACATCTCGCTCAATAGGCTGGCAGAGAGCCACACAAATAGACATGATGATTGAAGATTGCGGGGATATTGCGGAAGGTATCTACACTTGCTTGTCATCTTCGAGATCATTTGTGAGAAATGATCCACGACTCCATCCTACACTCAAACCTAGACTTTAAATAATTATTCTATGTAGTATCGAAGATATCCAGATAGCCTGAGTGTGTAATGTGAAGAATTGTTTCCAAGACCTGAATGTCATTGTTTGTATAGCAAAAAGTGCAACTCATGTACTACCTGATTTTTCTTAAGCTTATGTTTCTTTTCTGTTGTCGGAATTTGAACTGATAAAGAGCTGAACATAGAAACTGTAATAATACATATTTACATGATTTTATACATGGATATAAACTGTAGGGCCCTATGAAATCCGTTTTATTTTTTTTCCAAATTCCGTTTTATTTTTTCACAAATTCCGTTTTTTCCGTTTTAATCTCATGACTTCCGTTTTTTACAATTAACACTCATTTCGTCATCAGAATGAGTGTCTAATTATTGCGAACAAATAATATTCTAACAATTTAATCAGATATAAGGCTAAATTTAAAATACATCACAACATTGCACTGTTTTTTGTGCTTAAAAAAACGAAAAAACAAATTTGTTGGGTATAGGCTATAACAGAAAATAAAGCCATTAATTTTCATTAAATATTATTTTTACATAAATAATAAAGTCCTTATAAACTTTTCAAGAAGCTGGACTAGAGTGAATATTGGACAGGCTTTATAGGTCCATGGCTTTTACCTGTGGGACAGTGCTTCACAGCTGGCTGCAACACCAACCTACAGTCTATTGTGCGACGGAGAGCTAGTTATCATTAGCATCAGCGTTAGCTGACATCACGGCAACAGCTGAATAATGTAACACATTACACAAGTTACACTACATGAAAACAACGGGCTGTAGACGCTAGAGTTATAATTGCGTGTAGGAAACATTGTTGGGACTGGAATTTCGTACCACAGCGGCCGTTCCATAATACAACACTCCCTTTAGCAATGGCTGAATATAAGACCTCCCTGTGCTGTGTATCTGCGGGAGCGAGTGGCATTAATAACTTAAAAACAGTAAACGTTTAACATGATTACGTGCTCTTAGATGCTTTAATCATATGCCGAATTTATAAACAGACCATATTATTAACAATAAATTAAGTTATGTACATGTCAGAGTTAGGTACATGGATACATTCATAAGTAAACATTGAATAGACAGATTTGTGAAAGGGGTTTGGCACTGTGTGTTACATTAGCGATCTCGCAGCCAGGCTCTACTTTTCACGGCAGTAGTTTGGTCTTTAGATGTCGCCAAACCAAAATTCCTCCCTAGTTCTGCTTTAATTTCAACCGTGTTGTTTCCCTTTGCCTTGGAAATTGAATTTCACCAAAATAATGGCGAATTCCGTGACATTCCGTGTTAAACAGTAGATTCCGTTTTTATTGCCCGATTCCGTGATTCCGTCCGTGTTTTCGTTATCGCGGAAATCATAGGGCCCTAAAACTGCCTTTTGACAAAAAGGCAGTGGTTGCAAAATTCAGATATTGTATCAGTATTTGTTTCGGCTGGCAACCAGATCCATGAGCCACATTTGTTTCATTGTGCTGTATAATATCTGATGGGAGAATTAGCTGCAGTGACTGCAGCACCAATGCAGAATTTCTGCAGGTTGATGTGCTGTGTTGCATATAGTACCGATTTGGATTCTAAACCCCTTCTGCTGCATTCAAAGACAATCAATGCTAATCAAGCTGTGGGATGCTGCAGTTTTGATGTGATTATTGAGATTCCAGTCGTCTTGCCCTTCTCTCCGGGGAGTCAACCCCTTGCTCTCATCCTCTCCTGACTCCACCCATCCCTTTACTCTGATCGCCCTATTATCGACTTGCACCAAGTTCGCTTTTACCCGCTTCTTCACTTGATCATATAGACGCTGAGAAAGTGATCTGTAACTCCTGGAATCCCTCAACGGTCAAGAGTTGGCTGTGTCCGAGGCATTTTTCTTCAAAGTCTTCTTTTCTGCATGACTTTTATGGAAGGAAATGGATTCAAACAGAGACATCAACCACAATTCTAACATTTAATTAGTCCAAGAGTAATTAAGTGCAGTGTCTTCTAGAGTAAGGCACCACAAATGTCAATTTTAGTATGTGATTAAAGACATCGATCAGCAATCTACTGTGTTGTCCTACAGGCAGTGAAAGAGCCCAGGGTTCACTGCATCTGTAGGAAGCTCATGCTCAAAAATCCCATTTTAAAGTTTATGTTCCAGCCATTCATCAACAGAGATGCTGTATGGGACATTGATTGTGATCTCGGCCACTGCTTGGTCGGGTATACAGTACACAGCACAGTGAGCACAGTGAAGGGTGTTGTTGAAAGTCTGGATATAAACATAAGATTTACATCTTTTTTCTCATTACATTGGACCTCATTGAAATAAATGCAATAGAACAATCCACAGATCTTGGAATTAGAATGAATATTGAGTTTGTCTTGCACCAGTCCCTTTTTAATGATCACTCAAGAGAGTCAAAAGACTTTTGGGTATTTAAAACTATATTTTAACAGGATACACTCATCTTAACTTGTACTACACTAGTGTGCACCTTCACATTATTCTCTACCAGTGTTTCCCCTACCATTATAGAGGCCTGGCGGGCCGCCAGGCCAACGGGACCCCCCACCAGGCCAACAGCAGCCTGAATTTAAATTTTTTAAATTTTAAATTTTTTAATCAATTTTTCATTGATTCCATAATAATCATTTGCGAGCGTCTGCGTGGCACTGTCGGTCTACCCCTCGTGTGCGCCTGTCTTTACAACCTCTCGTTTGATCATCCCATCAGCTGATCTGTGTGTCTGCGTGTGTGTAGGCCTATGTGTGTCTGCACGCGGCGCGATGCACGTGTGCATTCGGTGCGCACTTGTTAGACACGGAAGACAATGAGCAGAAGCATGACTAGCAAGCATACGTTGAACTAGTGGCGAAAATAAAACCAGTGCCTGCTCTATGGATTCAGGACTCAGTAACAGTCTGTATCAACAGCAGAGACAGCGCTGAAAAAACGACATGCACTCGTTTCAGTAAGTTTACAGAAGTGCCACACTGCTACTGCCTTTGGCATTCTCAGAAAAGCATTCATTTATTTTCAGGGGACATATTAATTAATTTATTGTTTGGTAACACTTTATAATAACTATCCGTTGTAACTCGTTAATAGATCATTAGTAAACTCTTAATTAATGATGATTAATGATTTGTTAAGTGTTTGTTAGCAGTTTGTTAAGGATTTATAACAATGGTAGATAGTTAATAGCTTAATAATTGAATCAGTTCATCTGGGAGGTAATCCGAGATACCGACGAGGCTGAAATAGGCTATAGACTAGGGGTCCCCAAACTACGGCCCGCTTTTTATTGGCCCGCGGCCGATTTTAAAAAGATAATGTAATATGGCCCTTTGAATTTTTTTTAAATTTTTTTTGCATTTCTTAGTTAACCCACTAGTGCAGGGGTGTCAAACACTGATTGATTGGCCCGTGGCACATTTTAAAAATATAATGTAATATGGCGCTTTTAATTTTTAAATAATTTAAATGCACTCATTATATTACAGAGAAATATGTCCCATAAAAGAAAATGAGCAACAAGCCCATCCCAGAGGACCCTGCATAATATTTTATTTTAAATTAATATTATTATTATTATGGAAAATCTATGCGTCCTTCTCCAATAGCTTCTAATTCATCTGACACAGTGTCTCCATTTTTTTTTCATACAAAATTCTTCAGATTTAGCCTCTTAGGGTGTATTCACACTGGGAAAGTCCGCTAGTTCACTTGCTTTGGTCCAGACCAAATAGAGTTTTGATTTTTTTTGTTTGGTGTGGTCCACTTTCATATTGCCCCTTTTGCAAGTGAACCAGCATTACGAAGCAAAACCACACGTGATCTGAGATCATTCATTCATTGGACAGACATTCTGGGGTGGAGAGAAACAGGAAGTACGAAGTTAAAACTGCGAAATATTTATCATTGATATAATATGGGGTTAAACATTTAAAAATTGCCTACATCTAACCTATAAATAAAGAGGAAAAACATCAAATTATTGTTGTTTCATATGGTTATAATATGTAGCCCTATGTCAATGCCACGTTATGTGGCTTGTAGCCTACAATGTGAAACATAATTTTTACTGTATTTTTGGTGCTGGACGCGCGTCACGCGAGAAGAATAGGCTCAAGCTGACACTCAGCTGATTAAGCTGTGTATCAGCTGGGTCGGCGCAGTTCAGCTCCAAACTGACAAGGGGATAGTATTGACGGTCCCGTACATGGGAAGCAAAATAAAAACACACATTTCTTGCGCAGCGTGAACCTGTTGGCACTGTGCGAGAGACGCTCCCCTCTCCTTCATCTGATCGCTGAACACATTCAGCATGTTAATGCGTCCTCTCGATCAAATGTAATATATTGTTCTGGGCTCCCGGTCAAACCACAACTTATCGTCCTAACAATGGCGACAACAACACTTTCCCATAATGTGAAGCTGACGGCTATTTATTAAAAAAGAAAAGAAAGAAAAGGCACAGTGCCTCCTGCATTTGGGTCGGATCGAGTCCGGACAAATTCACACCACAAACGAACTGCAGCAGAGTGCGTTTGGAAACGCACCGAGACTACCTCTTCAGCTGGGTCTCGGAGCGTTTGTTTGGTCCGCCCCCGAGTGTGATTGCTGTATTCACACCTGCCTGAAAGATGCGCACCGAAGGCAGAAGTGCATCTGAGTTCGTTTCAACCGAACTAAACACGCCATGTGTGAATACACCCTTAATTTCCCTCTCAAAGTGCACCAGATTCATGCATTTCGCTTTAAAAACTTTAAAAAATCTCCTGGGGGGGCATAACCCCGGACCCCCCTAGGAGGGTCGGGACCTCGGCTGGATACTATTTTCACCCTGCTGGACATTGGACGCAAAGGCAGAAAACACTGGGTGTATCATTGGCATATAGACAAGAGGGGAAATGTGTCTGTTTGATGTGCAAGGAAAGTGTTGCCGTGAAGAAGGATTACAATTTACGAAGACACTATGAAACTAAACATCAGAGCAGCTACATGTCCTGATAAATGTGTTATTTTTGCAAAGTGGCCCGGCCCTTCGTAGATTTTTCTGTATGTGGCCCTCAGTGAAAAAAGTTTGGGGACCCCTGCTATAGACTATACACAGTGCATGGGCAACTGAGGGCAGCCCCATTTTCAAATATTTTTAAATAAACTCAATACACACTGTGCATGCCATGGACTTGAACGTGACGTGATCAGTTAATCTCGGATTACCTCCCAGATGAACTGATTCAATTATTAAGGTATTAACTATCTACCATTGTTATAAATCCTTAACAAACTGCTAACAAACACTTAACAAATCATTAATAATCATTAATTAAGAGTTTACTAATGATCTATTAAAGCTACTACGAGTAAGTCGGCACGTTGGCGACACCTTTGAACAAAAGCGGTAGTATTTTTACGACGCCAGCTGTTTTATAGCTCGTGCTGGGAGTGCAAGAATCAAATAATCAGGAAGCAATATGGTGCGTGTCCGTGTGTTGAAAGTGTAAGGGGAACCGGACTCTTTTCGGCTTCCAGAGAGTGGTTAGTGACACAGCATCAACTAATGCCAGTAAGTGCTAAACACACCTGATTGCAATGAGTTGATGCATTGTCACCTCTCACGTAGCTGAACGAGTCCGTGTCCGTGAGATGGCAGTTAGTTAGTAGTCTAGGATCATGATGAGGTAATGTGTTTATGTTGTTGTAAATAATGACTATTTCAGATGAATAATGGTCATCTGATGATGCTGGTGAGGCAAAGTAGACTGTGTTTTAGGAGGCTACCGCTCATTCATTTAGGAGTAAACACTGCAGTCTAGGTTCGCTCCGTGAAATTGTGTATACGTTGCCTGGCAACGCCCTCCCGCCCGCCTATCACTCTCACTTTTAGCTTTTCTTCATTGCATTTTATTTTTTTTCTTTGATGGTTCAGCCCCGTTATCAGTCATTATGACTACAAACAACTGTCTCAAACAAGGCTCCCGCTCCCCTTCCCTCACCTGGAGCCATAGGCTTCTCAATTCACGTTGCTGCGCCACACTGAAATCTGCGACCAATGCGGATATGTGACCATAGAGCATGCACGCTTGAACCGAAAATCGGACTGGGTGTACGACCAGATCAAATGCAGTAATAAAAACTATATAAAAACGTCTTTCTTTGCACTGATGGTCTCGTTTGCTGTTAAACGTAATTTATGATGAGGCTGTTTAAAAGATATTTAAATGTTACTCGTTGCCGCTTTAACGAGTTACAACGGATAGTTATTATAAAGTGTTACCTATTGTTTTAACTGTTAAATTATCTTGAAAACAGCAGGCTATAGTAGGCCTACAAACTTTATTTTTATGTTTTAAATTGAGAAATAGGCTGGATGAAATATAATTGTCTGAATAGGGAATTTGCCTTATGTAGCACACATGTTGATAGGCTAATCATGATGTGTAGCCTATGTTAACTCATTTATTTTCAGCAAGGCTATTTGCATAGAAAAAATAAAAATCAATAGGCTAGCTTCAAGGTGAGGTGATTCAGATTATTCCAGAAATGAGTACTAGACAGGACCTGTCTATATTAGATCTTAGTGTTTATTGTTTTTTATTGAAATCCACGTGTTTTTCTTCAATAGTTTACATGGCTTGTGTCTCCAAATTACTACAGAAAATAGTTATAGGCAGGACATATGACAGTTGTTTACAGAGCACAGAATTAATCAGATTTCGCCTCTCAAAGTGCACCATATTGATGCATTTAATTTTAAAAGGATAATGTTTCTTCTGCAGGGGGATGCCCCCAGACCCCCCTAGAAGGTCCATTCTCACCCAGCAGGATCTAAAAATTCTATGAGAAACACCACATGTAGAAACGTTCTGAATGTGAAAGCATAACCCTATGCCCTCATTTTTAACGGGCTGTCAAAAGAGGCTCATCCCAAATGGGGTTCGTTTTGGTCAATTTCTTCTAGAAATTTGGAACGCACGCGGCGTGCATACTCTTTATCAGCTCTTACCACCGGGCCTAAAAAAATTATCGGGGAAACACTGTCTACCCATTATTATAATCATAGCATGGAGATATTATGTCTGATTTAGGACAGGCAGGAAGCCCCTGCTCTACTTAATCCTCTAGGATCTCATACTGCACTGAAATGTTGATATGATCATGCAGCTATATGATATATAGACCTATCTTTCCTGGTCCATCCAAAGAAGAAAGTGCCCCCACAAGGGAGATATTTTCATTAATTTTAGTCATGTTACTAGCTGCTGTAAAAGTTACTTTCTTACTCTACAGATTCAAAGGCAGACATCTTATAATAGCAAATACTTCAGGGGCCGTATTCACAAAACATTTTATCTTAGCGCTAAGAGTACTCCTAAGGAGCACTAAAAGTTCTTAGTAAGGAGTAATTTCTTAAAACCTATTCACAAAGCTGATAAGACCAACTTTTACTAAGGAATGGGAGGGACTCCTTAGCTAAGACTAGAGGGCGGTGTTGACCCTGTTGCTATAGATGATGTCATGTTCATACCTTCTATGCCTACAGTGATTGGCTGAGAGGGAACGAGAGCTAAGAGTGAAATTATGATGGAAACACTGGGAGATATCCATATCGTGTCGCTGTATTAAAGTAAAGAGTTTTTATATACAATTAATGACAAGTGACACTGATTTAACATGAAACCAAGATACTGCAGGGTTTCCCACACATTCGTTCACAATTAACCTACAATAGCGCCACATAGGTCTATTCATTTTAAATTTTACAATGATTTGAATTGGAAAAAATATCCTCATTGAACAGCTGCACGCCATGCACTCTCACTGTATTTCTCTCAATGGCGGACTATGTAGCAATAGTCAGACAGCGACAGGAAATTCACAATTTAGAAACAACAGCCGGCCAAATCGTAAAGTGCATGAGGAAGGAAAAAGGCGAGACGCGCAACTATACAGTAGCGGACCTGTGGAACGGAGGAGATGCTGGGAAGCGCCACATAGGCCTCTAGTGGGAAATTAAACCCAAACGTGACACCAACAGTAACTTTCAGTGCATCGTAAACCCAAAGCAACTGGAGGAAAAGGAACTTAATAAATATTTTTTTATATAAATATAAACTATACTTTCTAAATATAGCTTTACTAAGATCATTAAACCCTTACAGCTATTAAAGGTACCTTTTTATAAAGCTCACTAGCATTAAATCTCTCCAAAACACCATCAAATGGTTGTCTGTGATTTACTCTTAGTGACTTCGAGGACTCCTAGCTTTTTATAGATTTAGGAGCTAGTTTTAGCGCTAAAATGCTTTGTGAATTACACTTATCTTAAAAAGTTAGGAGTCCTACAATTAGGAGTGAAACGCCCCTTATTTTTGAGAGTTACTCCTAAATCAGCATGTTAGGACCTACTCTTAGCCTTAAAATGTTTTGTGAATACGGCCCCAGAACATCAGGTTTAGACCATGGAGGAACTCTGATTTGTGATTCTGTTCATCCTCAGAGTCATGGAAAGTCTCCTTTCTGTATAGAGCCCAGTGAGGGGGAAATGCCCCCAGAGAGCCAGCTGGAGCTCAAGGTAATCGCACACCTTAAGGACACACTTCACTTCCGGGCCAAACTGGAAGTATTCATCCAGGACAGTCAAACACACACTGTCCTTCTGTCGGCCAGAGGCACCGGCACCACAATCGTCAGTGACAGACCTTTTGCTCCCAGCCTTGAGCTAGGTCCATACTTCAGGTAGAATGAAATATGTCACACTTATGAGTCAAATGTGCACTTAAAGGTGAAGTCAGTGATTCTGGAGAAAACTTGTTTTTTGTCAAAATCAGTGAATATCTTCTTACAATCTGGCTCCTGTCCGTACTGTGTGCACTGTAAAAAAATCTGGTGTTAAAGGGTCAGTAAGCGGAATGGTCAGTTTAGCTAACTTCCTGTCAGTTACTGCAGTTACCAGTCCCCTCCCTCGTCCCCATGTCACCGCATTAATGCTTAATGTCTTCAAGCAGCAAGTTATCTAGCATCATCTCAGATCCATAAGTGCGATAAAACATGATAAAAACCATCAAAACAGACATTGGGAAGGATTTTTACCTGCTCCGCCATTGTAGGCCGGTTTGTTGCGTTCTCTCTTCTGATTTTTTATTAGTAGTGGGATCCCCGAAAAGTTTATTTGCCGATTACATGCAGAGCGAGTGACTGAGATCGGCTTTATAAAAAGCGCACACTATATAAGTGATCACTGTACGAATAAAGAGCGATTTAACACTTATATTAACATAGATAAATCGCTTACTTTACCTTTAATACAGGGCCTAGGCTCCGTATTAACACTGGATTTGTTTTGTCAGCACACACACAGTACTGACAAGTTGGGGATCGTAAGGAGATATTCACTGATGTTTTTCTGATCAAGCCTTCTCCAGAAGTTCTCACTCCACCTTTAATTTTAATGATATGGTGATTTAGAAACTAAAATGGAGAACTGACGGTATGCCTCACCTCCTTGCTTCCTCGATATGTCCTCTAAGCCACGAGTCATGCCAGTACCACTTCAGGCTGACCAACCATGGCCAGCGAACACACCGGATGTATTGGAAGACTGATGGCTTTGTGCCCTCTAAAACTCACAAAGGGGAAACAACATCTGGCCGAACCATTCTGCCTCCCATCTCTGCACCCAAGAAGAAGGAGATTGTGGGTCGTGGATCTTTGCTCTCCAGCAGAGAGAAGCCGGTGTTCAGCCTCACCCCTTCTCGTGTGGAGATTTTCCCTGGCTGCTCCATTGACATGGTGCTGAGAGGGTCTTCAGACTCCCCCAAGGTGAGACAGTTTGCTTGCAGGCCCAAAAGTGAGTAACCTCAGGCCATGAATTGAAGAACATTTAGTGTGTCCTAAGTTTGGATGCCTGTTGTAGTAAATGTACAGTTCATATGCTCTTGTCATCACAGGTTGTCCAGGAGCGTCTGGTTTGCAATGGAATAGTGGGTCACCAAGGCTGTAATGAGCATATCATGTCTGTAGATGTCACCTGTCGCTTTGTTGCTCCAATGCTCAGCATTTCCTCCAAGAAGCTGAACTTTTACATAGAGAAGGTTGGTCAAAATAACAAAAGTGCTAGTCTCTGTGCGAAATTTTCATGTAGAAGTACAGTATATGTTATTTGTTTTTAGTTCCGTATTCAATTTTGCAATCCAAGCAATGTTAGGTAATTGTTATTTAGGCATTCGTTAGTCAGGTGTATTTTGGGGATGGCGTGGCATCCATCAAATAATTTAAAGGAATACATTAATTGAGCAACTCTGTAAAATTGAGTGAAGGCTGTTTAGTTTCATCAGATATCAACAAGAGAAAAGAAACATGGAGCCTTTTAATCAGGGGCATTTCTAGGTTTCTAAAATCCGGGGCTTAGCCCAAGAGGGAAAAGGCCAGTGCAAATGTTTTTGTGCGTTTATTGCGCATGCACAGTTTTTCATAATGCTTTACCTAAATAAACAAAATGGGCAGTTTATTATAGCTTTAAATAGCTTCCTGACTGCTGTGCTGCTTATCCCCAGACATCTAAAGTTCCATTCAAGTTATTTCAGAGTAAAATGAATAAGTGAGACGGACCTTACATTACTATATCAGGGGTGTCAAACTCGTTTTCACAAATTATAGGTGGGGGGTATGGGGGTGCTCCCCCAGAAATTTTTGAGCGTCAAACACTTTATTTCATGTATTTTGGTTGATTTTCATCCACTGATCTGTGCCTTTTCTGCATCAATTTATAGCGGAAATACATTTTTTAATTTTTTTTTCTGTGAAGGAAAAGACAACATTCAGGTTCCTGGAGAAACAACTACAGTATAATGAAATATAATGCAGTAAGGCTCTCAGGCATTCTGGATTGTTCAAAACTTTCTGCACATTCAAAACATCACATGTTTTGGGTATTTATTTTTTTTAGGAATCATGACTCAGCACAAGTGTAAACTATTGATTACACTTTATATTGGTAATGAAATGAAAAGCCATTGGAAATTAAAAGGGTGGGCTATCAGCAGCTAGCTAACGTTAGCCAGTTAGCTAAATTGTGACTTAAGGCAAACGTTAGAAACCAGGGGCCGTATTCACAAAACATTTTAACGCTAAGAGTAGGTCCCAACGTGCTGATTTAGGAGTAACTCTCAAAAATAAAGGGCGTTTCACTCCTAATTTTAGGACTCCTAACTTTTTTAAGATAAGTGTAATTCACAAAGCATTTTAGCGCTAAAACTAGCTCCTAAATCTATGAAAAGCTAGGAGTCCTCGAGAGGTGTCCTAAGTCACTAAGAGTAGATCACAGACAACCATTTGATGGTGTTTTGGAGAGATTTAATGCTAGTGAGCTTTATAAAAGGTACCTTAATAACTATGAGGGTTTAATGATCTTAGTAAAGTTATATTTAGAAAGTATAGACACATTTATATTTATTATATTTATCTAAAAAAATATTTATTACGTTCCTTTTCCTGCAGTTGCTGTCGGTTTACGATGCACTGAAAGTTACTGTTGGTGTCACGTTTGGGTTTAATTTCCTACTAGAGTAGGCCTATATGTGGCGCTTCGCACCATCTCCTCCGATCCACAGGTCCGCTACCGTATAGTTGCGCGTCTCTCCTTTTTCCTTCCGCATGCACTTTACGATTTCACCGGCTGTTGTTTCTAAATTGTGAATTTCCTGGTTTGTCGCTGTCTGACTATTGCTGCATAGTCCGCCGTTGAGAGAAATACAGTGAGAGTGCATGACGTGCAGCTGTTCAATGAGGATATTTAAAATTAATAGACCTATGTGGCGCTATTGTAGGTTAATTGGGAACACATGTGTGGGAAACCCTGCAGTATCTTGGTTAAATCATGTTAAATCAGTGTCACTCAGTGGCGTAACTTTGATGTTCATATTGGTGGGGACACATTTTGGCGAAACGTCACACAATTTGGCGAAACGCCCTCGCCCCAGACCCAGCATCCAACCGCTCACTAGTTTATTAACCAAACCAGTTTTATCATGTATCTATGTAGCCTACAGTTTAGTCAAGAGTTGAGCGGCTATCAATCGTTTTGCACTAAACAACTTATTATATTCATAGGCCTACATCCTTGGCTGCTTATGTTTCACAGTAGGGCTGTCCCCGACTCGGAATTTCAGTTTACGAGTGAACCAGGGAGTTGGAGCGCAGCTGAAGCGCGAGCGTGCCCGAGCCTCGGCGAGCCGGTGACGGCTGCAGAGAATGGTGATTCGCGCGAGTAAAAAAAGACAAGATGCTCGCGGTCTACGGGGGCTTAATTGTTTCCAAGGCGACCTATCTTTACTACAGCACATAGCAGAGCAGAATCAATAGGCATATATAGTGCGCAATTTGCACAGCGCAAACGCTGAGCATTCACCAAAAAAAAAAAAAGTTTCACAGCTAATGTAGCCGTTAGCACACTCAGGATCTCGTAATTATGAGAAAAGATCTCGTAATTACGAGATAAAGATCTCATAATTATGAGATAAGGATCACCCTCTCATTCATCAACAACGATGTCTGTGTGTGTGTGTGTTTGTGTGCAGACGAGGTGAACCTATAGCCATAGGCAAACATAGGCAATTGCCTTGGTTTCCGGACTACAATGGGCCCCATAATCAATACAATTATCTGAAATATTTTTTGACTGTTCATTCATTAATCAGCGATCGCATCGGGTAGGCTACTGAGGGACAGACTTTCGGCTTTACGCCCGTGATCAGCTGCTGAGGTCCGACTGGGCTTTTCTCCTGAACAGTCCCAGTGACTACATGTCTGCGCAAAGTTGACATAGCTGCTACTTATTGTTATGCCCTCCTTGTAGAAAGTTCTTATGTGTTTGTATGAGTCAAGGATCACACCGAGTTTAAACGACTGCATTTAATCAAAGCACTCAAAAACTGCGCTCCGATACAGTAACAAACAGGAGGTAAACGTGAACTAGCCCACCGGGCATTCTGATTGGATGAGGCAACACAGTACGGTGGCTCCGGTGGCTCATAATGAACAAACTGCATATAATTTAACCAAATCAATGCTAATGTAGCCGTTAACACACTTCCGAAATGACAGCAGAAGCTGTTTTACCGCTCTCAAATTAAGCAACCAATCACCGCTAACCGAAACACAACCCACGACAACCAACAGGAGGCAAAGCCAATCACAAAATACATAAGGCGGGACTATAAAGAGGCAACGCATTAACCCTTTCTCGTCGTTGTCATATCGTTCTATTGGTGTGGACAATTTCAGCACATTTGAATATTGGTATGGACACGTCCACACCGTCCATACGCAATTTTACGCCCATGGTCTCACTTGTCATTAATTGTACATAAAAACTCTTTACTTTAATACAGCGACACGATATGGATATCTCCCACATTAGTTAAAGGTGGTCTTATCAGCTTTGTGAATAGGTTTTAAGAAATAACTCCTTACTAAGAACTTTTAGTGCTCCTTAGGAGTACTCTTAGTGCTAAGATAAAATGTTTTGTGAATACGGCCCCTGATAATGTTAGAATTCCTTAGATATTTGACACAATCAATCATCAATATTAGCATGCTATTCAGCCACATATATTTGCCTATTTACAACTGGCAGAAAACTGACATCTTTTCATCGATGCAAGTTCATCAATGCATGGCTTAAAATCCTGAGCTGTGGAACTTTCAACAGAAATTCCTAGCAGTAAGCTACGCGAGTGTCTTACCGTTGGGAGCATGTGCGAGGTGCGGATACCGCACAGGCTCTGCATGCAGCCAAAAATAAAAATAAATATATATTATTTATTATTTTTACAAAAAAAATATATTTGGGGCTAATCAAATTATATCCGGGGCTTTAGCCCCGAATACACAGCCTAGTGACGCTACTGCTTTCAATTAAGATTCCTGTCACTCAAACATGTCTTTATATTGTTGACTTTATTGTGTACATGTGTTACAGATCCCAGGAAAGAGTCTATTGCCTCTCTATGAGAAGATGATCTTGAAGAATGTGTCATCTCTGTCTCTATCAACGGAGCTCTCTGTTGTAGAGCCATTCTCTCTGTGTGAGTCCCCAGGAGCCCAGAACTCAGCTCGCACTAAGGTACACACATCTCTCCCTTTTAGTTTACCCTTCGTTGTTGTTTGTCTGTTTGTTTTTCAAGCTTCTAGAAGGAGAAACCTACTGATTTTGATTGCAAATAGACTTTTGCCCTGTCCATGCCATGAATTTAAGGGCGCACTCACACTAGGGCCGCTGTTCCGTGCCCGAGCTGATTTGCATACTAAAGTCTAGAATGTTTGGCTAGTGTGACCACGCCATTCGTATTCCAGCACGTAACACCCCCTTGGCCACGGCACACTTGGGAGAGGTGTGCCAGAGAGAACGGCACAGATGCTAATGAACACACGCACGGATACGCAACCGCGCTGAGCGCGCGAGCAGAATTTTTTTGCCCTTGTAAGATCTCTGCGTCTGATTTTTGGCACATTTACTGTGAATTGTGTAGAACACAATATGCAAATAAACTTGTTGCTGTGTGGGAGATTTGATTCTTGCATGTTTTTTTCCAAAATGTTTATGAATAACATATAATATACATCACATACAACATAATGTATCTTTTTTTTTAATAGCAGTATTAACTGTAGGCAGCCTGAGCTGATTGAAGAGAAAGCTTTGGGACTGGGCAACCTGGATGGTGTTAGTCCAGAGCTATATACTATACACACTATATAGATATATAGTCTTTCCACTATTGGCTCTGACGTCCAGCTGGGTGAAAGTAGCCAGCCGAGGTCACGACCCTGCTAGGGGGATCCGGGGGTATGCCCCCCCGGGAGATATTTTTTTACCTTTTTAAAATGAAATGCATGAATCTGGTAGCCTGGCATTCCCAGACCTGCCACTAGGCGCTGGCAAATTAAATTTGCTGCGCCTGTTGGTCTGGACACTCTCCGTTGAAGCTTTAACAAGAAGACCAGAAATCCGGGCTCACGTTTCAATTGGTTCTATCTAATATGGGCGCGCCAGAGCCCTTTGTATGGTACTGTGGGAAGGACGTAAACGGATGACGACAGTGACGTGCATGCGACGTCGAAGCCGTGATAGTAAACATCAAAGATGGCTGCGGATATGCTGTGTGAGTTTGAGACTGCTTTGGCCTCGACCCTTTACGATTTGGAAGACGGCACTCAAATATTTCATTAGCAAGTAAGTGGAATGTTCTGTTTTGCCGACCGACAACGGCAAACGTTTAATTTAACAGTTAAACAGCTGTTCACGAACGGGGCTTACTCACCTTGTGCATCGCTCTGATTGGTTGAAGTGCTATCCAACTGCGTGCAGTGGCATTTGAAATGCACGAGTAGGAGCCGCCCCTTGAGTTGGAAATTACCATTGATCGTGGCCAGACCCTCTTTTTTTTTTTTTTTTTTAACCTTTATTTATACAGGTATATCTCATTGAGTCCGAAGACTCTTTTGCAAGGGAGACCTGTTCCCATTTACACTTTACCATTCACACACACACATTCACATTCACATCACATATCGACATTCACACGAGGCAAGATGGGTGAAGTGTCTTGCCCAAGGACACAACAGCTATGACACAGGTGGCAGGGCGAGGATCGAACCTCCAACCCTTTGATCATCAGCCGACCCGCTCTACCAATTGAGCCACAGTCGCCTCTATCGTTCAAGATATCAGGGTCTGGATTTCCAGGCTATGAATCTGGTGCACTTTGAGAGGAAAATTAAGAGGCTAAATCTGAGGAATTTTGTGTGAACAAATAATTTGGAGACACTGGGTCGGATGAATTAGAAGCTATTGAAGAAAGACACATGGATTTTCCATAGAAATATAAATTTGAAATAAAATATTATGCAGGGTCCTCTGGGATGGGCTTGGTGCTCTTTTTCTTTTACGGGACATATTTTTCTGTAATATGATGAATTCATTTAAATGCAGTGAGAGGAACGAAGCAGAAGAACTCTGTTGTCCGGTTATCTTTTTTTCCACAGACGAGGCTGAAATAGGCTATAGACTATACACAGTGCATGGGCAACTGAGGGCAGCCCCATTTTCAAATATTTTTAAATAAACTCAATACACACTGTGCATGCCATGGACTTGAAAGTGACATGATCAGTTAACCTCGGATTACCTCCCAGATGAACTGATTCAATTATTAAGCTATTAATTATCTACCAAAACATTGTATTCCTTTTATTGTATGATAATTTACATTTACATAATATGATGTTGATATCAAACACACAAACGAAAAAAAAAAATTGGGGGGGCCCCAGTCGGGACCCTAAGCAACCGCTCATTTCACTTATGCCTCGGGCCAGCTCTGCTGACCAGTGACCACTGTAAGCGGGTGGGTAACTTGGAGGCAGGTTGTCCTGCCCACCCAATAATACAATTAGAAGCAATGCATGGTAATGGTATATTCTTTAGTATTAATTAATTGTCGGAATTTTATTTGACATTTTCTTGGACAGCGAATGAACAGGTCCGTCCGATAGTGGGTCTGGACTTCCACTTAAAAAAAGGTGGAAGTCCATTGGGTGGGCACAGCCCTCATTTGGTTGGGCACGGCCCACCCTGGCCCCTGGCTACCGCCGGCCCTGCTTCTTTCCCACAATAATTATAAACAATGGCGGCAAGAGTTTCACGAGTGGGTTCCGGTGCGATCGCGAAGTGGAGAGTTTGCTAGAAATTTGGGCTGGCGACAGTATTCAGTCGCAGCCATGGTCGCAGCTGGATAAGACCCACAACAATTTGGAGGTGTTTGGGGCAATCCGCGACTACTGTTGTTCTCCATTGTTGTTCTACTAATTCCGGCAGGGAGTACGCTTGGTGATGACGTATGTATTGTATTACGACGTGATGACGTATGTATGATGAAGCAATCGTGCCCGGGCCGCGGCCTTTGGGAGCAGTGTGACCACGGGCCAGCGGGGGAGGGGTGGGAAATCTTCCTGCAGCACGGAACAGGCGAACTTGCCTAGAGTGAGTGTGCCCTAAGTTCAGTTTGAATCTTCTGTCATCTACCTATTAGTGTTGTTTGTAGAAGTAATCTCTAACTGGTGACATTGGCCGCGTTTCCCAGATTGTGTAGTACTATAAACTCACATGTGTGTGGAAAACGTAAACGTCTAATTCATTAAAAAAAAAAAAAATCTCTACTCTTAGTCTATGTTTATTGCGCCAGGTCCGCATTGAGCATTGTTTTATTATTTCGAAAAGTGGAGGAAATCAATTTCCCTAACGCGGCATTATCACTGACAATTTGGTCGCTAAGAACGTTGTAAGAGTGGGTCAGCTCCATCTTACACTTCCGTCTTAGTGAAAGAACTTCTTTCGCTAAGAACGAATCTGGGAAACGCATTCTTCTTTCACAGCGTTCTTAAGAGCGCTCCAAAGAAGTACTTAGCTCCAAAGAGGCTCTTAACGAATCTGGGAAACGCGGCCATTGTCAGTATTAGCTGGGAATCTACTGTTCTTTTTGTTTTGTTATTTAAACGTTAAACTCCGAATGAAGCTAAAGTGCATTTGACTTTAGACGTCATCAAATAAAAAACATGATCTAACGATCTGATGATCTTACTTTTCATTTAGCATGTAAGATCACTTTTTCTAAATATGAAAAAATTGAAGAAGTAGTCATTTATGCAGTTGATTAGTTTACTCACCAAATTTATTATCCTAATTATTGCAGGATCAACATGATTTTTTTGATACATTTATGTTATACGTGTATTCTAACTATTTTATGTCATTTTTCAGTCCATTGTTGTAGGTGACAGGAGGCAGGCTGAGTTGTGGGTATGCTTTAATCCAATTTACTGTCGAGATCGGGTGTCAAGAGTTGTGGATGAGGTAACAGTGATGCATTTTCTTTTGTAATATTTATTACGGAAAGCTTTGCACTTTAAACTAGGGTGATATTGGGTCCTTCTGAGTACACCAGAGCTTAGTGTGTATGGCAGTGGTTCCCAACGTTTATGTTTAGGTTTTAGTTTAAGGTGTATAAGGTAGAAAACAAATTCTGTCACAGAAAGTTATCTTTAGTCTTTTCTGTAATTGAGCAGTTATTTATAATTAAAAAATATATATTTATACATATAATAACATGAGTAGCACTGCTTCCTTAACGTGGTCGCAAGTAAAAAATAAATAAATAAAATAAAAAATGAAAAAAAATTGGGAGTAAGTCAAATCAATCTCTCTTTACTTACTCACACCAACTGAAATATTTATTAGTAATATCAGCAATTTGGGACAAATACATTTCCCTCCATTTTTATCCAGTTTCTTGAGGTCCATTACGAGGGACACCCACAGCAGGACACGGTGGAGCTGCATGCTGAGGTTCACTTCCCCAACCTCCACTTCCCATCCACCACAGTGGACTTTGGTTGTGTGCTCAACTGCACAGAGACTGTTAAAGAAATGACCATCACCAACGTCTCCCCGCTGCCTGTATCCTACCGCTGGGCTTTTCTGGAAGAGCAGAAACACTGTGCCATCAGGTATATATTTAAACCGGAAATTGTGCACACACTGTCATATCACTTATCATTGTATACTTGTTTACAGTACACACTTGACAGATAGACTGTCTAAAGGATAGTGAGTGGTGTACATTTGCTTAGTGTATAATTTCTCACAGTATTTTTTTAGGGATGTTAAAAAACTCATTATTTGCGTGTCGACGTGTCGGAGGCATGAATCGACAAATCGATCGATTTACTGTGCCATTAAAAAAAAAAAAAAAAAGCCAGTGTGCCTTTTTTTTGCGGCAGCAGCACGTAGTTGTGGTGCTGATAAACTGCGCTTTCCTTTAAAAAAACACTGCTGTCGCCCGCTGTGTGTGTTCAGACTTCATCTGCATTAAAGCCTTTTTGATAATAAAATGAGAGGCTTTCATTTTAAAAACGCTGTCCATGCGTCAGAGGTGAATGTAACTTACTCGGCTGAGAACAGAAACTAACGGAGGGAGTCGGCTTACTGTACAGTCCCTTCAGTCGCGCTGTCAGCTTGCCGACATGGCTCTGTGTATTTTTAGACTCGAGACATAAAAACAGATTGCGGAAGCAGTTCCCGTAGACAACGTTAACGGGCAGGATACCCCCGGTTATCATGTTATGTTATCCATCAAACCACAGAGTTTTTCTGCACGGCGGCTCACTCACTCATACTTGCGAGGTCTCCCGGTGATCGTCACCTTCACAGCGCTACTCGCTGCTTTGCTCGGGCGGAGGCTTTGAGTGAAGGTGATTTAACATCACGGCCGTAGTAGACGAATATTATAACTTTATGCTGCATATGTTGCACTGCACTGTTGACCCACACCGGACATGTTATGCGCGCACATCGCAGAAATGAAGCGCCTGCAGCGCGCGCTCGCGACCACACGTGAACTCGCATCACGGACTTCTCCCATGTCCCCAAAACATTTAATAAAGTAAAACCTTTCTTTATATGTCCATGAGTAAAACACCCGATTTACCGATTTCTATTCTTAGAGTCGTCTTGAGCAAAATCGAGACGAGAATCGACACATTGTTCACATCCCTATATTACTATAGCAGAGTTGCTCTGCAAATCCCTTGTTTTGGTGTCAAGTACATAGGGAGCCTGCACTGAATTTTCACCATCGTACCATCGGGTCAATTGGACAGAATATAGCAAGGGATGTTAAGGAAGTGAAGCTAATGCTTTTCCAAACAGCATCGTTGAATCATTGTAAGAGAAGGTAATTTAAACTGGGGAAATGTAGTGTGTTTGTAATGACTTCTAATTCGTTATATCCAACACAAACGAGAAAAAGTCAGAAAAGCTCTGAAAAGTTGGTCACAAGACACCTTATAAACTCCATCAAGATATTACAATAATCAGAATCCCTGACAATACCAAGTCTCCTTACAATATTTATGATGTAAATATATGTATCCTATGTACATAATCTTAATTTCAAGATTCAAGATTCAAACTTGTTTATTTGTAATATGCACAACAATTTCAGAAGCAGTCGTTGGAAATTAAATTAAAGGGCCTTGCTTAAAAGTCCTGTTAACTTAAAAATCCTGCTGTTCTGCAGCTGATCTTATGCAAGTCATTACATACCATTTTGTGTCAGTAAGCAATTCCCATCTAATTGTTAGGAGGCTTTAGTTTTTCCTGAATTTATCTCATATTTTAAAGATGTCCATGGGGATGAGTTAGTGCAGTAGTTACACGTTTAACCCCATAAATTGAAAGCCAAATCCATTATCAATTCTCCAAGGAAGTCAAATCTACTGAATGTGTACTTCATGCTACATTGTGCCCCTCTCAAGACTTAGCTTTGGCTCCCCTCCCTTGAAAAGGACTGGGAATACTGAGCCACCTAACTGCACTAGCTACAAGATTTATCACTGTCGACCCATCCTTTCTTCTTCCCCCTTATCATATATTGCCATTATTCCTTTCTGCTCCTCTTCTTGTCCTTATATTAGGATTTTACATTGCCTATTTATCTTCTTTTTTCCCCCATTTTCCTTCTTCCACTCCTCCTGCTCCCCTGCCTGGGCTTCTGCTCTCTACCAAATCCTTATCGACCTCCCCCTACCTGTCTTCTACCTTTCCCTCTCAGATTGTGACCTCTCTTAACAATCTGTCTCATAGGTTGTGTTGCTAATTAAATGGAGACCTCACTCTGTGTGCACTCACTCTCTCTAAAGTCTCTCTTTCTCCCTCACAAACCTGCACTATCTTACCATGTTCAGCTAATTACATCCCTATCAGTAATTACACCACTGTCCTTGGAGAGGGGAATTTCAATCGAGCAAACTTTTTTCTCTATCCATCAATCCCACTGATAGAAGCAGTACAATGCATTTAAATACTGTAACTTCTTTGTCTTTCGGATGCTTCATCAGCAAGATGCAGAATGAAAATCTTATGCTTACTCCACATTTTTTTGTTTCATTGTAGCAACTTGTAAGCATGATGTACTAGATCAACAGGCTACTGAATAGGGCTGTGTCGAAAAATCGAAATATAGATATATCGCGATACTTAGTTTCCCGATATCAGTATCGATTCTTATATCAAAATATCGACTTATTTTTTTATACATTTTTTTATGATTTATTTTTTTATTTTTTATTTTTTTTTGCTTTTCAAGGCTTTATTGTGCAGAAATACAGATATGAAGTGGGGCAGAGAGGGAATGAAACAACCACGGGTCAGATTCAAACCCATGTCTGCTGTCAGGCCTGAGCCTCTAGGATACTGACTATTGAAGTTAGATCAGTTTTGTTTATAAAAATACTCAAGATTCACTGTGTCACAAAAGCACACTGATGTGTTTTCATTTTCATTGTGTCCTGTACAGTTAGTACAAGAGTGAATTGGATTTGTTATTTTGATGTTATGGCAGCTGCAGCAGTGTTTGATAATTTGCCAAAACCAAAAAAAAGGAAGAAAAATGGTAAAGGAAGTTGTGAATGAAATAGTTTTGACTTCATTTGTCTGTACAATTATCACTATATTGTGCTGTTATGTTTGACAAGGCAACTTGTTTATGGAATATCGCAATATATCGTGATATATCAAGATACGCAATATGTCGTGATATATCGTGATATATCGTATCGTGACCAGTGTATCGTGATACGTATCGTATCGCGAAGTCCTTGACGATACCCAGCCCTACTACTGAATCACTCCAGGTGCTTTAGAGAACGTTGGGGACCAGGGGCCTCATTTATAAAGCTTTGCGTGGGATTCACGTGGAAGCTGGCGTACGGAAGAAATGTAGGATGTACGTGCGAACAAAAATATTCGGATTTATAAAACAGTGCGCACTCACGTCCTACGCCTGTTTCCCTTTATAAATCACAATCAACTCTAAATGTGGCGCAGCCTTTGCGGGCTTCACGTACCGCCCATATTTACCCATACATAGTCATCGACACGCCCAAATTAATATAATTTACTGAGTGCATGAAGGCGGTAGTGGCAATCGCTGACTGAAAGGGAAGTGGAAAAATAGACTCCACACGGTGTGGATCACTGCGGTCACCCCGAAGTACCCGTTGGAGAAGTGGCGAACAGGGAAAATATAGTTTGGTGGCAGTGTGAGCGTAAAGGCGTCAGAGTGCAGCCTGTGGCGATCTCTGTGAACGCTGTGGCCGAAATAAAAAGAAGTGATCCGACATAAAAGTGGACGCAAATAAGTGCATATCCTCACACAACAGTGTTTGTGCCACGAGCGGGGGACACTGAGACCCCCCATGAGATACAGATTCGGAGAATTCATCCCGGGGCAGTGGCGGGCGGCGGAGGGTTAATAATAAACTTCACAGTCCCTTTCAAAACACAATTGCGACGTGCTTAAACACAAAGAAAAACACATAGATAAAACGGACTAAAAGCCGTGAAAAAAATCACAGTAGCCTATGTGAAGTACAGTAGGCTTATCATTAGTGTATGAAAAGGTGCACTCCTGTCTGCCTGACTGAGGCATCGAGAACAGCGTCAGTGTAAAAGTAATAGGCTGTATTCCACCTCAATATTATCAGAATTAATTCCACAACATGCAGATAGGTTATTCTTTAATAACTGCAGAGCTTATTCGAACGTTGCTATTTTGTTTTTATTTGCACTCATATATCTCCGTTTGTAGGCTATTTAAGATCCTAATTCGTTTTGTTTTTGTTGGTATCACTCCATGGAATAATCCGTGGAGGCATTTGTTCATTAGTTGTAAGAATGGCTTCATCCGTTTTGCAAAGGAACTCCCTATATGATAGACCTACATGGCTTATAATAGGCCTATCTGGATTAATTTTACACAAACACATTCGTTCTCGCACTTCATACATGTGCCGACGGAGTCGCCGTTTCTCCTTTCTCCACTTTCTGTGCGTACGCATGGGTCAGAGTTTGCGTGGAGGACCGCACATCTCCCGTCAAGTTTGGTTTTTATAAATCCCAATATTTGCTTAGAAATTGGCGTGCGCCCTCTTCTGGGCGTACGCAACGTTTATAAATGAGGCCCCAGGAGAGGGGCCAGTGCAATGGCCAGATATAAGCTTTTCATGGTGATGCATTAAGTCTTTTAAAGCTGAAATGTTACCTTTTCAAACTGTTCAAGGATCTGAAACAGCCATGAGTTTCCTGATTTTTAGGCATTTATAAACCAGTTACATTTCGAACATTCAATTCTCTCATATTTGCATCACTCCCTCGTTTCAGTAGTTTTTAACTTGAAATTTCTTAGTGAGAATTAACTTGGAAAAACAGTTAAAACACAGTAACACCCACGGTGTGCATGAAGGAAAGAATAGATGGACGAGAAAGAGACAGATGTGAGAATGTCAGAAAAGGCTATTTCTGTTTTGAGCTGAGCTCTTGCAGAGTCATCATCTGCTGTCTCACCATCTGTTCCTTTGTCCGCACCAGTGGGTTCAAACTCTTTCGTGGAGGACCTGCTTTTCCACGGGGGAGGAGAGGGCAAATGGTTTTTACAAACTCCACCAAAAATGCACCCTTTCTTGAGGACACTGACCTATAGTATTTGTTCCCCCTTACATCGTACATGGCTGGCATTGTGATCTTCTAGAGGCCAGACATCAGTGCATACCTTTGGGGCACTTTACACGACAATACGAAACGGTGCAAACGCGGAAATATTCTCGCGGTTGCACTATATAATTTACATGAAAACAGCTAACGCAAGCATGAAACCGCAAGTTTTTGAGATCTACTCCCAGGGAGGATTTTTTGGAAAACACAACGGTTTTGGTTTCTTGTAAACACCGAAACCATTTTCCCTGGTAACGCTGACGTCACGGCTCCACTTCACGTATGCGTAGTCTATAACATTTTCTGTCATAATACCCACACGCGAGTTATAAAGTTAGAAGACAACATAACATGCAAGGTGTCTCCGCGGCACAATCACTGTGATCAGCGGAGAGTGTCGTGCAGGGCTCAAATATAACACTCGCCAATTTAGTCTAAGCGATTAGTAAGTTATTGAGACCACCCAACACTTTTTCTGGGGAAAGATTTGTGCTCTGCCGGTTTTTCTAGCAAAATAAACGTGTGTAGCTTCTATATGCCAGGGACACGGCTCTCTCTACATTAAAAAAAACACTATCCATAGTTCAGCGTGCAGCGGTTAAGTTACTGTTCAACAAAAGGAGCATTAAGGCTACGGCTTCACAGTAAAAGCATTTCACTGGCTAAACATTAATAGCATTTCACTGGACAAACGTGAGTCGACTTTTATTTTGAAGTACGCCTAACAGGAAAGTAGCCGCTCACAAAGCCCCTTCACTATCAACATGTCTTCTCTTTTCACAAGTTCAATGCAGTGAAATAAGAGGACAGAAAGCTTTTAATTTACAATACTTGTAACCCCAAGCTTACACCAACCGCTTTATGAACGTTAATGGCATTACTATAAGGTTACAGTAAGGTTTTATGCATCAAATTGTACCGGAAGAGCTATCTACTAGGCTGTGTCACCAGTGACTATTGGCTTGGCATGGCTGCTACACTGCTACTACAGCGATTTCGTCCCGTTTCCTCTGAAAACATGTGTACGAGTGAAGATGTCAGATAAATTGTGTCTGAACGGGGTTTTTTTTAAACCAAAAACGGGAAAACTGTCACCTTTATACGGTGTAAAGTGCCCCTTACAATACAGCATTCAGCACAGACTGACCATACAACAGTGCCCCCTGCTGTTTGAATCACTGCCATCCACTCATTGTAAACTGGCACACAAGCACTGGAGCATTTTTTTGGAACTCTGACTATTATGTGTAAAGCCTTGAATGCTGCCTTACAGCTATGCACTCTGAATGCAAACTGAAGCTCACACACAGGCATACACACAGACACAACGCAAACATGCACACTCTATAGCGATACTGCAGCTATTGTTTGGTGATTTAATATAGGACTTGTCCAGCCCAGCTTTGAGATGGCTTCACTCACTAAATCTCTTTCATTCTCTTCCATGTTTATTCAGCACTTCATTGCAATCTATCCTGACCTGTTTCCTGCTGCTTGCCTATTAAAAATCCTCTTAATTATAGAACACTCTGTTTAATCAACTTGATGGATGCACCCAGTCTGATCCCACAGGGAGGGAGAGAGCAGAACAGAAAAAAAATCAGTCACAGTTCTTTAGGATGTGGGTGCTAAAGGCTTTTCTCTTCACGTGGGTATTTCAAAATGTGTTTATGATATATTGTTAATATAGTATGCTTAAATGATAAGCCATTTGTTGCATTCCTGTGTTTATGTGTTACTCTGCTACCTCTGCTACCACTCTGCGACATATTGATGCTATCAATTGTCTTCTTTAAATGAACTTAGAACACACTTTTTTTATTGTTGGTTTTTACCTTTATACAGTATGTTGCATGTGTGTTTATTTAGCTTTCATTTTTGGATAAAATACTTAGGGGATGATGGGGGAATGTGAGACATCGGGTAATGTGAGACACCCCCTGTATCTAGGACACGGAACACATTTTTGGTATATGTTTTCAAGCCCCTCTCATTTCCCCTTGGCTATGAAAGAGAGGACCTCATGGTGATGTTGTAAGCATGTTTTTTTCACAAAAATGTATTTTTTGCATGTAAAAGTAAATTTTCTTGCTGTCAACTTAATCGATTGTTGTGCCTAATCAAATTGATTCAGGTAGAAAAACTTCTATCACACATGTTGATGAACTACCAACATATGAAACCATGTGATGATGATAACTGAAGATTAGCCTGAATTTCTGAGAGGTAGTTTTTTCTCAAATTGTGGCAGTAGGGTAAAGTGAGACAAATGCTGTGGGGTAAAGTGAGACAGTGTCTGTGCCCTCTTTTAATGAATCCATTATATTTTAGGTAGCAAGGAGACTAGTTTGAAAAGACAATGTGGGCTGGAGGTGGGGGTTGATGGTTGAAGGGGTGTCAGTAAGGGCATGGTTTGGCACGTATGTATGTGGGGGACAGGAGAGTGACCTTTAACATCAATAGACTCTGTAGAAATATGTCTTTATTCAATGAATGATCCCAATAAAACAAATGCAGAAAAAAAGACTCAAAAGATAAAGAAAAAGACAGCTGGGTCTAGTCCTGTGTTCCGAGTCCCAGGCTGTTCTAGCTGGTTCTGATTGTCCTTTGCTCTGACCCCTAGACACTAGCTGGCTCTAAAGCCCCTATCTCAGTGGGCTGCGACTGTTTGCGACAAGTTGGAGACTTCATTCGCAAACGAGTCTCTAAACTGTCTCCAAACGTTCGCGGAGGTCTCAATTTCCTCGCATGAGTCGCAGAGCCGCGCAGTCCTGTCGCATGAATTTTGAACATGTTCAAAAAAAGTGTGCGACAAATCTGTCTCAAAACAGTCTCAGAGTGGTCGCAGGTGTCTCCAACGCGTCGCAAACCCTTCTCAATTTAGTTTCCGCGAGTCAGAAAGTGCGAGCAATGTGAGACAACTTTGCGAGGGGTTGGCGACTTATGAAACTAAATTGCGACTGATTTGAGACAAAAATTAGACGGTTGTGCGACGCTTGCCAGACGTTCGCGAGACATAAATGCGACCTCCTGGCAAGTGTTGGGCAGGACATTCGCAAACGTGTCGTGAGGAACCAACTCAGTGAGACTGCAAGTGAAATGTGTCGCTAATTTGCATATTTGGTCGCAATTTTGTGTCTCCAACTTGTCGCACACTGTCGCAGCCCAGTGAGATAGGGGCTTAAGGGTCCTGTGTTCTGACCCCCAGACTGTGTTTTAATCTAACTGGTTCTATCTGTCATTTGAATATGAATTATAAGTTATAAATTATAATTATATCAGACAAGAAATACAAAAACAAAACAAAAATAAAATAAAAATGAAATTAAATAAAATAAATAAATAAGACAAAATGATCAAGAAAATAAGCTACAAATACCAGTGGCGATTTTCGTTTGGAAACTCTGGTGGGGCCATGCAGGAAAATAATCTTATAACGCAATCCAGAAATACCACATATTTTTTTTTTTCCAGAAATATTTTTATTTCAGTTTAACAGCGTAAAATACAGTCCGTCACAGTCATATAATATGAAATAAAATCTTACATTATTGCAATGACGTAACAAAACAAAAAAAAGAAAATTAAAAGAAAAAAAAATACAAAACAGTGCTTCTTCTGTTTTAAAAAAGTGGTAATCTTTACAAGGTTTAGTAAATATATCTCATGTAAAATACAATTTAAAAAATAAATAAAAATAAAATAAATTCTGCTAGCCTAGAAACTACATTAGCCACTTTTTCACAATTATTCATCGTCTTGATCCTCTGTTAAGTCTAAATCTTTAACATAGTTCATGAAAGGTCTCCAGATATTTTCAAATTGTTGCTGTTTATTTTTCAATATGTAAGTTATCTTTTCTAAAGGGAGGCATGACAACATCCGTCTGATCCATTGAGTTGTGTTAGGTTTATTAACCTTTTTCCATAACATTGCAATACATGTTTTGGCATACAGCAAGCCGAGGTCTATGAATGCTCGTTCATTTTTACTATAATTGTGTTTTTCTGGGAATAAGCCTAACAGAAAAAGCTTAGGGTCAAGTAAAATTTGTTTTGAAATTATCTTCTCAAGTATATCTCGTACCTCTTCCCAGAACGTTTGGATTTTTCTGCATTGCCATATACAGTGAAACAATGTTCCCTCAAATTCCAGACATTTTGTGCAAATGTCAGGGATGTTTTTGTTGTATCGATTTAAATCAACAGGTGTCACATATGTCCTCATTAACCATTTATACTGAATCAGTTTAAGACGAACATTTATAGACTTAGTGTGAGCACCAGCACAAGCTACATTCCAATCTTGATTGGAAAGGTGCAAAAATACCACATATTACTACCATCACAACAAAAACAAAGTAGCAAGTGACAGAGGGGACCAAAATTGCAGCTGAATAATGCCATCACTCAAACGTGAATCTGACGACATATATTAGGCTATTATATCAATAGCACCACCAAATGGCAGTGTTCAAGATCTCACAATATCAAAAACTCAAGATCGAAACAACAACGTGGCAACAATAAAAACACAACGGCGCACACCCTATACACAGCAATCAATATACAAAGCCACCACTCACAATATACCACAGCCAAAGAGCCATTTCACCACCACAGACAGGTGAACAGCTCCCTCGAGGTTGTGCCCCCCACACACACACATATCGCCAGTTACGCATGCAGAAATTCTAATTCAAACAATAATATGTAAACTACATTATAATTTCCACTTAGAATAAAAATAATCACAAATTAGACTCACCAATGACTCACCACTCTCGGTGACTTTGCTGTTAACATCCAAAAGTCCGTGGATGAGTTCACTTTCAATAGAAAGCATCGCCAGGGCGTTCAGTCTCTGCTCTCCTATTGTGTTCCATGTAAAAGTTTTGATTCTCCCGCCGTAAACCCCGCCCTTTCTACAAATCAGCCAATGAGAAGCGCTTTGGGGCCCTAAACTTCTGGCCTGCTATGGGGATATTTAGGATTCGGTAGTCTCTGGCCAATCAGAAGCGTTGGCAGACGGCCGGCCACTGATTGGCCTGAGTCTACCGTCTGGCCAATCAGCGGCCGGCCGTCTGCCGACGTCACCTTTTAGCATCGGCTCAGCTCGCTTGGAACCTAGAGCGAGGCGATACCAAAAAAAGCAGCCGCTGCAGGTACCAGATACCATGTTTTCGCGGTGGAAACGCCAAAAATGCGAGTTGAGTCGAGTCAAGTTGAGCTGATACCATGCAGTGGAAAAGCGCCATAACTGTTACAATTTGTGTTTTTATGGTAGTTTCAGAGTGGAAAAAGTAAGTGGATCAGTTTACCCCCTTGATTTTTCTGGTCGGTCTCAGTTTACCCCACAGCTGGGGTAAAGTGAGACACATGACAACTTTTTTTCATATCATCATATTTTCACTGCCCTTTTTCTTGAATAAATTCTGCTAATGCCCATTTCTAGGAAACATCCTGAATTAATGGGAAATGTGTACATTTGAGTGATAAATCATTTTAGCTCAGAGGGGAGCAAATGTAAAAAGTGTCTCAGATTACCCCGTTCTCCCCTACTTCACTTTGATGTTTTATTTTCCTTTTGTTCTCATAGGGGGACAGAGATGCTGGATGCAGAGGAAGGGCAAGACAATCCAGAAAATGAGACTGAAGAAGGGTGGGGTTCCTCTACAATGGCTTCTCCTGCTTTTTCACTTACTTCCAGCCCCAGGCCTGGTGCAAACAAACAGAGCAGCACACAGAGCCATCCGCGTGTGGAAGAGGTACGCAGATTATGCTCACATGTAAACAATGAGGGTTTCCCTGAGATTTCCAGTTCAAATGTCTGCCTTTATGCTGCAGTGGTTTGGAGGTTAACACACATGCACACGCCACACACATAAACACAATACTATATGTATGTGTGTGTGTGTAAGTTTGTGTGTGTGTGTGTGTGTGTGTGTGTGTGTGTGTGTGTGTGTGTGTGTGTGTGTGTGTGTGTGTGTGTGTGTGTGTGTGTGTGTGTAATGTCTACTCAATTAAGACAGCAATAAATATTTCCCTCATTGATTAATCTATTGATTAATTTCTGATTAATCAAAACAAAGTTGCTTCTTGTCTATTCAGTACATTGGAAAAAATTGTAAACAATATTGCCTGACTAATATTCCGAAAAACATAGACATTTAGGCATATATCGACTTATCGACTAATTTTGTTCAGACTAAATTCAAAAGTAAACACAACTAGAGCAAACTCTGAAGGTCAATTGTTCTGTAATACTTGAGCATAAAGGAGAAGCTGAAAATATTTGCTTTTTTGCCAACAGTAAGACAAGAAGAGAAGATTAATGCTTTCATATCTGTCCATTAATTATCATGATGGGTCTTGGAGATGGTTAGAGTAGCTCAGCATAAAGGCCGGAACCCGGCTAAAACAGCTAGCTAGGCTCTGTGTTGGTAAAAGAGAAATCTGCCAACCAGAAACTGTACATTTGACTGTCAGTAAAAGTTCTTCTGATTCTCCTTATACGTCTGTAGGTGTTTGATGTCTTGCCGATACATGGTCACATACAACCTGGTGACCAGCAGGTGGTCACATTCTCTTTCTACGGCCACAAAAATGTCAGCAGAGAGGTGTTAGCACAGTGCCATGTAGAGGAGGGCCCTACGTACGAAATCAAACTCAGAGGAGAAGCATCAGTAATCAGCTACAGCCTTGACTCTTCTCATGTCGACTTGGGTCTGCAGGTATGTATAGAGGGCTGATTTACCCAGAGTTCCACTTCTCAGTTCTTTATCCCAACAAGATCCCAATAGATTGTTCTTTAACCAATGGAATAGTTATATTTCAGCTTAGTACCTGCCTGGAGATCATTGATGGTGGAGACCAAATGTTGCCTCCTTCTTTTCTTGTCCTCTTTTTTCCTTTACCATCTGTTTTCTCAACCATGTGTGAAACGTGATATCTCCTACAAAACTAATTTAGGCCTATATACATATTTTTTTTCCAAAACTTGGGGGGTAGGATGCATTCTGCCATTTTCAAAGTAACATGTGTGATTTTGGATGACAATGAGTTTGCTGTTTTTCAGTAGTTTGTTTCACGATTATCAATTCCGTTTCTTTTTCGTATCACATAAATTAATCCTGAAGGGCAGATTGTTGGATAATGGCTTGTCTTTCATTAGGATGCACATAATATAAAGACATAATATCTGTTGTTTAGACTGGCATTAGAGGTTTACCGCATTAACCTTGAATGTCACCACATAGTTTTTCACACTTTGGTCTTTTGCACTTCCACTCCCTCTATAAGTATGCAGGCCATCCAGACCAGTTTTCATTAATATTCAAAACAAGGACATATTGATTTTTGATTGGGTTGAAATGAGCTATTCAGCAGAACATTTCTCTGACCTTCCTGTCTGTGCAGCACTACATTTTCTCTGGCTTTCTCTTCTCTCTTGCATTCTCTCCCTCTCCCTCCATTGTTGTCTTGTATCAAAGATGAAACATATCCATATTAGTTATCTTTAAGCCACCCTCTTTGTGCATTCAAAAGCAACTTACTATAACAGTTTTTGAGCTGCATTTTTTACCACAGACCAAAAGTATAGTCAGAGGGCAACATCATGGAGTATAGAACAGATTTTTTCACTTTTACAACACCCGCTCCACTAGGTGGAGTAGTTTTATCAAACCCTACATTTGCCATAAAACTAATTCATATTTTAAGAAAGTGGCAGTGTTGCCTCTCTCCTCTCATTCCCCCCCCTTTTTTTTAGCTGTTTGATCATGAAGGGGAAGCTGAGGTGACCCTGAGGAATACTGGCTTGGTGGGCTTTAAATTTAGCATCATAGACCCTCAGAGAGAAGAGGAGGAGGAAGAAGAGGAGGAGGCAGGGGGACAGAGGAAAACCCTGGAAGAGGAAGAGCAGCAGACAGATTCACAGCAGCAAAAAGACAATGAAAAAAATGAGAAAGTGCTGGAGTTCATGCCTGGGCGGCCAGTGATCATCCCTACCAAGGTAAAACCATTATGGAACTATTCCAGTTGTGAAAGGAGTCATTTATTATTTACAAGTAGTTGTTTATTCAAACAGTCTATTGTGTTTATGCTTGTGTTTGTGTGTGTGTGTGTTTCAGGGTTACATTGATGCTGGTGCAGAGCAACGTCTGCGTGTGCTCTACCTCCCAGGCATCCCAGAAGTGTTTGAGAAGCGGTTTCAGCTGCAGGTTGCTTTTCTGCCACCTCAGGACATCACTCTGACTGGAAAGGGAGTATTCCCAAGGATCCGCCTGAACTTGCCACAAAACCTGTGTATGCATCAACATGTAGTTAAGATATTGAATGAATGACCATGTACAGTACACTGCATTAAGCAAGTTTCTTATATACAGGTCCTTCTCATATAATTAGCATATTGTGATAAAGTTGATTATTTTCCATAATGTAATGATAATAACTGAACTTTCATATATTTTAGATTCATTGCACACCAACTGAAATATTTCAGGTCTTTTGTTGTTTTAATACTGATGATTTTGGCATACAGCTCATGAAAACCCCAAATTCCTATCTCAAAAAATGAGCATATCATGAAAAGGTACTCTAAACGAGCTCTTAACCTAATCATCTGAATCAACTAATTAACTCTAAACACCTGCAAAAGATTCCTGAGGCTTTTAAAAACTCCCAGCCTGGTTCATTACTCAAAACCGCAATCATGGGTAAGACTGCCGACCTGACTGCTGTCCAGAAGGCCATCATTGACACCCTCAAGCAAGAGGGTAAGACACAGAAAGACATTTCTGAGCGAATAGGCTGTTCCCAGAGTGCTGTATCAAGGCACCTCAGTGGGAAGTCTGTGGGAAGGAAAAAGTGTGGCAGAAAACGCTGCTCAACCAGAAGAGGTGACCGGACCCTGAGGAGGATTGTGGAGAAGGGCCGATTCCAGACCTTGGGGGACCTGCGGAAGCAGTGGACTGAGTCTGGAGTAGAAACATCCAGAGCCACCGTGCACATTCCCCAGGTCAAGCCACTTTTGAACCAGAAACAGTGGCAGCAGCGCCTGACCTGGGCTACAGAGAA
This sequence comes from Ammodytes marinus, assembly GCF_949987685.1. Classification (NCBI taxonomy): domain Eukaryota; kingdom Metazoa; phylum Chordata; class Actinopteri; order Uranoscopiformes; family Ammodytidae; genus Ammodytes; species Ammodytes marinus. The sequence continues at coordinate 32,144,805 of NC_137234.1, read as the reverse complement.
GCAGCACTGGGGCCGGTTTCCCAAAGCCTTCTTAGAGCCTTCTTAACGCTACGTCATTCGTAACCCCTACGTAGAGTTCCTACTTAACGTTTCGCCTGTTTCCCGAAACGTTCTTTGCTACGAATCTCTTTCGTACGTCATACGTTGGTAAGGTTGGTCCGGAGCGCCCTCAGAGCCTTCTTAGCTCTACCGTAGGGATGTTTCAGCTCTCACTTGTGTCATTTAACTAATAAATCTGACTGTATTTCATATCAAACGGACACAGCGATGACTGTATTTAATAACGAACTGTTCAAAACGATCCAACTGTATAGTGTATATCACGTATATTTAAAGTAGGCTTAGGCTATTATATATTTTAGCAGAATACCATTAACTCTGATTCACAAAGTGTTCAAACTATATGAACAAGTAGCCTACTTTTTAGTCATCTAACTGACTTGACAATCAGCATTAACTGAATGGATGTGATGTCCGTCAATATGAAAATACTTACGTGATACACTATAGCCTACAGTCGGATCGTTTTTATCAGTTTGTTATTAAATACAGTCATCGCTGTGTCCCTGTGATATGAAATACAGTCAGATTTATAAGTTTAATGACACAAGTGAAAGTCCCTGCGATCGCTGTGGCATCGCCAGAGATACAAACCCCCACATTTACTTCCGTAAAGCACCATGCGTAAAACGGACACGAGTGACATCCCTGTTGCGCATGGAACTGCCACAAGTCATTCATGATGAAAATAATTGCTGTAAACAATCTTCATCTCCTCCGCTGTTTCTATATTTTCTATATCTTTTTTAAAATCAGTATAGGCTATGGTAGTATGTTTGACATGGTTAACACTAGAACCTCTGCACTGTGTTCCACACCGGCTCAGCTGACAGCTGAGAGCTTTCAGCTTGAGCCGGGCAGAGTGCGTCGGATCCTCCGCCTCAAAACATGTAAACGTGCGAAAAAATTAATGAATAATCAATTAGAGCTTACCTTAAAATAAGTGTGCCATGTTACTGTTTATTGTATTTAGGATTTTAGCTCATTTGGACGCTGTTTGGGCCGTCTGTTTTTATTTATATAGGCTATTGGCGATATTATATCTACTTTCAGTTTCATTACTGACCCACCAAGTAACGTGATTAGTGTTCTTAAAGATACTTAGATTATAAAACAAGAGTTCCAAAACACAGATGATGATTCAACAAACTAATTTATGACTTTATATTACACTAGAAATGAGATAGATTTGATTAGACAGCATACAGATGCAGCCAGCTGCGCATGAAATGAGCAGGAAATGGATAATCGAACTCGGAGCAACCGATTTCAGCAGTGTACGAACGACGTAAGGAGTGTTTCTCCTAAGACACCGTTCGGGAACCACGACTACAGAGGTAAACAACTTTGGTAAGTCATAACGTAGGAGTCTTCGTAGCTCGCTAAGAGAGGACGTTATCGGGAAACCGGGCCCTGGACTGTTGCTCAGTGGTCCAAAGTACTTTTTTCGGATGAAAGCTAATTTTGCATGTCATTCGGAAATCAAGGTGCCAGAGTCTGGAGGAAGACTGGGGAGAAGGAAATGCCAAAATGCCTGAAGTCCAGTGTCAAGTACCCACAGTCAGTGATGGTCTGGGGTGCCATGTCAGCTGCTGGTGTTGGTCCACTGTGTTTTATCAAAGGCAGGGTCAATGCAGCTAGCTATCAGGAGATTTTGGAGCACTTCATGCTTCCATCTGCTGAAAAGCTTTATGGAGATGAAGATTTAATTTTTCAACAAGACCTGGCACCTGCTCACAGTGCCAAAACCACTGGTAAATGGTTTACTGACCATGGTATTACTGTGCTCAATTGGCCTGCCAACTCTCCTGACCTGAACCCCATAGAGAATCTGTGGGATATTGTGAAGAGGAAGTTGAGAGACACCAGACCCAACACTGTGGATGAGCTTAAGGCCGCTATCGAAGCATCCTGGGCCTCCATAACACCTCAGCAGTGCCACAGGCTGATTGCCTCCATGCCACGCCGCATTGAAGCAGTAATTTCTGCGAAAGGATTCCCGACCAAGTATTGAGTGCATAACTGAACATAATTATTTGAAGGTTGACTTTTTTGTATTAAAAACACTTTTCTTTTATTGGTCGGATGAAATATGCTAATTTTTTGAGATAGGGATTTTTGATTTTTCTTTACTTTTTTGCCAAAATCATCAATATTAAAACAATAAAAGGCTTGAACTACTTCAGTTGTGTGTAATGAATCTAAAATATATGAAAGTCTAATGTTTATCAGTACATTACAGAAAATATTGAACTTTATCACAATATGCTAATTATATGAGAAGGACCTGTATTACTAGCAGTATCTTTTCCACCAAAATGCAGGTTATGACTCTGGAAGCAATTGTTCTTTGTGCATTGGAATAGTAATTTTTTGCCCTGGTGTGATGCTGTGATTCATTTGCAGCAGACGACTCCTACAGTGAAGTGATACAGCAGGCCAGAGCAGCTGTGGAGGCAGAAACAGTCAGAGAGAACCTTGTGAATGGAATTACAAGTGATGGAGGAGCAACACCAGTGGCCCACTGCACACTCACTGTCAGTAATTAACATTAATGTTATGCAATGAAAACCATTGTTCTTCCAAATTGCTTTTTAATGATTAAGAAAAAAAAACATCTTAAATTCTGATTCATAAGCATGTTCTCATAAAATATTGAGTTTTTGACATAAAATTGTCTTTATATAGTTTGCAGGTAAGCATACTGAGTAAGAGTAAGGAAAACTGAACACTGTTTTGTTTTAGCACACAAATAATAAGTTACTCTAGTGGAAACTAATCAATTTAACATAACATAAAATATCATGAACACTTTATATATTAAGTGTTCATGATAGTGTTCGTATCGACAGAGTTACTGTTGTTTTCTGTTTGGAATTTTTGTGTATATTTTAGGGCTGCCAAAATTAACGCGTTAACGCAGGGTGATTAATTTCTGGAATTAACGCGTACATTTTTTTAACGCATGTGCAGAATGACCCGCCCCGTACTTCCCACCGGCTCTGCACTACAGTCACTCTAACGTTGTGGCTGACCCAGGATCAGTAGCTGCACGCGGCCAAACATAGCAGCACGTTAGCCCGTGCCGTGTTTTAAACTGCTAACAGCCACGTCTGTCGCGGGCATAGATAGTACATCAAATCAACCGCCACGGATGGCAGTTGACGTCGAAGCAACAGGAGGAAAAAAATTGTCCGCTCTGTTCAGAGCCCACAAGGACACAAACGTCTGCAGTTTTCAGAGGTGTGTGTGATTATTATAGATCAACATAACGTCGGCTTCCTGGCACAAATGAACAGTTCCCTAGGACTGTAATCAAGTTGTATTCAAGAATGCACAACCTATAAATTCGCCAAATAAATGCCATAATATAGCCTATATTTGCCCAAAGACATAGAAGAGACACACCAATTGAATTATGGTGAGATAGGTATATATTTTAGTTTGATTTAAATTTATTTTCAGTATTAAAACCATCATTCGGATTTTCAATTAATAAGAATACTAATTTTAAATACATAGAACTCAATTGGGAAAGAGCAGGGATTTTTGACGGTGACCTCAGCTTCAACGTCAGTGCTGACAGGAAGACAAGGCCCCAGCTGCAGCACCGACGGGCAGAACTCGAGCTGTGGCTCCTCACCCTGCCCCTGGGCTGTACATATCCACCTTCTGTCATTTATGTTTCTGTTCATACAACAATATACAGAGAAAATTCAAATTTTTTGGGCATATTTCGAATGGTAAAATTAATCGTGATTAATCGTGATTAATCCACATAATCCTGTGATTAATCTGATTAAAAATGTTAATCGTTTGACAGCCCTAGTATATTTATTAAGAAGTTATGCATGTGGTCAATATACTGTATACCAGGGGTGAACACACTTTTTCAGCTTGTGAGCTACTTTTGAAATTACCAAGTCAAGAAGATCTACCGACTATAAAAATGCAAAACATTGCCTATATGTATTTAAACATATATTGATCATTCTTTATATGTACAATATAGGTTGGTGTACCTTGCATAACTGCATGAACCCATATTACCAGGCCCGCCTTAACCTGCCATTAGGCACTGGGAGGTTTCGTAGGCCCTCTGAGTGGCCGTCTTACAACAGAAAATGTGTAATATTTATTTTGTTTAATAAACAAATAATTTTAAGTTTATACAGTGTTGGTCACAGGACTTTGGGAGACTGTGGTGGGGACTCAGTACCGTCTAGGGCAGGGGTCGGCAACCTTTTCTACTCAAAGAGCTATTTGGGACCGCCTCCCAATAAAAAGAAAGCACTCGGAGCCACAACCCATTTTGACATCATATATATGTGTATATATATATACATATAACCTGTATGCTATGTACAAAAAACTATACTATGTTGCATTTAACCTATGGTTTTCTCGCCTGCGCATCGACCCAGTGCGCCAACGGTGGCGCAAAGTGTCCATTCCCCCATAGGGCGATCCCCTAACCCTCACGAGAGGGGTGCCGCTGGGCAGAGCAACGTCACACATCTCAGTGTTCACGGATGCATCTCTGTCGGGCTGGGGAGGAACCTGCGAGTCTCACGTAGTGGGCGGCGCTTGGCCTGCCCCCGTGATCATGCATATAAACGCATTGGAGTTTCTCACTGTGTGGAAAGTAATCCAACATTTTGCCCCAATGTTAACAAATCAACATGTAATGATTCGCACGGACAACAAGGCGACAGCAGCATACATCAATCGCCAAGGGGGCGTGCGCTCAGCGCAGCAGCTGAGCATAGCGAGACGTTATGCTGGACGCACACACACTTGCTCTCCATCAGAGCAGTGTACATCCCCGGTGTCCTAAACAGAGGGGCAGACATAATGTCGAGTGGGGGGCCAGGAGACTGGACTCTGCACCACGATCTGATCAATCAGATATGGAGCGAGTTTGGGAAGGCGGAAGTCGACCTATTCTCCACACGGGAGAACACAGTGCGCGCTGTGGTTCTCTCTCAGCGCGAAGGACAATCCCCCGCTCGGGGTGGATGCGTTCGCTCACAGACCGTGGCCGAACACACTCCTGTACGCTTTCCCACCCGTCCCTCTGAAGCACCGCAACGCACGAGTGCGCCGTGGTTCCCCTGTCTCCAGCGACTGCTCTCGGGGCCGCGATAAAAATATTAAAAACGTTTTATTTAAATGTTACAAGTTTACCATAATCTTCAAATTCAGAATTATATTTTAAAATGAACAAAGTCACAGGGAGCCACAACAGAAGGATGAAAGAGCCACACGTGGCTCCGGAGCCACGGGTTGCCGACCCCTGGTCTAGGGGGGTACGGGGCATGCCCCCCCGGAAGAAAAATGTGAACCTTTTAAAGTGAAATGTATGAATCTGGTGCATTTTGAGAAGAAAACTAAAGCTAAATCAGCTGCGTCCTATGTGAGCAATTTAGTACTATTTTCTGGAATAATTTGGAGACACAGAATTACCAAAAAGCTGAAATAAAAAATGTACAGGTTTAAAAAATCTCTGTGAAGTATTTTTATTTTTTTACAGTAGAGCTCAATATAGGCCCCTGATCTTCGTAACCTCGAACAATGTAATTAAAAAAATAACAAAAAGGTTAGGGGCCTATAATGAGCAAGTCAATTGTTTATTTTTTTAAAATAACGTTGTTCGGGGCCTTCAAAGATTATGAGCCTATATTGAGCCAGTAAAAAAAAAATTTAAAAAGAAAAGAAAGCCATGCGATCTACCCACACTGCCTTTGCGATCGACCGGTAGATCGCGATCGACGTAATGGGCACCCCTGCTGTATACAGTGTATATGTTCCGAATATATTTTCATGACAAAAAAGGAAGTTCCACTTTATCTCTGTTAGAAAGCAGCCTATTCTGCAGGGCTTTTCCTGCTTCTTATCCGTGTATTGATTTCTAGGCAGTAGACAAGAACCATTGAATTGCAATGGAAATAGCTTATCCCCTGAGTATGTACTCATGGTTTTGTGTATTGCCTCAGCAAGATTCCTGACACTTCCGCTAAACCACTGAAATGGAAATGCAAACATTTGTATAGCAGATAAGGTGAAATACTTTGTTCCCCTAGAATTGTAACAGTATTGTAAATTGTATTTTTTTGTTGCCCAAAATCACCAATTTCCCGCATCCTTAATCCTCAGTCCCTGAGTCTGGATACAAACTCCCCTAAAACATCTTCAAGGGGAGTGCGGTATTCCTTTACCATGATGGAAAGACATCTAAAAGACGTCATATTTTGTCTGGTCAATTAATGAATTTTAGATATCATCTATTACAGGACCCAGTATTGAAGATAGTTAGGGTGTCTCAAATTAAATACTCTACATGTAGCATTTGAACATTTCAAATCCTCACAGTTAACGATATCTTAGTTATCATTTTGGCTAACTTAAGATGAAATATACTTGTACATTTACATAATGCAATAGTTGATGGTACTGGACGTATGATTTGCAAACACATAAGAAATTAAGATATCCAGGGGCCGTATTCACAAAACATTTTAAGGCTAAGAGTAGGTCCTAACGTGCTGATTTAGGAGTAACTCTCAAAAATAAGGGGCGTTTCACTCCTAATTTTAGGACTCCTAACTTTTTACGATAAGTGTAATTCACAAAGCATTTTAGCGCTAAAACTAGCTCCTAAATCTATGAAAAGCTAAGAGTCCTCGAGAGGACTCCTAAGTCACTAAGAGTAAATCACAGACAACCATTTGATGGTGTTTTGGAGAGATTTAATGCTAGTGAGCTTTATAAAAGGTACCTTTAATAGCTGTAAGGGTTTAATGATCTTAGTAAAGCTATATTTAGAAAGTATAGACACATTTATATATATGTAAAAAAATATTTATTAAGTTCCTTTTCCTGCAGTTGCTTTGGGTTTATGATGCACTGAAAGTTACTGTTGGTGTCACGTTTGGATTTAATTTCCCACTAGAATATGTGGCGCTTCGCAGCATCTCCTCCGTTCCACAGGTCCGCTACTGTATAGTTGCACGTCTCGCCTTTTTCCTTCCGCATGCACTTTACGATTTCGCCGGCTGTTGTTTCTAAATTGTGAATTTCCTGGCTGTCTGACTATTGCTGCATGGTCGCCGTTGAGAGAAATACAGTGAGAGTGCATGGCGTGCAGCTGTTCAATGAGGATATTTTTTCCAATTCAAATCATTGTAAAATTTCAAATGAATAGACCTATGTGGCGCTATTGTAGGCTAATTGTGAACGAAGGTGTGGGAAACCCTGCAGTATCTTGGTTTCATGTTAAATCAGTGTCACTTGTCATTAATTGTATATAAAAACTCTTTACTTTAATACAGCGACACAATATGGATATCTCCCACAGTGTTTCTATCATAAATTCACTCTTAGGGACTCATTCCCTCTCAGCCAATCACTGTGGGCATAGAAGGTATGAACATGACGTCATCCATAGCAACAGGGTCAACCACGCCCTCTAGTCTTAGTTTAGGAGTCCCTCCCATTCCTTAGTAAAAGTTGGTCTTATCAGCTTTGTGAATAGGTTTTAAGAAATTACTCCTTACTAAGAACTTTTAGTGCTCCTTAGGAGTACTCTTAGCGCTAAGATAAAATGTTTTGTGAATACGGCCCCTGAAGTTTAATTTTTCAAGAGAAAATTCCTTTAAGGAATATCCTTGGACATCTTCATTCCTGTCTTCATTTATCATTGAGAATAGTTACCTCCGGTTTAAAGTATGAACATTTTGCCCTGGTCACCTCCTTACTGCATTAGTGTTTGTAAAAATGTAATGGTTTAGGGCAATGTATCATACCTAATCTGCAAATGTCAAAGCTCTCCAGCTTAAAAGGTTGTAGACCTTTTTTTTCTGGGTTGAAATGGTGATGGCTGTAATGTAAACTGACTGCCTGCCAGGTCTGCTTTACCAGACTGGCAACAAAAATATAAATTTGATGTGAATTACATCCAGATATCATTCATTACTGTATGTGTGACAAGTAGAATGACAGATTGGTAGAAGGAACTTTAAATAGTATTAATTAATTGTTCTCTCAGTCAGTCATACTTTGCTGTTTATTTCTTATGTAACTCTTGAATGCTTTTAAGTAATTTTTGAGTGTTGGTGTACACCCCCTCCTCTTATGTCCCCATCTTCCGTTTTCTTCTCTCTCTTTTGCCTGCTGTCTTTAGTACAAAGAGCTGCTTCACGCAGAGATTGAGAGAATGTTGGTCAAACAGAATGCTCTAGCTGTGACTGGTAGCCTGCTGGAGTTAAGAGACTCACAAGATTCTTCCAGAAAGTGGCACAAACTAAGCAGGTACTTTCAAACAAACATTTTGGTTGAACAGATGGTCCACTAAATACACAAAATAAAAAATGTGTTGTGGAATTCAAGGACTTTGTGTTAATGATTGGTGTGTTGATGATGGTTTGGTGTGTTTTTGTTGCTTGGTACTCGATGGATGTCAAGCTGTGCATTGGCTGTTTACCATACCATCTAATTCAGTCATCTCTTCTACAAATGTATAGTCATAATAATAATAAAGTCAACTGTTCTATATAAATGACCAAATTGACTGAGGAGTAAAACACAAAACAACTGCCTGTTAATCATGTCTTGTGTATGTCTCTGCCTCTACTCTCTCAACTCCCCCAGGTTCCTGCTTCCAGAGTATGTTTTGGATTTTGGTCATATAATTCCAGGCAAAGTCCTTAGTCACACTGTGAAGGTCACAAATACTGGTTCAGTGGCTGTGTCCTTCCATGCCAATCACAAACCTCTAGCTGGTACAGGTAACGCTATACATAACTTAAGGTCCTGTGGCATTTTCAGTTGTTCATCTGTATTTCTTTTAGAAGTGAAGTTTATAAGTAATGATCATGCTGGTGTTTTTTTTTTACCTTTTCTGCCTTTGCCCTTATTTGAGTCTTTATGCTGTATCCAGCCTCTTGTTTAACCGACAAATATAGCAGTGGTTTTAGTTCAAGTTATATTTTTCAAGTGTAGGTTTACACAGGGTCAACAATACAATGAAATGTACTAGACAAGGCTCCGGTCTTCTCAGCATTTTAAGAATACTACAGTAATAGCAAATAAGAATATAAATATAAAGTAAAGATGTATACAATATCAAGGAAAGATATCAAGTGGTAGATGTATTGACCTTTTTATCTAACTCTTGGCAAGAAATGTACTTACCAACATGTCAAACTTTTTTATGATTTTGTTGATAAAAACCTAGATTGTTTCCTGGGTGCTAAGCTAGATAACCGCCTCTCTTGGAATGAATAGTACAGAAAAAGATATGGATAATGAATTGAATAAAATCATTAATCTTTGTGTCTTTAGTTCCTACTTCTTCTCAGTGTTTTTCATTTTAATAAATGTGATGACTCTTCTTCGTAGGTTTCAGTTCAGAATTTGAAAGAGTGAAAAACCTGCCCTGCGGCGAGACACAGACTTTCACTGTTAAATTTGACCCCCAAGGAGCCGACTTGAAGATGGGGAACATAAGTAATGTCATGGCGATACAGGTACAGAGGGGCATACAGTACGCAAACATGTACATATGCACACATATTGTACATTTTTCATATTCATTGTAAAAAAAAACAGACAAAACCAAATTTTGCCCCAATCAGCATTGTGACGTTGTTCCCACAAGTGAAAATGTATTTTGTTCTGCAGGTCACTGGTGGTCCAGTGGTTCAGGTGCGGCTGTGTGCAGTGGTTACTATGCCGGCCATCAGACTTTCTATGGATACGCTGCAATTTAACACTGTGCAGTGTGGCATGTGTCAGGTAATACAGCATGACACAATGGAGCAAGAGTTACTGTTAAGCAGCCCTACAATGGTTGCATGTTATGTTCTATGACTGAATTCAAATGGTCTGTGTTGAAAGTTTGTATAATTATAGAATACCTTACTCTGATTTGATTCAAATTGGATAGTTACTTAATGCTGTTACTTATTTAATTTTTATTTCTAACAGGCAAAAGTAAGAGAATAGGAAAGTAGGTGAAACACTAAGGAGTTTGTGCCATGCACACTAATGTGCGGCACTAATGAGAAAGCAGTATGCCGCCTCATTGTGGTGCCATCTTGCATTCAGATTAGGTCAGGTTTATCATTTCGAAGGATTTCTCTTAGTAAGCTGACACACTTGAAGTAATGTAAATAACAGTAATGTGTTTGTGGTTATAGATTTAAAAAAAAGTAAAAGCATTTGCTTTAAACTATGATATGCAGAAGCAGCATGAAGGCCATGTATTAACTAAAAACTAATCCATTCTGTTTGAGCCAACCACAGATGAGAATGCACACAGGTTATTTTTGAAGACTATTAACTGTGCATTATATAACCTTCCCCATCAGATGAAGACAGTACAGCTATTTAACCATGAGTCTGTGCCCTGCTGCTGGAGCATAGCTGAGGAGGTGAAGCCTTCCAAAAAGGTACAACAATTACAATTGAATCCAACATTTTATCACCTATGGCCGAAACAAAAATATTTTGCATGGCATTTACCACCATTAGCTTTAAGAAAACTAAAGTTTTTAAACAGACAAGTGCAAACATAACTGCTTTAGGGTGACACCTGCCTCTGCTCTTGCTTTCACTCAGGTAGATAAGTTCCTGCCTCTCTACCAGCGAAAAAAGTTCTTACAGGAGCAGCGACCACCTCCTGTGGTATTTGAGATGATTCCAAGCTCTGGCGTTCTGTACCCTGGTGAACAAGTCAATGTCCAGATAAAGTTCAGCCCTCCTGAGGCGGTAAAGAGCTGAATTGATTTTAGACTTTGGCACAATACATGGCAGAAAATCACAGCATTACATGAGTTACTGCTTATATGAAATGGTGGAAAGACGTTGTGTAAAACCTTTTTTACAAAATTAAGATAAAGACGGTGACCAAATAATTTTGTGTTTTCAGCATGCTTACAACAGGCAGCTAGTGGTTAGAGTGGCCGAGAGCACCCAGCGGGTGTTCGTTACAGCCCAGGGGCAGGGTGAGGAGCCACAGCTCGAGTTCTGCCCGTCGGTGCTGCAGCTGGGGCCTTGTCTTCCTGTCAGCACTGACGTTGAAGCTGAGGTCACCGTCAAAAATCCCTGCTCTTTCCCAATTGAGTTCTATTCTCTGGAGATGGACACACAGTATCTTGAGGACGAAAAGGTAGCTCTCCTTTCATAAATGATAAGAATAATTTATTTTGTAATACATTCATGAAAATAAAGAAATAAGGCTACAAATAAGATCCAAATGTGTAATGGTTATGTTTGTTGGTTTATATTACATGTATGACATATCTGAACCATTGATAGAATACTCTGTGATTACAAATGGATTAGAAAGAGAGAGAAAGCAGTAGTGTTGTTGTTTTTTTCTGGTACATAGTCTGTCTCATGTAAAGCTCACAGAACCATCCATCCTTAACCAGAAGTTTTTAATTATTCATCCACCAGGGGGGGGCAGAGCCATTTGTTACAAGAAATCTTTCCTGGAATAAACTGACAAAGTATCTAAAAACCAAATATTACTATTAAATCCTTTATTGTTTTTTTTCTTTCTGTTGCATCATTTTAAACCACTAACTGGAAAAAAATATTCTCTAATAAGTGTTATATGACATTACAACTTATTTATTTAGGTTATTATTCAGGTGTGATTATTTTTTGCTTATACATACATTTAAGTAATATATACTTATTTTTTTAAACTAAACTAGCTACGAGACTACATAGAGTCTCTGTTGATTCTAGCGGCATCTGTCGACAAAAATTGCAGTGTTTTACACTAGCGCCTAATCGTGTGCTGGCAGGTGCATTTTTATAGGCAGCGAGTGAAAGGGAGAGAGAAATAGAGAGACCGCATTGTGCACCGCAATGAAATAATGTATTCATATGTGACAATGTAAGATTATTAATGGTAATAAGATGATGGAAAAGCAGATTAAACTTTGATTTAGTCCCATTGGGGAAACACAGGCTTTTCTGGTCTGCCTGCCATATATCGTTTGTAAGATCCCGGGAAAAATCTGGCCCGTGCAAAGGCATTTATAATAACTATAAAGCCCCTGATGGGCTCGTTTGCTGTTACAAGTAATTTATGACTGTTTCATAAACATTTAAAAGTTTAATATTTTCTTTCCCTCTTTGCTTTGGAGATACAGAAAATGAGCTGCTCTAAAATAGTTATACAATGTTTTTATCTTCTCATCTGGCCCCCTAACCTAATTATCAACATTACATTTCCTTATTTCTATTCCTTTTTGTGTTTTTTTTGCGTTCTAATTTATTTTCCCCTTCCGTCCCTGTCCCCCATTACTTAATCCAATGCAGATCCTGCGTCTGATGCAGGGTTATGATGATAACAACAGATTACTCCTACCTCCCTTGGTCCCTGGAGAAGGTCTTCCCACAGAACTGCTTGACTACTACAAGGAGTACTGCTCCGAGCTAAAAGAAGATGGTAGCTTAGGCACACCCACGTTCATCCGCAAATACAGAAATTATATACTAACATGTGTGTGTAAATTCTGTTATAGGTATACCTGTTTTAATATAATTTGCCTGTTTGCAGCAGAACTGAAGACAGGAGAAGATGAAAAAGAATCTGGTACAGGTGGCACAGATGAAGATGAAAAGAGGTCGAGAGAAAACGATACCCACCCATCAGACAGCAAAGAGAAAGGAATACATACTATAAGTGTGAAACCAGCTGAATTACGTAAGTCCAACCACTTCTGAGGCAGAATTTAGCAAGCTTATGAAAATAGCCTGAGGAAAGTATAATTCACTAGGATTAGCTGAAAGTTTAACCTTTTGTAACTCATGTCATTCTCTCTAATGCTTGGGTTTTGTGCATTCAGAGATGACCAAAGAGGGAAGCAGTGGGAGACTGGGGAATCTAGAGATGACCCCCGTCTCGAGAGCAATTGCCCACCACATGGGTATTGACCTGTCCCCTGAAGGTCTGGCTGCACGCAATCGCAGGGGGGTTGCTATTATTGTATATGGAGCCCCACTGACAGGTGAAGCAATTTAAACAGTAGATGTTGCTCTGTAAATCGTCTCTTTTGCTGAAAGTGCTCAGAGTGCTCTGCTTAAAAACGCGAGGCGCCGTTTAAATGCAGGTGGCGGCGCTTATAATAGGTGTGTTATCAGTGTGTCCTTCCATAGAGAATGCATTGAAGACAAAATACGCGTTCTGTGGACACAGGCCCTTAGAAAACATAGATCAGTAGTCGGGATTTATGAGCACATGCAAGTGTAAATTGTGTGTGTACTGTTCCCCCACTTTTTCCAGGTAAGAGCAGCACAGCGGCCGATCTGGCGCTTCACTATGGAGGGGCTTGCTTGAGTGTTGATGCTGTGGTCACAGATGTGCTGATGAACGGCACCTCACCTGTTAGCCTGACAGCAAGACAAGTCTATGACCGCGCTGCTGCTGAGTATGCTGCAAAGAAGGCTGAGGAAGCTGGTATGCCTAAGATACTGTACAGGCAGTGCTATTCTTTCTAAATACTCATATGCTTTTTGTGTTGGTGTCTCTGTTTGAGGAGGAGTTGTAATAGTAGCTTGTGATGGATAGTAATGCTTTACCATACTGTAAATGTGCAAATTAACAAGGAATGAATCACCAATAGAAATGGCTCAGTTTTCAACAGGAAAATACTGTGTTTTTACTAATCAGCCATGTGTTTGTAATGAGAAACATTCTACTTTAAGACAGGACACTACTGCATAAGACCATGGTGTTCAGTTTGAATTGGTAAAATGAAGATGAAAATAAATACTCCCATCTGCTTCCAGCTCAAGCTGTTAAAGAAACCACAGAACCAGGACCTGCAGTAGATCTAAATTCATCTCCATCTCCACATGATACTGTGGAAGATGTTCCCAGTGAGGACAGCTTCAGTAGAATTGACTCCAATGCACCTCAGGAGACTGAAAACACACCCCTTGCCCTTTGCCTGGTACATTTTCCTTTGTCATCTGCTGTGTTTAGAGTCATGTTGGTCTGTTTGGAAATTTTTCGTATTTACCTACCATTTTCTCTATAAATTGAAGATATGAACCTACTGAAAACATCATTATCTTTTCAAGCAAATATTCTCTTCTAAATCTGTGTATAACAGGATTGTATAAAATTGTGACCAGTGACATGCACAGACATTTTTAGGGGCAGGTGCTCAAGCAAAAAAAAAAGGGCAACCTTCTCAGGATAATTCTCGTGCTTTCCATAAACAAACAGTTCAATATCATATTTTAATAGGCAAAGACTGCTTGATTGAATCATTACAACAATAAGCCTCACCGGTCCCCACAGGACTGTTGTTGTAGGCCTCGGCCTAAAATAAAATTCTCATTATAAGACAATCCTTTGGTTGCTTACAAAATCAAAGGTGGGGGTCTGAGGTTTCCCGCCCAGAAAACTTTACCTTTGTTGACCTTTGAAGAAATTTTTTCCTGCATTCTGGTGACTTTAAAAGACTGAAAATAACTAACAAACACAAATAAGTAGCTTACACTGCAACACCATTTTCTATGTCAAATAGTCTACTTTTATTGTCTATTACTATATGAATATAAAACAGAATAAGAACTCAAATCAAACATAAAGAGGTGAGTCCTGCGTGACCTGTTTCTTTGCCCGTCACAAACGCGCGCACCTCTCGTACATCCACACAAACCCGCTCGTATGTTCACCTGTCTGTCATTATCGCATTCCGATTCCTTTATTGAGATGTTTTAACTGTGGTTTAATTTCACAACAGTGAAATAATGCAGAGGCTTAGGGCAACCACTATCGTTACCTGACTGTCACCAATGGAGGCGGTGATTGAGGTGACCTGCCGCTCCAATACGCTGTGGTGGCTGTGACTAGGGAAGTCAAAGAGGGAGGGGCAGGGGCTCTTACGGTCTCCAAAATTTTAACTCAAACGCAGTTCAATGGGGCATTATAACAACACTCATTATAACAACACTTTATTGAGAATTGAGCACCATCTGGGATCTATATGTGCATGTGCCTGATTGTGACTGAAGTGTAAAAATAAAATGAAAATAAATATGATTAACTCATTTTTGGTGTGGTTTTGCTTCAGGGAGAAGATGTGACCACCCTCAGCAATCTCTTGACTGAACAACTACTGGTTGATGTCCTGTCTGAAAGATTTCAGGTTAGTTGACACATGAATTTCCTTTTAAAGATGGTGGCAGTAGTAAATATGCAGTACATTTTATTAATATATTGTGTGACACATATCAAACTATTTTATAAAAAATAGTGAACTGCTATCACATATATATACAGTATATATATATATATATATATATTAGGGCTGTCAAACAATTAACATTTTTAATCAGATTAATCACAGGATTCTGTGGATTAATCACGATTAATTTTACCATTCGAAATATGCCCGAAAAATTCGAATTTTCTCTGTATATTGTTGTATGAACGGACAGATAAACAGGTGGGCAGAGTAGCCAAAAAATGTAAAAAAAAAAATAAAAAATTACTCAAGTAAGAGTAAAAAAGTATGCAGTGAAAAGACTACTCAAGAGTACAGAGTAGGCCTACTGAATTACTCCTGATTTATTTTTGAAATATACAGAGCAACACAAACGGTACAGATTAGACACAAACATAATATAAAACAGCAATGTTCAAATAAAGATATATGTTAAATAACATCATTTTAAATAAAACAATAAATAAGGTCTTTAAAAATAAAATGAATAACCCTTGAACTCAAACAATAATAAATTAATTATTTGCCAAATTAAATACATCACCCTTCAAATAAAATTATAATAAATTAGGTTTGTCCAAAATTATATTAATTAAAACCAATACACTTATAACACTGTTGCAATTGTTTTGCACATACACATTTTTAAACTAATTCCTACAATACGTCACAGGCCCTGAGAAAATTATCTAGGTTGTGTTTAGCCCCAAAAATATAAAACACACAAAATTAAACTTTGTTACACATCAAAACCTGCTGGCACACTAACTTAACGTATGAAACTACAGAGAGGCTGAAAAAAAGAGACCACTCTCAGACTCTCACACAGCCAAACTGGGGCATGCGAAGTGAGTACAGGGAGAACAGGACATGTGTCAAAGAAGAACAGTGTCTCTGTAATTGCGAGTGTGTGGGAGTCTAGGTGTAAATGTGATTGTGAGTGTGTGATTGTCATTGTGTGAGTTTGTGTGATTGAGAGCTTGTGAGTGTGTGAGTTTGTATGTGAGGCCAGTGGTGTGGTTATTGCTCGTCGGAATCAGCGGTTTCTTCCATTTTCTCGACTCACCCAGATAGTCGGTAAAATCTGCGTGTAGCCTACATGGCACGGCCACGGACACAACATCGGTGCGGAACCGGAGCCGTTAAAAAAGTCCGCGGACATTGTTGAGGCCTATGACAACACTTGTCATGTGACTCAAGTGCAGCATTTGATTGGCAAGCTTTTGTAATGTGGTTTTTATTTGTTAAAATAGTCACGTGATAAATGTTGGCTGAAGACATCCCCGGGGAGAGAAATCATGAGAGAAATACAGTGGAGGAAATAAGTATTTGATCCCTCACCGACTTTGTAAGTTTGCCCACTTACAATGAAATGAGCGGTTTATAATTTTTAAGAGTCAATAAATCAAACTCCAACATCTCCATCATGGACAAGACCAAAGAGCTGCCTAAGGACATCAGGGACAAGATTGTAGACATGCACAAGGCCGGAATAGACTACAAGACCATTGGCGAGAAGCTGGGTGAGAAGGAAACAACTGTTTGTGCGATTATTCGAAAATGAAAGAAACACAAAATGACCATCAATCTCCCTTGGTCTGGGGCTCCATGCAAGATCTCACCTTGTGGGGTATCAATGATCATGAGAAAGGTGAGGGATCAGCCCAGTTCTACACGGGAGGAGCTTGTTTATGATCCCAAGGCAGCTGGGACCACAGTCACCAAGAAAACCATCGGTAACACACTATGCCGTAATGGATTGAAATCCTGTAGTGCCCGTAAGGTCCCCCTGCTCAAGAAGGGATATGTACAGAACCGTCTAAAGTTTGCCAATGAACACCTGAACGACTCAGAGAACGCTTGGGAGAAGGTGATGTGGTCAGATTAGAACAAAATCAAGTTCTTTAGTATCATAGTGACTCACCATGCTTGGAGGAAGAGGAATTCTGACTATGACCCCAATAACACCATCCCCACAGTCAAGTTGGGAGGTTGAAGCATTATGCTTTGGGGGTGTTTCTCTTCTAAGGGGACAGGTGGACTTCACTGCATTGAGGGAACTATGGATGGGGCCATGTACCATGAAATACTGGGTGACAACCTCTTTCTCTCAGCCAAGTCCGTAAAAATGAGTCGTGGATGGGTCTTCCAGCACGTCAATGACCTTAAAAATACAGCAAAGGCAACAAAGGAGTGACTCAAGAAGAAGCACATTAAGGTCATGGAGTGGCATAGCCAGTCTCCGGACCTTAATCCAATAGATCTGTGGAGGGAACTGAAGCTCAAGCAACAGCCTCAAAACCTTAAAGATTAGGAGAGGATCTGCAAAGAGGAGTGGTCCAAATATCCTCCTGAGATGTGTGCAAACCTGGTCATCAACTACAAGACACGTCTGACCTCTGTACTTGCCAACAAGAGTTTCTCCACCAAGTACTAAGCAATGTTTTGCAACACACTTTATAGAAAAACTTGGTCCCTGACCTTTCAAAACATTGTGTTCTCACCTTTTTAGTCTTTTTGAGTTCTTTGGATGTCGTATCGGGAGATACCCTGAAGCACATCTGATTTAGGCGCCAACCTGCATTTCCTGAGGTCAGTTACGGTCCTCCGTGGGGAGAGGTTTTGGCTCCGGGGACCCAGTCTCCGGCTGTGCACAGTTAACCTGTCAGAGGGTGCTTCAAGGAATCCCCGAGTTAGACATCCCGGACGAGCCCCCAAATTGTTGTGGAATTGAAATATCAACCTTTAAAAGATGAGAATTTAGTCAATTAATACCAGATGACACAATGTTTAAATATAAAAATAGAACAGATCTTTAATGTTTGCAAACATGAGTCAAGACAACAATACAGCAATGGGATTGTGTGAAATGACCAACGATAGGCGGTCATACAGAGAGTTTATAGTGAAATCTAATTACGCACGAACATTCCAGCCTACGTACAAGATTCTCCTCAGCCAGAGAATTGTTAGTTATCTTACAGACATAGTTCTCAGGAGCCATCTGGGTCAAAACATACACTCCTTACGAAGTTTGAGTATCTCAGAACATAACAACCTTCACCATAAGGTCAGGTCAGTCTTTTTGTTGATTAGCTTACGAATATTTAGAGTCAAGATGGCACTAGTCTTATATAAACACATAATTATTATGACCGTAATAAACAATTCCACAACTAAATTTTACGGAAAGATTGAACAAACTAAAGGAGAACATAGAGAAATGGAGAACACTACCGATCTCCCTTATTGGCCGTGTGAACGCAGTAAAGATGGTCTCCCTGCTGAGATTTCTGTATCTATTTCAGAATGTGCCAATTTATATTCCTAAATCTTACTTTAAGTCAATTGATTCTATTATAATGCCTTTCATTTGGGGATATAAAGCACATAGGATCTCAAAAGCCCATCTTCAGAAACCCAGGGAGCATGGCGGACTGGGGTTACCATGTTTTTTACATTATTACTGGGCTGCCAATACTAGAGTGATGGTGTATTGGCAATTTACATATGAAAAGGGCATTAGACCTGATCTGCCCCCCTGGTTGGCAATTGAAAAAAGCTTGGCCCCAAAAACTTCTCTTACTGCCCTCCTTTTCTCTTCTCCCAGACCGCCTGCCTCCTTTAGAGGAGACCACTTTACCTTGTCCAACGGTCAGAGAATTTGGAACCAAATTAGGAAGGCCTGTGAACTATCGAGCACGACCATACATGCCCCAATCTGGCAAAACCATGCCTTCCCCCCATCGTTCAGAGACTCAGCATTCAGAGATTGGAGTCGGAAGGGAATAGTAGCAGTTGAGGACCTTTATATAAATGGTCACTTTGCTTCATTTGATCAGCTAGTATCAAAGTTTTCACTGTCGAAAGCTCAATTCTTCAGGTATCTACAGTTAAGGAATTATGTCAGACAGAATATACCATCCTTTGAATACCCGCAGATGACTCATTGTCCAAAATTTTACTGGGCTCACCAGAAGCTAAAAACCTGATTTCATCTTTTGTGGGAATATTTTTAGACCGGCAGGACAAATCTACTTTGAAAATAAAGCAAGCCTGGGAAAAAGACTTAAACATTGGAATAGCTGACGATGTCTGGGAGGGAGCGCTAAAAAGCATAAAATCCTGCTCTATAAACTCGAGGCTTCAGTTAATTCAATTTAAGGTCACACTTAGATTGCACTATTCTAAGGTTAAACTGCATAACATTTTCCCAGATCTTTCGCCTTTATGTAACAGATGTAAGATTGCCGAGGGTACACTTGCTCACCATTTTTGGGAATGCCCAAATCTTTACAACTTTTGGTGTCTTGTATTTCAATGGTTTTCTAATGTTTTAAATGTGTCTTTAACTCCTGATCTGGAAACCGCCCTGTTCGGACATTCCACAGCCCTGGAAAAATTGGACCACAATGCACGCATAACCATGGTGTATGCAGGGTTTTTCCTGCATAGAGAAAGTTTTGGTGCGCCAAAGGAAAATCACCAGAGCCAAAATGATAAAGATTGAGAATAAATATAGCTATTTAAAACCTCTCAAAATTCAGCCCAATTTAAGTCATCCTTCTTGAGGGGCTGGGCAATAACTTGAATTTAATTTTCGATTACTATTACGGCTTCCCTCAATCAAAATAATCGTTATTAAACTATCATTGTTCCGCACTGCTAATAATTGATTAATAAAGATGTGTTTACCTTCATAAAGCAACAAACAATGCTTAGTAAAGGTTTAACAATGACATAATGGGCAAGTTAGTAAGACTCAATAAATAGGTTTGTAATGCTTTTATTAACAGCTATCAGAAACTCATAAGACTTTTATTAATGCTATTAAGCAATCAATAAATAGTTAAGAAGTTTCTTGTAAGTGCTTATAAAAGTCTTATAATCACACTGTCAACGTGTTTATTATGTTATTATTAACACTTATATATAGTCTTATTAACACAAATTAATGTTAATAAGCATCTAATAAGGTCCTTATTACCTATTAACTAAGGCTTACTAAAAGAACCTTAGTATAAGCATTACCCTGACTTTTATTTTGAAGCAGAAACCGGAACCTAGCACTTCCTAGCTCAGCTGCGCAACCTTCACTAGTAGCTTCTTCCGTGTGTCAGTCTGGGACTTTGCGGAAAAAGAACAGAAAAGAAAGCTTGTCATTTGCAGAAGTCTTACTTATAACCCTGCGCGCACACCAAAACCGCCATGAATGTTAGTGGCAGCCATCAGTCATTCATTTTCACTTTAATTTTCGCTACGAAGGGCGACTGAAGGCTGCAGCAGTGCCATAGCAACCACCCCACATACACAAACTACTATGTCCACTCCACACAGTCTGAAATAAGCCGTGGATGAAGAACTCCCAAAACATTTAGGCCTACAACAACCAGTTTAATTTAGCCTAAATACTCATTTGTTTTATATAGCCTATGTTGTTTTATGGTTTGGTTTTTAAATAAAAAAAGAAGTTCCAATTATGTTTGTGTATGCTGTTAGGGGAGGGGGGGGGGGAGATCTACATTGTGGGCTATTTGCACTGAATTGCAAATTATGATATTTTAGAAGAAATACACTGAATTACAAGGGTGTAGAGAATGGGTGTGATAAGAGCATTAAAATTAGAAAAAAATAATGGGACAAAAAGAAATCAAGGGACATTTAGGCTAGAATAGATAAAAATGCGATTAATCGCGATTAATCGCGAGTTAACTATGACATTAATGCGATTAATCGCGATTAAATATTTTAATCGTTTGACAGCACTAATATATATATATGTATATATATATATATATATATATATATATATATATATATATATATATATATACAGTGACAACAACATTTACAACATGCTAACATCACAAAGGGTTACAGTTATTTGTATATATTTTTGTCATATCATAGTTTCTAAGCTTCCTTGGGGTTCTTGAAAAGGCACTATGTAAAACAAAGCTAACATTATTATTATATTATTATATTAAGTGGTAGATATTAGATATGTATTAACCTTATTAAAGGGTATTTGTATAACCTTCAAAAGAGTTTGTGTTGTCTCATATTTGCTCTCTTTGTGTTGTCATTGTCACTGTTTTTGTTGGTGCCGTCGTTGTGTCAACAGCTAAGCGATTGTCACCGTGGTGTAGTGATTGATGGCTTGGAGTCTGTGTACACTCTGTCAGCGGCATACACGCTGCAAGTTGTTCTCAAGGCCCTTAATAACCGAAAACACATCTATGTGGTCAACCTATTTGACTCCTACACTGCCCAGGTGGCGCGAACGAGAGCACGGAGAGAAACTGAGGGTAAATAATGCACCAGCTCATACAGCTTATACAGAGTGGGCAGAGGATAGAGTTTGTCAAAGTTTTCTCATTATTATTTATATTCTGTAAGGTTAAAGACATTGTATATTAGGTTGACCTGTCTGTGTGTGTCCTTCAGAGTCTCTGTGGAGAGAGAAAGCTGAGAGGGAGGAGCAGTGGCTGCTGGAGCTGGATGAGGAGCAGTATGACGCCCTGGAAGAGGACGAGAAGGAGCGTATTTCACAGCGATACAGAGAGAAGCTCAGACAGCAGAAACTCTGGTACTGACTAGGAAGAGGGTGGACACATTTGCCCTCATGCAAGAACATTCTAAAGGGTTTGCTTTTACAAGCGTTGCAAGTAGTGATTCATCTTGTTCATAACAGTACAAGTTGTACATTTCTCATATCAAGATTAATGTGACCAGTTTACGAGGACGTAAACGTTATTGATCTTTTATCATTATATCAACGTCACTAAAATTGTCAAATAAGGCCACCTGTTCATGTCCATTTGTGGGCATGGTTTAATTCAAAATAATTACTTTTATCATCAGAGCTTCTGGCTGTGCTTTCAAAATTAGCAGACAAAAAGAGAACAAGTTTAGCATTGTCAGCAGGGGTGTTAGCAGTTTTGAAAGTATTTGAAAATTCATATTAGTAAAGAGAATACTGTAGGTGATGCTACAGAGGATTATACTGGAGTGTTTGAGCAAACAACCATTGAAATGTATGAAAAAAATCTACATATAGGAAAAAATGTGAATGCCACACTTGTTTTAAATGACCTGTGCATGCCACTTAAGAACCAATCTGTTTGCATGAGTGGTTCACTGTCTATACGTTTTTGGACACAGACTTTTTCGGAAAAACTTTTAGATCTTTCCACCTTTCGAGTGAATTGAAATTTAACACTGGTGCAGACGAAATTAAATGGTTTAAGTAAAAAAAAAAAAAAGGGAATGATCAAATTAAACAAGCAGTACAGTTTTTGTGGGGGGAAAAGGCTATGGGGATATATGAATTAAGACGTGATAATAGAAATATCAGGTATCAGGACATGAGTTGGCATATCTGGATAAAATCCTCTTTTAACCATCCTCCCCCCTTGTTTATTTTTGTTTTGGAGTGTTGTTCACAAATAAAGGCCCTTAGTAGACACAGCTTTCAAATAGAGAAATATTTTCAACCAATTTTTTTAAATGTTTATGTGTACGGATGTCTGTGCTTCTGTGTGAAAGGGAGTATGAAATATTAATGAAAGAGCAGGAAGAACAGAGGCTCCTGGAGGAGATGAGGTCTAGAGAAGAAGAGTTGAAAAAGAAGACCAAAAAGGGAGGAAAAAAGGAATCTACAGAGGGGTTAAGGAAAAAGAGTGTGCTGGAAGGAAAGCAGGTCTGTATATGTATCCAATTCCAACACTCACACACACAAATACTCCCAATCAGTGATCCTGAAGTTAATTTGTTTTATTTCTTCTCCAGTCAACAGATACATTGAATGGGCAGAGGATGACCTGTAACAACTCAAAAGAGTTACTCATGGACGCAAGTGCAAGCAACTGTAAAGAATCACACTTGTGTTTAATGCTGGACATATAATTCCTTATTTCGAGACCAGGAAAATGAAAATTATGCTGTGAGTTGCTGACATGATCTTCTTTGCTACTATAGTGCAAAGTAAAGACGAGGATTTACAAAAGCAGACAGAAGAGTCTCATCAAACCACAGAGAAGCTGGAGAGGGATAAGGTAGGTGTAGTGCTGAGCAAAGGCAGATACATATTTCTCCCCACGTGTCAATATTTTCTCAGCTGACACTAACTTTAACAGCAAATGTCCATGACATACTAGTTTTTAACCTATGTCCTTGCGACTCTCAATGACGGTCACGCTAATACAACCTGTAATATTAAAATCCTGTAGGTACTTGGTAGTTAAAAATGACCAACTCTATAAATGATTCATATGCCTCGTTTCCACTGAGCAGTACAATGCAATTCGGCAGGGCACAGGAACCCTAGATCAAGCTTGCATAGACGGGGTTTATGCTGGACGGTTAAAGCCGCTGTTAGAGAATATAAGTCTATGGGTCAGAGCCGTTGAACAGCGCTGTCCGCAGCAGCAACCTTTTCCAACTTTTAACATTGGAAAGGCAAATAAATGCATGCAGAGCAGCACCTTTCTGATCCGCAGCGCTCAGTGAAAACGAGGCTATATATTTCCAGATGTTATCCCCTGATTTTCTAAATTACATAATTTTCCCATGCAGCTATGTAACATATATACATACTATACAAGTACACTGTTTTACAACTTCAGTTCTAGATATGTGGATTTTCATTATGTACATTATCTAATGAAAGTCAATAATGAGCATTGCATTTAAACAAAGTATGCGTGTGATTGGATTTCAGAGTATAGAAACTGCAGAGAAGAAGCTGAGAGAAGAAAGAGAATCGAAGAGAAGTAAAAAGGGAGGAGAGAGAGATGATAAAGAATTATCTGGGAAGAAGGGCTCACCTGGTGGAAGGGAGGTGTGTACATGCACAGGAATTCTCTGTGAACCAAATCCTTTAAACCAGATTTCCCACAAATGCAAATACACTAATGCAAATAAACTAACACTGTTTGCCGATTTGTGAAGTTTGAATTATTTTCTCTCCAGTCAACAGTTGGGCAGGATGGTTATCGGACGTCTTTCCAAAACAACTCTAGAGAGTCACTAGTGGCACCAAGTGAGCAACATAATTTAAATGAAGGGGCCAGCAGATGTAAGCAAGCCAACCATGGTTGAAAGCAGGACATAGGAACTTTCAGAACATGCTGTAGGAAAGAATAATAAACACTGCTTAAGCAAACAACTTTATTAGGCTTACAATTTTATTATACACATTTTAGATAAATAAGTCATAGATTGACTTCTGGAAAAATTGTCTTATCATTTTTATGTTAAGTTTAAGTTGTTAAAGTACCCACATTATGGTATAAAGAAAGAAATAAAGAAACTAACACCGTACAACATACAGTATATCAATTTTATTCTGAATATCAGAATTAACATCATACAAACCTTTCATTTACGAGAACAAAAGTTCAACCGTGTACTATTATTTCTCCTCTCTGCTAACACAGGGCATCAAAGCAAAGGGGCTGATTATTCACCAAATAAAACAGAAGAAACCAAGGGTTTACATGCAAAGTCTCCTGAACCTGCAGACAATCTGGAGGAAGAAATGGTTGGTTTATTAATGCGCAAATGCAGTGAAACAGTTAACCCCACACACCAATACCCTCCATCTTATTGATTTAGTGTCACTACTAGGAATGTAACGATATGAAATTTTGAGTACGATACGATACGATATTGCGACCTGCCAGAATGTGTGATATTCTGGCAGGTCACAGCTTTCGGTGCAACACCGGTATAGCTCTCCATGGTATAGCCGAGTTCGTATGCTAGTTCACGTGAAGTTGTGATGAACATATTAAGGATCTTTGGACTTATTTCCTTCATCTGCCTTTCACGGAAGTTCGCCGACTTTACCGGGATTTAACGCACGATCGCGGTGCATGCTTTTTCATTTCCTCACGTTCACCTGGATTCATAGTTATATAACTCACCCGCGACTCGCAAGCAACTTTCTCTTCAGTCTGGTAAGCTACTATGCTGATCTTTTTCTCTCTCTCTCCCTTTTCTCTTTCTCTCTCTTCTTCTTTGCTGCTGCGTGACTCAGAGCTGCACGCGCTGCTCTGCGTAGTGTAAACAATGGCCCACGTGAGACGTGACTGTTCATTTTAAAGTTAGAAGTCATGTTTCAGTGATAAGATGTTGTGTCAATGTGTTATTGTTTGGTTTCCAATGTTGGTGTGACCCATACAGTGTTAGATTGAGTGCTACGTTCATGACAACGTTGCTCACCAGACTCTCCACAATAACCATGCAAGCTAGCCTCAATACCGTAACACGGTATTACAAGAAAAAACGTATGGTTGACATTTGTGGCCTTTTCATATCGCATAAATCATAAACTGCTAAGCTGCAGTTTCTGTTAATGATTTTGTAATGATTAAGTAACGACATCAAGAAGAAGAATCAACTTTATTTTGTCAACCATATACCTGTTGCATATGGAATTAATAATTATTAAACCTTTCTTTTTCTACCATCCACCTTTGCTCATCTATCCAGGCCAGGTTGGATGAGCTGCAGTCTCAGTTCAAAGCGTATGAGCGGAGCCAGGAACTGGTGGAGCACATCCTGCAGTACTGGGACCGAGACCACTGGGACCGAGACCAGGGCTTGTTGCCTGTCCCGCTCCTCGGTGAAGAAGCCTTACCATTGTCAGATGATGTCATAACAGAGGTGAGTTTGCTGATTGTCATTCGTAGTTTCTTTATAATTAGTTTAAGGCTTCTTGGAAATGTGGGTAAATGATACTCGGCTTCTTCATCCTCTCCTAAACTGCTGCATGCAATTGTCCAAACCTCCTACATTTTCAATGACACGGGAAACCCCAATTTTTTTCCCATACCAAACAAAATGGTTGATTACTACGATAATAATTTAAAATTTATTTTTACTTATTTTACTTTACAGTGAAGTGTATGAAAGTAATAAGTAATAAGTTAAAGCGGCTACGAGTAACATTTAAATATCTTTTAAACAGCCTCATGTTTCCTCTCATAATCATAAATTACCTTTAACAGCAAACGAGACCATCAGTGCAAAGAAAGACGTTTTTAAATAGTTTTTATTACTGATTTTGGTCTGGTCGCACACCCAGTCCGATTTTCGGTTCGCTCGTGCAGGCTCTATGGTCACATATCCATATTGGTCGCAGATTTCAGTGTGGCGCAGCAACGTGAATTGAGAAGCCTATCCCTCCAGGTGAGGGAAGGGGAACGGGAGCCTTGTTTGAGACAGTTATTTATCGGCATATTGACTGATAACGGGGCTGAACCATCTCAGAAAAAAAAGAAAATGCAATGAAGAAAAGCTAAAAGGGAGAGTGATATAGGCTACGGGCGGGACGAGGGCGTTGCCAAGCAACGTGTGTACAATTTCACGAGAGCGAAACTAGACTGCAGTGTTTAGTCCTAAATGAATGAGCGTTTGGTACTAACACAAAGTTTGCTTTGCTTCACCGTCATCAGATAACCATTATCTGAAATAGTCATTATTTACAACAACATAAACACATTACCTCATCGTGATCCATACTAACTGCCGTCTCTCGTTCATTCGCTTTCTGTGAGGAGTCGGACACGTAATCTTTCAGCTCCGTGAGAGAGATAGTTAGGTGACACTGCAACTCATTGCAATCAGGTGTGTGTGGCAGTGACTGGCATTAGTTGATGCAGTGTCAAAACCACTCTCACGGAGTCGAAAAGAGTCCTCACACTTTCAACACACGGACATGCACGATATTGCTCCCTTCTCAGTTCACACTCGCGCGCCTGGCACGAGCTAGAAAACAGCTTTGCGACAGCGGGCGTCGTAAAAATACTACCGCTTTTGTCCAAAGGGGACGCCAACGTGCCATGTTACTCGTAGTGGCTTTAAGCAAAACATATATATACATTGACATTGT
The DNA here is from genome assembly GCF_949987685.1 of Ammodytes marinus. Lineage (NCBI taxonomy): Eukaryota > Metazoa > Chordata > Actinopteri > Uranoscopiformes > Ammodytidae > Ammodytes > Ammodytes marinus. The sequence continues at coordinate 32,117,589 of NC_137234.1, read as the reverse complement.
CATATGTATATCTCTGTATTATAAGTAAATGAAAAACATTTTAAATTATGATTGAGTTTTTTTGTCTTTAAAGGCCTACTTCACCGGTTTGAATATGAAGGTGTATTGAATTCTGAGATCCTATGTAGTATAAATGTGTAAAAAAAAATCATCCTAGCCTGAGAAAAGGCAGAAAGAGTGTTTTTTTTAACCCTATATTTCTCTTTCTCGTGACATCACAGAAAGAGAAATATAGGGTTAAAAATAACGTACTTTGTAAATATTACTGTGATGTCACAGTAAAAGACATCACAGTAATATTTACAAAGTAAGTTTTTTTTTAACCCTATATTTCTCTTTCTGTGATGTCACGAGAAAGAGAAATATAGGGTTAAAAAAACCACTCTTTCTGCCTTTTCTCAGGCTAGGATGAACCGATTTTTAAAAAAAATCGCACATTTATACTACATAGGATCTCAGAATTCAATACACCTTCATATTCAAACCGGTGAAGTAGGCCTTTAACAACTGAAAGATCAAATGTCAACACAGAAAATGAAGTGCAGACATTAATTTATTCAGTTTGTCCAGCAGAGGGGAGCATAAACATGCCAATACTAAATGCAACAGGGAGATTCTTCTTTTTTGAGTTGTGGATGCATTGTTCATGACTAACTTAAAACTGATCTATTCTGTCCAATCACTGCTTTAGGGGAGTAACACATATGGCCTTTCACAATTAAAGGGGACATATTATGAAAAACCAAACATTGCCGGTGTTTGGGCACACTGTTTAGGTTATTGGCGTCCCTACCAGCACACACAAGCTTCAAAAAGACAAATATGTCAGTTTCTTCTGGGACACTTATTTCGAAAAAGGGGGGATTTGAAGGTTTGTTCCAAAATACACCGACTGATGACGAAATCGGTCGGTTTTCATTATCATAAATACTCCCACGGGAAAGCTCACCAGAAACTCGGCAGTTGATTGGTAAATCAAGACGCCCGTTGGTAACCACACACACCTGGCTGAGCCTCCACTCGCTCATGCAACAACAAGCTGCAGTGTGAGCTCAACCTCAAGCTACCATCACACCCCAGCCTCGAAGCACACTAGGGCTGAATGGATTTACTTCATTTTTTGTTAGGCTATCTCCAGCAAAGGTTTGCAATCTGTTAGTGTGATCAAAGCCTTTTTACTGGAGTGTGGAGGAGACTGTGCCAGGAAGACTGAGAGACACCATCCGTCCGAAATGTAAGTAGTCCTATTTTAAAAATAATTCTGTCCGTTTGTTAGTTCAATGTCTGTAATGTGCTTTATTTTATCCCTCCTATAATAACCAACACCGACTGAAATGAGAGAATGCGGGGTTTAGTCGTTAGCATTAGCGCCCGCTAGCTTTACCGTTAGCTTTATGCTAACGGTTAGAGCTGTGAGTCTTTTGCAGTGACTGTTATTTGGCTCTTTTGTGAGCTCACGTTAGTCCTGCCGTGACAGCCCCTGTGTGAAAAACAGACGGTGAAACTGTGTTGGAAACTGAAGAGTATTTTTTTTAATAGCTTCATCCTTCTACCTGCTAGCTGTCTGATTGTATAGCTCAAGTACACACCGCAATAAGTCTGCGGACAGTGTGTAGTACAAGCAGCAGTGGGCCTATTACATGATCTCCAGTGTAATGTACACATAGACAGGAATACTGTAAGTTGTCTCTGCTGGTGTTTGTTTCCTGTCCATTATATTTCAAAAAGCACACAGTATCACTCAGAACGTGTTGCTTATTGAGCCAGGGCTATACTGAATTTGTTGTAGCTTTGCCATAACAGATGTATGATGTAGGCCTATACATGTCAGCTAGGCTACATGATGTAACATTGAATGTGCCATGTTTTACAGGTATCTGAGTGACCTGATGGAGCCGGACGGAGCCACCAAGACCGTCACACTATCCGTTCCTTCAGAGGAGGATGTGTTCACTGGGTGGGACAGGTGGTCTTCTTCAGGGCCCAACAACAACTGGACAGTTACATAAAAGTTATGGCTTTGCTTCTGTTTGATATGTACACTTCATATTTTCATTCCACTGGCTATGAATAAACTGCTTTATTTTTAAGGATGTTTTTGGTCTTTTTAAAATGTAATGATACTGTTTTATCAGAGAAAATCTTCAGCGAGATGAAAATGTGAGTTTCAAGTAATCCTTTACTACAGGTAGCAAACAGTGACAGTAAGCAACACAATACATTTTTTAACGGTAAAACTTTATTATGAATGAGTGATCACAATACAAATGATACATTATCTACTAGATATTGAAATGTTGTCAGATAATTTGCAGCTCTGACAAACCTAAAGCATAATTATTTCAACCATACATTTTACAAAAGATAATGCCTTTCCAGTGAATCTTGACATGATTCAGGATACATTCTTTTCCATTATGGTTACTGTACATTTTTACATGTCAACTCAGTATCGGTTCACAACCAAAGCTTTTTCACTCCACTGGGCTGTAGATCATTCCACAGACCTGTAAAGACAAACGTAAAACAGGGTGTATGTTACCAGTTTAGAGAGTTTATGCATAAATACTTAGCTCAAATTATGTTATTGACTGTGACATAATTAAACAGTATTTACCTGAGGATAATGTCAGGGAAATCAGAAATCTTGATGCCATTTTCACAGTTTTCAGCTCAGACTCCTGTCTGAACAGGTTCAGTTGTACATCTTTTAGTTTAGAACTGGTTAGTGTGCCGATATTTGTGGTAGAAATGAAGCTAAACATGTTTACATCGGTCTCCATGCTGCATTGGCCAAAAGTAAACAAAACTGACAGCTGGGCGTGTGCCATGCCCATGTAGGTAGGTATAGAGTAAATGAGCAGGGCGGTGCATGCACGCCCATGTAGATCTGACCAGTCAGAGCAGACTAGTATTTTTGCGAAGGGGGGTAGATGTCAAAACCAACCTTTTGATATAGAGGCAAAAGAAGGCTGGAAAAGGCGATGAAGAAATGGGCAATGGTAGAAAACTAATGGGTTTTTTGAACAATAAACCATGAAAACCTTTTCTAGTAGACCTTGGAAATATACCTTTAAAACCGAGATTTAGCATAATATGTCCCCTTTAAGCTGTTTACTGGTTTACCAGAGCGATGCTACCATCGACTGTGTATTTAGTCAGATGTGTGAATGACTGGGTGCAGTTTCAAGTAATGGATTGTTCTGCAGGAAGCTTAACTATATTTTGCCCTTTTTCTTGATGAGTATTTTTTGACTCAACGTTATTCAGTGTTTCCCCCAGGAAATGTGTTAGTCAAGGTGGTCGCTGCCCAGGGGTACAGGAACATTTTGGGGGTATTTTGCTCAAAGATGCCAATACGCACTAAAGAAATAAACAACGCACGGGCGGCTCGCAGCTCCGGCGCTGGGAAGAACAACCGCAGCTCCGGTGCTAGGAAGAACAACCGCAGGACGATGCTGCAGGAGGCTGCAACACGTTCAAGAAACATTTGTCACTTTAATACTGCAAATTTCTCAAACCTGGTATCCATTCCCCTTCAGCCACAGTCTGCTGTAGTAAATAGGGCTGACAATGCTTCGCATTCAAACACACTAAGTTTGGCCTTTTTAAACATCAGGGGCCGTATTCACAAAACATTTTAAGGCTAAGAGTAGGTCCTAACGTGCTGATTTAGGAGTAACTCTCAAAAATAAGGGGCGTTTCACTCCTAATTTTAGGACTCCTAACTTTTTAAGATAAGTGTAATTCACAAAGCATTTTAGCGCTAAAACTAGCTCCTAAATCTATGAAAAGCTAGGAGTCCTCGAGAGGACTCCTAAGTCACTAAGAGTAAATCACAGACACTCATTTGATGGCATTTTGGAGAGATTTAATGCTAGTGAGCTTTACAAAAGGTACCTTAATAGCTGTAAGGGTTTAATGATCTTAGTAAAGCTATGTTTAGGAAGTATAGACACATTTATATTTATTATATTTATATAAAAAAATATGTATTAAGTTCCTTTTCCTGCAGTTGCTTTGGGTTTACGATGCACTGAAAGTTACTGTTGGTGTCACGTTTGGGTTTAATTTGTTACTAGAGTAGGCCCATATGTGGCGCTTCCATCTCCTCCATTCCACAGGTCCGCTACTGTATAGTTGCGTGTCTCGCCTTTTTCCTTCCGCATGCACTTTACGATTTCGCCGGCTGTTGTTTCTAAATTGTGAATTTCCTGGTTTGTCGCTGTCTGACTATTGCGGCATAGTCCGCCGTTTAGGGAAATACAGTGAGAGTGCATGGCGTGCAGCTGTTCAATGAGGATATTTTTTCCGATTCAAATCATTGTAACATTTTAAATGAATAGACCTATGTGGCACTGTAGGTTAATTGTGAACGAATGTGTGGGAAACCCTGCAGTATCTTGGTTTCATGTTAAATCAGTGTCACTTGTCATTAATTGTATATAAAAACTCTTCACTTTAATACAGCGACACGATATGGATATCTCCCACAGTGTTTCCATCATAAATTCACTCTTAGCTCTCATTCCCTCTCAGCCAATCACTGTGGGCATAGAAGGTGAACATGACATCATCCATAGCAACAGGGTCAACACCGCCCTCTAGACTTAGCTTAGGAGTCCCTCCCATTCCTTAGTAAAAGTTGATCTTATCAGCTTTGTGAATAGGTTTTAAGAAATTACTCCTTACTAAGAACTTTTAGTGCTCCTTAGGAGTACTCTTAGCGCTAAGATAAAATGTTTTGTGAATACGGCCCCAGATCTTTGTCAGGTAAAACATTTTTAATTAATGATTTTATTACCATGCACAATCTTGATTTTATGTTTTTAACTGAAACTTGGTTGGACCAAGACAACAGCTCAGCTGTTCTTATCGAGTCAACCCCCCCCCCCCCCCAAACTTCACTTTCATGAGTGAGGCCAGAGTTCATAGGAAAGGTGGTGGAGTTGCTATTTTATTTAATGAATCTCTACAATGCAAAAAGATGTCATACATAAATTTTGTTTCATTTGAATATGTGGCTCTCAAGTTAAATTCAGCCTCTCGAGCCATTTTTATTAATATCTACAGACCACCGAAATACTGTGCAAGCTTTTTTGATGACTTTGCTGAACTGCTGTCTGTAATCTGTATGGAGTTTGACTGTTTATTAATTGTTGGGGATTGTAATATACATGTCGACAAACCCGAGGACAGAAGTGCTAAAGAACTGTGCTATGTCCTGGAAAATTTTGGACTCTCAACATGTAAACCAGCCTACACATAACAAAGGTCACACCCTGGACTTAATAATTTCAAAGGGCCTGGACATTTCAAACCTTTCAGTGTCTGATGTGGGTCTCTCCGACCATTCATGTTTGTTTTTCGAGAGTACAATATCTATGCACACAAATGAACAAAGAAAGGTGATCAAAAAGCGGTATATTACTGAAAACACCAGTGAGGAATTTACTCAGGCATTCTCTCTGTGTCCGCTCCTCCCCTGTGTCTCAGTTAATAAGCTTGTAGGTAACTTCAACTCCAAGATTACAAATATTATCGATACTATTTCACCCACCAAGATCATCTCTGGTAAAAAAAAAAAAGGTCTCCATGGAGAAATGCCCCTCAGGTCAGAATAGAAAAAAGAGAGCGTCGTAAAGCAGAACGCAGGTGGCGAAAAACGAATCTCCAAGTTCATTATTATATCTTCAAAGATAAACTTCGCACTTTTAACTCAGAACTGAAAAGTGCAAGGCAGTCTTTTTTCTCTGACATCATCACCAATGCACGTGCCCTGTTTGCTGCTGTTGACAGGCTAACAAACCCTCCTGTGTCAGTAGCATCTGAACATCTTTCCACGAGGGCCTGCAATGAATTTACCTCCTTCTTTACTGAGAAAATTCATAAAATAAGACAAGCTGTAACCGCTTCAACACCGGGTTTTATCCCTGTGCCCATTTAAATTCAATTCAGATGCCATGACAGAGTTTTTTCTGATCAACCAGAAAAACCTGGATGAAATTATACAACACCTGAACACCTCCTCCTGTTGCCTTGACATTCTGCCCACAGGTTTCTTTAAAACTGTTTTTAACTGCATGGCCTCAGATGTCCTAGAAATTGTCAACATGTCCCTTCGCACTGGTGTATTCCCACAGGCCCTGAAAACAGCAGTCATCAAGCCACTCCTATGTCACAACTTCAGCCGGTATTTAGTTTGTTTTCATTTGTCTGTTTTCCTGGTTTACTTTCTGTGCCACTCCCTCCTGCTCTGCACTCCCAGTTAATTACATTCACTTGGTCTGCCCCACACTCACCTGCTCCTCATTAGTCAATCAGCCTCAGTATATATCCCAGTCATTTCCCTCAGTTCTCTGCCTGTTACCTGCCTGTCTGTATACCTGCCTGCCTGTTCATGTTTTCGACTCACTCCTTTGGATTTTGGTTTTCCCTTTTGCCTGCCTCTATTGGACTGTTTGCCACGCTACTACCTGGTTTGTCTTCACATTAAAACTTTTGTTGCTGCACCTAAATTGTTTTGTGTCATGCTATTGGGTTTTCGTCTGTCCATCCTGGAAACCTGACAGTACGATCTGGCCAAGAATGAACCCAGCAGACACACATTTTGCACTGGAGTTGATGGAGGTGACGTGTATTCTTGCCTGCCTGAGGAATGACTTTGAGTGTGCGGTGGACTGTGTGGAGAGAGCGGAGGTCCTTTCGTCAGCCCGCAAGGAGGTTGGTTCTAGACCTTGGTTGCGTAAATTGCTGCCTGACTGGGCAGAGGAATTTATTAGCACACCATCCCAAACCTCCAGCAACAAGCTCCAGCCACCGGCCTCCAGCAACAAGCTCCAGTGTCCTGCTTCCAGCAACAAGCTCCAGTCACCGGACCCCAGCAATAAGCTCCGGTGTCCTGCTTCCAGCAACAAGCTCCAGTGTCCTGCTTCCAGCAACAAGCTCCAGTCACCGGACCCCAGCAATAAGCTCCGGTGTCCTGCTTCCAGCAACAAGTTCTAGTCTCCAGCCTCCAGCAGCAAGGTCCAGTCACCGGGCCCCAGCAACAAGCTCCGGTGTCCTGCTTCCAGCAACAGGCTCCAGCCTCCAGCTTCCAGCAGCAAGTTCCAGTCTCCGGCTTCCAGCAGCAAGTTCCAGTCTCCGGCATCCAGCAGCAAGCTCCAGCCTCCGGCATCCAGCAGCAAGCTCCAGCCTCCGGCATCCAGCAGCAAGCTCCAGCCCCCGGCTTCCAGCAGCAAGCTCCAGCCCCAGGCTTCCAGCAGCAAGCTCCAGCCCCGGGCTTCCAGCAACAAGCTTCAGGTCCCGGGCCCCAGCAACCAGCACGCTAGCTACCAGCTCCAGAAGGCGCCCAACCAACCGCAGGGGTCCCAGCATGCTAGCTACCAGCTCCAGAAGGCGCCCAACCAACCACAAGAGCCCCAGCATTCCAGCTACCAGCCTCCTCCTGCCTCGCGGACTATTAGAGTGGGGGTGTGGAGTTTGGAGTGGAGTTTGGAGTGCCATCCGTCTCCTCAGAACTCTCCAGCTTCGGAGCTGACTCCGGTCCCCGAACCTGTTACAGTGACAGAGAAAGAACCAGAACCAACTCCAGAACCCGAGGTCCTTCCTGAACCAGAGCCTGAGTCGGTACCTGAAGTAGTTCCAGAACCTGAACCCGTCCCTGAAGTCTATGAGGTGATTCCCAAGCCCCTGGTAGAGCCCGTGGTTGAACCTGTAGGTCACTCTGAGCCCGAGGTGGATGCTGTGGCTGAGGAGGAGTGTTTACCTAAGCTGATCTCTGGACCCTCAGTTGAGTCCTCTCCACATCGTCATGAGAGGGTCCGGTCTCCACATCTTGATGGGGGGGTCCGCCCTCCAGGCCTGCCAGGGGAGGCCTGTCTTCTTCGCCTGTCCGAGAGGCCTCCTCCTCCGTTCCTGTCCGAGGGGCCTCCTCCTCTGTTCCGTCTTCTACGCCTGTCCGAGGGGCTTCCTCCTCCGTTCCTGTCCGAGGGGCCTCCTCCTCCGTTCCTGTCCGAGGGGCCTCCTCCTCCGTTCCTGCCCGAGGGGCCTCCTCCTCCGTTCCTGCCCGAGGGGTCTCCTCCTCCGTTCCTGTCCGAGGGGTCCAGCCCCCTGTTGTCGCCCGAGGGGTCCAGCCCCCTGTTGTCGCCCGAGGGGTCCAGCCCCCTGTTCCTGCCTGAGGGGTCTCGCCCCCTGCTCGAGGGGTCCAGCCCCCTGTTCCTGCCTGAGGTGTCTCGCCCCCTGCTCGAGGGGCCCTGCCCCCTGTTCCTGCCTGAGAGGTCTCGCCCCCTGCTCGAGGGGTCTTGCCCCCTGTTCCTGCCTGAGGGGTCTCGCCCCCTGCTCGAGGGGTCTTGCCCTCTGTTCCTGTCTGAGGGGGACCGCCCTTCGCTCCTGCCTGAGGGGTCGGGGGACCGCCCTTCGCTCCTGCCAGAGGGGGACCGCCCTCTGCCTCGCCTTCCTCCGGAAGGGGTCCGCCCCCGTCACGGTGGCTGCTGGCGTCCTTGGGGGTTCCGCCTAGGCCGTTCTGCAGAGGGAGTCTGCCCTCACCGTGGCCGGCCGCCTGAGTGGTTCTGCCTTCGCCGGTCTCCTGCGGAGGTCCGTCTTCGCCGATGCCGGTTACCTGTGGGTCGTCGCCGCTGCCTGCCTCCAGCAGGGTGCCTTTGTCTTCGTCGCCGCCGACCTCCAGAAGGGGTTTATCGCCTTCGCCGGTCTCCAGAAAGGGTTCCTCACCTGCATCTTCGTCGCTGCAGGTCTCCAGAGGGACGGAGCCCTCGCCAACCAGGCCGTCCGCCTGAAGCTCCCTGCCGTGCCCTTGCTTGCCCCCCAGGCCGTCCGCCTGAAACTCCCTGCCGTGTCCCTGCTTGCCCCCCAGGCCGTCCGCCTGAAGCTCACGGCCGTGCCCTGGGGCCTTTTTCTGGCCGCCCGCCTGACACCCCTTCATTTTGCCCCACTCCTGTTCCCTGGCCAGCCCGTCACCCTGTGCACTGCCCCAATCCAGCTCCCAGGCCAGCCCGTCACCCCGTGCACTGTCCCACTCCTGTTCCCTGGCCAGCCCGTCACCCTGTGCACTGCCCCACTCCAGCTCCCAGGCCAGCCCGTCACCCCGTGCACTGTCCCACTCCTGGTCCCTGGCCAGTCGGTCACCCCATGCTCTGCCCCGGTCCATTTGTTTTCTTTCTCTCCTCCTGGCTCCCCTCCACCCACCCTGTTTGGGTTTGACTTTTTGTTAGTTCCAGTGTAAGGTCGCCTGGGAGTCGACCTTTAAGGGGGGGGGGGGTTCTGTCACAACTTCAGCCGGTATTTAGTTTTTCATTTGTCTGTTTTCCTGGTTTACTTTCTGTGCCACTCCCTCCTGCTCTGCACTCCCAGTTAATTACATTCACCTGGTCTGCCCCACACTCACCTGCTCCTCATTAGTCAATCAGCCTCAGTATATATCCCAGTCATTTCCCTCAGTTCTCTGCCAGATCGTCTAGTTTGTCTTATGTGTTTCATAGCTATCCAGCGTCCTTATACCTGCCTGTCTGTATACCTGCCTGCCTGTTCATGTTTTCGACTCACTCCTTTGGATTTTGGTTTTCCCTTTTGCCTGCCTCTATTGGACTGTTTGCCACGCTACTACCTGGTTTGTCTTCACATTAAAACTTTTGTTGCTGCACCTAAACTGTTTTGTGTCATGCTATTGGGTTCTCGTCTGTCCATCCTGGAAACCTGACATCCTAAAAAAGAACAATTTAGATACATCACTCATGAACAATTATAGGCCCATATCGAACCTTCCATTTTTAAGCAAGATAATTGAAAAAGCTGTTTATCAACAGCTAAACAACTACCTAGCAATGAACAACTGCTTTGATGTCTTCCAGTCAGGTTTTCGAGAACACCACAGCACTGAGACCGCTCTGGTTAAGGTCCTCAATGACATCCATCTAAACACTGACAGTGGCAAAAGTTCAGTATTAGTTTTTACTGGATCTCAGTGCTGCGTTCGACACTGTTGACCACAACATACAGTCTTGTGTGAAAGTTTGTGAACCCCTTGAACCTTTTGGAATTGTATTTATTTTTACCATTATTAATTCATTTTTATCAATACCAGTATTTTTTATATGAAATAACAGATGTTTGTTTATCAATTCAACATTTTTCTTTTCCAGAAATCAATTGTTAAAAGACATAAATAATATATAATACTGGTATTGATAAAAAATAATTAATAATGGTAAAAATAAATAAAATTCCAAAAGGTTCAAGGGGTTCACAAACTTTCACACGAGACTGTATTACTAGATCGACTTACAAAATGGATTGGACTTTCTGGAACTGTGCTAAACCGGTTTGAATCCTACTTAAAGGACAGAGACTACTATGTGTCAATAGGCAATTTCACTTCCGAGCGAAGAAATATTATAGTGGAGGAAATAAGTATTTGATCCCTCACCGATTCTGTAAATTTGCTCACTTACAAAGAAATGAGCGGTCTATAATTTTATAGCTAGGTTTATTTTAACAGTGATAGACAGAATATCAAAAAGAAAATCCAGAAAATCACATTAAAAAAAAGATAGAAATTATTTTGCATTTCATTGAGTGAAATAAGTATTTGATCCCCTACCAACCATAAATAATTCTGGCTCCCACAGATTAATCCTCATACTTTTAAAAAGTATTCCTAATCTCAACTAGTTAAGACACCTGTCCACAGAGTCAATAAATCAAACTCCAACATCTCCATCATGGGCAAGACCAAAGAGCTGTCTAAGGACATCAGGGACAAGATTGTAGACCTGCACAAGGCCGGAATAGACTACAAGACCATTGGTGAGAAGCTGGGTGAGAAGGAGACAACTGTTGGTGCGATTATTCGAAAATGAAAGAAACACAAAATTACCATCAATCTCCCTTGGTCTTAGCCTGGCTCCGCCCGCCCGCCTACTTCCGGCCAAATTTCATTTTCCCTTCAGTAGTCAGTCTGGGTGTACAGCGCATTTCCCAGATTCTCCGGAGAATCTACAGCCGTCCAATCAGCGAACAGAGCGAGTGGCTGAGAACGATGACGTTGAAGTCGCGCTCCAGTTTCAGTTGAATGCTGTGTTCCTTTATACTCGGAAGAAGGAGATTTCCGACTTGGTAGTTCCGAGTTCCGACCTGTCTGTGTTCCAGTGCATCTGCTCGCGAAAGTATGGACGCCTAAAACCGTTCTCGTCCAAATAACTAAACGTTAGGCTCTAACAAGTTACTGTTGCCAGGTACCGGTAGATTCATAGACTACAATATGTAGTGAAGTCGGAAATTTCCGAGTTCCCTGTCTAACTGGAACGCACTGTCAAAAGCCGGCTCATGACACACGTGACGACCAAACGTGATGCGATTGGTTGGCTAATCCAGAGTGTCACTGGGCAGATCCAATAGTTTTAAACTTCAACAGACACCCGCCTCCAAGTGAGTGAACGTTTGCCAATTACAGCACTTCCAGACCTTCTGTACAAATGAAATGAAGTACGATGGTCTGGGTGGACCAGGCTACCTTGGTCTGGGGCTCCATGCAAGATCTCACCTTGTGGGATATCAATGATCATGAGAAAGGTGAGGGATCAGCTCAGATCTACACAGGAGGAACCTGTTTATGATCCCAAGGCAGCTGGGACCACAGTCACCAAGAAAACCATTGGTAACACACATGCCGCAATGGATTGAAATCCTGTAGTGCCCGTAAGGTCCCCTTGCTCAAGAAGGGACATGTACAGAACCGTCTGAAGTTTGCCAATGAACACCTGAACGACTCAGAGAATGCTTGGGAGAAGGTGATGTGGTCAAATTACAACAAAATCAAGTTCTTTAGTATCATAGTGACTCGCCATGATTGGAGGAAGAGGAATTCTGACTATGACCCCAATAACACCATCCCCACAGTCAAGCAGGGACGTTGAAGCATTATGCTTCGGGGGTGTTTCTCTTCTAAGGGGACAGGTGGACTTCACTGCATCGAGGGAACTATGGATGGGGCCATGTACCATGAAATACTGGGTGACAACCTCTTTCTCTCAGCCAGGTCCGTAACAATGTGTCGTGGATGGGTCTTCCAGCACGTCAATGACCCTAAAAATACAGCAAAGGCAACAAAGGAGTGGCTCAAGAAGAAGCACATTAAGGTCATGGAGTGGCATAGCCAGTCTGCGGACCTTAATCCAATAGATCTGTGGAGGGAACTGAAGTTCAAGCGACAGCCTCAAAACCTTAAAGATTAGGAGAGGATCTGCAAAGAGGAGTGGTCCAAATATCCTCCTGAGATGTGTGCAAACCTGGTCATCAACTACAAGACATGTCTGACGTCTGTACTTGCCAACAAGGGTTTCTCCCCCAAGTACTAAGCAATGTTTTGATAGCGGATCAAATACTTATTTCACTCAATGAAATGCAAAATCATTTCTAACTTTCTTTTTATGTGATTTTCTGGATTTTCTTTTTGATATTCTGTCTATCACTGGTTAAAATAAACCTAGCATTAAAATTATAGACCGTTCATTTCATTGTAAGTGGGCAAACTTACAAAATCAGTGAGGGATCAAATACTTATTTCCTCCACTGTACATGCGCGGTCCCCCAAGGTTCCATTCTTGGGCCTCTTCTGTTTAACATATACATGCTCCCGCTAGCTCAGATTATGAACAAGAACAAATTATGTTAATTATTATTATTAATTATGCAGACGACACACACATTTACATAACCATATCACCAGGAGACTATAGTCCGATTCAAGCACTAAGTAAGTGCATTGAACAAATCAATGACTGGATGTGCCAAAATGCTCTTCAATTGAACAAAACAAAACTGAAGTTATTGTCTTTGGTGCCAAAGATGAAAAATTAAAAGTCAGTGCACAGCTGAAATCTGTTATGTTAGAAAGCACACACCAAGCCAGAAATCTTGGAGTAGTGATAGATTCAGACTTGAATTTCAAAAAACAAATTAAATCAATTACCAAGTCAGCCTACTTCCACCTTAAAAACATATCAAGAATTAAAGGGCTAATGTCTCAGCAGGATTTAGAAAAACTTGTCCATGCGTTTATTTTTAGTAGACTTGACCAGGGGTGTAAAGTAGCGAATTACATTTACTCGCGTTCCTGTAATTGAGTAGTTTTTTTGTGTACTTGTAATTTTTTAAGTGATTTTTAAAACCTATACTTTTACTTTTACTTTGAGTATGTTTATTGTGAAGTATTGTACTTCGCTACATTTTATATCACCTGCGTTACTGAGTAAAAAAATAGATAGGGAAAGGAGAGAAAAGAAAAGAAATATCGCGGGGGGCTTTTATTTTTACGGCACAATACCGGAAACTAACACAGTGAATGATCGACAGGAGGAGAGAACACATTGCGACTACATGATAACAACAAACATTGCTTCCCTTTATCATTAAAACAAAATAATCCTAGTTAAACTATCATTGTACCGCACGTGAAGACGTGAAGGCTTTTAAATGCAGCAAACCTTTCATCCAGCCGTGCGATCGGCCCCTCCCTCACCTGATAGTTAAGCTTTCAGTTTAACAGTGCAGAGTAGGATGGAGACGGTGCGTGTTGCCGGGAGCTTTGAAAAACTTCCAGAAGACGGCAGAAAGGCAGCCTTTGGTCGAGAAGAAAGGTAAAACTAATAGACTAAAATAATGTGCAATATGTTACGCGTGGACACGCGAGTCAGATGACATGCGCGGCCGTGAGAGAGAGAGAAAAAAGGCATATGCGACCCAGCTGCACCTCAAAACATCACGACCAATTAGTTTACTCACTTTAAGTTGAATCCTAGTGGTCTATGACCAAGCAACAAAGGAATAAAAAAACACAGGAAGTTTAAAGCTCCTTGACTCTTGCCACCACAACAGTCATCAATTAAGAACACTGTAGCCTACAATGCAACTTGCTTATCCAGCCAGCTCCATGAGATATAAATAAAATACAGGTCCTTCTCATATAATTAGCATATTGTGATAAAGTTCAATATTTTCTGTAATGTACTGATAAACATTAGACTTTCATATATTTTAGATTCATTACACACGACTGAAGTAGTTCAAGCCTTTTATTGTTTTAATATTGATGATTTTGGCAAAAAAGTAAAGAAAAACCAAAAATCCCTATCTCAAAAAATTTGCATATTTCATCCGACCAATAAAAGAAAAGTGTTTTTAATACAAAAAAGTCAACCTTCAAATAATTATGTTCAGTTATGCAGTCAATACTTGGTCGGGAATCCTTTCAATGCGGCGTGGCATGGAGGCAATCGGCCTGTGGCACTGCTGAGGTGTTATGGAGGCCCAGGATGCTTCGATAGCGGCCTTAAGCTCATCCACAATGTTGGGTCTGGTGTCTCTCAACTTCCTCTTCACAATATCCCACAGATTCTCTATGGGGTTCAGGTCAGGAGAGTTGGCAGGCCAATTGAGCACAGTAATACCATGGTCAGTAAACCATTTACCAGTGGTTTTGGCACTGTGAGCAGGTGCCAGGTCTTGTTGAAAAATGAAATCTTCATCTCCATAAAGCTTTTCAGCAGATGGAAGCATGAAGTGCTCCAAAATCTCCTGATAGCTAGCTGCATTGACCCTGCCTTTGATAAAACACAGTGGACCAACACCAGCAGCTGACATAGCACCCCAGACCATCACTGACTGTGGGTACTTGACACTGGACTTCACTTCAGGCATTTTGGCATTTCCTTCTCCCCAGTCTTCCTCCAAACTCTGGCACCTTGATTTCCGAATGACATGCAAAATTTGCTTTCATCCGAAAAAAGTACTTTGGACCACTGAGCAACAGTCCAGTGCTGCTTCTCTGTATCCCAGGTCATTCTCTTCTGCCGCTGTTTCTGGTTCAAACGTGGCTTGACCTGGGGAATGCGGCACCTGTAGCCCATTTCCTGCACACGCCTGTGCACGGTGGCTCTGGATGTTTCTACTCCAGACTCAGTCCACTGCTTCCGCAGGTCCCCCAAGGTCTGGAATCGGCCCTTCTCCACAATCCTCCTCAAGGCTGTAACATACTCCGCGAGAAGAAAGAACAAAGTTCTCGGTGACAGAGCTGCGAGAAGAAAATGACGTCATTTTCTTCTCTCAGCTCTTGTTTAGCTGTTCTCGCAGCTTGTTCTCGACACATCACCCAGGCCGAACTTTCTTCTCGCAGCTTGTCCGAGAACTATTGTGTGATTGGTCAGTCTGAAGTCAATGTGGAAAGCGAAGTGAAATCAGCTGGCGCTACTGAGTCAAATTTCCATGGTAACAATGCGCCGCGGTGAGGAGTTCGGCAGTTGAGTTCTCGTGAAGTATGTAATGTCAGACCAGAAAGAACTTCTCGCAGCTCTGTCACCGAGAACTTTGTTCTTTCTTCTCGCGGAGTATGTTACAGCCTTCAGGGTCCGGTCACCTCTTCTGATTGTGCAGCGTTTTCTGCCACACTTTTTCCTTCCCACAGACTTCCCACTGAGGTGCCTTGATACAGCACTCTGGGAACAGCCTATTCGCTCAGAAATTTCTTTCTGTGTCTTACCCTCTTGCTTGAGGGTGTCAATGATGGCCTTCTGGACAGCAGTCAGGTCGGCAGTCTTACCCATGATTGCGGTTTTGAGTAATGAACCAGGCTGGGAGTTTTTAAAAGCCTCAGGAATCTTTTGCAGGTGTTTAGAGTTAATTAGTTGATTCAGATGATTAGGTTAAGAGCTCGTTTAGAGTACCTTTTCATGATATGCTAATTTTTTGAGATAGGAATTTGGGGTTTTCATGAGCTGTATGCCAAAATCATCAGTATTAAAACAACAAAAGACCTGAAATATTTCAGTTGGTGTGCAATGAATCTAAAATATATGAAAGTTCAATTATTATCATTACATTATGGAAAATAATCAACTTTATCACAATATGCTAATTATATGAGAAGGACCTGTATGCCCTCACATTCCTGCTAGCAAAAGACGTGCCCTATCAACAACATTTGCAACGGTTTATTTTGATTTTGACACTTATTTTATTTAATTATTAAAAATATGTTTTACTTAGGCTATTTGCATTTTCCTTGTTTTCAGTTCAATTAGGATAGGATATATTTAAAGTCATGGTTTCAAATGTTAAATAAGTGCATGTTGCAGTTCCTAAATCAATGAATAATTGTCTATAATAATTGTGATTACACAATGTCAATCATGATTATGATTTGTCAAAATCGAGCAGCCTAACCTTGCAATGTCCATGGTTTAGATCAATTATACACAATTACATTATTAGAACTGCAGCTGCAGTCTGTTTAGGTCTGTAGACCGGTTAAATTCCCACATTAACAGACTATTTGCTCCATATTTGCTTATCTAAAGTATAATGACACAGTATACATCCATACATGTGTGGTGACATGATTTGTTTACTTTGTGCACTTTAATTTGTAAAAGTGTTGCATTAATTAAACAAAACTAGTTTGTCTATAGGGGAAAGTGGGGTGAGTTGTGCAACTTTTTACTCAAAGTGATTTTAAAGTGAGGCCTTGACAGTTATGTCTCCAACTCAAATATGTACATATATTTCAGGATGTTGTGCATCCCTGGCAATAAAAACTTTGGATCTGGAATAAACTGTTTAAGAAATATAGCTTTCGGAAAAAAAGTTGTCTTGTCGCACAAATCACCCCACGTAGTGGGGTGATTTGTGCGTCATTGTGTCACAATGACAAAGTCACCATCATCATCTTTCTGGCCATCTGAACTCTCATCAGTGGTGTCGTTAAGTGGAATTGAGATGTCACTCTCTTCTGAGCTACTGTAGACAATCACTTTCTTTTGGTGACCAGCGTATACAGCCATGCCACTGGCACAACTCTCAGAAATGTACTTTGCACTAGTTGCTCCGTGCTTGTGGAACCAACTGCCACCTGACAAATGTGATTCCCCCTACATTTCTGCCTTTAAATCAAGGCTCAAAACCCATATGTACACCCTGGTGTTTCCTCCCCATTAACTATCTTACCTCTGCACTACTATCTGTGTTTATGTGGATGTATGGGCTTTACGTCTTTTATTTTGGTTATTGTTATTGTACCTTCATTGTTTACCTACTGAATGCACTATGTACAGCACTTTGGACAGTGCAAACTGTCATAAATGTGCTTTTATAAATACATTTTACTTACTTACTTACTTATAACTCACCCAGGCCCTTGCGCACAAATCACCCCATCCCCAGAATTTTGGATAATAGGCGTGATGCAGCAATTTAGGGTTGACATTGTGCTAACTATATAGACTCAAAGTGTAGCATACCAAAGCACTAAAACATGTGTCAAATGTTTTCAAACGTGTCTATAATTGTTCAGACACAATAATCAAAAAACCTTGATCATGGAAATTTTACTTTGAAAGGCAAAACACAGTTTTTTGAGCTTAAATGTGCTTATATCTTATTCCTTGTGTCTCCCTTCTTTACAGGATGAGTCAAATGGATGGCTCTTCTTAAATATGTGGTCACATTTCCAATTTCTTCCACGGTTTTCTAGAAACAAGGGGTTTTGCAACTTCCAAAATGCACAACTCACCCCACCTTCCCCTATATATAATGCCCTACACTGAAGAGACCCCTGCCCCCTCCCGCTGTTAAAAAGTAACTAGTAACTTGTACTTTAAGTACATTTTAAATCAGCTACTTTTTTACTTTTACTTCAGTAGATTTTTAGACCAGTACTTTTACTTTTACTTAAGTAAAATTTCATCCAAGTAATCATACTTTTACTTGAGTAGAATATTGTTGTACTCTTTCCACCTCTGGACTTGACTACTGTAACAGTGTCCTTGCAGGCGTTCCTAAAAAATCAATCAGACAGCTTCAGCTAATTCAGAACGCTGCTGCTCGAGTCCTCACTAGGACCAAAAAAGTGGATCACATCACCCCAGTTCTGAAGTCTTTACACTGGCTTCCTGTCAAACAAAGAATTGATTTTAAAATATTGATGTTGGTCTATAAAGCCCTAAATGGTTTGGGCCTAAATACATCTCTGACCGTATGAACCAGTCAGAGCTCTCAGGTCGTCTGGGACTGGGCTATTGAAAGTCCCCAGAGTAAGGACTAGACAGGGAGAGGCGGCTTTCAGCTTTTATGCGCCCAATGTCTGGAATGGACTGCCAGAGAGTCTGAGGTCTGCTGAACCTCTCAGCTCTTTTACAGTTTTTTTCAATTGCTAACCCGCAGTGGAGCGACATGTGCAAAACTCTAACAACACTATGCACAGTAGCAGTTCATGTGGACCAAACTCTGGGTCGTTTTTCATTGCTAAAACACAATTTTCAAATATCTACACACTTATCTCATGGCTTAACCACAGCCTGCACAACACTGTGGATGTCTAGCACTTTGTTCAAATGCTAAAACACTGCTGTCACAACTGTAGACCACACATTCAAAACAGAATGGATGTCAGCCTTGTGCATTTCAAACACTGCTGAATGCAATTTCAACTGAAACACAAAGGAGGTGTCTTGTTTTAGACTTGTTAGTGAGCTAATGTGTATACAGTTGGGATATTTTTGGGGGAAATGGAGCAATGAAGACAGGTTGGTGGAGGGAGAAGAGTGGCAGTGAGAGTGTGTATGTGTGGAGGAAGACCTAGAAGATATAGAGCTGTTATTTCTGATGAAAAACAGTAAGGGCTACACTGATAGACCCTGTTGTGAATCATGGTCTCTCATTGAGAGAGGCAGGGTTGAGGGTGCAACCCAATCTGCAAAGTTGCCTCTGTAATACGAATGTTCCAGCCAGAGCCGGCCCAAGCCTTCAGGGGGCCCTAAGCGAAATATGATTAGGGGGCCCCTCTCCAATGTTAGTGCTGCTGAAACTATAGATCTTTGTTAAATATCATTCACACACCCAGTGTTTTCCGCTAGTGCCTCCACTGTGCGGCTGTGTGAAAATATTAGACAGCCGAGATTCAGACCCTTCTAGGGGGGTCCGGGGGCATGCCCCCCCGGGAGATTTTTTTAACCTTTTTAAAGTGAAATGCATGAATCTGGTGCACTTTGAGAGGAAAATTAAGAGGCTAAATCTGAGAAATTTTGTGTGAACAAATAATTTGGAGACACTGGGTCAGATGAGTTAGAAGCTATTGAAGAAGGACACATGGATTTTCCATAAAAATATTAATATAAAATAAAATATTATGGAGGGTCCTCTGGGTTGGGCTTGGAGCTCTTTTTCTTTTACGGGACATATTTCTCTGTAATATAGTGAATGCATTTAAATGCAGTGTGAGGAACGAAGCAGAAGAACTCTGTTGTCCAGCTACTGTATCTTTTTTTCCACAGACAAGGCTGACATAGGCTATAGACTATACACAGTGCATGGGCAACTGAGGGCAGCCCCATTTCCAATTGTTTTTAAATAAACTCAATACACACTGTGCATGGATGTGAACGTGACATGATCAGATAATTTTGGATTTCCTCCCAGATTAACTGATTACATTTTTAGGCTATTAATTATCTAGACCAAAACATTTTATTCCTTTTTTTGAATGATAACTCACATTTGCATAATATGATGTTAATATAAAAAAAAAAAAAAAAAAAAAAATTTTTTTTTTTTTTTTTTAGGGGGCCCCCCAGGCAGTCGGGGGCCCTAAGCGGCCGCTTAGTTCGCTTATGCCTCGGGCCGGCTCTGGTTCCAGCAAACAAACGGCTTAGTGTTGCATCCTTACAGTAAATGACAACATTACAGGAATTGATTTCTGTATTAGAATGATATAATATTTACACAGATAAATGTTATATGTGGAAATGTTATCAATAAAATATAAAATAAAAATATGTATCTATTGAAGTAAACTTCTGATTTCCATTTATTTTTGTTTACCTTACAGTAACATAACTGGTATGTTATCAAATAAACAATTTCATGTGAAAGAATTTCACTCTTTCCTCTAAGAAAATATTATGTTACTTGTGTGAAGTAACTCAGATTATTCAAACTGTAAATATTACAAGTTTGTAATTTGTGTTTTGGGGTTTGATGCTTGTGTTTATACTCTGAGTGTGTTCTGAGTGACAGTGTGTGTTATCTCAATGAGGCTGGTTCATAGTGTTTGCTGCACTGAGCCTATTTTGCAGGTGATGTGAACTGTTCACCTCCAGTGACTGTTGGTAGTGCTGACTGAAGTTAGAGTTTTGCACATTGAGCTACAGTTGTGCCCACTGTGGTTTAGCAATCGAAAAAAACTGTAAATCGGGTCTCAAAACTTTCTTGTTTCTTTCCTTTCGCGCAGTTATGAACATGCACGAGCACACATCGCGCTTGCTAGTACATTAATTGCAGCACTAAAAATTAAAAAGTTTTTTTTTTTTTATCGGTCGGTAGTCAAGGCGGGTGGCTGGCTTTGTGAAGGCGGACGCTTTAGCCATAAAGTGCTGGGGGAAACAATGGGTACTGTAAATGAGGGTCACCCCTCAATGGTCTCTCGAGGATAAATAGGGTTACAAATGCATTCAGTCATATTCAGTGACTATAGCTAAACCAGTGGTTGACACTAACGCTTGCCCGCTTGCCCGGGGCAAGTGAAAATAATGTTCGGGCAAGTTGATATAGATTTTAGATGAGTTGTCAGTAGTCTAAGCTATTTATTCATGTGTTTTAGAGTCCGCAAAACAATTGTTTCCCCGCTAACTCACACAAAATAGATCGGCTATATTTACTATTGAGCAGCTGCGCGCGGCAGCCAGCAGCATCACACTCTCTCGCTCTCTCTCTCTCCCTCTCACACACACACACACAACAGCCTGTTTGCGCGCAGTTTCGCTGTCTACGTTCCGAAAGCCGGCTATATTAGGCTACGGACCTGGTTCCGCTATATTCAAACCCCAGAAATCAATAACGTTTGAGCTTATCGATACCGCTATGGAGTCCAGTAGGTCACATGATGTAATTTTAAATATCGAGTCGGGTCATCTTCAACTAATTAGGCCTACTTTGGCGAATTATTCCATCAGTGGTCTGCATCATAGACTGTACAAGTGTTGTACCTTCGACTGTCTTGAAGAAACTCCTTCAACCCGCTTCAACTCTGTCTCCATAAAAAATAAAAAAATCTGTCCGCTGAGTCGCTGCCGCTGCAGACCATGCTGCAGACGGGCTCGGCACCGTCTCATCATTCATTCAAAGCAGCGGTGATCAACAAACGCAAACGAGAGACTGTGTAGCAAGTCCCGCAGTTAAAAAATGTGATAGTTTTTAAATCCATATTAAAATCTGCAGGATAAGAACTAGTTGGCTTTAAAAAAAAATCGCAAACCGTTCAAATGTGATGTGTTCAGGTCGGCTCAGTAAAATTATTATTAGGCACAGGTCAATAAAATGACATCATGATGTGTTCAAATGTAACATCAAGAAAAAAATAAATTTAAGTTTTTCGTGAGAAGGGTGAATAATACAGTTTGGGTGAAAAACTTGTTTCCCCAGCAATATAAAATTATTAGTAGGCCTAATTATGGAATTATGACCTGTTTAAAGTCCTATCCTAGCTCTTCTAATCTTATAAGCAATTAAAGCAATAATACCAGTTCTCTTTTAACAAAATAATAGAAAAGTATCGATAAAGATTTGGATTGTGGAGTCTTTATAATGGTATCAATATGAATAGAAATGAATGATCCCCCTCCCTACTTACAGTATAACTGTGCAATAGCTTTAACATGGTGGACTTTAATAATTTTATGGCAGACTATCACTTTTTCGCACAATGTGACCGTTTTAAATAAGTAAAATAAGTTACGTTTTTCGGAACACTTTTGTGTGGAAGCTTACCTTCAGCTTGACTCTGAGCTAGACTGAGTTTTCTGAGACCCCCAAAACCAGGCCAGGAGCATGGCAAAAAGAGGCCCTTTTACGATGCTGCAGCAGGACCAAGCACTTGGTGTAGTGTGATGTCATGATATCTAGGCTTATATGAATTGTTGTTGGTTGTATGTGGTCAGGATGAGACTAGTAAGCTGTGTTTGCATTTAAGAGATACGGTTCGCTAAAATGTATAATTTAATTAGCCTATATATATAGTTTTTTTGGGCAAGTGAACACGACATTCGGGAAAGTAAAACATTACCTGTACTTGCCCTATGGGCAAGTGCTTTTGAAACCTTAGTGTCAACCCCTGGCTAAACCATATTAACAAATTTTAGTAGCCAAGACATTTCTTTTGAAAACCTACAGTATAAACGGTTACTCCCTCATTGCATTTGCATAAATAAGTAACTTAGACAAAGAAAGCTGAGAACACATAAATTAAATCTATTTTCATCCTGTGTACACAGACGCCTGTTGGAAAGAAGAGCAAGAAAGCCAATGGCAAAACCATTTCTCCAGTGCCCAGTCAGAACGCAATACAAGTTGAAGCAGACAAGATCTCTCCGAAGGACATCATCCCTTACATTGTGCTGAACGTGACAAGTAAAGACTATCCATGTGCCACAGAGCTACTCAAAAGCAACACCTTGCCTCCACTGGCAAAGGTAAGGCTTGATTTTTCAGTTTTTTATATAATAATTTACTTAACTGTATGTGTCATCCCAAAATGTGCAAATTACTTTTATTTTTATTAATCACTGCTAATCTGTGTCCTTCTCCTTCTTGGTCTCGTTAGGTGTTGGATGATTTGGGGTTGGGACCGAGTGGTCCACCCATTCCTCCTCCCACCACATTCTCTATGGTTCCTTTCCCCAAAAACAGGAAGACATCTGGAAGTCAACTCACCTGTGACTGTTTCACCTTCCTGATTCCCTTAGGGCTGGATGAACAAGGTGAGGAGAAGAAAGATTCAGAACAAGATGGACAAGCAACCGTTCTAAAGGTAATGGTACCATTACACCACGTCCAATATACACCGAAACACAGACATGCACAATTGCAAAATTAGTAGTGTGAAATTGATGATCTTTTCCAAAGAAGACACATCCTCCTATGGCAAAAGTCAGAAGGAACTACAGGAAATTTAGTCTTACAGTAATAATGAAATATGATCAAATAATATTATTCTGTAATACCTGACGTAAAATACTAGCTTCCACTCAACTGTATGATAATCATATGAGTTAAGATACCAATTTTTAAGTTCTAATAATACAAATCAATAAATCAAATGTACAAATGAATTTTAATGTCAAATTGATGATTTCAAATCAGAATTTTGTTTGTGCACACTCAAGGAATTGGCAACCACACCTTCCAAAGGTCGTGGCAGGGGCATCATTAAGGAGACTGCTGTCACAAGAGAAAAGGATAAAAAGGGCAGAGAGAGTCAAAAGAGCAAGAGACGACCTTCAGCCAAAACCAAATTAAAAGGCTCAGACCAGACCGGCTCACCTCAGTTAAACGTCTCCTCCATGGAGAATACCAACGAACAAGACCAAAACCAAGGAAACTTAGAGCTGAAACACAACCAGAGGCAAGGGAAAACACATACAGATACACTGTGTTTTTTGCTTGTTTTTTTTGTCTGTTTTACCAAGCCTGTTTGTGTGTGTGTGTGTGTGTGTGTGTGTGTGTGTGTGTGTGTGTGTGTGTGTGTGTGTGTGTGTGTGTGTGTGTGTGTGTGTGTGTGTGTGTGTGTGTGTGTGTGTGTGTGTGTGTGTGTGTGTGTGAGCTGTGTGTGTGTGTGAGCTGTGTGTGTGTGTGTGTGTGTGTGTGTGTGTGTGTGTGTGTGTGTGTGTGTGCGCAGCCTGATAACACATCGCTGGGTTGTACCAGCCAACGGTGAGGTGGTTCTGAGGGTCTGGTTCTACTCAGACTCCCCAGGGAAGTTTGAACAGACCTTCAACTTTGAGCTGCTGGGGACCCAGAGACAGTACCAGCTGATCTGCAGAGGAATTTGCTCCTATCCCTCCATCAACAAAGAATACACGTCAGTGAGAATTGTTTGATAACAGAATTTAGTAATATGAATGGTAAATATAGAGGAAAAGAGGAACACATGGATTATTACAGATAAGAAAATACATACTACACCATAATTATATTTTTGTGTTAATATTTCTTATAATATAACTTATATAGAGCCACCTTTCAGAAATGTCAGATTTAAAAAATGTAAACTCCCTAAATAACAGTTTTAGGGATGATTAAATGTCATTCCAGTTTAACTTTAAGTTATTGTATGTGGTTTTTCCAGGACTCTTTTTGCCCTAAGTAAGAAGGTGCCACAATTGGAAGAAGAACTCCAGAAGACTTACGTAATCAAAGCTGGATACTTTGAGTTTGGACCATTACTCTTTGGCAAGACCAGGGACAGGTGAGAGGCAGAGTTCTGGCGGTGAATGTCTTCGTATGTTTGAATCAGTCGTTGCCTTTATATTTATACAGTTTGTGTCTATGTGTGTGTAGATACAAGGAAAACAGGTACCCAGAGAACACAGAGAGACTGGTAATTCATAACAATTCAGGTCTGGAGGCTGAAGTTCAGTTCCGTTTCCAGCACGATACCCAGGCCACCACATACCTGCTGGACCCCCCAACCATGACTCTCAAACCCGACCAGAAGCAGGTACCATAGCAGTGCTAAACCTGTACCAATGGTTTTACCTTTCATAAGATAACTGATAATGGCCGCGTTTCCCAGATTCGATCGTTCTTTGGGACCAAAGAAGGGTCGAAAGAAGGGTTCGCCTAAGAAGGAGCGCTAAGATACGGTGTTTCCCAGATGGCTTCTTAAGTCCCTTCTTTGAAGAAGCCGTAAGATGAAGCGAAAGAAGCTCTTTAGTGGGAGCTGTCCACCGCGGTGGTGCTGAAACTGAATAAATCGATGCCAGGCGAATCGATCACCCACCTCTTTATCGGCGCATAAGTCACACACAGCGCCCCGTGGTCTCCCCCACACAGGTGGAATTAGGCTACGCATGTATCGTGTGTGTGGGGGAGTGTGTCGGTGCGGGTGTGTGTGGCAACAAGTGTATCAAAGTAGTAATCAAGCCCATTAGCGCATATATACCCCGTGGATATAGGCACACACATGTGATGTGAGAATGGAAGAAAGCGGCAGCAAAAGAAACAAGCGGGCACCGCCGTTTACCGCGGAGGAGATGGGCGTCTTAGTGGACGAGGTCTGGCAGCACCGGGGAGTTTTATTCGGGGGAACAAGGGGCAAAAAGAACAGGCAGGCCATAGCCGAAAAGATGTCCCCCTCCAGCCCATGTGGCCTGCGTGACTGGCGTGCTGTGAGGAAGAAGTGGCAGGAGTTCCAGAACCAAACAAAAAGGAAGAGTGAGAAGGTTTCACTAATCAGTCTGCCTTCGTTGCAGGTGATGCAGACGCCCAGTAAAGACAGCGCGGAGTAACCCCTCCCCCATATGGTTTCAATAAACAATTTGTAATTTATCTAAGCGTAGGTTAATGACGTGTGCGTATTGTGCGCCCTTTCAACAGCATTCCAGTGCCAGACTTTCAGGTAAAGCACCCGGACACTGCAGCAATAATCATAGTGTGCAGGACGTTACATGTAGCCTACATCTGCTGGTTCTGTTTATTTATTTCAGCCTTCAGGCCTGAGAGTTGATATGGGTGGTATGGTGGTTGTGGGTTTATGGTGTAGTGCTCAGTGCTTGGTGACTGGTGGTGAAGACGTAGGGGCTGGGGGTTGTTGGACCTCAGGAAAGGTTGATATGTTCCTAAAAACGCAGCGCAGCCAGGGGCTGCATCTCCGGGCTGAAGGCAAAATTGCAGCGGGTTGCTCTGGATGTGTGGAGACACCAGAGTGATCAGCCGTTGGATCTCCGCACGAGGCAGCCGGTACTTTGCCTGGACGGCCCGGTCTGATAGCACGTCCAGTGGGGAGAAGTGCCGACGCATTTATGCATTTATGTAAACCGTCTGGCTTCGCGCACGGCGAGGCTGTTGGTTCGCAGCGAGAAGGTGTTGTATTGCAGCCATGGTTTCTCACACGCGCGGACTTTGGCAACGCCTTTATAGCATGTGGAGCCGCTCTGGATGAGGTTCAGCTGAGTTCAATTAAATCTGTTTCTTTGATATCTGTGAAATGCCACAGGGTTGTTGATGGTTTTTTTTGTACGTGTAGTACTATAAACTCTGTGTGTGTGGAAAACGTAAACGTCTAATTCATTAAAAAAAAAAAATCTCTACTATTAGTCTATGTTTCTTGCGCCAGTATTGAACATTGTTTTATTATTTCGAAAAGTTGAGGAAAAAAATTAATTTTCCTGACGCGGCATGATCACTGACGATTTGGTCGCTAAGAAGGTCGTAAGAGTGGGTCAGCCCCATCTTACAGTTCCGTCTTAGTGAAAGAGCTACTTTCGCTAAGAACGAATCTGGGAAACGCATTCTTCTTTCACAGCATTCTTAAGAGCGCTCCAAAGAAGTACTTAGCCCAAAGAGGCTCTTAACGAATCTGGGAAACGCGGCCAATGTGTGATCAAACTACTACAGGGAATACCAGATAATTTAACGGATGATAATATCATGTAAGAATGAATAAAAAATTAATGAATAGTTTTTATTTTCGTGTCTGGACGCTTATATGGCCGATTCATTACGGGATTATTCAGAGACATTTATGTTAAGGAAACACTTTCCTAGTGCCTTCACGCTGACACAAAAGAAAAGTAGGGTACAAATACAAAGTTAACAATTGAACACGAAAAAAAAATTGAAAGAACAAAATAAATATTGGTACAAATAGAAAGATAAACAGATTAAGCAAATAGGTATTCCAAAGAAAAAGTAAGGGCGGATGAACTGGAGAGATAGCAAGAGTGAGAGAAAGACTATGCCTACATACTGTATTATGTACACTAGGACATTCATCCATAGGCAAAATGATGCTCTGCAAAATCTGCATGTAATTATTTTTCTGTCCTGCTAGGAGTTGAAAGTGTGGGCCTACCCAACAACACTAGGACAAATAAAGGACAGCGTAGTCTGCTTTATCAAGGATAATCCTGAGCTTGTCATGATCAACCTCTCCTGCTGGGGCGTTCGGCCAGAGCTGGAGCTGGAAACCAAGCTTTTGCACTTTGACAGAATTTTGCTGCACAGGTACCAAAATTATGAATAGTATGTACTAATATGTTCTATTATGTTTGAATTATTTGATTTTCAAAGAGCACAGTGAACTATTTCTCAAGAGTAAAGCAATATGATGAAGTCAGAATAATGTTCATCAATAACAGCGATTTCCGTCCATCTCTCCGCTCAACCTGACTTTATTACCATTCTTCTCTCTAGACGGGACAGCCGCGGTGTGATGCTGCATAATAAGACAGCTCTGCCGGTATCCTGGAGACTGCAGGGCGCAGAAGATTTGGGTGAAGACTTCAGTGTGCCACAGGATCAGGGCATCATCTCGCCTAACTCCTCTTTCTTCCTGACCTTGCACTTCAGGGCCAGGAAGCCACTTAACATTAAGAGGATCTTACGTCTGGAGGTAGAGCAAAACTGTAGACGTACACATGCTGAAATAATACATTAATATGAAGTACACAGGCCATATATAATGCAAAAGGTGCGCTGTGGAGACCTAAGTGTTTATAGTATATCCTATGGCCCGAACTGCCAGAATCTCGCAGGTCTCTTCACCCCTCCAGTTTTCAGACATTTTCCTAGTTGTTGTTTAAAAATTCCTTACCTTCTTCAGACTTGGACATTTTTATTTCACGTTCCTGTCGCCTGATATAGGTTCATATTGATATTTATGCCATTGACATGCTTAACCCCGGCTCTGGATTTAGGAGGACTGGGGGCCGCCAGGTGTAGTCCAGGCAAAGTCTGGGTCGAATAATCCGGACATTTGTGTTCACACTTACAGCTCACCCGGGTTAACTCTAGATAAATTCAGAGTCTCAGTGCATGTGTGAAAGGGACATATTATTAGAAAACCTGGAATTAAAGCTAATTAAGATGGAAATGAGTAGGGCCTAAGCAGATAGTTGTTTGACGTTTCTGGGTCAACTGGGCCTTCCACATATGTGTTTTTACAGTATGTTTGTTCAGAATGAGCTGGGTGTTTTGTTTCAGGTGTCAGATGTGGAGAAGATCCTAGGCATCGTACACACTGAAAACCTACTGGTCACTGCTGAGGCCTATGATATAGCTCTGGACATCTCACCAGGTAGAAATCAGAAGAGTTGAAGTGTAACCTTTTACTTGTTTTTTGAGATAGGAGCTGAATTAAATGACTATGTTGTTAAGGAACACATACTGTATATGCTGGTGTTAATATTGAAAAACATAATTGCAATATGTTAAATATCTGCAATTTTAGAAATATTTTGTATTGTAAATTATTTTAGAGCTTAACTAAGATTTGAAAAACAACTTTCACCTTCGGGTTCGAAATATGACGTCACGATGTAATTTTGATACATTGTGACGTCACCGCAAAGCCGGCCAAGCTCTTCATAGGTCCATGGCTGGTCCATGAGCTACCACTGTTATACCATCCCTCCAAGGATGTTATTTCGGGGGTTAACACCCTTCTCTTCTACCGGCAGTGTGTCTGAATGATCTCGCTTGCGCATACACAGACACACACACACAGACCCGGACTCGTTCATTGCTTCACTTGATTGACACAAGCTACTGCTTGCTCTCCTCTCTCACACACACACACACACACACACACACACACTTGCGCTACTCTGTCTCGTAACACTACCATAGAGACATCATCTACATCCGAATTGCCCGCCAACAATTTAGAATAAGAAAAGTCCTCCACCTCAGACAACCAATCTGTGTGGCATATGAGCTCACGTCGTGTAGCGACACTGCCGTTAGACTTTGTGTCACTCCATTTTTCAAGGAAGTCATGTCATTCAGATCTTCCTGAATGACAGCTAGCAGCTAGCCCGCCTCCTTCACAGACACCGCGCGCCCCCCTCCCTACCGAATGTCGGCCGGCTGATATTGGAATGTTTTAAAAACAATGGTTCTATTCAGAATCCATGGTCTGAGTGCATTTTCCAAAATCATGCAGTACGCTCAAACAGGCGGTGCGGTTACCCTTTAACAGTATTTTGTATGTAAAAGTCAAAGTAAATTTGGGCCTTCTCTAACTTGTATGGCTTTTAATTCTAATAAAAAGTATGCAATTTGGTTTAAGATTTAAAGCTTATTGCTGTAAAGGGACAGTGTCAACCACTGAGTGCCTGAGCTACAGCCCTGATTTCATAATAAATTAAAACAATGTATTCTTGTTCCTGTGGCAGATGGCTGTCTGGACTTTGGAACCATCAAAGTCTTTGAAGATGCTAAACTGTCTCTAAAAATGAAAAACCAAGGAAAATATGAGATTGCCTACAAGTGAGTATGAACTGCTAGTTTTTGTCTGAACAATGTACAAAAGTTATAAACTGTGAGTTCCACATTACTGTAAGTGAGTTTTACCTTACCATTGAACTAGAAAAGTGATTCTCTTTTCTTTTCACAAGGTTTACATTTCAGCAGTCCGACCCAATGCAACCCAACCTAGACTCCATTTTCAGTGTGTCCCCCCAGAGTGGTTCTCTGATACCCCATGAGAAACCTACAGCTGTGCAGATCCTCTGCAGACCCAAAATGGAAGTCTTAATGACAGATCAGCCTATCCTGTCTTGCCAGGTCTGAGCCGCACACTGTTCTTGATGATAACAGCTGGAGATGTAACTGCATATTGAAGCCATAATACATCCAAAAGGATGCTCTGACCTTGTTATCACATTTTTATTTGGAACCATAAGGTATTGATTTAGACTTGATTAACTTGATGCAAAAAGAGGTATGCCGTCCTCGCTGCCCTCCTCTGGTTAAAGGAACACAGTTTGTGTGCTCTTTTAAATGATTGCTAATGCATGGGTTGTCCTGATAGAAGTTTAAGGTGCATCCCATTGAATAATAACATCCCTGGTTTGATTCCAGGGGTAAGCTTTGTTGCATATCTATTTCCCAATGAATCATGTCGGAATGTCAACTTTAAACAACCCAATAAAGGAAATATGCATAAAACAAAAACAACAAAACATAATTATATTAAATATGGAAGATGCTCCTACAAGTTTGTTTTGTTCATATGAGATACAAGGTAAAAACTGACACAGGAAAAAAAAATCTATATTTATTAAAAAGCAGCATCTTGCCTTCTTCAGGATTTCAAGGCACCTGTTCAACTGCAACTAACATATCTTTTTCTTTAGGATGTTACATAATGCACATTAACCTTTCTGTTTTCTTTTCTGCAGGTGATTGAACCCAACATTGGGAAAGGAGGAGAAACCATAGCAATCTTAGCCATCAAGGTTTCAGTCAAGTCTGTCCTCTCCAGGTCTTTATTCATACTTCCTCTTTGTTATGATCATTAATAATTAGGAAAACATTAAAATTTATTTTGATTCAGATTCTTTATTTTTTAATTCTGTTGGATTGGAGTGTTTTTTATTTGTGGTACTATTTGACATCACCGTTAGTACATGTTTTGCTTTATAAACCACATCCCAATATGTGAAGCAATTCTTAGATTCTGCCTAAGCAATCAATGTAAACTACTGTGTGGTCCTTTTTTAGGTACACCATCACACCTTCATGTGACATCAACTTTGGTCCTATGGTTTATGGCAACAAGAAAAGCCATAGCTTCACTATTGAGAACCATGGAGTCTTTGAGACTCGTTTCACCATCTGCCGCATGATTGCAGACTATACCGCACCAGGAAAGCCAGGGTAGGAGAACAGAACACACACACACACACACACACACACACACACACACACACACACACACACACACACACACACACACACACACACACACACACACACACACACACATACACAAAGACACAAGGACATACACTTTTTCAACACATGAGTTAGAAGAATTAAACATTAACTTTTTGAAACATGCTTTAAAAAAATGTAAAGTTGCAGCTTAGCGCAGGTGTTGTAGACTTTGTAAAGAGATTATGTACATGCAGACGGAAGGGCTACAAAACCAATATTAAAATATAATACACCTCACAAATAAAGTTTCATCATTGTGTGAAAATGTTTTGTTTAATTTATTATTATATATATTTTTACTTCATATAGGTCATTAGATATAGTATTATAATTTAGAAAATAACGTCTTGTGCAACAATTACAATACAAAGGCATCGAAAATTGATTAGGTTGTTTCTTGTAGCAATTGTGTTTCAAGTTGAGGTTGTAGAGGTAAGAATAGCAATATGCACTGTGGACCTGAATTCCAGCATTTATTTATTTGATCAGTTATGACACAGTTGTCCACAATTAACACTGCAAACTGCAATGGCCTCAACAGCTGCCTAAAATGATGATAAACTGAACGTCTTAAAACGGTCAGTTAGATTTGCTTAACTGTCTTTAAATTGAATTGGGGTTTGGGTTGCTGTGTACTGGTTG
This sequence comes from Ammodytes marinus, assembly GCF_949987685.1. Classification (NCBI taxonomy): domain Eukaryota; kingdom Metazoa; phylum Chordata; class Actinopteri; order Uranoscopiformes; family Ammodytidae; genus Ammodytes; species Ammodytes marinus. Next base: position 32,086,167 of record NC_137234.1, on the reverse strand, counting down.
CAGGGGTAAGAAGATGCCTCAAGAGAGCTATCCAGGGAGGTCCACTTGTGCCAGTATCAAAGCGAGACGTGAGTCCTTCCAGAAAGAGATGAGTAATACACAGGTGAGCAGTGTTGGGAATAACGCCGTTTAAAATAACGGCTTTAGGTAACGCCGTTCTTTTTTCAGTAACGGGGTAATCTAACTAATTACTTTTTCCGTCGTTACAACGCCGTTATCGTTACTGAATGTTAAATGCGGTGCGTTACTATGAATTGATTGAATAAACTGTGTAATCCATACTACACAAACTGCTAGTGAGGAGACCGGTGTATTTTAAGTTGTGTTTTATTCAGTGTGGATGACATTATAACTGTCAGTTAGCGCTGTCACGTCAGTCAGCCGGAGCGCCTGTTTAGTGAAGTTTCTTTTTCTTTCTCCCTCTGTTGTGTGAGCGTGCACCAGGGCCGGCGCTAGCCAGGGGCCAGGGTGGGCCGTGCCCACCCAAATGTGGGCTGTGCCCACCCAATCAAAAAATAATAATAATTTATTTTTTTAGGTGGAAGTCCAGGCCCACTATTGGACGGACCTGTTCATTCGCTGTCCAAGAAAATGTCAAATAAAATTCAGACAATTAATTAATACTAAAGAATATACCATTACCATGCATTGCTTTTAATTGTATTATTGGGTGGGCACTGGGCAGGACAGCCTGCCTCCAAGTTACCCACCCGCTTATAGTGGTCACTGGTCTGCAGAGCCGGCCCGAGGCATAAGCAAATGAGCGGTTGCTTAGGGTCCCGACTGCCAGGGGGGCCCCCCCCAATTTTTTAATTTTTTTTTTTTTTAATTTAAGTTTGTGTGTTTGATATCAACATCATATTATGTAAATGTAAATTATCATACAATAAAAGGAATACAATGTTTTGGTAGATAGTTAATAGCTTAATAATTGAATCAGTTCATCTGGGAGGTAATCCGAGGTTAACTGATCACGTCACGTTCAAGTCCATGGCATGCACAGTGTGCATTGAGTTTATTTAAAAATATTTGAAAATGGGGCTGCCCTCAGTTGCCCATGCACTGGGTATAGTCTATAGCAGGGGTCTCCAACAGGTCGATCGCGAGCTACCGGTAGCTCGCGGGCGGGTTTTCAGTAGCTCGCCTGATAGGTTGACCAAATTGTAAAAAAAAAATTTTTAAGTTTAAAATCTGATGAAGGTAAATGCACCTCTTCCCATGGTCAAAACTTTGCGATTTGCGGTAAATAAATGTTCACATGTGTCTCAAAGCGTTTCTCTATCAGCTGGTGTGTGTGCTACTCTGCGGCTCTGCATGCGGCCATGCATAACTACGGCATGCACTGTCTTTGACCTTTGCATAAATGTATTTAATCATTTTAAGGGGAAAACACATTGTATTTAGTTATTTGTAAAACAGCCTGCTATAGTAGCCATACAAGATTTATTTTCTGAATTTCAATGCTGCTTTATTTTTGCGTTTTAAATTGGGAAATACATGTTCCAAAACGACCAATAACCTCTGTATTTAAAAAGAAATCAAGCAAGTAGGCTAATAATAACCATTAATGAATTATAGGCTATCGCATCACAGTAGGCCTAATTGTCCACAATAATCTCAAAACAGCCCCCTATCCAAAAAGGAACTTTAAAAATGTACAACTGTAAGGTCAGTTGTCTGTTTTATTCAAATAAGCAGTTGTTTATTTCTGTAGTGCGTATTGGCATCTTTGAGCAAAATACCCCCAAAATTTTCGACGCACCGCGTTTCGCCGCGCCTCCTCCACACCTGGGTGGTGACCACCTTGACTAAGACATTTCCTGGGGAAACACTGTTGCGTCACAATAAGAAGTATAATACAGACATTGATGTCAATTTTCACTGATATGTGGCCCACAAAAAGTGTAAAGTAATGTGTTCTTGGACCTTTGATGGGAAATTATTTATGATAAGCATTGGGTATTGCAATTTCACACGTGTACAAACAGAAGCTTAATTCATTTGATGTGTGCTATGTAAATAAATATAAGCGATTTGATACAAGTAGCTCTTGGCCACTTTAATTTTTTCAAAGTAGCTCTCAGTTGAAAAAAGGTTGGAGACCCCTGGTCTATAGCCTATTTCAGCCTCGTCTGTGGAAAAAAAGATAACTGGACAACAGAGTTCTTCTGCTTCGTTCCTCTCACTGCATTTAAATGCATTCACTATATTACAGAGAAATATGTCCCGTAAAAGAAAAAGAGCTCCAAGCCCAACCCAGAGGACCCTGCATAATATTTTATTTCAAATTTATATTTCTATGGAAAATCCATGTGTCTTTCTTCAATAGCTTCTAATTCATCCGACCCAGTGTCTCCAAATTACTTGTTCACACAAAATTCCTCAGATTTAGCCTCTTAATTTTCCTCTCAAAGTGCACCAGATTCATAGCCTGGCATTCCCAGACCTGCCACTAGGCGCTGGCAAATTAAATTTGCTGCGCGTGTTGGTCTGGACACGCTCCATTGAAGCTTTATCAAGAAAGCCAGAAATCTGGCTGGTGGTTTCAATTGGTTCTATCTAATATGGGCGCGCCAGAGCCCTTTATATGGTGCTCTGGGGAGGACGTAACCGGATGACGACAGTGACGTGCATGCGACGTCGAAGCCGTGATAGTAAACATCAAAGATGGCTGCGGATATGTTGTGTGAGTTTGAGACTGCTTTGGCCTCGACCCTTAACGATTTGGAAGACGGCACTCAAATCTTTCATTAGCAAGTAAGTGGAATGTTCTATTTTGCCGACCGACAACGGCAAACGTTTAATTTAACAGTTTAACAGCTGTTCGCTAAACGAAAGGGGCTTACGTCGCCTTGTGCATCGCTCTGATTGGTTGTAGTGCTATCCAACTGCGTGCAGTGGCATTTGAAATGCACGAGTAGGAGCCACCCCTTGAGTTGGAAATTACTATTGATCGTGGCCAGACCCTCTATCGTTCAAGATATCAGGGTCTGGATTTCCAGGCTACCAGATTCATGCATTTCACTTTAAAAAGGTAAAAAAAAATCTCCCGGGGGGGCATACCCCCGGACCCCCCTAGCAGGGTCCGGGGGTATGGAGGACATCGGAGGCAATAGTGGAAAGACTATATATCTATATAGTGTGTATAGTATATAGCTCTGGACTACCTTCATCCAGGTTGCCCAGTCCCAAAGCTTTCTCTTCAATCAGCTCAGGCTGCCTACAGTTAATACTGCTATTAAAAAATATATACATTATGTTGTATATAATGTTATATTATATATATATATTATATGTTATTCATAAACATTTTGGAAAAAAAACATGCAAGAATCAAATCTCCCACACAGCAACACTCAAAGTTTATTTGCATATTGTGTTCTACACAATTCACAGTAAATGTGCCAAAAAGCAGACGCAGAGATCTTACAAGGGCCAAAAAATTTGGCTCGCGCGCGCTCGCATCTTCGGTCTCTCTGCCCAGTGTGCCCACCTAAAATTTCTACAGGCCCACCCTAATCTAACTGTCTAGAACCGGGCCTGGCGTGCACGTTGCTGCAGTAATCACCTATCAATCCACGGTTGAAACGTGCTCTCCCTGAGTTTGTTTGCATCGCCCTTGTGAGTAAGTGCGTGGAGTTTCCCGATCTCTATAAATTATAATTTATGCACGTTATTAAACGGCCGCGATTCGCCGGTTGCAACAGCTGTTTAGCGTGTCATCACGAGCCGAATATTGCTATTGTTCTTTTCCTGGGATCTGTATGCTGCTGTGCATGTTAAAGAAGGAAATAAACATAGGATACATCTTTACTCCTCCTCTCATCGTCTCATGCTTCATAGTCTGACGATTTTGGCCTTAAGTGGTGTTTTAGCCGACACCCCTGAAGTGAATCCAGTGATATAGGCTAGCAGATCAGCACGGTACATTCAGCAGTTTCCTCTACTACTGTTGAGAACAAAATACTTGAAGTGCAGGATAAACCTCTTGCTGTCATATTGAGGGTTATGTAGCCTACAAGTAGGCCTACCTGTCTGTTCTACTCATTTCAACTGACTTGTGAAAACTGCTCAGAAAAATCCAATTTTTTTGACATAGGCCTATAGCAACTTTTTTTTTACAGTAAACTAACGCAAATAGTTACTTTCCCTGGTAACTAGTTACTTCTATTATAAGTAATTCAGTTACTAACTCAGTTACTTTTTGGAACAAGTAGTGAGTAACTATAACTAATTACTTTTTTAAAGTAACGTTCCCAACACTGCAGGTGAGTAACTGCTTGTGGAGATGACAATGGCAGTGCCTATTCATTTATCTTTATAATAGTATAATACAGCTTATAAGAAAGTGGTTACTCTTTTCACACATGGGTAATCGTTAAATAAGCAGGACATGATTGTTAGCTCCCATGTGCTCTGTGCTTTTTGAGGGATTGGTCTCTTTGTGATCAATACAATGAATGCATAGCACAGCAAGAGATATTTCTTCACTGATTGAGAGGTTGCCTCATCAATCATAATACATAATAATAATGACATAATGTTACCATTGCTGACTTTTACACATCTACTGATGTAGAACAGACTTTTACAGCAGCATTGTAAACTGTAAAAACTCAGGTGCTTCTAATTATTAACTGCTGTTACTGAGCCATCGGTAATGTTATTAGCTTCACCACTTTAGTCAAAATATCTGCTGTTAAAAGGTCACGGACTGACTATTTCTACTGACTAAAAAGTTTTTTCAGTATTCTAATTTGTACCTTTCTCTCCAGAATCGCCTCACCATAGGGGTTTTCTCAGTGTTTCCCTGCATAGGAAGCCTACATGCAGGGTCTCAGCAGGTTGTTACAGTAGACTGTGTAGCTGAACAACTGGGCATCTGGAAACAGGATTTGGTCATTGACATCAGTGACCGTGACCCCTTAGACCACCCTGATGGCATACCGTACAGACTGCTGGCTGAAGTCTGTAAACCAGGTGAGAGCTGTGTGATTTGATTCTGTATTATGTGATAAATAAAACCAACCAAAGTTGTGGTTTACTTCAAAATAGCTGCTCAGTTCCATATATGTCATTTGAATGGATTCTAACTAAGTTGGGTACAAACCAGGCCCCCAGGAATAGCACCTGCTTCCGCAATCCAGCAGTGCCCAGTGGCCAAGCCTGGTATTGCAGTTTTGGCAGGTCCTGGGCCCAGAAGCAGATATCACTGTTCACAAGCAGGGAAGAGGAATCTGTCGCCGGAATTTTTTAATTTTTAATTTTTAGACCATGTACTACAAGATTAAAATTATGTATTTTTTAAACGCCACCTCAAGCTTTTAATTAGCAGAAGGAGGGTGGGCAGAGGAAAATAAACGCAGTAAAACAGATGGCAGGAGGAATCTTCGTTTTGAACTTGTTACCCACTATTACTTTACAACAACGGAGTGTAATTTAAAGATCACAGAGAATCATCGGGGGGTAAGTTACTTAGACTTCCATGGTCGGTAAACAATGCAATTGTGCTCAGACACGGCTCGAGAACTATTCCAGAACGGCAATATTTCTACATCTGGTACAATTGCACGTGCGGTCGCTGCCACTGCACATATCCGATAAGGCTCTTTGACGAGGAAGAAAAAAATCTGAATTCTATCCATGATGTTGCCCTGCGCAAATGAGCAGCTTTCATAGAAATGAATGGGCGACATGTTTAAATCCACCGTCATTCTTATAATTGGTCCATGGTACAAACTATTGCCATGCAGAAAAACTGTATTTACTGCTGCCTCCATTGTTGTGCTAAATGGTCCTAATAATCAAAAGCATTGACTGTGTACACATTTAGAGGGTGTACATTAAAGAAAAAGGTAGTTGACCATCTTAATCCAGTGCCATTCCTTTTACTGTATTAATGTAGCATCTAACTTTCTCCTTTTTGTTTTGTTTCCCAGGCATAGAATTAGACATGGCCTCCATCTTTGAGGAACACTATCTGTGCAACAACAGCAGTCAGCTCACCTCTGAGCAGTTCTGCAATGCTGAAGGAATTTACGTACAGGATGAGAACAAGTTTATTTTTAACAGAGTCCTGGTTGGGCAAACCTCTCAGGCCCGCTTCAAACTCACCAATAACAGCAAGGTACCCTGCGTGCTCAGCCTGGCCATCAAATATCATCATAATGCTAAGGTAAGGCTCGTAAAGCTCTGTGGGTAGATAAGTGTTTGGAGGAGGCAAGTTAAATATATACATGTCTTGTTCTTCCTTACAGACGTCCCGTAACATGGAGGTTTTTGATTTATCTGCTACAACACTGAGCATTCACAGCCAGTCACACATGTTCGCTGTGGTCACCTTCACACCCCAGGCGATGCAGCTCTACAGTGCTGTGTTTGAGGCCACAATGGAGGGAATCAGCAGGTAAATTAGTGCATGGCTGTGTATGCTACTTTAGTGTTCACTTAGAAGTTTGTTCGTCCATTTATTTCTACAACTACTGTAAGTAAAGTAAGAGAATAGTATCACCTGTTGCTTTTCCTTTATGACTACTGCCCACCTACTCTTTCTTTTTGTTGTTGCAACCAGAATGACACCCACCCTGAAGAATAGGCTGCTGGAGTTCGAACTAATGGGAGAGGGCAATCTGCCAAGTGTGTGTGTGTTGCGTCCAGCTCTGAGGAACGGTGAAGGAAACCCAATGTTGATGTTCAGACGGACATTGGTAGGGCGCAGACATGCTTTGCCCCTGGTGCTGCTAAATGATGGAAATGTCCCAGCTCAGGTGAGAGGAGGCAAATTTTTTTTTCCTTTTATTCTTTTATTGATTATGGCCATCCCCAAACCACTTTAAAGGTACAATATGTAAAGATTTTGCAATACAACTTCACAAAGTGACATAACCAATGTCATATATATTTTTGAGTTATGTGCTAAAACATCACAAATGTTTCCATAAATTTTCGAACTCGGAAGAAATTATTAATTTTAATAAAGTAACGCTCAAGTTATTGGTTGCCCATGCGTTAATCTCAAGCATTGTGTGCAGTAGGGCCCGACTGATATATCGTCCGGCCGATTTAATCGGCCGATTATAGCACATCTCCGAAAAATTGGCATGCCGATATTTAACATGCAATTTAAAAATATATATATGAACACCAGCATGTGTAACAAAGCTTGCATGAACATAATACAGTAAATAGTATCATCATCAAACTTAGAAAAGGGTTTTGTCATGGAAAGTGCTTTGTGGCTGTGTAGGTCCAGATTGACATGCTGGATAAACATGGAGTATTCACCCTCAGAGCTTCGCCTGGCAGCACTTGCAGCTCGATCCACTCCACACAGCTTGAAGGAAACACAAACTCAGGTACAACTTATAAAACATAAGTACATATAAAACTCTGTCTACAATAGAATGCATCGCATCTTCACATACAAAATGATTAGTCAGCAATTTGTTAGACACACACATCCAAAGGTGCTTTTGCATTTGGTGTGCCTATGTTTTTGCTTACTGCTAACTAAGTTCACAAACAGTACTGCTATTGTTGCTGCCCACTATAACATCCTTTCATCAATCTGTTATACCCCACTATCCACTTCAGACTTGCCTAATTGTCCACACTTATTCAGCGGACTGTAGTACACTGTTATTGTGTAACAGCCCAGATTAAATGTTCATATTTTTCTATTAATAGTGCAATTGCAATAATATATCAAGGTCTATTATTACCTACAGTATGTGAACTCTAGCTGTGTCCTTATACACACTATCCAGACAAAAAACTACATATATAGCCTTACACTCACAGTGGAAAGTTTAATGAAATGTAAAATGATTTAGCAGAACCAGAGATTTCATCCTTTTAATTCCAACCATTCTCCATCCTTGTCAAAACCTGGTGCGTACATTACCCTCAATGCAATTCAGCAGTTGGGCTGTTATGCTCGTAGTGTTATGTAGCCAGTGATGTGCAGTTGGCTGAAGAGGTCTTGTAGGGGAGAACGGGGTAATTTGTCACACGGGTAGGTTGTCACAATCGTTATATCTCGGAACCAGAAGGCGCTGTCTGTGAAATTTTTGTATGTAAATATCCAGAATTGGGATCAGAGGTCACCTACATAGTCTTCCTTGGAGTTAGACTGCTGAATTTGAGGAGTGACGACTGTTTGTGTTTTTCATGTCAAATTGAAAATATTTAGCTCCTCAGTATTTTTCTTCTAGGCTTTTACACAATGGATTTATAACAAAACACTTGTTACCCATACAAAGTGTGAAGGGTAAACTATAGTTTAGATTGTGGTTAGCAAGCTAATTAGTTTTCAGATGGTTGTTGGCCTTGATGCGAGCAAGAAATTCAAGTTGGGGTTGGTCGTCACATTTTTTGGGGGGTTGGTTGTCACACGCTGCAGCCAGAAAAGGAACCCAATAACGAAATAAATTGTCAAGCTGTATCCTCACTGACACCCCAGAGAAAGAAAGAATAGAGCAGGAAAAGGCAGCTAGCATGCAAAAGAAAAAAGGGCAACAAAATCAAAACAAACCCAGTGCATCCCAAACTAGACCAGCTGCCAAGGCTACAGTAAGTTATATAGGCCTATTTGTCAACTTGACAATGCAATTAAACTTTCAAATTTAGTTTTACTTTCTTGCCTTCTTTTTAATATTATTCCCATTAAGATAACATTGTGACAAACAACCCCATAGTGTTTGACAACCGACCCCTAGATGGGGTTGGTTGTCACAATGTGTAAGGGTATCTTTGATGATTAATTTCTTCTTTATTACAATAAGATAGAAAAAGTGAGGGGTACACATTTCAAGGCAACACCTAAAGCTTCAATTTAATGTAGGAATGATTATTGAAAGATGTTTAGGTGATGAGCAATTCTCACTGGAGTAAAAAGTGTGCCTACTTACCCCGTTCTCCCCTAAGCTCTGCTACAGCAGATTGTTTTAATTTTCAAACTTGTAATTTTCAGCCAAAAGACCATGCCAACTTGTGTCTTTGTCACATTTTGATTACTTACCAACACCTCTGAGAACCTTCCTTTATCCACAGAGCATCAGTTGGTGCACAGAGCCATCCTGAGCCTGAATGTTGACGAGCAGGTGGAGCTTGAGGTCAGCTTCTGCTCTGACAAGCCACTGAGTGTGAAGGCCAAGATATCCCTGCAGGTGGAGGACAACCAGTACAATAATAGCATATTACAAGTGACCGGGGAAGCTTACCAGGAAATCGTCTCTCTTGACAACATCAGCAGGACATCTCAGGAAATGGATCAGGAAGATGATGAGGGTGGTAAGAGGCAAAAAAGTAGTTCAGGAGACTGATCATGTGGTAGGAATCGAGAGGAAGAGTTGTACTTTAGTACATTAATCAGCCAGAGTAGTAGTCTCTCCCTGATTGTAAGCAGATAAATGCTATAAGTGTCGTATTTGTTCCTGGATTTTTCTTTGAGTCATGTTTCTCTCTCACAGGTAAACACGAGGTTCTGAAATTTGGTGACTGCCATGTAGATTGTCCATACCAAAAGAGTTTCACCATGACCAACCACAGCAGCAGCCAGGTGGTGAGGTTTGAGTGGCCTCCTGCCGGATCCCATGTCTTCTTCTCACCACAGGTAAAGCAAGACGGCCTGCTGCAGAACTCCTATAACTGAGTCAAAGAGTAGAAAAACATATCTTTTAATTAAAATGCAATTTTGCAACACTTTGCTGCATATACTCGAAAAAATCTGTTTTTTCTCACAGATGGGACACCTTCATGTTGGGTGTTCTAAGGAAGTGACTATCACCTTTTGTTCCAATCAGCCAGTGACTCTTACCAGCCAGCTAACGAAATGCAAGGTTTGTCAGGTGGAGTTTCAGCAGCCACTAGAGCAGGTAGCTGACTGGGACGACAGGCAGAGGACAGTGCAATGGCTGAGTTCTTCCAAGCAGGCTTCTGTGAAGAATAAAGTATGCATTTTGATATTGATTGCAAAATAGATGTTAAAGGAAGAGTTACCGGTTCACAATTATGGTTGATCAATGTGTATATGTATGCATGCAGGTGATAAAGACAGATCCTGAGCCCTGCTGCTCTGTTGTTGAGGGTTCCCAGTGGGACTTGGAATTGCATACCAGTGCAGTTTGTGACTATGTGAAGTTCAGCTGCAAAACTGACAATATCCACTTCAAAGACACCATGCTTTACCAAACCAGGCTCCACCAGTAAGTCAGACTCTGGGTATATTCAGTTTGTGCTGTTTCAATAAATGAACTATACAGCCATCCAGTGATATACAATATATATAATTCAATTCAACTTTACAAATAGGGGAGAGTGGGGTGAGTTGTGCCAGGAGGGAAGTCGTGCCACCACTTGTTTCTAGAAAACCATATACCCAGGGGGCAAAGTGATTTTATGGACATGGAGCGTTGTAAAAGGTTGTTCACCAAAAATGACATCTAGGACCTTCCACGATCACAACCTGGGTGGACAACCTGGTCAACAAGCTGCTGGAAAGCTATAGCGGGCCGACATAGAGCATATCAGAACCACTGTTTAAGCGAATGGGGGTGAATGGGGATGGGCTAATAGGGAATTTTTTTGAACTTATAGATATCATTATGAAACTTTGCCAGTTGATTACTGACAATAAAACAAACACTTTTTGTATTACAGTATTTTCCAAAATGTTAAAATAAATATGAAAAATCATCAATATCTTACTAATGATGCGAAAATGTGCATATCTGCAAAGCCCCAAAATCTAGATGTTGGAAGAAAACAAAGTCAATTTCTTTTTACATTTTGAAAACAAAACAAGTGTCCAACTGCCTGAAGCCTTTCCTAATCACAGTTCAAATTTGATCAATAACCCATTGAAAATAAATTTTTTACACAGTTACATTTCATATGCCATGGACCAAATGTGTCCTTTTGGAGTCTCCAGCTGGTATTTTAGGAAACGGCTAGACATTCCCTTGGAAAAAACAGTGTAAAAAATGCATTTTCTATAGGTTATTGATCAAATTCGAACTGTGATTAGGAAAGGCTTCAGGCAGTTGGACACTTGTTTTGTTTTCAAAATTTAATAACAAATTGACTCTGCTTTTGTCCAACATCTACATTTTGGGGCTTTGCAGATATGCAAATTTACGCATCATTAGTAAGATATTGATGATTTGTCATATTTATTCAAACTTTTAGGAAAATACTGTAATACAAAAAGTTGTTGTTTTAATGTCAGTAATCAACTTGCAAAGTTTCATAATGATATCTATAAGTTTAAAAAATTCCCTATTAGCCCACCCCCATTCGCTTAAACAGTGGTTCTGATATGCTCTATGTCGGCCCCCTGTAGCTTTCCAGCAGCTTGTTGACCAGGTTGTCCACCCAGGTTGGGATCCTTGAAGGTCCTGGATATCATTTCTGGTGAACAACCTTTTACAACGCTCCATGTCTGTTTTTCAAAAAAAAGGGGTTTTGCCCCCTAGGTAATAGAATAAATTGGTCATGTAACCACATATTTTTGAAGAGCCATCCATTTGACTCATACTGTAAAGAAGCTAAGCTAAAATAAACGTGCTTATATCACATTTATTTTATCTTAAATGTGCTAAAATAAATGTTTGCCTTTCAAAGTAAAATTGTTTGCCTTTCAAAGTAAAATTTCTATGATCAAGGTTTTTTGATTATTGTGTCTGAACAATTATAGACAAGTTTGAAAACATTTGACACGTGTTTTTGTGCTTTAGTATGCTACACAATGAGTATATACAGTTAGCAAGATGTTAGCCCTAAACTTCTGCATCATGCTAGTTTTCCCAAAATGCTGGGGTTGGGGTGATTTGTGCCAAAGGGCCTGGGGTGAGTTGTGCCGGTGGCATGGCTATAATCGCTGGTCACCAAAAAGAAAGTGATTGTCTACAGTAGCTCAGAAGAGACTTACATAACTGATGAGAGTCAGATGTCCAGAATGATGATGATGATGATAATGATGACAAGGATCTGTTTGCTGGCTTTTTCATTGTGAGCTTTGCAGGTAAAACTTCCTAGACCTGCTAGGCCTTGTTTAAGAAATTGACCTTCAATCTTTGTAAAATATTTACTTAATTAACTTTAAATAAATGGCACAATTTACCCCAATGTATTCTTTCCAAAGGCACAACTTACCCCGCACCGGGGGAAAGTTGTGCCACAAGACCACTTTTTTTCTGAAAACCATATTTTTTAACAGTTTATTTCAGATCCAAATTTATTGTTGCCAGGGATGCACAACATCCTGAAATATATGTTCATATTTTAGTTGGAGACATTACTGTCAAGGCTTCAATTTAAAGTCACTTTGAGTCTCTCCCCTATATTCTTCGTGCATTATGAGGGGTTAACTACTCAAGATGATAAAGATACTGTTTATCAAAATAAAACTATGGGCTCAATATGCTAAATGGAAAACATCTAACATTTTGAGCCCATAGTTTCAGTACGCATATTTCAGACACCTCATCACAGTGTGTGTTTGTGTGTGTGTGTGTGTGTGTGTGTGTGTGTGTGTGTGTGTGTGTGTGTGTGTGTGTGTGTGTGTGTGTCTGTCTGTCTGTCTGTCTGTCTCTGTGTGTGTGTGTGTGTGTGTGTGTGTGTGTATATTTGCAGACTGCAGATAGTAAATCATGGCCCTGTCAAACTAGAATTTTCCTGGCAAGTCCTGATGGATCAGAGCAACTACATTGTCAACCAAGACCAAGGAGGTAAAATATTATTAGTTATTAGTAATTTTTGTTAGTAATTGATTTGACCTTAAATGTCAGCTTCAACTGTTTTTGCTGTGCCATCATGTTCCAATATTGAAATTAATATAAATTTTTCTTCCATTTTAATGCTTTTTTAAATTAAAGGGTTAGTTCAGGATTTTGGACCTAGGGCCTGATTCCCAAGTTAGCCTGAGTGTTATTTATCATTGGAGACAGTTTTCAACACATTTAATTCAGTCCTTCGAGTTGCAGAGTTGGCTCGTGCTAGGCTAGCGCACGGGATTGGGGTCAAGCAGAGCTGCTACTAAAACAGTCTTACCCACTCCACAGTACACCCGAGGCTAATCAATTATAACGCTAGACTATCGATGTAAATGTCTGTGTTGATAGAATAATGTTAGAAATAAAAACAACCTCGCATTGCATGAATTGTCGCATTTTGAGGGACTACTTTCTCAGCAGAAGCGGAATTTTACTTTGCTATGTAACCAAATCACTACAGCAGAAAGTAAACAGAGCAGCATGGGACAGAAACTGAAACGAACGACTAGGCAACATGGTGCGTCAGTGTGCATCCAGGAATTGTACAAATAAACCCTACAGATGGACACCACAAAGTTTCCACAAATGTCCAGTGCAAGATCCAGAAAGGACGCAACTGTGGCTTGTTGCTGCTGGCTTGGACATCAGTACACCGGTGGAAACTGTTCGCGAACGGTGTATTTGTAGCGATAATTTCAGACCGGACGACTTCGAGAAAATAACAATAAGAAATCCCTGAAAACGAATGCGGTGCCATATCCGTCTTTTCAGATGCACCAACAGGCACTGATGAACAGGTAATAACTTTTGGTAGGCTACTCTAGCTAATAGCTTGCCCCTTTCATAATGTTAGCCTACTGATAGATTGATGATGACATGCATTTTGGAGAGTGACAACGTTAGCTAATGGTATAGCTACAGGTACCTGGCTGGGCTAATTGCAAACTCCCGTTGTTCTGTCCCGGTCCTCTACTGCAGCTCCAGCGGGGGCTGTCCGTCTCTAAAGACGCTCTTTCTCTTTCTGCCCTTTGAGCATCCATCTCTCCCAGTTCTTCATCAGTGTATTCCGGCTCGTACAGGTACGGTTTGGCGGATACAACAAATTCCTCATAATCATCTTCAAAAGCAGACGCATCGCTAAGTCCTCCAAACGTGGCCATATCTTGTTTATTGAATAGGCTAATAAAATTCCTTCGTGCACTGTAGGCTACTCTGCGTCTGTAGCAATGACAGCGGCAGGTGAAATACCTAGATCCGGTAACCTAGGTATCAGTCCGCCGCTGCCGCATATAAACACTGCTGCTGAGACACACCGAGTCTCTCAAAATGCAATATGCAAGGTTGGTTTTATTTCTAAAATTATTCTATCAACACAGACATTTACATCTGTAGTCTAGCGTTATAATTGATTAGCCTCGGGTGTACTGTGGAGTGGGTAAGACTGTTTTAGTAGCAGGCTAGGTTTGACCCCAATCCCGTGCGCTAGCCTAGCACGAGCCAACTCTGCAACTCGAAGGACTGAATGAAATGTGTTGAAAACTGTCTCCAATGATAAATAACACTCAGGCTAACTTGGGAATCAGGCCCTAGGTCCAAAATCCTGAACTAACCCTTTAAGTTTCAAACTCTGTCTACATGTGAGCATGTGCTTTTCATAACAGATGGGAGCCTTACCTCTCGACCAGGCAGCAGGTCATCAGAAGTGTTAAATGGAGCACGTCCTGCCAGCGCTCTAGCCAGTGTGATGTCTCTTCTGATGGGGAATCCTGAGCTTCCTCCCTTCAGTGTTGAGCCCACAATAGGGGCCATAAAGGCTGGTGCTACGCTGAATTTCAGCATTCGCTTTTCACCTCTGGAGTTGGCCCAGTTTCAGGGCAGGCTGTTCTGCAGGTACAGTCCAGAATAGACCAGTTTGAATAACTTAATATTATTTGACAGGGCTGAAATTGGTCCAAATTGTACCATGCTGCACCAAAGATGTACTGAAAAAAATAAGTTGACCACAGTCCTTAACCCTGATCCGGTGCTGTTGGTGCTTACACGAAGAAAAAAAAAAACATGTCATAGTAGTGGTCATCTGTTAAAGGAGGTGCATGGATGTCTTCACAAGAATAATGACACAGACTTTGTTGTTTTTCCTTTCTGTGTGTGAATACTTTTCTCTCAGTATCCCCAACTTGCAGGATGGGGATCAGGCTCCCTGTATCTCAGTGTTTGGCCGCAGTCTGTTTGCACAATGTCACTTTGACTTGGAGGACTCAGACTATGTCAGTGCGAACCGCCGCAACCCTGAATTCAGGACATCTCTAGACCCTAACACCAGGGTCATAGAGTTTAACTCTCTGGGATTATCTACATCATCAAAAAGGTAACAGGGAGAGAGGTGAGAGCTCGGTATGTCAGTGTAAGAGCTAAAATGTTGAATATGTTCTTGATTTACTCCACAGATGTTTCAGTGTGGTGAACACAACCAGTAAACCCTACTCGTTCAAGTGGAGGTGTGAAGACACAGGTGGCAGTCCATTCCAATGCATCCCCCCATGTGGTACCATCCAGCCTAGGAAGAAAGTAGAAGTAAGGAGGGAATCACACACAGTTACATAGTCTTAGGGCCGCATCCATTAAAGAATGGGCCATTTTAGTGGAGCAATTACCACTTATGAAAAGCGTGTTCAAAAGTTGCGCAATCTTTCGGTAACACTTTACACTAAGGTACACACAATTGTAATACCTACTACATAGTAGATATGTGTTACCTACTGCATAGGTTTATTTTTTTGTTACCTACCACATAGGTTTTTTTTTGTGTTACCTACTAAATAGGGTTTTTGTGTGTTACCTACTACATAGGGTTTTTTTTTGTGCTACCTAACACATAGGTATTTTTTTGTGTTACCTACTACATAGGGTTTTTTTGTGCTACCTAACACATCGTTTTTTCACATTGTCTTTTGTCTTATTCAAACTAGTCTCCTTGCTACCTTAAATATAATTGATTCATTAAAAGAGGGCACAGACTCTGTCTTACTTCACCCCACAGCATTTGTCTCACTTTACCCCACTGCCACAATTTCATAAAAAACTACCTCTCTCAGCAATTCAGGCTAATCTTCAGTTATCATCATCACATGGTTTCATATGTTGGTAGTTCATCAACATGTATCATAGATGTTTTTCTACCTGAATCAATTTGATTTGACACAACAATCGATTAAGTTGACAGCAAGAAAATTTAGTTTAACATGCAAAAAATAAATTTTTGTGAAAAAAAACATGCTTACAACATCACCATGAGGTCCTCTCTTTCATGGCCAAGGGGAAATGAGAGAGGCTTGAAAACATATATCTCACATGACCAAAAATGTGTTCCATTTCCTAGATACAGGGGGTGTTTCACATTACCCGATGCCTCACATTCCCCCGTTCTCCCCTACTACACATAAAAATCAACAACCCTGTGGCATTTCACAGATATCAAGGAAATAGATTTAATTGAACTCAGCTGAACCTCATCCAGAGCGGCTCCACCTGCTATAAAGGCGTTGCCAAAGTCTGCGCGTGTGAGAAACCATGACTGCAATACAACACATTCTCGCTGCGAACCAACAGCCTCGCCGTGCGCGAAGCCAGACGGTTTACATAAATGCATACGTGCGACGGCACTTCTCCCCACTGAACGTGCCATCAGACCGGGCCGTGCAGGCAAAGTACCGGCTGCCCCGTGCGGAGATCCAACGGCTGATCACTCTGGTGTCTCCACACATCCAGAGCAACCCACTGCAATTTTGCCTTCAGCCCGGAGATGCAGCTCCTGGCTGCGCTGCCTTTTTAGGAACATATCAACCTCTTCTGAGGTCCAACAACCCCAGCCCCTACGTCTTCACCACCAGTCACCAAGCACTGATCACTAAACCATAAACCCACAACCACCACACCACCCATATCAACTGTCAGGCCTGAAGGCTGAAATAAATAAACAGAACCAGCAGATGTAGGCTACATGTAACGTCCTGCACACTATCATTTATTGCTGCAGCGTCCGGGTGCTTTACCTGAAAGTCTGGCACTGGAATGTTAAGGAAGTATTGTTGCATACAGTATGTGGGAGTATAGTGTCCACGTTTCTGAGGTGACCATGTAACAGGTGGGAAATTAGCGGAAAAACATGCTGTGTTGAAAGGGCGCACAATACGCACACGTCATTAACCTACGCTTAGATAAAAATTGCCTGGGACTTTTTGTTGCTAGGTTTGACACCCTCATTTCAATGCAAAATGATCCACACAATGGTTGGAAAGGAAACCAAAGTAGTTTATTGAAACCATATGGGGGAGGGTTGGCTCCGGGCTCTCTTTACTGGGCGTCTGCATCACCTGCAACGAAGGGAGATTGATTAGTGAAACCTTCGCACTCTTCCTTTTTGTTTGGTTCTGGAACTCCTGCCACTTATTCCTCACAGCACGCCAGTCACGCAGGCCACATGGGCTGGAGGGGGACATCTTTTCGGCTATGGGCTGCCAAACACGGTTCTTCACCGTGATGTTCTTTTTGCCCCTTGTTCACCCAAATAAAACTCCCTGGTGCTGCCAGACCTTGTCCACTAAGACGCCCATCTCCTCCGCGGTAAATGACGGTGCCCGCTTGTTTCTTTTGCTGCCGGTTTCTTCCATTCTCACATGTGTGTGCCTATATCCACGGATGTATATGCGCTAATGGGCTTGATTACTACTTGGATACACTTGTTGCCACACACAGACACACACACACCCGCACCCACCCACACTCACGATACATGCGTAGCCTAATTCCACCTGTGGGGGGGACCACGGGGCGCTGTGTGTGATTTATGCGCTGATAAAGAGGTGGGTGATCGATTTGCCTGGCATCGATTTATTCAGTTTCAGCACCACCGCGGTGGACAGCTCCCACTAAGAGCGTCTTACGATGCTTCTTTCGCTTCATCTTACGGTTCTCCAAAGAAGGCACTTAAGTAGGCATCTGGGAAACACCCGTATCTTAGCCCTTCTTCTTAGCCGAACCCTTCTTTCGAGCCTTCTTTGGTCCCAAAGAGCGATCGAATCTGGGAAACGCGGCCACTGGCTCTTAATGAAGCGTTCTATAAAATCACAGGTTGCAACATTATTTCACTGTAGGCTTCTTTCTTTTCATCAGTAGCGATTACAGTTGGGACGTGACAGGTGACAGCTGTCACAGTTCGGACATCGCTGCAGACTCGCAGGTTAAGCTTCTCACAGTAGGTTCATATTTTTCCGGAAAATACAGACTACAGGTTTTGTATCTAGGCTATTTATTTTATTGGTATTTGTAAGATGCAAATAAAGGGCTATTAGCCTAAATCAAAATCAAAATTGTATTAATTTTGATGTGGCCCAAAACTAAAGTGATTTTCCCCATATGCTAGGCTATTCATTAGGGGACAGTGTCAGACTTAAATCACATTTTTAAGTGTAGGACTATCAATTAGGCTAAATGGTGTAGTGTTTAAATACGAGTTCAACCTTTAATTGCTTTATAATGCCACGTTACGCACTGCGAGAACGATCTGTAAAATAAATTAATCAATTCAGTAGCCCAATTTCCTGACAGCATTCCACTCTCTCCTTATTTGCAGTAAGAGTTTTTTATCGGCTCTCTGTTTTCTGCTGTTCTGTGATAATTCAGACTGACAAACTCTTCCCCTTGAGTTAAGTCAGAGACGCACTTTTATTTATTTTTTTACTCAGCTGCTCGCAATCAGTCTATTCTATGCGGAAGCAGAGTCAAATGACGGGTCAAACGCCCCCTTTCATGGGGACGCGCACAGAGCCTGAAGCTGAAACCCTCGTTCAACATAGGAAGTTGATAACTGCCTTCATGAACCAGATCAAGAAAAGAGAGCCAGGCTCTGTTGAGTTTGCTTCATAGTAGGGCTGGGCGATATGGGCAAAAATCAATATCTCGATATTTTTTTACTATATCTCGATACACGATATATATCTCGATATATTTCAAATCTCCTCTAGAGCACATCCTAAATGCTCAATTTAATTAATTTTTTGCATAACATCACACCAGTAATATGATTTAAATAGTCCCTGCAAAATGTGTCTGCACTAACAATGCATTAGGCTACATGAAACATGTTTATATTCTTTAGTGCTTTCTATTGGAACAATTTGAAACTTGCACATGGCAAAGAGTTTGCACATTGTATTGATTATTCCACATCCTTCCACTCCCATACAATGGATCCAGCATTATTTTATTTGGAAACAGTTTTTTCCATCTTCTGTTAATCTGTAAACTGAGAACACTAATTATGACTCATTACAACCACTTACTAATTGTTTATCACCACTAACCCCCTGAAGATAGCAGCCACACTTTAAATGCAGAACCGGTTTTGATCCATAATAGTAGTCTGTGTATAAAAGGCTCTGACATGTATAATGGTTACTGTCACTTTAAGAGCAGTTGCTCCCAGTCTGTAAGTTAAGTTTCGTTTTCTGCCTGTTAGTCCGAGAGAGAGATTCATGCGAGCGCAAACAGCAGGTGGCTCATCGTCCCTCTATTACCTGCCTTATTGTTTGATTCTCCTGTATTTAGTTAATGAAAATAAAACTGGAAGACAATCAGAGGAATTAAATAAATACGGCTGAGAATAATAGCCTACAGTCTAAAGAAAGCAAAGTCTCATCATCATCATTCCTTGCATTCTAACCGATGCACCATTCCTGGATGCTATTCATACCTATTGATCTAGCCCTCCTGCATTATCACTAAAACACTGTTTTATTTTATAAAAAATACTCGCAAATGTAGCCTACTTTACATAGACTTTTAGTTAATAAACGGTGTGCACCTCCCTTGGTGCTGACATGGACCTATTATAAGAGGCTGCCCGTAATAAATGGGATGCCGTGGTTGTGTGACGTTGGACCAAAAACTCCCCCGGCGCTCGTTCGCCTTCCTCTCATAAGGACCAGGCTCTGTACAGCGGCCGCTTATGCTGTCAAGCGCCCGTCTACAAAAAAGGTCCATGCTATGAACGACGGCCACCATCGCCGTCTTTCGCGCCCCCTCCACCCGCTCGTTCGGCTGTCATAAGAGCATAAGAGCTTCAGAGCCCTCGTCTTTTTTTCTCCCCCTCTCGTCGTTGTTTTCACATGGCGATTAAAGTAAACACTCACAAGGCACAGACTACGTCACAGGTGCGCGCCCAGGAGACTCTGGTTGGGAGGGGTGAGTGAGTGAGTTGCCAATGCATGTAGTCTGAGGCAGAGAGCCACAGGAAAGAGCGAGAGAAGCGAACACCAGCGAGTTTGCCGGTGGCGGCGGCGGCTAAAAAAAACACATTACGTGCCAATTTGTATTCGATGGTCGCGATAGGGTAATTTTATACATCCCCTGGAGCACATCTCGCGATACATCGAATATATTCGATATATCGCCCAGCCCTACTTCATAGTATACCCCTCAGGTGTCTCTGGGTTTAAATAAAATCAAAATACATCATACAAAACATAATAAGCTTTCATACAAAAATATGTACAAATACACATTAAAAAAAAACAAAAAAAACAAAACAAGTAGCGACTAAATAAAGTTAAGGGGGGAGGGGGGAGGGAGGTTACTACAGTGATTTTCAACCAGTGTGCCGCGGAAGCGCATTTCTCGCACTCAAAGCGCTTTACTTAGCTTCAGGGCCTGTGTCCAAGTTGTGTTTATTTTATTTTTCTATCGGTTGGAACCAACACTGTCTGTGCTCTCGGAAGCGGCCGGGGCATGCGTGTGTACAATGGGAGAGAGAACGCTTTGTGTGGAGAGAAAACAAGAGACACGGGAAATCGCCAAAGCCAATGCAAAGCCTCGACTCATTATGTTGCGAGTCAACCAGCGGCAGCTCGCCCATAGAGGGCGACGATTGATCCCAAGATGGCAGCACGCCTGTACCTGTGTGACTGACTACCTGTGTAACCTGTGTGTGTTTAACTGTGTGAGTGGCTAGTGTCAGTGTTAAGGATACATCTGTTCATTTACAACATAACCTACCGACCAATTTGCAAGTTGTTTGGAAAATACAGCCACTTAATGCCTGTTGTCTGAAGATCCGTGACTGGAAACACAGTTTGGAAACTGTCTCAGTCCGAGCATTCAAATTGACGCTTTACTAAAGCATGGCCAGACCAGACACACACATGCCCGTTTGAATGGGAGCCCGTCCGTCGTGCTGTGAAATTGGATCATCTGTGCGGTGTGTCCTGCATTGTCGCTGATTGCGGAGGACCTGGAACGCTCTGTCTGTCAGGACGAAGAAGCGCTGTTCTCCCGGACCTGCTGGAACGCTGACGCATCGTTGATTTTGATGGGTCCAAATTTCCGATGACAAAGGAAAGTGCTTCTATCTTTGGATGCTGATGTTTGAAACTGTAATCCATTTGTTTTTAGCCGCTGACTAGTCCGGAGTTTCATTCATTTATTCCGAATGTTTTGTTTCACCGACCTCTCTTCCTGTTTATGTGCGACGTCACGCAACGTCATTAACTGACTCAGCAGAGGCTCAGGCTCAGGTGAACGAGAAAACGCGGACTGGATTATTCTTGCGCTAACTTGTCAGCATGTTTTTCTCAGCACCTCTTCTACTTTTATTGACTGTTCTTCAACAACACAAGACGCAAGAAATATGTGGAGAGTTAATCAAGCCTCATCATTCTTTGTCTCCTCAAAAATGCACAAACTGGGAAAAACCTCAATGGAGCTGTCCCAACTGGATTGTTCAAAATGAGGATCGGACTCATTATTTTACTAACATATTTAGCGCATATGACTGGTTGTTTTCGTTTTATTCTTCTCACACAGGTGGGAAGTTAGGTATACTCAAGCAGTACCTACTCAAAACTCTTTGAAAAGAAAGTGTTTTATTGTTCTTTTGCTTTTATTGTCAGGAAATGTTGAACCTAACCCCGGCCCTGATTTTAATTATCTGAGTACCCCCTGTGATTTTAAAGCTAGATCTGGGCTTGGTGTTATTCATGTAAACGTTAGAAGTTTACTTCCTAAACTGGATCTTGTAAAAATTTGGGCTAAAACGTCTGACACTGACATTCTTGTATTGACAGAAACATGGTTAAATAAATCTGTAACAGACAAAGACATTGCAATTAAGGGCTACAATGTTTTTCGTTGTGACCGTCCTAGGAAGGGTGGCGGCATTGCCATTTTCACAAAAAACACATTTCAGACTACCCTTCTTTCATCTGTATCTCTGAGCAGACAATTTGAGTTTCTTGCCTTGAAGTTGGAACTGCTTAAAGGCCATTCTATCACCATTGCTGGTTGTTATAGACCCCCCTCAGCCTTAGACTTTAATGAGATTCTCCTCACTGGGGATTTTAACTGGGACTGGTTATCCTCTGCCTCTGACAGTTTTAAATCGACCTGTGATTCATTTAATCTTACTCAATTAATCGATAGCCCAACTCGTCCAAATATTAAATGTCCAGAGAAATCTTCCCTTATTGATCTATTTTTAACAAACACTCCTCATAAATATTCAGATGTAGGCATTTTTACTAATGATATGAGTGACCATTGTGCTATAGCCGTAGTGAGGCAAGCCAAGCTCCCAAAATCAAGGTCTCGAATTATTTTTAAACGAGATTTAAAACATTTTTGTGAGCAAGCTTTTCACCATGATCTGTGGGACTTTGATTGGTCCAGGATCTCTCTTTTTAATGATGTAGAACTGGCATGGAAATACTTTCATGATGCTTTCAGCAATATTATTAATAAACATGCCCCTTTCCGCAAATTTCGAGTTAAAGGTCGAGACAATCCTTGGTTTTCCTCTCAGCTGTCTAGTCTACAACAAGAAAGGGATATTGCCTGGGCTAAGGCCAGAAAATCCAACTCTCATGCTGACTGGCTGATTTTCAGACAGCTGCGAAACCGCTTTACCTCTCTTGTCAAACAGGTTAAAGCTGAATACTACCTCTTAAAAACCACTAGCGACTTAAATGATCCTAAAAAATTCTGGAAAACCATCAAATCTTCTTTTGGAAATGTGGCCACAAACGACCTACCAACATGTATTGTAAAGGATTCATGTAGGCTGACTGATAAATTAGAAATTCTTAATTGCTTCAATGAACATTTTGTCTCCTCCGGTTCTCAATTTGAGTCTTTACATCCGGACTCTAATAATATGCAGAATACTTCTCCATCTCCACTCCCAAATAACGATTGTGTTCAATCTTTTAATATTGTTCCACTAGACGTAATTGAGGTCTATAGAGCCCTAAAACATTTGGACCCTGCTAAATCTGCAGGTCCTGACAAGCTTGAGCCATTATTTTTGAAGTTGGCTGTAGATTTCATAGCAGAACCTCTTACCCATATTTTTAATTTGACATTTTCTAATAATGAGATTCCTAACATTTGGAAATCTGCCTATGTCCTGCCTTTGTTGAAAGGAGGTGATCCTACAGTTTTAAACAATTACAGGTCTATTTCTAAACTATGTGTTTTAGCCAAAGTCCTTGAAAAGTGTGTCAGTGACCAACTGAAAGACTTTTTAGACGTGAATAATATTTTATCCCAACACCAGTCAGGTTTTAGAAAACGACACAGCACAATTACTGCAACATTAAAAGTTGTTAATGATATAATTGAATCACTGGATTGTAAAAAGTATTGTGCTGCTGTTTTTATTGATCTTTCCAAGGCATTTGATACTGTAGACCATGTCACCTTGGTAGACAGGCTACTCAAGATTGGTTTATCTAGGCAGGCTGTAGACTGGTTTTCTAATTATTTGTCAGTAAGAACGCAATGTGTCCAGTTTGCTGGGTCCTCGTCCTCCTCTCTCCCTGTATCAAAGGGTGTGCCCCAAGGCTCCATATTAGGGCCATTGTTGTTTTCTATTTATGTAAACAATCTTTGTGACTCAATAACCAATGCTGCCTGTCATTTTTATGCAGATGACACTATTATTTATTGTTCATCCCCATCAGTGGCAGACACTTTTCATTTCCTGCAGTCTGCTTTGGACGTTCTGCAGTCACAGCTGACAAAATTGAAATTGGTTTTAAATACACATAAAACTAAATTAATGCTTTTTTCAAATGGAAAAGCTTTACCAAAAGTTTTGCCAAAGCTTTTAACTAGTCATGGGACCGAAATTGAAAGGGTCAATTCGTACAAATACCTGGGTTTCATTATTGATGAAAAATTGTCTTTTAAACTTCATATTGAAAAACTGGTCTCCAAATTAAAAATTAAATTAGGTTTCTTTTTTAGAAATAAATCATGCTTCTCATGGCAGGCCAGGAAACGTCTGTTCACTGCGACCTTTTTACCGTTGTTAGATTACGGTGACCTGCTGTTCATAAACGCCCCTGACCAGTACCTCAAGAAATTGGATACCGTCTACCACTGTGCTCTGCGATTTGTAACTGGCTGTGGAAATCGTGTCCACCATTGTACCCTGTATGCCACTGCAAAATGTCCATCGCTATCTGTACGCAGACTCTCACATTGGTTGTTTTTTGTTTACAAGTGTCTTATTGGGCTGGTCCCTTCATATCTATGTGTTTACATGTCCACAAACAAATGTAGCTATGGTTTGCGTTCTAGGGATGTGTTACAGATGTTGGTACCCAGAGCTAGAACTGAGTTAGGGAAAAAGGCCTTTAAATATGCTGCGCCTTCTGCCTGGAACACTGTGCAAAAGCAGCTGAAGCTGCCGGAGCTGGTCACCTTGGGAGAATTCAAAGGAATCCTGAAGGACAGAGAAGATAGTTCTCTTGGTCAATGCAATTGTTTGTAAAGCTTTTTTCTGATAACGGCCGGGTTTATTCATTCATCTGTCACCAGTTTATTTAATTAATTTTTAACTGTACTCATTTCAATCTTCATATAGTCTTGTCCCTGATCTTGTATTGTACTTTACCTGACGTTGAATGTGGTGTATGAGAATTGTGGTTGATTGTTCTTATTGTATCATGGTGCTGCCTTCTTGACCAGGTCATTCTTGAAAAAGAGATTTTAATCTCAATGAATTTTACCTGGTTAAATAAAGGATATTGATTGATAGGGCGACGCCCTCCTTGAGCCATACCAGCAAAAATTATGAAAAATATATTTGTTTTGTATTATAATCATAATTTATGATTTCAATACAGTTTTTACCTAGCCTGGTGCTACCAGACCATCGTACTTCATTTCATTTGTACAGAAGGTCTGGAAGTGCTGTAATTGGCAAACGTTCACTCACTTGAAGGCGGGTGTCTGTTGAAGTTTAAAACTATTGGATCTGCCCAGTGCCACTCTGGATTAGCCAACCAATCGCATCACGTTTGGGCAGACGTGTGTCATGAGCCGGCTTCTGGCGGTGCGTTTCAGTTGTACAGGGAACTCGGAAATTTCCGACTTCACTACATATTGTAGTCTATGGATATACCGTACCTGGCAACGGTAACTTGCTAGAGCCTAACGTTTAGTTATCTGGATGAGAAAGGTTGTAGGCATCCATACTTTCCCGAGCAGATGCACTGGAACACAGACAGGTCGGAACTCGGAACTACGAAGTCGGAAATTTCCGATTTCCGAGTATAAAGGAATGCAGCATTCAACTGAAACTGGAGCGCGACTTCGACGTCATCGTTTTCAGCCACTCGCTCTGTTCGCTGATTGGACCGGCAGAAATCTGCCTGAGCAGGAACCCATGAATACACCGCACACCCAGACTGACTACTGAAGTGAAATTAAAATTGAGCGGAAGTAGGTAGGCGGGCGGAGCCAGGCTAGTTTTTACCTGCATCTAAGTCTGAATATCATTGTACAATCAGCGTCTGTGTTCTGTACCGTCACTCTGGGGCGATTTCGGGCTGGTTGAAAATCACCCCCAGCGCTCTCGTAGACTTCAAAGTTTTTCAAACTGCAGGGGCCCATGCGTTCTTTTCATATTGATGTTAATGAGGTTGTCGCCAACAGAGTGATAATCACTTAGATCGAACTTGGCAAAGGGGAATATTTAAGGCCACTTAAATCCCAATTCACATGTGAAAAAAAGAGGCTACACTTAGGCTATGTTGATGTTGAAATTAACAGCCCCCAGTAAGGCAAGGCAAGGCAAGTTTATTTTTAGAGCACATTTCGGACACAAGGCCATTCAAGGTGCTTTACATAAGCAATAACAAAATACATCAAGTAAGAACAAAATACATCAAGCATAGAGCACACATTCAAAAAAGAATTTAAGCAAGAACAAAATACATCAAGTATAGAGCACACATTCCAAAAAAAAAAAATAATAATAATTAATTCAAAATGAGAAATTACAATTTCAGGTTAAAACGGAAACACAACGGTCTTCAGACCTGATTTAAAAGAGCCGAGTGTTGAAGCGGACCTCAAGTCCCCTGGAAGTTTATTCCAGAGCTTGGGTGCATTAAAACTAAAGGCTGCCTCTCCCTGTCTGGTCCTTACTCTGGGGACTTTCAATAGCCCAGTCCCAGACGACCTGAGAGCTCTGACTGGTTCATAAGGGACCAGTAGGTCAGATATGTATTTTGGCCCTAAACCATTTAGGGCTTTGTAGACCAACATCAATATTTTAAAATCAATTCTTTGGTTAACAGGAAGCCAATGTAAAGACCTCAGAACTGGGGTGATGTGATCCACTTTTTTGGTCCTAGTGAGGACTCGAGCAGCAGCGTTCTGAATTAGCTGAAGCTGTCTGATTGATTTTTTAGGAAGGCCAGCAAGGACACTGTTACAGTAGTCAAGTCTACTAAAAATAAATGCATGGACAAGTTTTTCTAAGTCCTGCTGAGACATTAGCCCTTTAATTCTCTATATATTTTTAAGGTGGTAGTAGGCTGACTTAGTAATTGATTTAATGTGTTTTTTGAAATTTAAGTCGGAATCTATCACTACTCCAAGATTTCTAGCTTGGTGTGTGCTTTCTAACATAACAGATTTAAGCTGTGCGCTGACTTTTGATTGTTCATCCCTGGCACCAAAGACAATTACTTCAGTTTTGTCGCTGTTTAATTGAAGAAAGTTTTGGCACATCCAGTCATTGATTTGTTCGATGCATTTACTTAGTGCTTGAATCGGACTATAGTCTCCTGGTGATATGGTTATGTAAATTTGTGTGTCGTCTGCATAATTATGGTAGCATAATTTGTTTTTGTTCATAATCCGAGCTAGCGGTAGCATGTATATGTTAAACAGAAGAGGCCCAAGAATGGAACCTTGGGGGACCCCGCATGTAATATTTGTTCGCTCGGATGCAGTGTTAATTTTGGCAGCAAATTCTGATTTAGTCTTAGTCTTAGTCTTTTGAATATCACACCATTTAGTCTTAGTCCTATTCTAGTCATCTGAAATATTTTAGTCTTAGTCTACTAAATATAAGAAGATTTTAGTTGACTAAAACTACAGCGGACTTCGTCGACTAAGTGTTTCTTTCTTCATTGAATAGTATTAAAGTTTGAATATGCAATACAGACACATATTTAATGGTTGTAATACAAAACATGTATTCTATTTAATTCGTAATAATCTCACATAAAATCAGTGTACCTGACTGGATAGGGGGGAGGGGGGGCTTTAAGAGTCTTTGCCCGGGGGCCCATTATCTCATGATCCGTCTATGAACCAGCTGGATTCCACAATCTTTTTTCTTTTTGCGGGGATTATGCACAAGCATTATTTATAAAAAAAATAAGTGGGGGGGCCCCACACTAGGTCTTGTGGCCCCAAACGGGCCCCGAGATCGTTAAGGCCACCCCTGGGCAGCAGCAGCAGCATGCAGTTACGTGCTGATAAAATTGAGCAACGCGCTTTCCTTTAAGCAACACTGCTGCCGCTGTGTGTGTTCGGACACAAGCCTTTTTGATAATAAAATGAGAGGTTTTAATTGAACGCTGTCCATGCGTCGGAGTTGATTGTAACTTACTCGGGTGAAAACAGAAACTAACTGAGGGAGGCGGCAGTTTCACAGTTAATTTCCTATATAGTTGCGCAGTCAGTTTGGGGACCTGGCTCTGTGTATTCAAGCTCGAGACACAGCCAAACAGATCGCGGAACTTAGCCATTCCCCTAGACAACGTTAACGGGCAGGATATCCCTGACTATCATTTTGTCCATCAAACCGCAGAGTTTTTCTGCACAGCGGCTCACTCCACCCGCTCACACTGGCACGGTGTCCCGTCGATTTTCACCGACACAGGGTTGCATTCGCTGCTTTGCACTGATTGGATTTCTTCCCAACTTGTCCCACAGTTCTGATTGGATCTCTTCTCCATTCGTCCCACCCTAACAGTTTTGTCTCGTTCCTATTCGTAGACTATAGTGTCAGTTATATTCGTCTCAGTCTTCGTCATCATATCTGCCTTTTTATTTAGTTTTTATTTAGTTTTCGTGCGTGAAAAAGGTTTGTTGACGAATATTTTTCGTCATAGTCTTAGTCTACGAAATTAACACTGCTCGTATGTGAAATTGCCTATTGACACATAGTAGTCTCTTTCCTTTAAGTATGATTCAAACCAGTTTAGCACAGTTCCAGAGAGTCCAACCCAGTTTGCTAGTCGATCTAGTAATATGCTGTGGTCAACTCATAGACGGATTATGAGATAATGGGCCCCTGGGCACAAACTCTTAAAGGGCCCCCCACTCGTCCCTTATCCAGTCAGGTACAATGACTTTTCCACACAGATACATACAATTAATGGAAAAAACATATTAAGGAAGTCAGTCACTCCCACAGGATTTTGGGATACTGTGGGAGGGACCCTGTACCTTGTTGGGGGGTCCGGGGGCATGCCCCCCCGGATTTTTTTTTTACCTTTTTAAAGTAAAATGCATCAAACTGGTGCACTTTGAGAGGAACTTTAGAGGCTATATCAAATCCTGAGATGCAGAAGGAACATTATTTTTCATATGTTTCTTAAATAGGCAGCACTCCTTACTCTGCAACTGTAAAAACAGTACAGTAGATTGGTCTGCAGACCCATGTTCTATGATGGAGGGGCCCATTTCAACAGATAAAGGGTGGATAGCTACTTTTTATGAACAATTTATAATTCACACATAGAAAGCTTATTTGTGTATGTGTGAGGGGGCCTTCAAGGCCCTTCACACATACAGAATACTAGTTTAGGGGCCCATGATGATTTCTATCTTGTTACATTTTAATGACTATACTTATATTTAGGCTATTCCTTTTTGGACCCTGTTATTAACATGAGTGACTGAGCTCTTTGACTATGCAACATGAAAAGTTACTATCAGTATCTCTGGCTAAGGGCCCCCCTGAGCCCTTGGGCCCCTGGGCCTGTGCCCGGTGTGCCCGTGCAGTAATCCACCCATGGGTCAACTGTGTCGAACGCAGCACTGAGATCCAATAAAACTAATACAGAGCTCACAGTAATCTTCATTAAATGTGAAGATGGCATTTTATTTTTCTTATGGTGTAAATTATGTGCTACGAAAATAACTATTATGATGTTGGTCTTCTATGAGTTCTTTATTATCTTTATGGGAGAGGGGGGGGGGCATTTTGTTTTAGCCTAGTTAAATCTTCCTCTCTTCTCTTCTGTTTTACCTCTCATTCGTATTCGTGTAGAGTCGGTAAACTCCGTCGGTGACCTGTTGCTTTAAATCTTGCCGCCGTAATGGATTATGGGATATCACTATCTCCTTTCCTTTCGCATAGGTTGGTCAGGAGTAACCTATGCTAAAGGAGGGTTAAAGGATGCATCGAGGCTCCTTTCCTAAGCATTTTGAGAATTCGAATCACCTATCCGCCGAGTACTTCCGGGTCATCTCGATAGGAAAGGAAATTTCCTATGCAAAAAAGAGAATCCGTAGAGGCCCCATGCCCTTTATATGTCCATGCCCAGGCCTCGCAATGCAATCTCTATGGGTTAAAAAAAAAAATGCCCTAACGTGTTGTCGTCATACGTACAGTAAACAATGAATTGTCATTGACATTGTCATATTAGCTATCTGATTTAGGTTAATTTTGGGTCATTTTACCCATCATGGCAACAATTGCCCCCCCTGAGATTATTGTCAGGAGCCGCCACTGGAGTCAACGTGTCAGAGGCAGGAATCGGCTGTGCGATTGGCTTTTTAGCTGCGGCAGTTGCAGTGCTAAGGAGAGATTGCCAACTGCCCTTTCCTTTTATGCACACCATAGCCGCCGTAATGTTTAGATTTCATCATTTGCATCAAAGCCCTAATGATAATAAGAATAAGAGGCTTTATTTAAACGCTGTCCATGCGGTCGTTGTGATTGTAACTTTATCGGCTGTAAACTGAAACTAACGGAGATCGCGGAAGCCTTCCAATCGACAACTGTAACGTGCCCCGGTTATCATTTCAGCCTTAAACCATGGCGTTTATAGCTTTCGTTTCAGCACTAGGCTATGTGATTAACTATGAGCATTAAAGGTCCCATATTATGCTAAATGCACTTTTTAAATGTGTTCCAACATATCCATGCGTCCACGGTGTGCCTAGAGACTGCCAAAATATCAAAAAAAATAACAATCTCTCCTTTTCTCACTCTCCCCTTTTCTGAAACCCCCACCCCTCCCCCAAAAAACACTCCAGTCAGAATTATCCCCTTTTCTGACCTCACAAACCGTAAAGCCAGAAGCTTCCACTGTGCAGCCCACACCCCTATTTCTTATTGGTCCACGGCCCTGACAGACAGAGGGCGAGGCGTATCTGGCTTCGCTTCCGGACAGGGGGCGGGGGGAGCTCAAAGATTGTATATTTACGAGGGGACCTGCAACTCTTTTTTAAAAAATAGGCCATTGTGAGATTAGCTGAACATCAGCATAGTACAATAAATTATCTGAAAGTTTTTTTCAGCAAACAATTAAAGAAAAACGTATTAGGGACCACTAAGACCATATAATATGGTGTATAATAGAACCGAAAAGTGTATAATATGGGAGCTTTAAATAAATGTTGCGTCTCAGATGCCGAGGACAGCAGCGAGGTTGACCGAACCAGAGCATCGAGAGATGACAGCGAGAGCGATCACAGCGGAGCAGAGGAATAAAGTGTGTGGTAAACAATAGTTACGTATGTAACTACGGTTCTATGAGTTCCGGATGACCGCCAGAGGCGGTGCTTACAGCACTGGATGTTCCATCGCGCGCATGCGCAGGTCGAGATCTTTATACCAACAAAGTCACCTGTGACACCTGGGTGACCCCGGGAATGTCTATATATTCCGGAAGTCACCAGAGGTTCTGTTCCAACTGGATCTTCTCGCGGTGTCTGAGAAGTCTGAGTGACAGAGAACTCTGGCGGTCATCCGGAACTCATAGAACCGTAGTTACATACGTAACTATCGTTCTATTTCGTTCCTACTGACCGCCAGAGGCGGTGCTTACAGCACTGGATGACTTATACCAAAAAGGTCACGAAGAGTACTCATCAATTAAGGGCTTGCAGCCATCAACAAGACAGCTGTCATCCCACCGGATGAGGTGCAGCAACATTTACTCTGTAGAGCCGCGCAACGTACATGATGAAGACCATGTAGCCTTGGCGCAAATGTCCTGCCGTGAATCCGCTTCAAGGCAGCCCATGATGTAGCCATACTCCTGGTAGAGTGGCACTCAACGGCCAAGGCATGGGGAGCCTCTGTGCTCTATATGCATTCAAGACCAACTCCACAAGTCAGTGGGAGTGTCTCTGTTTGGACAGGGCAGCCCCCTTCCTGCAGCTCCCATAGCAGACAAAGAGGTATTTGTCTTACGCAAGCTGGTTGTTGCCACAACCTATGCCCTAAGCGCCCGCACCGGGCACAGTGGGTCTGACATTCTTTCTGCACCCCCTGGTGAGCCCAGGGGATTGAAAGCAGCCAACTCGATCGATTGGTTTACATGGTGGGGAGACAATCGTTTGGATAGGAAGGATGGATTTGGCGAGAGCACCACTCCTGACCCTTCTACATGCCAGCGCAAGCACGCCTGGCTTACTGACAAGGCATGGAGTTCACCGACCGATTGCAGTTGCAATGGCAAGGAGGAATGCCGTCTCATAGACAGCCGCGTCAGGTCTGCCTGACTCAGCGGCCCAAATGGGGGTAGACCTAAGGCCCTCAGGACTACTTGCAAGTCCCATGATGGTGCCCTCAGGGGTCATGGTGGCTGAATGAAGCCTCTGGCCCCCCTTCAGAAACTGCCTGACTAGGTAGTGGGACCCTACCGTCTGGTTGTCCACCCCTGCATGTGCGGCCGATATCGCAGCCACATAGACGCACAGGGTGGAAGCAGCTCTCCTGCTGCCCAACACAGACTGCAGAAGTGTAGTATCACTATCACTGAGCAAGTCCATGGGACTTCGCCATGTGCCATGCACCACTGTGAAAACAACTTCCACCTGTCTGCATAGCGCCATGTAGTAGCGAGTGCCCCTGAAGTACAGTGGGTCCTGGCTACCAGGAGCCCCACGCACAGCTGCAGGCGCCCCGAGTTCGGGTGCCACATGTGTCCGCCTACCTGAGACAGAAGGTCCTGTCTCCCTGGAAGGCACCAAGGCTCTCCTTGAGGAGTTTAGTAACGCTGGGATCCATGGCCTTCCTGGCCAATGTGGAGCCACCAAACGTAGGCTGTAACTGCAATGCTGGACCCCATCCAGTGTTGTCAGTAACAAAAGCTACACACATAGTGTGTGGCGCGGCTCATCCACTGGCAAGCAATAAGTAAGCTATGCCAAGGCTTAGGTGAGAGCCCACGCTGGTGGGACACAGCTCAATACACAGTGAAAGCGACTTCTGACCCGAAGCCGCCCACTTGACGAGCAAATTAGTAGCCTATGCAACCGCTCTAGGCGACAATGCTACAAAATACTGTGGCGGTGGCTTGGCTCCACCCCAAGCCACTCGCTGTCGATTAAATCAAAGTAAGCAACCGGTCTAGGCAAACTTAGCACCCGATCAACAGTGCAACAATGCTAGAAAGACAATACATTCGAGCATACAATTAGCCACCGGGCTTTTAGTGAAAAACACACAAGCAACGGTGCGAAGGAAATGCACAAAGCAGGATGACTGGCCAAGCATTAGCCAGAGCATCCTGCCTTAGGGGACTGGTCCTCTCCATCTAGGAGAACCCAGGGGGACAGTGGGTCATCTCTTCGGAAGCAAAGAGATATGCCACTGCCCTGCCATACTTGTCCCAATCATGCCCACCACCTCCGGATGGAGTCTCCACTCCCCAGGGGTGGCCCTTTTCTATCGCTGTGTTCCGGACACCTGGAACTTGGACAGCTTGGATAATGATAATTAGATAATGCTGAGGTCAGCATACTTATCAGTCGAAGGAAGAGGCTGTACTCCAGCAGCCTCCACTGCATGAAGTGCTGTAGTAGCTGCTGAACGGTAGCTACGCGCTACGGAGAAAGGCAGGCTCGCATGGCCGCCGACTCGAGCACCAGCTGAGCTGTAATGGTGGCAGGGATGCTGCCACACACTGTTTAATATCCGCAGCCAGGGACGGCCCAAACGGAGGAACCCTGAACTGGTACACCTTGCCCAGAAATGCAAAGGGGAGGACCACCTGTGACATTGGGCAGTAGGGACTTGAAAGTAGCATCTTTCAGGGCTATGACACAACCCAGTCCGCCTGAGCGATAGACTGGAGGACCCCTGCAACACGCAGCATGGGGAAAGGAAGAATCGTGAGGCACTGATTCCGCCGTCCTAGTCCAGAACGGGGCGACCCCGCCCCACCTCCTGGTACCTGAACTTCGGTTGAGTAGAACCTACCGAGCATCGAGTAGCACCCCCAAGGACTCTGGGGGAGGGCGGAGGCTGGACGCCGACCTCCTGGCGCCTGAAATGCAGCTGTAGCGCAGTGTTACGGCGCTGTACAGAATGTGCTGAGAAGCACTGGCCCCTTGATTGTCCACCTGAACATGGTCGAAGTTATTGGCACGGGGTACCACAGAGGTTCCCGGCCTGGAATCAGGCAGAGGTGCACGTCGCAGCGTGTAACTACTGTCTAGCCTGGTCAACCTGAACACTTCGCACCGGGCCTGAAGAGCAGCTGGCCGAACGCCTGGCCTGGGATCACTGGAAGAGAACGGAGGGTCTGTCGACACACCTCCGACTGGGACGACTGCGCCAGCCAACCCTGGCGGCGCGCCACGTCACAGTTGACATCAACCTGCCTAGCCCTTCCTTGTGAAGCGACCTTGGGTACCTTGAAAGGCGCTATATAAGTTCAAATTATTATTAGCTCCCTAAGTCGTAATGCAAAGTCTGCAGTGAAGCATCACTGAGGGTCCATGCTGAGTCACCAGCACCTGACCCCTGTATGGTTTGCGACCGAGCCAGGACTGTGAGAGAAAGCAAATTCCCAGATGGGAGAGAGCCCTTAAATCTGGCCAGCATCTACGGAGCTCAGCGGAATAAGGCTCAGAGGGAGGCACACAGAAACGGAGGATTGAGGGCCTGCCGAAAAGAAGGCATTCGTGGGTGCAGATGAAACCAGAGCTTCATCTAACCCCATACTTGCGAGTCACGGACGGACACTGACCCTCTAGCCGAGCTGCCCACCTGTAAGAGGTTACAGGTTACAGCTGTGGACAGTCATCCCCTGTAGTAGGAAGGATGCCCAGCCGCAGGGTACTCCCTGCCACTGTACCATGAGCTGGTTGGAGGCTAGTAGAAGAGCCTCTACCTAGCAACCTAAGTGCCTGAGACATGAAACTACAGTTCATGCATGGGTTATCTGACAGCGCTTCCCTCAGGTGCTCAACCCTGAGACCTGCAGGGCACTTGTCATGGCCATTCCCCACTGTATGGAGGTCATGAAGGCGTAAGCTGCCCACTGTCGAGCCAACTAAATATGCATCTGACTAAGGTATGCAACCGGGCTTCAGGCGAGAACAACCGAGCCGCGGCGCGACACCGCCAGAATAATACAGCGGCGGTGCAAAACTATAGCGCCCACTGGCGAGCAAATTACAGTAGCCTGCACAGACACGACAACCGTGTGACAGCTAAAATAACACAGTGAAGGCGACTCTTGGAAACCCAAAACGCTCCCTGGCGAGCAACCAACATATGCAACCGGGCTTTAGGCGAGAGCAACCGAGCCTCGGTGCGACACCCATGGACATATAAGAAGGGCAATACCGCTAGAATAATACAGTGGCGGCGTACAACTACGCCCACTGGTGAGCAAGTTACAGTAAAACATGCTAGAATTTAGCCAAAAGTCGAGCCAGCTAAACTATGCATCCGACTAAGGCATGCAACCGGGCCTCAGGTGAGAGCAACCGAGCCACGGTGCGACACCGCTAGAATAGTACATTGGCAGTGTAACCCTGCCGCCCACTGGCGAGCAAGTTACAGTAGGTTAGGCAATCGAGCTCTGGGCGAGAGCACCCAAGCAACAACGCGACCTGTCGAGCCAATTAAAATGTGTAATCCGAATAAGGTATGCAACCGGGCTTCAGCGAGAGCAACCGAACCACGGTGCGACACCGCTAGAATAATACAGTGGAGGTGTAACTATGCCGCCCACTGGCGCTAGCAAGTTACAGTAGGCTAGGCAATCGAGCTTTACGAGAGCGCACCCACGACCCCCTAAATAACACAGTTCAATTGAATTCAGTTTACTTAAGAAGGGGACAGTGCAAATCAATAAACCACATGATCATACATGGGTTAAAAAATGCTAGAATTAGCCAAAATGCTATTCTCCATCTGCAGTCCCCTGGCAGTGTCAGCGGCTCTTGGTAACCCCAGCCGCCCACTGGAGAGCAAATCAACGAAGGCTATAGGCAATTGAGCCTTAGGCGAGAGCACCCAAGCAATAATGCGCCTTAATAACACAGTGACGGCAACGACGTTCACTGGCGAGCAAATTAAGTAGCCTATGCAGTCAGGCTAAGGCGTGAGCTACCGTGCAACACGGCTATAATAACACAGCGGCACAGACACGACACCCGTGCTGTGAAACTAAGCTGCCAACTGGCGACACACTACAGCAGCCTACACACGAGCAACAGTGTGACACGGCTAAAATAACACGGTGAAGGCGATTTAGGAAACTAATTCGTCCACCGGCGAGCAATACAGCAGCATACAGTGTATAACAGCATACTAGTGTGTGGCACGGCTCACCCACTGGTAAGCAAATAAAGTAAGCTATGCAACGCAAGGCTTAGGTGAGAGCACACGATTGGTGCGACACAGCTCAAATACAACAGTGAAAGAGACTTCTGACCCGAAGCCGCCCACCTGACGAGCAAATTAAGTAGCCTATGCAACCGCTCTAGGCTACTCACAATGCTACAAAGTTCTGTGGCGGCGGCTTGGTACCCCCAAGCCGCTCGCTGTCGATTAAATCAAAGTAAGCAACCGGTCGGGGCGAACGTAGCACCCGATCAACAGTGCAACAATGCTAGAAAGACAATACATTCGAGCATACAATTAGCAACCGGCTTAGCGAAAAACACACAAGCAACGGTGCGAACAACAGTGAAAGAGGCTTCTGACCCGAAGCCGCACCTGACGAGCAAATTAAGTAGCCTATGCAGCCGCTCTAGGCTACTCAGCAGCCGAGCAACAGTGCGACAATGCTACAAAGTACTGTGGCGGCGGCTTGGTACCCCAAGCCGCTCGCTGTCGATTAAATCAGAGTAGGCAACCGGTCGGGGCGAACGTAGCACCCGATCAACAGTGCACAATGCTAGAAAGACAATACATTCGAGCATACAATTAGCAACCGGGCTTAGCGAAACACACAAGCAACGGTGCGAACTAAAGAATAACACGGCGACTGTGAACCCAGCCGCCGCCTGATCTAATCAAAGCAAGGTGGAAAGGTGATATTAGCTTCCGCGGTAGCCTCGGGCTACGCGTAGCCTTCACACTTTACTCACCCCTTACCGGCCGCAGCCAAGTCGAACGAATTGCAAGTCGCATCCCTTGGTGGTCGAAGTCGAATCGAAGCACCAACCCTTAGGTACGAGCTACTTGCGACAAGCTAATGGTATATTAGCACACAACAATGTGTGCGACCTGCTAGTCCGCGAGAATATAGAAGGAACAGAACCTCTGGTGACTTCCGGAATATATAGACATTCCCGGGGTCACCCAGGTGTCACAGGTGACTTTGTTGGTATAAAGATCTCGACCTGCGCATGCGCGCGATGGAACATCCAGTGCTGTAAGCACCGCCTCTGGCGGTCAGTAGGAACGAAATAGAACACATCAGAGTTCGGTCTATTTGCACTACTATTCATTTGCAATGAAGGAAAGTGTTTTATTCAATGCATTTTTATTTTCGTATATTATTTAAATAAATACAATTAATTTCCTTTTAAAAACAAGATCTGGTCTTCAAATCTTTTTTCCAAATATGAGTTTTGAAAAACGGGGGGGGTCGTCTTATAATCAGGGTCGTCTTATGTTCCGACCAATACGGTATATGTATTATAGGTACTGTGTTAAGAGTGTCATTTTGTGTCATTTTGGTTGGTGGTGTGCCCCAGGATTTTGTAAATGTAAAAAATGTGCCGAGGCTCAAAAAAGGTTGAAAATCACTGACATACTATATAGTTTTTTTTGTGTGCTACCTAACACAGGTTTGTTTTAACACAAAAAAAAACCTATGTGTTAGGTAGCACAAAAAAAAACCTGTTTAGTAGCACAAAAAAAAACCTGTGTAGTAGGTAACACAAAAAAAAACCTATGTGTTTGGTAGCACAAAAAAAACCCTATGTAGTAGGTAACACAAAAAAAAACCTATGTGTTTGGTAGCACAAAAAAAAAACCTGTGTAGTAGGTAACACAAAAAAAACCTATGTAGCAGCCCTATTTCCATCTTACCTTGCATAGCGAAAGTACTGGAGAGGCTGATCTACAAACAGCTGGTACGCTTCCTTAACACCAACAACATACTGTCTGACTTTCAATCTGGGTTCCGCACAGGTCATAGCTGCGAAACTGCGACTCTCAAAGTAATTAATGACATTGTCAGTGCTCTGGACTCCAAGCAATTCTGTGTGGCCGTCTTCATCGACCTGGCCAAGGCCTTTGACACTGTAGTTCATGAACAGCTTTTGAAACGCTTGAACTTCATCGGTGTTTCCACTACCTCACTAGCCTGGTTTAACAGCTACCTCTCTGGACGCTCCCAATATGTGAAATCTGACTGCATCTCGTCGCAACCCCTGTCTATTCTAAACGGCGTCCCACAGGGCTCCATATTAGCCCCAGTTCTTTTCTCAATTTACATAAATGACATAATCAAATCAGCTGGCATCTATCCATCTTTATGCCGACGACACAGTTCTCTATGCCACTGGCCCCTTACCTGACATTGCACTGGGAACACTTCAGCAGAGCTTCCACTCCATACAGGCTGGCTTTTCTGCCCTCGGACTGGCCATAAACCCCATTAAAACCAAGGTCATGTGGTTTGGTCGTAAGCCCCCCCCTCCAAGATGGTACCATTCTGACTGCTACAGGCCAAAAACTTGAACTAGTGTCCTCCTACAAATACCTGGGAGTCTGGATTGACAGCATCCTCTCCTTCACTGAACATCTGTCCTTTCTGCAGTCGAAAGTAAAAGCCAGACTCAGCTTCCTCTATCGCAACCGCTCCTCATTCACTGCCTCTGTCAAAAGCTCACTGGTTCAGCTTACTGTCCTTCCACTATTCGATTACAGCGATGTCATCTACAGGTCCGCCCGTAAAGGAGCACTTGAGCGGCTTAACGTCCTCTATCACTCGACCATTCGTTTTGCAACTAACGCCCCGTACAGGACCCATCACTGTGACCTCTACACCTTGGTAAACTGGCCACCCCTGGACATCAGGCGCAACATCCACTGGCTGATGCTGGTTTTTAAAACTCTTCTAGGTCTCACTCCTCCCTATCTAACTCAGCTTCTTCACCTGCGCCCCACCCTACACACAACACCCGTTCTGCCCCCCTCATTCTGTTAAATGCTCCTAGGGCATACTCCTCCCTGGGCCGTTCCTCCTTCCAGTTTGCGGCCGCTGACAGCTGGAACCAACTTCAAAAATCCCTAAAGTTACAATCCTTTACCTCTGTTAGACTCTTCAAACAGGCCCTAACAAAATGTATAAAGCACACCTGTAGCTGTTTCAGTCTAAGCTCACCGTGATCTAGTACATTTATCTATTGCTATGCTGTATGTTACTGCTGTTTGTCTAACTTCTGTTGCTATGTTGAATATGTTATTGTTGTCTATGTGTGATTTTACTGGCTATAGTACAGTGTTGTCTTGTTCTCTCCCTCTCCCCTTTCCCCCCAGGAGGTCATTCACCTCCTACCAGGCCATTGCTTAAATAAGACATTGTTTCTTAGCAATTTTTTGCCTGTTTAAATAAAGGTTGATGATGATGATGATGGTAACACATATCTATGTTGTAGGTACTACAATTTCGTGTACCTTATTGTAAAGTGTTACCAATCTTTCTATACTCCCCTTATCTCTGTCTCCCTCTCTCTGATCAACACTTGAGAGCTTTAAATTATGTTGAATTGATATTGAGTCATATTATGGGGGAAGTCTACAGGAAGTGGGTTGTGTATTTATATAGGAAAAAACAGTTATGAAGAAGCGCAGGTTTATTGCATAAAGGCTGCTTTATTAAAAACAATGTCACCGTATAAACCTGTGATCTGTATAACATCCAACCTGTGTATCTGAAGCAGATTATACACTGCCCGGCCAAAAACAAAGTCACATGCTCAAATATTTCGTTGGACCATCTTTAGCTTTGATTAAGATGCATATTCGCCGCAGCACGTTTTGATAAGCTTTATTTGGCACATAAGGTTGCTTAGAACCTAAACCTGACCAAATGAAGAAACCCCTCATACAGTACACTGCCACACAGGCTTGTACACATACCTGCAAACTCGTCGCTTTTCGGCGACATTCGCCGTTTTGGATCAAAATATATGACCCACGTGAATCGTATAGATCCGAAGAGTTTTTGTTTTTGGGAGGGGGGGTGGGGGGAGGGTAGCGGCAGCTGCCAGAGAAGTCAGCCAGCACTTCCCAGACTGGACTGTGTGGGCGAGTTACCGTAGTGTGAGACAAGGGAATATCGTTATCTTGGCAATAAAACATCTTTGGTAGACGTCATGAGTATTGTCCAATCAGCTTTAAGATCGGGCACCGTAAAGTATCACTGCTGCCGCTGTGTGTGTTCAGACTTTAGAATTGGCTAAAAGTCTCAATCAAAGCCTTTTTGATAATAAATAAAAAATTAGAGGCTTTGATTAAACGCTTTCAATGCATCGGAGGTGAATGTAACTTACTCGGCTGAAAACAGAAACTAACGGAGGGACGCAGCTCACTGTACAGTCCCTTTATTTAGTCACGCTGTCAGTTTGCCGACATGGCTCTGTGTATTTACCCTCGAGACCATGGCTCGAGACATACAAACAGATCGCGGAAGCCGTTCCCGTAGACAACGTTAACGGGCAGGATATCCCCATGGGATTTAGCCTGGCTCCGCCCGCCTACCTACATCCGGCCAAATTTCATTTTCCCTTCAGTAGTCAGTCTGGTGATGGGGCGTATTATTGGGATCCTGCTCGAACAGATTTCTGTGTGTCCAATCAGCGAACAGAGCGAGTGGCTGAGAACGATGACGTCGAAGTCGCGCTCCAGTTTCAGTTGAATGCTGCGTTCCTTTATTCTCGGAAGAAGGAGATTTCCGACTTGGTAGTTCCGAGTTCCGACCTGTCTGTGTTGCAGTGCATCTGCTCGCGAAAGTATGGACGCCGACAACCTTTCTCGTCCAAATAACTAAACGTTAGGCTCTAACAAGTTACCGTTGCCAGGTACCGGTAGATCCATAGACCACAATATGTAGTGAAGTCGGAAATTTCCGAGTTCCCTGTCCAACTGGAATGCACCGCCAGAAGCCGGCTCATGACACACGTGACGACCAAACGTTATGCGATTGGTTGGCTAATCCAGAGTGGCACTGGGCAGATCCAATAGTTTTAAACTTCAACAGACACCCGCCTCCAAGTGAGTGAACGTTTGCCAATTACAGCACTTCCAGACCTTCTGTACAAATGAAATGAAGTACGATGGTCTGGTTGGACCAGGCTACATGGGATATCCCCGACTATCATTTTATCCATCAAACCACAGAGTTTTTTCATGAGTCTTTCTTCAATAGCTTCTAATTCATCCGACCCAGTGTCTCCAAATTATTTGTTCACACAAAACTCCTCAGATTTAGCCTCTTAATTCCATTTTCCATTGCTCCAGAGTCCAATATTTATGCGCCATGGCAAATTGAAGCATTTTATCCTGATAAGACCCACTGATTAGTGGTTTGGTTAAGGCTACACAGCTGTATAGTCCATATCATTCATCACCATCTATACCTGGTCGATCGTGTTAATGAAGCATCCGCGGCACTGTGCATAAATCGTACGGTGCTGTCTGGAACAGTCCCACTTGGGAAGAGACCCGTTACTGCCTGCTGAGTGCCTTCCCCATCCCCTTGACAAAATGTTCTTCATAGTGCAATTAATACCACATCGAAAAAAGTTAATGACATGGCTCTACAACCCCTTCTCCTGCAGCTCGGCGTGAATAAAATATTCAAAATGTTGCATCACATGCTCCAGCATAGAAGTGGGATGACAGGGGGCGCCCTTAGCTCAGTTGGTAGGGCGTCCCCCCCCCTCCGGGCCGGGCCCAGCAGCAGACCCGGGTTCGATTCCCGCCCGCGGTCGTTCTCTGCATGTCACTCCCCTCTCTGCCCCATTTCACCTCTACTGTCTCTATCAATAAAGCATGAAAAATGCCAAAAAAATATCTTAAAAAAAAAAAAAAAAAAAAAGTGGGATGAGAATGTCCAAGTTGAGGTGTTTTTTTTGTAATAGTAAGCAAAGCATCGTCTTCGTCTGTTTCTCTCTTCTTGTGAGAATTTTATTTGAGTTTTTTTCTCCGAGTGTCTCCCTTAGCCACTCAGCCCTCCTTGTCCCGGGACAACTGTACAGGTGTTTACCCCTTGATGGTGGGCCTGCCGGCTTACTCACGTAAACGCTAAACAAGGGCAAACTTCACCCAGCTGACAAACTTTGTGGGCGTGTTAGCGCTGGTACAGTATATACTTAGTGCAAACTCTTTTGTGGAAACAGGGCTAAAACAGGGCAGATTGCGGGCGCTATTTCGCCACAATGCATCAAGCTATTAGTGCCCGCAATCCATTCTTAGTGGATGTGGCCCTTAATCTTTATAGGGCTGCTGGTATCTCACAACATCTGTGTTATGCCATTAATTTCACTTTGTACCATCCTTTTCAGATTAATCATCATTCTCAATACCTCCATCTCATTACTGTTCCAGTTTCCTATATCTCCCCATGTTCCACACTATGACAAAAAATCTTATCTGATCTCAGTTGTTTAATTTAATCTAATACTATTCAAATTTTATCTTGTCAATTTCTAAATCAACTCATCTGATCTAATCTGCCCTAGTTTGTTCATCACTCTTCTCTTCCTCATCTTTATTCTTGTCACTTTCTCTGCGTGTGTGTGTGTGTCGTGTGCAGGTGTGTTTTGAATATGCAGCTGAGCAGCTGGACACTGTGGAGTCTTTCTGGAGCTTTGTGATCGAGACTCTGTCACTGTCTGTCCCCTTCCTGTGTGTGGGCACAAGTCGAGAGCCACTTTTCTACCTCAACAGACCTCACCTTGACTTTGGAGAACTGCTGATCGGTATGTAACCTATTTAGACACACTGGTACATACATTTACACTGTGGTATTGTTAATACTTACTCCTTTTACAAATATGGTCCTGCAGTGAAAATATTTTTCTCCTATTTTTTCCATACATCTACTGTTGATATCAAAATAAATGCAATTTGTAACCTTTCAGGTAAATGAATTCCCAGTAAACAAGCCCATCGGAACTCAAACACAGATTTTCAATGTTCAGCTCCATTGATAGATGAAGCAGGTCACTGTTCATTGTGTGTGGAGTAACTATTG
The DNA here is from genome assembly GCF_949987685.1 of Ammodytes marinus. Taxonomy (NCBI): domain Eukaryota; kingdom Metazoa; phylum Chordata; class Actinopteri; order Uranoscopiformes; family Ammodytidae; genus Ammodytes; species Ammodytes marinus. The sequence continues at coordinate 32,043,341 of NC_137234.1, read as the reverse complement.
TTTGATTCTCTTGTCTCAAAGTGAACTTCAGGAGGAGGTCATGTGACCGCGACTAAAGATGGCAGTTTAGGGAGTGAGCTCTGTTCAATAGTGCACTATTTTACCTAAAAACCCTTACATATGCTGCTAACCTTTTGAAAGTAACCTAGGGGGTGGGATGTCTGACACAAAACTAACAGTGTGACATTTTTACTCAGGGACGCAAGACAACGACTAAAATAACTTTGAACTCCATTTTCTTTCGATTGTGGCCTTATTTATTTTTTGTTCAAATATTTTTATAAGCAGAATGCTTTTGTTGAAGCTACATAGCAGCAGCTGCGGTTAATGATAATAGGCCTACTGAATATGATTGTTATTCTATAGGCCAGGGTTGGTTTCTATAACCTTTTATGTTTTAAAATGGTGAAACTACTCTAATGTTGCACGTTGGATGGGCACATTGTTCTGTTACCTAGGTACGGTTTTTTGATTAGTTGCTCCTCAAATGCTGTGGATCAACGTTCCTCACAGTTTCAACAGAAGGGGAAGGGAATGCATTTCAGTTGGGGAAATGCTGAGGCTTAGGCCTATTGTTTGTGTGTGTCTGGGGATGGGGATGGTGGGTTATCTGTTCACGTTTCTATCTAATACATTTGCATCCATTTTTCTTTTCTTTTTTTCTTTCTTTCTTTTGTTTTGTTTTTGTTTTGTGGCATCGAACAACATCACAACGTTGCTAATTGTCAAGATGGAAAATAATGGACAGCACGCAACAAAGTAGTTTGGATATTAAAGTAATAAGTTGGAATGTGCGGGGTATAAAAAAATTAACTAAACTAAAACAGGTGTTGAACCGCACAAAAGATGGTGAGGTCAAGTGTTTCATCCTTCATTACAGACTTGTGCAAGAGGTGTGGTAACTGTCATACATAGATCTATCCCATTTCAAGTTTCAAAAACTATCTAACCAGAGACCCATCTGGTAGATACGTATATTATAGATTCAGGTAATATTTTGAAGCAAATATGTAATCTTATAAATGTTTATGGCCCTAATGAGGACAACCCCTCTTTTTTTTAAAGATTATTTTCTCACCATTTCTGTCCTTAACATTATAGGAGGGGATTTTAACTGCGCCCTCGACCCAGTGCTAGACAGATCTACCCAAATTAATGGGTCATGCAGGGCCGCCGCTCCCTATACGCAGAGTACGCAGACTGCGTAGGGCACCAAGTTCCTGGGGGGGCACCCAAAAAAAAAAATATATATATATATATATTTTTTTTTTTTTTTTTTTTTTATTAAAAAGGAAAAAGAGATGGTCCAGGGGCCCCCCAAAATAGTTTATTTTTTTTTAAAGTTCATGATAATCATTACATTACAAAAAATATATAAATTAGTTATGAACAGGCCCATCGTTGTTTTTTCTTAATTGTGTAACCTATCCAGGGGTGGATTACTTCACAGGCACACCGGGCACAGGCCCAGGGGCCCAAGGGCTCAGGGGGGCCCTTAGCCAGAGATACTGATAGTAACTTTTCATGTTGCATAGTCAAAGAGCTCAGTCACTGATGTCAATAACAGGGTCCAAAAAGGAATAGCCTAAATATAAATACTCATTAAAATGTAACAAGATAGAAATCACATGGGCCCCTCAACTAGTAGGGGAGAAATACAAAAGCAAGTTAAAAACAACAGCATTAGTAGCTCTGTCTAAGGGGGTTGAAGGCCCCCTCACACATACACAAATAAACTTTATATGTGTGAATTCTAAATTGTTCATATCCACCCTTTATCTGTTGAAATGGGCCCCTCCATCATAGAACATGGGTCTGCAGACCAATCTACTGTTTTTACAGTTGCAGAGTAAAGAGTGCTACCTGTTTAAGAAAAATCAGAAAAATAATGTTCCTTCTGCATCTCAGGATTTGATATCTCTCTAGTCTCTAAAATTTCCTCACAAAGTGCACCAGATTGATGCATTTTACTTTAAAAAGGTAAAAAAAATTCCACCCACCCCCCAACAAGGTACAGGGTCCCTCCAACAATACCCCAAAATCCTGTGGGAAACACTGACTTCCTTAATATGTTTTTGCCATTAATTGTATGTATCCGTGTAGAAAATTCAGTGTACCTGACTGGATAGGGACAAGTGGGGGGCCCTTTAAGAGTGTAAGCCCAGGGGCCCATTATCTCATAATCAGTCTATGATCCTATCACTCAATTCCTTTGCAAAGGCAGTTTTTTCACAAGTTAAGCTGTTCTTTCTGTTAGTAAATGCAGGCAAATGTGCCAAAAAGCAGTCGCAGAGATCTTGCAAGGGCAAAAAAATTTCGCTCGCGCCCTGCGGACGCGAGCTTCTGGGTGTTTTTTTTTTTTGGAGGGGTGGGGGGGGGCATCACTGACAATTTCTGCTTAGGGCACCCAAAAGCGTAGCAGCGGCCCTGGGGTCATGTGACCACAAAACCCTAATGATAAACAATACTCTTGTTTCTCAAGCTCATATAAAACTAACTCACGAATCGACTACTTTTTGATGTCGATAGAGCTATCGCCTAATGTTAAAAAATGCTGGTACAATAGTATCGTAATTTGCGACCATGCAATAGTCTTTATGGAGATTCATCTAGGTAGATTCAAACTCGAGATGGAGATTACAGGTGTATTTCTTACAAGATCCAGCTTTTGTTAAATTTGTGGAGAGTTGTATTAAAAAATGTTTTGAATTAAACACAGATGAAACTACGGACAGCATCCGGTGGGAGGCGTTCAAAGCCTACATAAGAGGAGAGATAATTAGTTACACAAGTTTTACAAACTAAAGAGCTCAACCAAGAGTTTTGAACTTTAGAAACACAAATTAAAAATGTTGAGACTGAAATATGTAACGATAATGATCCAGAATTATGACACAGTTAAATTAACAACTGGCGATCTGACCACAGACCCGTTACAGGTAAATAATCATTTCAGGGACTTCTATGAAATGTTGTATAAATCAGAACAAACAGATAATGGAACAGAGCAGAATGCATTCCTTGACCAATTAACATTTCGGAAGATATCAGATGGTAAAATCACTATATTAGATAGCCCATTAACCGCAGGGGAACTTTATGAAGCTATAGGGAACATTAACAGTGGTAAAGCACCAGGCCCAGACGGGTTACCGATAGAATTCTACAAAGTATTTCAAAAGCACCTTGTAAAACCACTTCTTGACATGTATAAAGACTGTAGGGAGCTTCCCAGATTCATTAAGATTTGCCCTAATTACCCTCATATTAAAACCAAAAAAACTCCCAACCGAATGCTTGTCTTATAGACCAATACGTTTAATGGGATGTGACACTTTACTCTGTAAAGCCCTTCAAATAGATTTGATAAGTATCTCCCTCAATTGATTAACGATGACCAACAAGGTTTTATACAAAAAAAACAAGGTTACTGTTAAAGAGGGTCCGCGATTATAAAGGACCTGGCCATATCACTGGCATGAGCCGATCATGCGCTCGGTGCATGCTCATGCGCGCGCTTATTGATTAGGAGCGGAGCCGTTAACTGCCGAGGAGGAGAGAGAGAAAAGGAGAGAAAGAAAGGCAGCAGAGCGATCGTGTTTGCGGACGGAGTTTGGAGTTTTCCCCAATAAGAAGTGTGCGTCGTTGAAGATTTGTAAGTGACGATAACCTGAGTTGTTTGTATGTTTTTGTTAAGTATCTAAGCAACTGTTGAATGTTGTAAAGTCCCGTTTTAGAGCCTCGCGCACTTACCGTCTTTGATGCCGTTTGTATTAGATGTCAGTTATTTTTTCCCTAGTACTTTACCGGGGCCTACTGGCATTAATGCATATCCTGCTATTGAATTGTATAATCATTTTCCCTATGTTAATCACTTAGTAGGTGAGTCAATCTAGGAAAAAAAAGGGCTTAACCCCAAAAAAATTGATACAAAAGGTTTTTCAATGGATTCCAGTAGTATTTGGTGTGCTGAATAACATACTAAAAGTCTACCAAAATCTACCCCCCAGAAAGCCCTCATTTCCAAGATGGCGGCCGAAATGGCGGCAGGGAGCTTGAAATGGCTATATCTCAAATTGAAAAAATGTTGCAAAGGAATTTTCAACTGATTTTGGTACCTCTGGACATGCTTACAAACATACTAAAAATCTAGGAAAATACACCTTCCGGAAAGGCTTAATTTTCAAGATGGCGTCCAAAATGGTGGCCGGCCAAGCTTAAAATGGCTATATATCTCAATAGAAAAAGATTATTCGAATGATTTTTAACTTGATTCTGGTACCTGCAAATATGCTTATGAACATACTAACAATCTAGGAAAATATACCTCCCAGAAAGGCTTCATTTTCATAATGGCGTCCAAAATGGCGGCCGGGAGCGTAGAATGGCTATATCTCAAATGGAAAATGTTACAAAAGAATGTCAACTGATTCTGGTACCTCTATACATTAATAAAGTGCGACAAATCTAGGTAAATATAACTGCTAGAAAGGCATCATTTTCAAAATGACTGCCTGTAAGCTTACATTGGTTAAATGGTTCAAATTGGTTACTATTCAAACTAGAAAGGTGGTGTTGTTGTTGAATAACATAAATGCCACACTTATTGTGGTCTTTATTCATCATCATCTTCGGGCTCCTCTGGAAGAAACTTGTTAAGTGGATTGTCACATTCCTTAAGTTGACATGGTCCACAGACAGTAGTACAAGGTAGTCCATATTTTCTGCAAGAACAGCGGAGTGTCTTGCAGGCAGTGGTACAGTTACAATGAATGACCTTCAAGAGACTGTCTGGAGCAACATTCGTTGTTGACATGAGTGGGACAAATCTATTGTCCTGCAGGCTCCACCCCCAGTTCAGGGCATCCATACCATCTTCTGTTCCCATCCAGACCATGACCTGGTAGTACGCTCTACTATTCAGTTGGTGGCAGACGTTCAGGCGTTACAGTTGATGAAGCTGAGACAACCTTCTTGCTGAAAATGTTATATCGCATTGCTGCAAGGGAATCTGTGCACTTTCCACCAAAGAGGACAGTCATTACTTGGCACCCAAGGTCATCAATCACCTCTGTGGTCTGGTTTGGGACAATGAATGCATTGGCACAAGATCGAAGGACGGGATCCCCTTTTACAAGCTTCTGGAAAGCAGTCTTTTTGCAAACCCCGAAGATCCGAGAAGTTGTGTCACAGCCAGTGAGAGCATGGATGAACATCAACTGAGAACACACATCATGTCCAAGTACTTCTTTTAAATGGTTTACGGCATACACTTTAAAACTGCCATCAGCTTTTGACTTGTCTGATCTGAAATATACGCCCTTACTATCTCTCTGTGCATAGTGAAGTAGTAAGACAAGGAGATCTGTATCTTCTCCAATCAGCGTAGTGGTGTGAAGAAGAGATGATTCCACTGCGGCCCTTACGATGTCTACATCAGCATCTCCAATTGAATTGACCTCAGTGCAACCCCTTTCTTTCAGTTCATCGCTTATCATTTGGATCAGCCTTTGTTTATTCAGATCTCTTGACATGAACTCCTCCTTCTTACCTGAGAACTCTGTCTCAGCAGTGAAGTTGACAATGGGATGAATATTGTTTCCTCTTCTTTGATGTGTGTTGTCTTTAATGGATGGCCCATCCCCATAGCCATCGAACACAATGGTTGTAGCTGAGCCATAATGTTGGATGGTGAAGTCTGCATATGACTGCACAATTTTACTATAGCTTTGTCCGTGCTTCCATGGTATTCGGTGAAGGAGTGAACCTCCATCAAGAACATAATGATCTGTTTCTGGTACAGAATCTAGGATTGCATCACTTGCATGATCACAGATTGCGTGCGCAAGTTGTGGTTTATCAGCCTTGCGGAAGATGTTTCCAGCTTCAAAGAGGGCAGGAGGGAAAGGACTGAGTTCGTAACGCATAACCTCCTCCAATGATAGCTCTCCAGTTTGGGAGACAATCAGGAAACGTTGAAAAATAAGTGCAAAATCAATTGTTCGATCAGGAGCAACCTTGATAGACGATTTTTGTCCAAGGGTTATGGCTTTATCCTTTCTACTAAATGAGAACGTGAATGCAGGCTGTCCAATCATTTTGTGCATGATATTGCGTCCAACAGAGTCATAATCATGCACGTTCACTCCGTCCTCAGCAACAACACCTGTAAAAACATTCCTTAAAGAAGAGTCTGGAGAGAAAGGTGACCATATAGCAAGTTTTGAAGTGATCTTCTCCAGGTCAGCAGCATCCCTTTTCATCCTTGCCTCTGTTGAGTCCTTGTGCTGTTCTGATGTTGTGTATGTCTGGTTTGTGAACTCCTGCATTGCGGTGTTGTACTGTGATGTTATGCACTTTGACATGGTCCAAAGGGCTCTCTGATTGTCAGTCATTCCACTTCCATGCGTCTTCAATGACCTCATCAATGTCGTCTCGATGACAAGATCTGAGCTGAAGCCTTCCACATCAACAACGTTAACGGGCAGGATATCCCCGGTTCATTTTAGCCGTAAAGCCACAGGGCTTTTCTGTGCGGCGGCTCACACTGGCGAGGTGTCACTGTGAATGACACCGTTACCCACCGTCACGGAGTTTCAACTGGCAACTCGCTATTTCGCTCACGCAAGGCTTTTGTGTTTCGATTTAACATCAGTCTTGGGCGAGTACTTTAACTTTATGCTGAATAAACCATTGCATTGCAATCGCTGAAAGCGAAAGTGTTTGGGTGGGGGCACAGAAGGGTTCGCTGCATTTACCACACAAGACACGGCGTGCGACACAATAATCAATTTATTACGATTATCTTGTTTTCATGATCGAGGGACGCCAAAATCGTAATCGAAATTGAATTTCAATTAATCGCCCAGCCCTCCCCTATACCATCAGGCAGTCATTTTGAAAATGACGCCTTTCTAGCAGTTATATTTACCTAGATTTGTCGCACTTTCTTAATGTATAGAGGTACCAGAATCAGTTGAAACATTCTTTTGTAACATTTTCCATTTGAGATATAGCCATTCTACGCTCCCGGCCGCCATTTTGGACACCATTATGAAAATGAAGCCTTTCTGGGAGGTATATTTTCCTAGATTGTTAGTATGGTCATAAGCATATTTGCAGGTACCAGAATCAAGTGAAAAATCATTTGAATAATATTTTTCTATTGAGATATATAGCCATTTTAAGCTTGGCCAGCCACCATTTTGGACGCCATCTTGAAAATGAAGCCTTTCCGGAAGGTGTATTTTCCTAGATTTTTAGTATGTTTGTAAGCATGTCCAGAGGTACCAAAATCAGTTGAAAATTCCTTTGCAACATTTTTTCAATTTGAGATATAGCCATTTCAAGCTCCCCGCCGCCATTTCGGCCGCCATCTTGGAAATGAGGGCTTTCTGGGGGGTAGATTTTGGTAGACTTTTAGTATGTTATTCAGCACACCAAATACTACTGGAATCCATTGAAAAACCTTTTGTATCAATTTTTTTGGGGTTAAGCCCTTTTTTTCCCTAGATTGACTCACCTATAGACTTTCATGCTAGTTGTAGTGTGCATGCATTATAGATGTATGGGGTTATTATGAATGTGGTTATGACGTGATTATTTGTTTCCCTTGTTTCTGTAGACCACACACACACCCATACAGATACCCTCCAAACCCTACAAACTAAATAAATCTGCCATTACATTGGACAAACCAAGAAAGCAGTATTCCAGTGTTTTGATTGACACTCCGTGGTGACAGCTATTATCCTATAAACCTTCCCTCATCTACAGTTACCATAACATGGAGTGTTGAATATTCTCCATGAGAAATATAAAGACACTGCAATGTTATCAGTAGATGCTTGTCAAGCATTTGATAGGAGAGTGCTGTTACCTTTTTAATGGACTTCTAAGATTTGGGCTAGGCAAACATTTTCTCAAATGGATTCGACAGTAGGGTTGTACCCTGTCACCCTTGTTATTCTTTTTGGCAATCGAGCCACTAGCTATGGCCGCACAAAGTCATACAGGAATCCTTATTTTCCTTATTTTCAGATGATGTTGTTTTTTCTTTACAAAACTAGCAAATTGTATTCCTAATTTGATGACCTTAAAGCGGCAACGAGTAACATTTATATATCTTTTAAACAGCCTCATGTTTCCTCTCATAATCATAAATTACCTTTAACAGCAAACGAGACCATCAGTGCAAAGAAAGACGTTTTTATATAGTTTTTATTACTGCATTTGATCTGGTCGTACACCCAGTCCAATTTTCGGTTCACGCGTGCATGCTCTATGGTCACATATCCGTATTGGTCGCAGATTTCAGTGTGGCGCAGGAACGTGAATTGAGAAGCCTATGGCTCCAGGTGAGGGAAGGGGAGCGGGAGCCTTGTTTGAGACAGTTGTTTGTCGTCATAATGACTGATAACGGGGCTGAACCATCAAAGAAAAAAAAGAAAATGCAATGAAGAAAAGCTAAACGGGAGAGTGATAGGCGGGCGGGAGGGCGTTGCCAAGCAACGTATACACAATTTCACGGAGCGAACCTAGACTGCAGTATTTACTCCTAAATGAATGAGCGGTAGCCTACTAAAACAAAGTTTACTTTGCCTCACCAGCATCATCAGATGACCATTATTCATCTGAAATAGTCATTATTTACAACAACATAAACACATTACCTCATCGTGATCCATAGACTACTAACTAACTGCCATCTCACGGACACGGACTCGTTCAGCTACGTGAGAGGTGACAATGCATCAACTCATTGCAATCAGGTGTGTGTTTAGCACTTACTGGCATTAGTTGAAGCTGTGTCACTAACCACTCTCTGGAAGCCGAAAAGAGTCCGGTGCCCTCACGCTTTCAACACACGGACACGCACCATATTGCTTCCTGATTATTTGAATCTTGGACTCCCAGCACGAGCTAGAAAACAGCTGGCGTCGTAAAAATACTACCGCTTTTGTTCAAAGGTGTCGCCAACGTGCCGACTTACTCGTAGTAGCTTTAATTGAACGCTTTGGAGGGATTTCTGGATATAAAATCAACAATTCAAAATCAGTACTAATGTTTTTTTATTAAGGAAGAAAGATATAATCCTTGTGTACGTACCCCATTTATGTCAACAATTGAGGGTTTTAGGTATTTAGGTACGAAAATTACCCCTGAAGTAAGTGATATAATCTCAGCAAACTATGACCCCTTGTTAGAGAGTTACCGAAGCACTGAATCACTGGTCCAGATTGCCTATATGGTCGGACGAATAAATATAATACAAATGACTGTCCTACCACAATTCTTATACTATTTTCAGACACTCCCACTCCCATTACCAAAGATTTTCAATGATAAACTTGACAAATTGTTGAGCCAATTCATCAGGAATGATGTTAAAACACGATCTTAGTTTGGTATGCTGCACACAAACATGTAGGTGACATGCCTGAATTATCTCGATTCACTCCTGTTTGGGGTAACAGTTTCCACCTGGCAAAAAGGATGGAGGGTTTAGGCTATGGAATACGAAAGATAAATACGAAAAAAATAATGGATCTACAGTATGTGTAGATGGAGCTTTGCTTTCTTTTGATGTCAGAGATACCAAATTCACAAAAAACACGTTTTCAAATACAATTAAAAAGCTACACGTCAACAAAACACAAACAGATAATGGACCTTTAGCCATTGCTCTTAGTTCGAGAAATATGGATCCTTCATCAATGTCGATATTGATTAAGGATCTGTCGAGATGTATTGGACTGGAGAGGCTCACGTACATTGCCGGGGGGACTTTGTCAAGCTCTGGGAGCCACATATGGCAATCATTTCAGATGAAGCTTTTTCTTTATTTTAAATTAAAATTGTATATATATTTTATTATAATTCTTGTTTCTTTTTTTCTTTTTTTAAGTTATTATTTGAATTGTGTTTTTGAGATGGTGCAAGTGCTTGTTTGTGTGTGTGTGTTTCGGGGAAAAAGAAAAATGACAATAAACATATTGTGGGGAAAAAAAAGTGAACACTTCACGTATTTACTACAAATGAGTGCCAATAAGAACTTCATACAACTGCTACAACTCTGTTAGGGCTCCTTAAAGGCCTACTTCACCGGTTTGAATATGAAGGTGTATTGAATTCTGAGATCCTATGTAGTATAAATGTGCGAAAAAAATTGAAATCGGTTCATCCTAGCCTGAGAAAAGGCAGAAAGAGTGTTTTTTTAACCCTATATTTCTCTTTCTCGTGACATCACAGAAAGAGAAATATAGGGTTAAAAAAAAACTTACTTTGTAAATATTACTGTGATGTCTTTTACTGTGACATCACAGTAATATTTACAAAGTATGTTTTTTTTTAACCCTATATTTCTCTTTCTGTGATGTCACGAGAAAGAGAAATATAGGGTTAAAAAAAACACTCTTTCTGCCTTTTCTCAGGCTAGGATGAACCGATTTTAATTTTTTTCGCACATTTATACTACATAGGATCTCAGAATTCAATACACCTTCATATTCAAACCGGTGAAGTAGGCCTTTAATGATGGGAAAATCTGTACTCTATTTAAATCCTTCAACCAACAGTCAATAAATATATTCTATTATTAAACAAATTAAGGTAAATATCATATAGCAGGTAAAAATCCTTCCCAATGTCTGTTTTGATGGTTTTTATCTTGTTTTATCACACTTATGGATCTAAGATGATGCTAGATAACTCTCTGCTTGAAGACCGCAGTGCATTAATGTGGTGACGAGGGAGGGGACTGCTAACTGCAGTCACTGACAGGAAGTTAGCTAAACTGACCATTCCGCTTACTGAACCTTCAAGAAAGGTGTTCAAACCACTGACTCCTCTTGGTATATCATAGTCTTGTCTACTATGTCATTACTGAAGGGTTGAACTACAGTATGTTGAGATTTAGAGATTAGGAATGCTGTAGTCTACCTTGACAGAGTTTTTTCTGTGTGTGTTTGTGTGTTATGTGTGCATGCATGTGTGTGTTTGGCTGCAAAGGTCGCACAGTGGAACTGACAGTGGATCTGGTGAATGGAGACGTTGAGCCCCTACACTTCTCTGTCAAGCAGGAGTCTCTTCTCTCTGAGGACCAACAGTCCAGCCTCATTTTGCAGCCGATGACTGGCACAGTGGAACCCAAACACAGGTTAGTGACACTATGGCCGGTTTCACACCTGGTAGTTTGCTTCACTGGTTCGCACCAGATGCGAGCATGATGCATTGTTTCGTTTTTCAACACCTAAAATGCAGCAGCATAAGCGATGTGGGAACGTTCATTTCAGTAATTAGTCAGATGTGTCTGGGGGCAGGAGCAATAACGTAGTTCCTGAACTGCTCTTCAATTGTTCAGAATTTCCATGCGGGAAAACTACAGAAATAAATTACAGGAAGTAGATCATCCCATAACACAAGGCTGGCTACGGGAGCTCATTACCCAGTGTTTCCTGCAGTTGGGTCAGACTTGGTCCCCTCATGTTCTCACCACAAACAGACCGTACTAGAGTTCGTTTGGAAGCCTACTGAGACCACCTAAGCTTCTTTGGTCTGCTGTTGGTGTGCACCCGATTGCGATGGATGTGTTCTCACCTGCACAAACAAACTTCAGCAAAGGTGGAAACAAACCAGAGTTTGATTCAATCAAACCAAACACAGCAGGTGTGAAAGCACTCTATAGCATACAGTGAATACCTATCCAGTATTGAAATTGTGTATATTTATTTGGAGGTTTAAAAATGTGTCCGTTATTAAGAAAACACATTCACTGACTGACATGTACTGTGCATCTTGCACCATGTTAGAGCAAATATTACAGGTTTTTAATATAGTTGTTGGTTGCTGGACTGCTGATTAACTTTAGTATAACTATTTTAGCAAACTGTAGAAAGTCATAAAAAGAGAGTCTATCGGTTGCTATGAACTCTTTGTTGCAGGTTGCCGCTGTCAGTGTCCTTCAAGCCTCACCGCAAGGGCTTTGTGAGCTTCAGGTTGGTTGTGAGGGTGAAGATGATGTCAGAGCCATTTATACTCCCAGTTAAGGCCGATTGCTTCAGCATGAGCACATCTGTTCAAGTTGAGAAGCCAAACGGAGGTCTCAGAGAGATCGACCCTAATCAGCAAGACACTCTGGACTTTGGAAAGGTCAGCATACTTTATCATTCCTGACACAAATACTCACATGCACAAGCCGTTACGTGTGAAGTGTAAACACGACAGTAACCTTCCTGTTTTTGTCTGTGTATATCTGTAGCTGGAGGTATCAGAGCAATCCACCTTCAACTTCCTGGTGTCAAATCTGGCAAGATTCAGCCTGGAAGTGACCTTTGACCTGACAGGTCCCAGTGAACTGCTGCAACACTTTGAGCCAAAGCCACAAAATGCTATTATTGAGGTTGGGAAGCAGCTGCAGTGGTCGCTCTTCTTTTGTCCCCAGAGCATTTGTAACCTCCAGGAGGTCAGACTGAACATCAAGGTGAAATGCTGTAGCAGATGTATCTGTAATAAGCAGGCTTGCTTAGCCTCATCCTGCACTGACAAGTGTATAGCCATGAATAATCTATGTTTAAGACTGTCCCTTAATCTAAATGATTCTTTCCACATTTTGTTAAGTGTGGTGAGAACATGTTACTGAGAGGACACCGAAGTGATGTAATTTGTATTATATGATGAAGAGGTGGACCCCCTCGAAAACGAGATGGTCTAATCTCAAGGGGTTATCCTAATAAATAATTTGAATAAGAGAAAATACATAAGAAGTAGATTACTGCCACATTATGACTTTGTTTTAATTATGTTTTATATTCAACTTTTACCATATTGTTCATGAACCTCAAAAGTAAACTGCTGCATAATTTAATGATAAAAAATAGAGCTATTCCGGTGATTAAACTGACTCTAGTATTTCTATGGTTTTTGCTTAACCCCTGAGCATTCATGACTTGTTGTTATAGGTATGGAGTCGCCAAACACAATTGCATTATGTCTGCTGCACTGAAAATAGACTCTCTCTTGTTTCACTTCGTCAGGTTATGCTCGGTCCAACATTTACCTTTGCCATTAAAGGCAGGGCAGTAGCACCAAGCCTTCAATTCTCCTTCACCAAGTACAACTTTGGCAAGTGCTTCCTGTACTGTCCTGGCATGGTCCCGCCTTCTCAGACTCTAGTGATTACCAACAAAGGCGAAAAGGGCATCAGGTAGTTGTTTGTGTCTGTCTGTTTGTCTCCCATGTGTGTTTACTGCATAAAGATTCTCAGAAAGTGAGAATGTATAGAGTGTGAGTGAAAAGCCTTCTGTGCTCTGCTGCCCCCTCCTCAGTGTCCAGTGCCAGTTCAGGAACACCTCTTACTTAGAGATGGACTTGAACCCAGGTATTGTGTCCCCTGGTGATGTGATGGAGGTACCAGTCAGCTTCTATCCTCGAAAGGCATGTCTTTACCATGAGAAACTCACCTTCATCTTGAACAGCCGTGTGACCAAACAGGTGGACATTCTGGGGCAAGGCATCGAGCTGAAGGTGAGAAAGAAGAGTGCAGGAATCTAAAACCTATCTAGGCTTACATATATTTAACAATATTAAAAAATAAATGAAACGATAACCTTAGGGATAGAAGATTTAAAAGAAAACTCTGCCCTAAGACTGCCCATTTATTAATGGATGAGTTGGAGTGGACCCTTCTGTGAGCAGGTCCCGCTGACTATCCATTTGCCATTTGTAATTAAATTAATATCTGATGTAGTTAAATTGATTATCCTTCAAATGTTTTGTTCTGCCATAGCTGGAGGTGGAGGACCCCAGGCAGAGGAAAGTGAAACTGGGATCTCTGATATTGGGTCAGAAGGCGAAGAAACTAGTTAATCTGGTCAACCGCAGCTCTTTAGACCTTTCTTTTACTCTGCTGCTCAATGCAAACACATCACTGGACCCAAGGGTACGGAACACACATACAACCGAACACACACACACACTCACATACACACACACTTGGACTAACAGTGGTCTATACAAGCACAAGAATATCCTCTTCTCTCCTTCACCTCAACCATCTACTGCAGGATCTTTCAGTCAGTCCATCAGGTGAGCTGAAGCTGAAGGCCAAAGGTGGTTCCTGTAATGTTGAAATCCAGTTCTCCCCTCGTCAGCTTGTGCCTCAATTCAGTGCTGAGCTGCAGGCGGAGCTAAAAGGCATGTTACAACCCCTGCTGACCATCCAAGGCTGCTGCGAGGTAGGCTGTGCAGTCAAGATCATTTATGAGGCTGGTACAGATGATGCGGATAATACTGAATGGAATTATTCTCTTTATAAACGTTACTGGTATATTCAAAACAATTTTCAGAATAATGTAACATACACATTTAGCAGATGTCTATTTAAAAAGTGCTGAATTAATTATTACTTAGTGAGATGAATGACACAGTTTATCTTGCAAAATTTCATACAAGCAATGTTAAGGTTTGATTTATTACCTCTATAAGGTCATTTTAACCACTATTTCCTCTGATTGTATCTGTCAGGGCGTGGTTGTCCAGCTAGACCAGGACCACCTATCCTTTGGAGCTGTTGTCCAGCGCTGCCGGACCAGCAAGAAAATTGTCATGATTAACACTGGGGACATTGGTGCCAGGTACGGTTCACTATTATTCAGTATATAATCCAATACCAATTCAAGTTGTTATCAACCTCATGGGACATATTGCAGAAGAAACACAGACAAACATACACATCCTTAAACACTCAGACACACATTCACAAACACACCAATCAAGGTAAGCTTTGTAGAGTTATTTACTTTTATAGTAAGGATTGTCGTTTAATTAAACAAAGATGTAGGAGATTTACTTATTGAGAAAATGTTTTTTTGTATATTTTTTGCAGTGTAGTTTGCCTTTAGAACTCAAGGCTGTTTGCTATTTATTTATCCATGTTCCTCGTAACCAGGTTCCAGTGGAAAACAGAAAATGTTCCTGCAGAGTTGTGCATCACGCCGGCTAAAGGCTATATCTGTCCAGGCATGGAGGTTCCTTTCAAAGTGACTTATGCTCCTGTGGAACTGAGTAATGACACAAGATATGAGAACCTGTCATGCTGTGTGGAGGGCTCAGCCTCAGCCATTACCCTCACTGTAACAGGCTCCTGCATCGTAGCCTCCACTGTCAAAGAGGTTTGATTGATGCACATTTAAACACAATGGCTTATACACAATGTACTATAGCAATAATAGTAAAAGTGTTTTATTTTCTTTGACTGTTGGTACAAAATAAACAATGGCTGCTATGGCAGGGTGACATAACAATATCAGAGCATATCAGTCCCCTGACAAAACTGAGAATGTTCTGTATTAAAGTAACTGTTATCATTACGATGTTCCTACTGTAATACAGGTGCATGTAGGGACAAAAGGTTTTTATTCACTATCACATCTGATTTATGTAACACGTATTAGAAAGCAATGTAACTAAAAGGGTTCAAACACTTTTGGATATTGGTTTTGAGGCTTCTCCATCAGGCATAAAGGCCACAAGCTGCCTAGTCAGCAGTGTAGCTTCTCATTGTAAGGATGGTTAAAGGCCAGCAGCGCATATTATGAGACACTGAGTCAGCTACTTTTAAGAACAGACAGAGAGCTTTGACAGATTTAGAGATCAGTAAATATTTGGAAAAACCTCAGTCGATTCCAATTAGCTGATTAGCCATGCAACTGCCTTTGTACTGCCTTTTTTTTGTTGACAGTTCTGACCTCATTCTGAACTCTCCAGGTGGTGAATTTTATTTGCCCAGTACGTGGCTCCCACACTCAGTCCCTGCACGTGACCAACCCCATAAACCAGCAATGCAGCATCACACCTGTCCTAGAGGGCGAGCAGTGGAGCGCTGCTACCTCTGTGATCCTTGAACCCCACCAAAACAAGACATACGAAATCACCTACCGACCAGGGACAATGACTGATGATGGAAAAAAACACTTGGTAGAGGAGCACTGACATTCCAGCACAATCAGTTATTTATTTGTAGTTATTGAATTGTGTGACTATTCAGTGCAGGGCAAAGGACTCAATATAACATTGTGACATTGACTTCATCTCAGTTATGAACTTGTTCCATCTCTATGTCTTTTTCTGCAGGGATCAGTCTTTTTCTCCTTCCCTGATGGGACAGGCATACTGTACTCACTGCAGGGAATTGCTGAGTCTCCAAAGCCAGAGGACACCATTGTGCACGAGCTGCCTTCAAAGACGCATTACACAGAGTTGCTCCCTGTGCACAACTGGCTGTCCAAGCAACAGCGGTAAAACACACACACCTCTTTTTCTCACATTGTCATTTGATACATTGTTTTAACAATATTGATTACAGCAGCTGGAAATCCCAAGTTTAAAGCATTAAGTGTTTCATATTTTGTTAAGAAAACAGAAAAGACAGACACCTGATACTGTGATCATCATGTGAAATATCACTTGCTACACACATTATTTTGCATCACCCATGTGCAAAGTAAAGTGGAGCAAATCCTACCCCTTCAATTTAAAGACAACCCTTGCAAAATGTAAATTCTTAATGTGAGTGACTAAGGTGAACTACACAGATGACAGATAACTGTGTCTGCGTGCTTAGGTTCCGTGTGCTGATAGAGTTCCTGCTGAAACATGACAAGACAGATTCTACAGTGTCTCTCAATGGTCTAGAATACATTGATGTCCCTGCGTTGGCCACGAGGGACTACAAGATGTCATTCTTTACATACAGAGAGGGCCAGTACAACACCAAGGTTTGATCACACACACATTTCTTTGACCATATCTGAACATATTTCTGAGCCTTGTCCTTACCTTTAACTGGTTTCCTCAGGTGACGTTTCAAAATGATTTGTCTGGTGAGTATTTGTTCTACCTGGTGACCTTCAAAGCCACATCTCCAGGAGTCCTGTCCACCATAGAGCTGGAGACCGCTGTCCGTCGGATGGCCTCTGCCACCGTAGAGATGGAGAATCCCCTGACCACAGCTATCTGCCTAACAACAGAGTGTAAATGCCCTGAAATCAATGCTCCGTCTCAGCACACAGTGCCAGCACACTCCAAGGTGCATACTAAGTTCATTTATTCCTGCAAAAACAGCTGTGTGCCCCACAAGATTCAAGATTCAAGATTGTTTTATTGTCATATGCACAACAATTACAGAGTAGTCGCTGGCAATGAAATTCTTTAGTCCTGGGCTTTGTGTGATACTCAATGTGGCTGTGTGTATGTGTGTCTTCTCATTAGGGTTCTATGAGCTTTGAGTACCAGCCCCTGCGTTCAGGTGAGTCTACAGCCCGGCTGACTCTGAACAGTAGTGATCTGGGATGCTTCCACTACGATCTGCTTCTCAGAGCTCTGCCAGCACCACCAGAGAAAACCGTCCACTTCAACACGTGTCTGGGCAACAGCCACTCTGTTCTTGTTAAATTCATCAACTTCTCTCGCTTCAGAACAGAGTACTCATGCAAGGTAAGACTCACTTGACCATTTACATTTTCTCTTCTAGTGCTGCTTACTAAAGGATATCTGGGTAATATAATGAAAGTTTGATTCACTTGTCAACACAAGTGGATAATGTGTTTATAATTCCTTCATTCTTGTGATTCAGTGACGTACACCTACTCAAAACTACTATACTAACAGCTATTATTGTAGAGCACGACCAATAAATTATCAATTAAACACATAGTCTAGCACTTCATCTTCTCTCTGTTTGCCATACGTTCTGATTTTTTTTTGCTAAAATCCACTTAATCCCTATCGAAAACATGAATTGAGCTGAATAACTCAGGAGCCAGATAGCTGAAACCACATTCAAATAAGCCCTAAGCTTCTCATATCTTTGGGCCAAAAGCTGTGATGCAGAATTTGAACTCTCTGAAATAGTTTTAGTTACCTGTATGTTGTTTTCAGTGGTTATTTCCTTTGTTTAACAAGGTGCCTTTTACATTAGAAAGAAAGAAAAATAAGAAATCATTTTATATCGAAGGCCATCTATGATACCAGAGTTAGAATGACAGAATACAATTTTTTCAAAAAGAACTATTTTGTTTCATAACAACAATGCCAAAGTAAATGATACAGTTAATTTGGCCTTAGTATATTACACAGTGATTTATATCTGGTTTTCTTTCTCCTGCAGACTGATTGCCCGGACTTCATTGTAGACAAGAGTGTTGGTGCCTCTCCGGGTTTCCAGGGAGGGTTAGAGGCGAGCCTGGAGGTTTCTTTTGAACCTCTTCAGCTGGGACAAGTGAGAGGCCAGCTACACCTGTCCTCAGGAATCGGTGGTGAATACATCTTTCCCTTACATGGGATCTGCCTCCCTCCCAAAGCCCAAGGCCCTCTTTGTGTCAGGGCCGGTCGCAACCTCACCATCCCCTTCAAGAATGTTTTCCAGCAAACCACCGCTTTCTCTTTTCAGGTAAAGAACTTATTACCTAAAGGGGAGAATAACCAGATTAAACAAAAGTTCAAAATGTGATATGTCTGGAGGAGCAAACGTTTAGCTGAGAATGAAAGTGAATGATAACATCCCAATACAACCACTGTACAGAAAACCTTACTTACTTTTAGAAATATGTTCTATTTTTAACATTTTCTTTCAAACATTTACACTGGGTGCCGTGCCAGCCAGCCTGAAGCAAGCTGCTGTTAATCAAGCCTGGAAAAGTTCCAGTGGTGCAGTCTGGCGTTAATACTCCCCTGCTGATACTCTTCACAAATCCAGCTTCCACAAAATGAAATTTCAATTAACATGTTTCAGTCTTTAATTGCAATTTTAATTGGTTTCTTATTCACCCTCTTTCTAGGTGGACAACCCTTGTTTTACTGTCAGAGGGGTGGACACCATCCTCTCCAAAAAGAGCCAAAACATCCTGATATCCTTTGAGGCCCCTTCAGGAGGCTTCCCAGGGCCCTGGTTTGGCAAGCTGACTATCTCCAGCCAGCGCTCTGAGGGCCACAGCAAACCTTGTTCTTGGGTCTATTACCTGAAGGGCTACCGTCCTGATTCATCTTAGAGAGAGAGATATGTACACACTAACTTACACACATGCAGTTGACTGTAGAGACATACACAGATGCCAAAGTGTATGTGCATAATCGACTGTTTGGACTTTATAGTGTTTTTAAGATGCTTAATTGAATCTGTGTGTATGTATTTATTTATGCTATTTAAACAATAAGTTGTCTAAATTGTGTCCATAAATATTTTAATGATCTGAATAAATCCTGCGTATAAAACCTGCCCAGGCCTGTCATTTCATAGCCTGGAGAGACCAGCCTGATCTTGTGAGCTTCACATTAGTTTCTGGAACTAGTCCTGGAACTCCAATTTGTGTGTGTGTGTGTGTGTGTGTGTGTGTGTGTGTGTGTGTGTGTGTGTGTGTGTGTGTGTGTGTGTGTGTGTGTGTGTGTGTGCGTGCGTGCGTGCGTGCGTGCGTGCGTGCGTGCGTGCGTGCGTGCTTGCATGTGTTGCAGGCAGCCATTCTCTCATTAGACCCTCACTACTTTAGTCTGGCACCACCCGCCTACCTACTTCCGCTCAATTTTCATTTCCCTTCAGTAGTCTGGCACCACCCGCCTACCTACTTCCGCTCAATTTTCATTTCCCTTCAGTAGTCAAATGAATTGAAGAACGATGGTCTGGTAGGACCAGGCTATCACTGCTTGCTTGTTTCTTATCCTTTGTTGTTATCGTCTTCCCCCTCATCTTTACCCTAATGCACCTTTCTCTGTATTCTTTAAACTTCTTTCATCCTGTGTCCACCGCCCCTCCTTCCTCTCCTCCTCAGACCGGCCAAGAAAACATCCATTCTTAATAGGGTTAGGAGATGGATGGCCCCTTTATCCGTTTCTCTCTCTTTCCTCTGAATTTGATAAATTGAGGTTGACCAACTGCAAGTGAACATTAAATACATTAAATACACTGAACATCTAAGATGTGAACCCAACTGCCCTTGGCAAGAATCTAACCCCAATGCCAAATAGCCTGTCTTACTTTAGTGGTGTCAACTTGGCCTTCAAATCTTATGTAGCCCAATTGTGCCATGTAGTGGTCACAATTATACATTTACCGTACTTTACTGTTCATGACACTGAACCCTGAAAGCACTGATTCTCTATACAGGAGATTGATGAAAAAAAACTACTCTTAAAATACATTAGCTCAGTTGGTAGGGCGTCCCCCCCATGGGCCTCGGCCAGCAGTGGACCCGGGTTCGATTCCAACCCGCGGTCGTTCTCTGCATGTCACTCCCCTCTCTGCCCCATTTCAACACTGTCAATAAAGCATAAAAATGCAAAAAATATATATCTTTAAAAAAAAATAATACATTAAAATATATTGTAAACCATGCTGAAAAGCAGACAAACTAAAAAACTAAAGAACCTAAAAACCTAAGCTAATTTGGTGTATTTAAATGTATATGGTTTACTTCAGGACAATACGTTTACATGCCAAATTATAGAAGCCTATCATGTTGTGATCAGCTGGTTGCTGTGTGTCCCTCCTCCTGTGCCTGCCACTCCCCCTGTGTGTCTCCGCTCGCCTGGTCTGCATCAGCAATTAACCCACCTACATACACCTCTGGCTTCCCTGCTGTCGTTGCCAGATCGTACTACGCACTACTATAGTGGTAACTATACGTGCCTGGCTCCAGTATATACAGGTCCTTCTCATATAATTAGCATATTGTGATAAAGTTCAATATTTTCTGTAATGTACTGATAAACATTAGACTTTCATATATTTTAGATTCATTACACACTACTGAAGTAGTTCAAGCCTTTTATTGTTTTAATATTGATGATTTTGGCAAAAAAGTAAAGAAAAACCAAAAATCCCTATCTCAAAAAATTAGCATATTTCATCCGACCAATAAAAGAAAAGTGTTTTTAATACAAAAAAGTCAACTTTCAAAATAATTATGTTCAGTTATGCACTCAATACTTGGTCGGGAATCCTTTCGCAGAAATGACTGCTTCAATGTGGCGTGGCATGGAGGCAATCAGCCTGTGGCACTGCTGAGGTGTTATGGAGGCCCAGGATGCTTCGATAGCGGCCTTAAGCTCATCCACAGTGTTGGGTCTGGTGTCTCTCAACTTCCTCTTCACAATATCCCACAGATTCTCTATGGGGTTCAGGTCAGGAGAGTTGGCAGGCCAATTGAGCACAGTAATACCATGGTCAGTAAACCATTTACCAGTGGTTTTGGCACTGTGAGCAGGTGCCAGGTCTTGTTGAAAAATTAAATCTTCATCTCCATAAAGCTTTTCAGCAGATGGAAGCATGAAGTGCTCCAAAATCTCCTGATAGCTAGCTGCATTGACCCTGCCTGACAGTACAGCACCTAGTGGCCACCTGAGGGATGACAACACACAGGCCTAATAGCCGCACGAGAATTTAAGTTTTTAAGACGTTTCCAACACAAGAATGATACACTGTGTGCATGATTTACATACAACTGCTTACAAAGACTACAACCTATAAACAATTATTGAACATTAGGTTGGTACAAAGAACAAATAAATACATTTCTAAGGATACTTTTTAGCTTTGGTGCTAGTCTTTTGATTGTATTCACTTAAGTATGTCCTAGAGCTGTCACAAATAATATGTAAGCTTGTTTTTATGCTCATGACCGGTCACTATAGTAGGATTATGATAAAATTAGTTTTAAAACTATGCTGTCTGAATGACATGCAAGGTATGCGAATGCATTAGCTGCCTGCAAGTCAGCGTTTTGGGTCAATCTTAACCCACGTTTCGTTCACTGTCCGCATGCTCGAGTTAGCTTTGTAAGCTAACCAGTTCTGAGCCTGACTGCATTTACACTAACAAGATGGCAACAGAAGCAAAAAGATCCAAGGTGACCATTCAGCCAGTTTGAACCTTATAACCAGCTGTTGTATATGCGTTTGACTGTTTGTGTATACTTAGTTGTTGCAGTCAGTTTTGTGTGAGAGTAGCTGCTACCGATGTATACTTTATATAACTCTTTGTGTGCTAAAGTTAGTTAGGACGCGTGCAGCCTACTGAACGTTAACGGTGTGAGGTTGTGGTTTTCCAGATGTTGGTGTGATTCGTTCCATTCATTCCAGTGAGTTACTCGTTCACTACAGCGTAGCGGTTACTTTGTCTCTCTTGTCGTCTATTAGGAGCAAACATGTTTTGCAATGTTTCTGTCTTAAATAAGGATATCCTACATTTCATTTTCGTAGTAAAAACCAAGTGCTCCGGAACATTAGGTCACTCATGCATGCCTGATCGTGCTGATGTTTAGGTTTTCATCCTTGCGCTGACAGGTAGATAGTGGCTCAGACTTCTCCAGTCCACTACAGAACTTTCTACAATGGTGCCACAAAGTGGACTTGGTACTCAGCAACAAGGTATGTTATAATAACTTCCTGAACCCAGCTCCCTTTAGACTTTCTCAATTGAATCAACCAGGCAGACTGTTATATTTGTTTTCATTATAAATGTGCAGTTCCTGTATTTACCTGAATTAAGCCCAGATTCTGGATCATACATCTCTCTGTAGGTGTGTGTGAGAAAAGAGGGAACAGTGGCAGAGTATGGGATGCTGGCGAAGGACAACATCGAGGAGGGGGAGGTTTTATTCACCATCCCCAGATCGGCTCTCCTCCACCAGGGAACGACTGCCGTCTCTGCCCTGCTGGAGGAAGGTGATCACAAACAAGTTCTCCCCAAAGACTGAAGCTTTCTGCATCATCACCGTCTTCATCATCATCATCCTACCGTTTGTTTACCCCTCTGCTTGTCCTGTGATCCCTCCACAGAGCGCTCGTCTCTGGAGAGTTCGTCCGGCTGGGTTCCCCTGCTGCTGGCTCTGCTGTACGAGCACACGTCCCCACAGTCCCACTGGAACGCCTACCTCTCTCTGTGGACCGACTTCAAGACACTGGACCACCCCATGTTCTGGTGAGAAACACTTTTTAATCTGTGTTTTAAAGGTTGAGTCAGCGATTCTGGAGTATGCTATCTCCTCCAAATCCTCTACCTTTGTGCACGTTGAAAATGTGTTCCTGTTTTAAAACACAGTCTAGGCTCTGTAAAACGGGTATGTTGCTAGCTATGGTGGGCCATTTTGTTGACATACCCTTTCTTTACATAGGCTACTGGTTTATAGAGCCTAGGCTGTGTATTGACACAGGATTTTATTGTCAGCGCAAACACAGTATGGAAAGTTGATCATGAGGAGATATTCACTGATTTTGAAGAAAAAAAAGTGATTTTGACAACAAGTGTTCTCCAGAATTGCTAACCCCACCTTTAATCCCCATCTTTTAAATACATTTGTTTGTTTCTAGTCACTTAGTTTTCATCCATTCAGGTCTAAAGAGGAGAGAGACAGACTGTTGAGGGGGACAGGTATTCCAGAGGCTGTGGACAGGGACCTGGCTAACATCCAGGGGGAATACACAGAGGTGGTCCTTCCCTTCATCGCCAAGCATCCTGCCCACTGGAACCGCCACACACACACACTGGAGCTGTACACACAGCTGGTGGCCTTCGTCATGGCCTACAGGTCAGTGAGCGTGAGACTAAATACACTGGTGTTGTGTATGAAACCATCTGGATCTTCCTATCCTCGTCCTCCTAAACTTACCCCCCTGATCTCTCTCCTCTGTAGTTTCCAGGAGCCACAGGAAGAAGAGGATGATGAAGAGGAGGAGAAGGCCCCCAACCTACCCATGATGGTTCCAATGGCCGACATGCTCAACCATGTGTCCAATCACAATGCTAACCTGGAGTTTACACCGGTGAGTCGACACAGAAGCTCCTGATATGCCAGGGGACGTTTTGTTTTAAATGTCAGAGGGCGACACTGGCATTATCTAGTGGTGAAAACTCTAGACTGCACTTAATTATGCACATGCCATTGCTTACCCTTCCCTTTGGTGGAATTAACTGAATCTACTGTGGCCTTCAAGGGCAAGATGCTAGTTCCTAAAGATGGCTTCATCCACCATTGCCTCAAGTTTTTCCACAATATCAAGAGATGAGGGGAAGATGTATAGTTCTTGATTCTATATTACTTCTTCTTCTAATAGTTGCATTTCCCCAGGATACTCACTATGTATAAAAATACATAAGGCCGTTAAGCTGGTCCGTTCCGTGCTGCTAGAAGCATGGTGGTGCAACTTGGGGGCAAGCATATTTACACAATTTTGTATTACAATAAAACATACTTAAGAATATTATAATATTTCTACCAAGTCTGTTCTGAAAAAGGCCAATTCCCTTAAACACAGCTCCTTCAAAATAAACACTATATTTGGACCAATCAATTAACTGCCCAGTTTACAGTGTTAACTTCCCCGTATCCCTTTTTTATTTCTCACACGCTTCTTCTCGTCTTTCTCAGGACAGTTTGAAGATGGTTTGCGTGCGCCCTATTCGTAAAGGTGAAGAGGTTTTTAACACCTACGGGCAGATGGCCAACTGGCAGCTGCTGCATATGTATGGCTTCACAGAGCTGCATCAAAGCAACAGCAACGACACGGCCGACATCCCCAGCGCCAACCTCTACAAAGTGGCCACGCAAGGTGATAGTTGACACGCTACAGTGCCACCAGAGGAACAGGACAGACGCTTACAAGGGAAGTGCGTTCTCATAAACACTCCCTTCTCTTTCCAGGTTTTCAGTTTGATTTGGAGAAGCAGCTGGTAGAGGAGAAGAGGGAGATGCTGTGTCAGATAATGCAAGAGAAAGCAGCCTTTGTCTTTGGCAAACAGGGCTGCTTGACAGACACTGAGCTACACACTGCGCTCAAGGTGAGGGACCGTGCTGTCTAACACCAAAACCTGACGGCGGGTTTCAAAGGAGCATGTTTTTTTAAAACAATCGTTCAAAAAAACACTGACCCTAGCCAGAAGCTGAAAACACAGAATATTAGTCAGATTCCAAAGTTTCCCGACTGCCTGTGACTGCACCCCGAAAGACTCTTGTGTCATTTTGTAATATAGATTCAAAGTTAAGCCAAAAATGCATTGCTTTATCAAAATATAGCATTAACATGTATTTTTTTCAAATATATGCTAAAAAATCAACCATTTGCATGATCAAGATGATGTAAAGAAAAAATAACATACAATTCTGCCCTCCTTAGTATTACTGGGCTAGCAGCCATGTTTGTGCCGTGCCATCCCTTTTTCAATCATGTATTTTAAATACTTGTGTGCACTTGGGAACATTGTTTCCCCCTTTTTTTATGTAATGAGAATTATCAAAGGAATTTTAACATTCAAATCAATTTTCCTTTTTTATTATTTATGCTTTTATAACTGTGTTGTACTGCTAAAAAGACATTTAGGAGTGCAGCTATTCCAGCTTTTAGCCATGGTCATGCTGTTATAAAGTAAGCAGCCCAATATTAGTAAAAATGTGACAGGAGCCAAAACAGCTGAGATATGGCATAGTGTGTGAATAGGGTTATGATGACCTGTTTGCTTGCACTCGGCACAGAAACTGGAAAATGACACAAAGCCAGTTTGTTACAGATTAATATTTGAGGCATGTATGTGCTCTTCAGGTGCTGTGCATGTCAAAGGAGGAGTTCTCAGATTTCAAAGAGAATGAAGGATGGGAGGAAGAGGAAGACGACGAGGAAGAAGAGACCATTTCCCTGGCTTTCTCTAACGAGGGTCTCCCCGCATTAAAGGCTTCGTGGAAACGTCTCATTCACGAAGCAGCGCGTCTGACCGTGAGGGCCTACACACACCACAAGGAGGAGGGGAAGATGGAGGGAGAGGGGATGGACATAGACCAGGCACTGATCCAGGACCAGGCAGCAATCGCAGCACTGAACAGCAGGCAGCAGAAGGCACTGCAGGTACGCTGCGGACAGAAGAGCATCCTGTACAGACTGATAGAGCTCACCAAGTCATGAAATTATCTCCAGCAGTGAGGTGTGGTTTTTTGTCTTGTTTTTCTTTTATCTGAAACGGCTCTCTCAAATCAGTCAATAAATGTTTTTCTTTAAAACTGGTGTCTGGTTTTTAAGTCCCCGTTTTGCACTCCTGCTGACTCAACCAGGTAAGTGATAATAGATGTTTCACTAGTATTTTAATCTTGCAATGTAAAGTGCCTAATTTATATTCTACCAGCTCTGTGTTTGAGAAGTGATTATTATTATTATTACTACTCTATATTCATAAAGCAAAAATTTAAATTTAAGAAAGTATCACGCTCGTTTTTATCTAATCAGGAGACGGAGCGCTATAAAGAGGCGTGTCTCTGTTCCAAGATAGTCAATCCCTGCGTTCCGAATCGCATACTTTCTACTATTTAGTATGGTTGAAAAAAGATTTAGTATGCCGCCGATTCTTGTGGCCAGATTTAGGATAGTTAGAAAGACCCAGATGTCTAATACATCCAGCCAAGATTTTTAGTGTTCAGCATCCTATTTGGGCGATTTTGACCCATAATCCAGTGCGCACCTGAAGTGACGTCACATCAACGAAGCCTCCATATGAAACGGGGATGCGACGGCTATAACAGCAAGAGGCAAGATCAAGGCGCAAAGTTATGATGAAATAATAAGTAAAAGTATGTCGCAATAGTATGCCTACTGCATCCTAACAAGATTATTTTTATTGTCGGATATAGTATGTAGAATAGAAAAAAGAAAGAGTATGCGATTCGGAACACGGAAAGTTTACTAACAGCCTCAGCCAGTATCTCACCTCCAATATACAAAGAAATGCATCAGTTTAAAAGGGGAAAACCTTTGATTTAAAACATTTCTAAATACGCAAATATTAACATGCAGTAGACAAAGCAAACCACCTCTATTTGCATCTTGTTCAAGAATTCAAAACCTATTGCATATTCAATCTTTTTCAAAGTAATGCCTTTAGATAACGAGTGTAGATATGGGTGGCCACATTAGATAACCTCAGAGCTGCAGGTCTGTTCGACAGAGTAGTAACATTTCCTAGTCCTGTAATCCAGCTCAATTGTGTCCACCCAGTCTTCTCTCCATGTGCATGATACTAGAGAACATTTTAGTTTTAATGAAGTTTTAAAAGTATGCTATTGTGATCAGAAAAACAAATAAGTATTTCATTTAGGTGTGAACTATGCTTAACAAAAAGATACTTTTGAAACATCTGGTATTTTAGCACCATCCACTTTTATCTTGCAGTCCTGAATGAAACCAGATGGATTGCAGTTTGAATGCTTTATTTCCTGTATGTACGCATACTGCAGTTAAGTAGCAAGAACTAAAGGCAAACTAGAAAGGACTACAAAATACAACACATGGACCAATACATTTACAAAACATTCAAAATGTTACAAAATGGGCTGTATTGGTCCTTCTATTGTTGTTCTTCAATTTGGATCTTTGTACAAGTTGTCAAGATACATGTCACCATTACTTTGCACAATTTACAAGTGCCAGGGAGAGACTTCCAGAGCCTGTTTCAAATGGACAAACCATCAGTAAACTATCTCCACCAACACACCAGGAGTAGACCCCCACCCCACCGGGGAGTCTGACCCCCAACTTCCTGTCCCACTCAGAGATAAAAAGGAATCAAATGAAAGTAGCAGGCAGCTTTTTTCTTCTTCTTCAATCTACCATTCAGCCTCTGAAAGCAACCAAAAGTCAGAAAAGGGGATTTGTGTGGGAGGGAAGCAAACCAAGGACTTTGGTAGTGAGTGAAAATGTGTTATGGTGTCTTTACATGTCAGGATACATTTTCTTTTGACATGTGAGTTGCTCTCCACTTATCTAAAGCTCCCGTTCTCCCTTTTTTCCAATATTTACATCAAAGCATCAAAAAAGTATATTAAACAGCATATCTCAATCCATTCTCTCACATTTCAATTCAGCCCCAAAGGGATAAACAAAAAAAAATCTAACTCCTTAGATCCGTGAGCAGTAGTCCTTTCATCCACATTTCAAATGACAGTTTATCCAGTGCCAACAGCAAAGGGGGAAGTGTGTGTGTGGTGGGGGGAGTGGGTCAAGGCGGCGGTGTCTCTCCCGTGGGCTTTGAGCTGGCTGGTACACAGGCTAGCTGGCACCGGTGCCCTCCATCACCTGCTGGGCCTGCTTCTGTCCCATGCAGCACTGGGCTACAGACTGGAACAGCCTGAGGAGAGAGCGAGAGAACACATGAAGGCCTTTGAAAGAGCAGCACTACTGGTAAAAAGACAAGATCATTCTCCCAACAACAACCAAACCATTAAAGTTCTCTGTTCTGGCTCAGTTATAGGGCCCAACATTGTGGTCACAGAAGTAAAAATCCCATTACCATTACCATACCATGGCGGTTTTGATTGATTAATATAATAATGTCATAACCATCCAAGGTAGACTTAACATGTGCTACCTCAGTGTGAAACAATGGTATATGTTCCTGTAGTTTGTATGATATCAACCCCGTTTTACTACAGGGACAGCAGAGAAGAAATGGTAAATGTAAAAAAAAAAGTTGGGGATGAATTGGGATGTACGGTGGCGCTGAGCATTCACCAAATAAAAAAAAGTTTCAGAGCAGGATCTCGTAATTACGAGATAATATCTCGTAATTACGAGATAAAGATCTCGTAATTACGAGATAAGGATCACCCTCTCATTCATCAATAACGATGTGTGTGTGTGTGTGTGTGTGTGTGTGTGTGTGTGTGTGTGTGTGTGTGTGTGTGTGTGTGTGTGTGTGTGTTTGTGTGCAGACGAGGTGAACCTAGCCATAGGAAAACGTAGGCAATAGCCTTGGTTTCCGGACTACAATGGGCCCCATAATCAATACAATTATTTTAAATATTTGTTTACTGTTCATTCATTAATCAGCGATCGCATTGGGAAATGAGGGATACACTTTCACTTTGTATATGCAGTTTGTTCATTATGAGCCACCGGAGCCACCGTACTGTGTTGCCTCATCCAATCAGAATGCCCGGTGGGCTAGTTCACTTTTACCTCCTGTTTGTTACTGTATCGGAACGCAGTTTTATTGAATGCTTTGATTAAATGCAGTCGTTAAACTCGGTGTAATCCATGACTCATACAAACACATAAGAACTTTCTACAAGGAGGGCATGACAATGATAGCCATGTCAACTTTGTGCAGATATGCAGTCACTGGGACTATTCAGGAGAAAAGCCCAGTCGGACCTCAGCAGCTGATCACGGGCGTAAAGCCGAAAGTGTGTCCCTCAGTAGCCTACCCGATGCGATCGCTGATTAATGAATGAACAGTAGCCTAAACAAATATTTAAAATACGTTTATTGATTATGGGGCCCATTGTAGTCCGGAAACCAAGGCTATTGCCTACGTTTTCCTATGGCTAGGTTCACCTCGTCTGCACACAAATACACACACACAGACATCGTTATTGATGAATGAGAGGGCGATCCTTATCTCGTAATTACGAGATCCTTATCTCGTAATTATGAGATCCTGCAGTGAAACTTTTTTTTATTTGGTGAATGCTCAGCGCCACCGTAGGGATGTTTACTTCAGGAAGCTGTTGAGCTCTGATGTGCACAAATACCACAGAAGAAGGAATCACAGAGGTAACCTACTTTTCAATCTCAGGGGCACAGTGCACAAAGTCGTGGCTCCAGAACTTGAAGGCAGGATTCTTGATCAGCTCGATGAAGGTGATGAGGAGACCCCATGGGTGCGGCCTGTTCACTATCAGCCTCTCCAACAGAACCCTGCAAGAGGAGCAGAAAGCTTTAACAAACAGCACTTGGATTTCTAACATTTAAGTCTGTGACGGCTTCATTGTGCAGTCCATCTCACCTGGTGATCTGCTCCTGGATGGCCTCGGTGTTGGCCTCGGCAAACAGGTAGAGCATGGTGCAGCTGAAGTAGTGGGTGTGGCTGTTAGGGTAGCGCAGCTGATTGGCGATCGCGTTCAAAAACAGGTAACGCCCTGAAAAGACAACAGACGAAAGATGCTCTACTTTTATAAAATGCAGAGCTTTAAACAAATCTGGTTCTTGTTCTCTGCATGTCACTCCCCTCTCTGTCCCATTTCAACTCTGTCCCTACACTATCAATAAAGCATAAAAATGCCCAAAAAATATCTTAACAAAAAAAGAAAACCCACAAAGTGTCACACTGCAAAAAAAACAGCACTATTCAACTGTACGACAGAAAAGTGACCACCCTACCTTCAGTGTCCAGGTCCACAGCCAGGTTCTGGAAGATGTCCATGTGTGCAGAGTGGGTGATGGTGCTCATGGAGGGGGTGCTGCCCTTGTTATGGATGTGAGCGATTGCCTGTGTGCCTACATACAACACCAGGGCATTGATCAGCTGGATGTTGTAGCGGTTCCCTGGTTCATTAGACACCTGGGAGACAGAAAAGATGGCAAATGAACAAAAGATGCTATTGTGTGGATTCGTTCAATAATAGTTGTAATTTAAAATAGATAGACACTGTTCCTACCTGCAGGTTGCTGCGCAGCTCAGACAAGAAAGTGACTGGTGAACGAGTCTTCAGATACGAGTCCAGGTCCTTCTTGAACTGGGAAGGCATGACGCCTGTGAAGTTGGTGAGGATACGGGGAGCGATGTTGATCTCACTCAGCATGTCCACCTGTAGCCGGGTGGTAACGATAAACAGATTTATGAAGTCATTGGTCATAAACAAACGAAGATGAAAATGGCAAAGAGAGGCGTCCCCCTCTTGATAGTGTGTGTGTGTGTGGGGGGGGGGGGTGTAGGTGTGTGTACCTACCTTGAGATTGGGTGTGAAAGGGTCAGGGAGCCTCATGTTGCGTGGAAAGGCACTGAGGATGAGGTTGCGGAGCTGGATGCAGTTGGGTGGGATGACATCACAGAACCCATAATGGTAGTCGCACAGGAACTCTGGGAAGTCATGCAGCAGGACCAGGAGCACTCGCAGTGTGCCCTAAAAGAAACAATAATAATAATACAAAAAATAGTTTCAGGTTATGTAATCCAAATTTTATCAGGAAACTTGTTTTAAAAAATCTGATATGATAACATCATGGCTTACATAAACAGTTCATGAGACTTTAATACTCAAAACCAAAAACACATTATAATCATGGACGTCGATTTGGCTAAACAAGTGGGGGGGACAAACAGGCATTCTGGAGTGCATTTTCAAAAGTGGGGGGGACATCTTTTTTTCTCTTTAGTGCAGGTAATGAACGGTTCTGAAAGACGGCATACCCGCTCACTAATGAATACAATGTATACAAAACACTGATGTCTGACACATTTGATGAAAAAAGCATTTTCAAAAAGCAGCGGACATATGAGCCACTAGCTGCCCAACCAAACATGACGTAAACAAAAGGAGCTTGGGAAGGGTTAATATGTTTGATGCACGCGCGCTCACCGGCCGGCGGGGAGACAATTCTTATCAGCGGTATCTTGACAGGCTATCAACACACACCTCAGAAGAGAAGGTGCAGAGGGGTATACTACGAAACAAACTCAACAGAGCCCGGCTCTCTTTTTTTGATCTGGTTCAACATAACACACACCCTCGCTCAGAGCTAACCGGTATCACGAAGAAAGTTATCAACCTCTTATGTTGAACGAGGGTTTCGGCTTCAGGCTCTGTGCGCGTCCCCATGAAAGGGGGCGTTTGACCCGTCATTTGACTCTGCATCCGCACAAAATGGACTGATCTTGTGCCGCTAACTTTACACAAACGGACTGATTGTGAGCAGCTGAGTAAAACAAAAGTGTGTCGCCAACTTCATTCAAGAGGAAGAGTTTGTCAGTCTGAATTATTACAGCAGAAATCAGAGAGCCGAAAAAAACTCTTACTGCAAATAGGCTAAGGAGAGTGGAATGCTGCCAGCATGGAAATGATTTATTTATCTTGCCGATCGTTCTCGCAGTGCGTAACGTGACATTATAAAACAATGAAACGTTGAACTCGGATTTAAACACTATACCATTTAGCCTAATATATATATATAGGCTACTTTGCTATATGTATAGCACTACGCCTATAGTCCCACACTTAAGAATGTAATTTAAGTCTGACACTGTCCCCAAATGAATAGCCTATGGAAAATCACTTTAGTTTTGGGCCACATCATAATGAATACAATTTGATTTAGACTATTAGCCTTTTATTTGAATCTTACAAATACCAATAGGCCTACATTAAAAAACCTGTAGTCTGGATTTTTCGGACAAATATGAATCTACTGTGAGAAGCTTAAACTGCGAGTCTGCAGCGATGTCCGAACTGTGACAGCTGTCACCTGTCACGTCCCAACTGTAATCGCTACTGATGAAAAGAAAGAAGCCCACAGTGAAATAATGTTGCAAACTGTGATTTTATAGAACGCTTTATTAAGAGCCAGTGTGTGTATATCGCCAGGTAAAACCATTTGAGGTGAGAGCATAGAGTAGCGCTGCATACAGTAGGTCTAGGCCATTTAACATTTTCTGCATCAATAACTATGCATGTGGCAAAAAGCCCCAGCGCGATGTTACAGTTCACTCTGCTGTAAGCCTTATGTTACGGCTTCGTTTCGTTCATTAACTTACTGATCAATAAGTTTACTTATTTAACGAGTTTCCTCAGTGAGAATATATCGCTCAGACAATATAGTCAGGTCCGCGGGATTTCAAAATGTGTAGTTTCCTTAAAGGGCAGCGCTCTGAGCCGAATTTAAGCTCAAACTCTGAAACAAAAACTGCTCTGAGCAGGTTAGCCGTGCAGCCTGTGTTACCACGGTAATCTAGCCAGGTAAAAAGAGAGCCACTTTTCGTGATACTGAAAACTCTGGCTTTAGACTCGACAGACCTCGCTCAGCCCTTAATCTCGCTTCGTAGTATACCCCTCAGGTAGGGGGCTCGCCTGTCCCGCTTCTAATGCACAGTGCACATCAAACATAACGTTAATGCGCGTTCAGAAAGAGGAAGTCACGGCACTCATGTCTGTTAGCTTTTCAAAATAAGAATTTGAAAATAAAAGTCCGCAAAACAAATGTTATTTTGGGGATTAATTTCTCCGCGTGAGAAATTTGAGGTGTGGCGTGTGAGAGTGTGAACGGGTTGATTTGCGTGTGTCTCACGGCCAAAGAGTGAGACTTGGCTACCCTGCTTAAAGCCACTCGCCTTTGTCTCTCTGCTGCTGATTGAAATGCATCAGTCTTCTCTGGTGTGCAAACTAGCGGAGACTTCGGAGCATGTTCACTGTTTTGTCGTTGGTAGGCTATCCACTGCTGTTGTGCTATTTAAAAAAAGTTTACGGTCTAAGCCTACTAGTGCCGCTTCTACGCTTATCTGTTTAGGTTTAAACAGAGAGAAGGCGAAAAAGAGAGGCGAGAGGCTCACACCATGAGCCGACAGTTCAGCGCGCGCACAGAGAGAGAGAGAGAGAGAGAGAGAGAGAGAGAGAGAGAGAGAGAGAGAGAGAGAGAGAGAGAGAGAGAGAGAGAGAGACACGCTGTGTTTTAATACGGCTGGACGCACTCCATGTCCGGCTTAAAAAGTGGGGGGGACAAAATGAGTCTTGACGAAAAGTGGGGGGTACATGTACCCCCCATACCCCCCGTAATCGACGTCTATGATTATAATAAGCTTTGGTACAGAGTAAGGCTCATGATATTGGTACTGGTCTATCAATGTATCACATAATAAAGTATCACAGTGTATCGTTTAGTAATTGGGACCATCGCACTCAGTTTGGTTGTTGCTTGAACAAAAAAAGATTAAATGTGTCAAAACCATTTACAAGTTTCAAAGCAAAGTTCAGTCCAACAACCCAACTGACAGAAACATGGGCTTCACTGCCTCCAAACTGGTCTGATGCTTGAACATGAATGAAAGATGAGACGGCACCTTGTAGAGGATTTGCATAGGTTTGTTGAGCTCTACATTCCTCAGGAAAGGGGCCAGGTACTTGAAGAGATCAATCAGCAGCTGTGC
The DNA here is from genome assembly GCF_949987685.1 of Ammodytes marinus. NCBI lineage: Eukaryota > Metazoa > Chordata > Actinopteri > Uranoscopiformes > Ammodytidae > Ammodytes > Ammodytes marinus. The sequence continues at coordinate 32,009,398 of NC_137234.1, read as the reverse complement.
GTACATGGGCCATCCCTTCAAGACAAAGTCAGTCTATTAGACCAAAATTCAGACACCAAAAATACAAGGAATGCAGCAACACTTGTATATGAATGAGAGTGAATGTAAGATGTGTGGAAGAGATATTCTTGTCTTATTCCTGCATACCTTCTGCTGTGGTGTGTGCGCTAGCATCCTGGCGATAAAGATGCGATGGGAGATGAGTTCCAGCCAAGCGTACACAAAGCCTGGTGCTTTGGTGGGTCTCAGGATGTGGAAGGTATTACTGCAGGCAAACAGGAAAATGTGAGAATGAACCAAAGTGCAGTGCTCTTGTGTTCATTTTAAATCACAGCTCTTGCTGAAGACTCTATTTTAAACACTGTACACAGTTCCCTGGCAGGAGGGCACCCTTTATGTATGATCAATCCATGTGGAAGACTTACCAGAAGGCTGTGAGTGTCTGGAAGTTGATGGTCTCCAACACATGTTCAGGGGCATTGAGCTCCAACAGCAGCATGATGAAGATGCGGTGGTATGGCAGCTGCTGGAATTCTGTCTGCCGGACATCATGGTCCTGGATCAAAACCCCAACTACGATACCCAGCACCTAGGAGAACAATCACGTAAACCAGTTGGTCAAAGGTGTCCTGCCTAAGAGGAGCATTTATATTGTCTGACCCTGGTGAGATTTTATGATCAAATGGAAATTACAAAAAGGCTTTCCAGTCATCAAAGAACGAGTCTGAGATACTTTGATAGATATTTAAATAAGTTATGAATCCAATCAAAAAGTCTTCATTACACATCCCTGATCTATGAAGAGTTCTTTGAAAGCCCCTGCAAAAATCATGAATCACCACTACTAAAACAACATTTTCTTTGATGAGCTGTTTATAAAGAATTATATTTTCTTAATCAGGAATACATTGTAGTCGTGTTGCAGTACCTTGTTGAGGAGGTTGATTTTAGTCACTGTGTTGGTGGCCTCTCCAGAGTGTTTGACCAGCAGGGCGATGAGCCTAACAAAGGCATCCAGGTTGTGGTAACACTTGGCCCTGATGATGGCTGCACTGGCGGCTGGGTTGTGCTGCTGCTCCGCCTGAGCCCGGTAGCTTATCTCCACACACATTTCTGTGCACAGCCGGAAGAACCTTGTGATGAGGTCATCGGTCTTCAGAATGCCCTGCTGGTGCATCTGGAGGACAGACAAAGACAGGCAGAAGATGAAGATGAGGAGAACGAGAGTGGCCTGGATTTTTCATGATACCTGCATTTGATTTACTGTTAAATCCGGGACATAAGACAAACTTTAATACCTTTTTTTCTCCTCATCTAAAAAGTGGGGTGCATCCAATACACTGTTGTGACCAATATAACAAAATAAAATGCAGAGAGGTATTTAACCCAAAAGATGGCGCTATAGTCAAGCCTCACATCTGGCATTCAGATAAGCAAAAACAAGGGCTGTGTTCGGGATGCCATACTAACGTCCTACTCATACTAATTTTGACTTCAATTTCAGTATGTGACGGTTTGGGTATGCGAGAATTACCCCGATGAGTACTAACTTCCGGGAAGATTTTGGGTATGGATCGACAGGTTAGTTTTCCTACTCAACCGCCCCACAATGCACTGGGTCAATTCTACCCGCCCAGGAATATTAAATATTTTCGAGCAAGTTGCTAGGCAACAGCATTGTTTGGGGTCCGCGATCTGACAACTGTACGTGCAATAGATAAGAGATGAAGATAAATACCTAACAACATAAGAGTTACTAAGTGAAATGAGTGATGCCAGTCTCATAGTGGAGAGAGATCAGAACTGAATGCTGTGTTCCACACTCGTCCAGCTCAACTGACAGCTGTCAGATGAGCCGGACAAAGAGCGTCGGAGGAATCCACCGCCTCAAAACATGTAAATGTGTGAACAAATGAATGAATAATCAATTAAAGCTTACCTAAAAATGAGTGTGCCATATTACTGTTCATTGTATTTAGGATTTTAGCTCATTTGGATGCTGTTTTGACCGGCTGTTTTCATTTATTAGCGATATTATATCTACTTTCAGTTTCATTACTGAGTCGCCACGAAACGTGATTAGTGTTCTTAAAGATAACAAGAGGACTAAAACACAGACGATGAACACAGGACTGTATGTAAAAATCTAGTTCAATATCTAACCTGTGGAGGGCGGTAATACACTAAACAGCGTCTAAACGGCCTGAATCGTATAAGAAGAAGTAATTCTTTATTGCTTGAGTATACTTCAGTGTCAACGTTTCAACGCACCTGCATACACAAATCGATCTTTGAGTAGACAGTATGTAGTATATTAGATGTTGAGTATGTAGGAGGGAGGACGTTAGTATGGCTTTCCGAACACAACCAAACTGATTCTTCGATACTCACCCAGAGCATCATGGGAAAGCTAATATGCCTGTTAGAATCAAAGCTAACAACACTAAACGATCGATATTATGGATTTAACTTATACAGGTTTTTATTAATATTTAGCCATAGAAAACCTTTTCACCCATCTCTGGGATTAACCCAGAAAGAGACCGAGTCTTAAATACCGGTGCATTTTATACTCTAGATTTTACAGTAGGTGATGAATGAGTACCTGGCCAACAAAGGCAGAGAAAGCCTTGGTGCTGTCCCTGCCAGCAGCAGCTGAGTGGTACAGGTTGACCCATTCCCTTAGAAGGTACTCTGCCTTCTCCCTCAGGCCTGGAGGATCGTCATACTCCGAAGCCTGGGAAATCCCAGAATGCATCATGAAGTTGGGTCCACCGTGGGCCCGGTCGATCATGGCCTCATAGTTGGAGCGAACAACATCCATCAGCTGGGGAAGACTGGGGAAGAAGGACAATGAGATGAATGAGTTAGTTTGAAGCCCCCTCAGTTCAGAGTCATTTAAGTTATGCTAATGTGTTTAAAATTAAACGCCGACTTCCAGGTCGAGTGGCCAAAACAAATTCCATAATAGCCTTAAATATAAGTTAGTTTAATTAGTTTGATGATGGCAACCAATCCTTGTTTTAGTGTAAAGCATAGCAACTTGAATAAAATAAAATATATTCTAAGAGCTCTTCTATTCTACAAACTAAACTAGATGGGGTGATCACGGTGGTCTATGGATAAATAATCAACTAATGAAAGAAATGAAATATTTAATAGCAGTAGTGTACCCCTCAGGTGCGTTGGCTCTGGAGTGTGCACAGGTCCTCATTAAAGTCTCAATAGTGTGGAAAAGGTCGGCCTCTGTCACGTGGCTGACACTGCGTTCATCCACCAGCAGCAGTTTCACCAACTGCATGGCAAATGCCACTGCCATGTAATGCAGCCCGTTTTCCATTGACTGCAAGGAAACAAACCTGTTAGCTAGTAATCACACTTAAAAAGCTGAGTTACTGACTCCCATCCATTGAAGCGAGATAACATACAGTGCTAACTCTACAAGTCAAAGTGTTCATTGTGTACCTGTGCCAGGTGCAGGTCATACTGCTGCATATTCACAAGGTGGTTCCTGATCAGAAGCTCAACTGCCTCCACGTTGTATTTGTACTCATCACGGCATTCTATCAGACACCTGTAAACAAACATAGAAAACAGAATTATTAAAAAATAGCCTAAAAAAGGGCAGCATAGGATGATTAAAGATTTGAAATCCTCTTTGTCCAGACCCACCTTGTTATCTGCTTATTGCACCACTGTGGTCCATAGGCACGTCCATCCTGTAGGGCTTTAAGCACCAGCAGGTGGCACTCCCTGTAGCGGAGAAGCAAGTCAGCATCAGCCCCGCTAGTAGCATCCAGCAGACCTTCAACAGCCTAGGGGAAAAAAGAGAAAACAAGTTTAGTAAAGCAGACTACCATGGACTAATACTCAGACCAGACTTAAAAGGTGCAGTCAGTAATTCTGGAAAAAGCTTTTTGTCAAGATCACTTTGATCAAAATCAGTGGACTCCTCATGTTAGGCGCCCTACCTTCTGCAGTAGGCCGAGTGCAGCGATGCCATCCCTGGAGTTTCTGGCCAAGGCCACAGCTTCCAGCAGGCTGCGCAGAGACTGGGTCAGGGGATTCATGGCGAGCGCTGGAGGGGTAGCATGAAGATGCTGCTCCAGGTCTGCCATGCACTTATCATAGATCTGAGCCACGTCATCTGTGGCCCATGCCTGTTGCTGTTAACAGAGACACAGTGAGATGGAATGAGTTCTCAGGGTTTTCAAAACGACCACAACAATCTTTGACATACATTTCCCAACAACACAAGCAGCATCTAATTCACAGCTGTTTTAGTTTGTTAGACTGAATTATTATGACTTTGGGCTATCTTTTTTGCCTTTGGGCAAGATTGGCACAGTGGGAAAAAATAAATATACTTTCAAATTAGCAATTTAGTATCCTTCAACCTTCAATATCCCTATGTTTTGTTATGGGGCTCACAAGCAAAACATGTACCTTCATGGGCTGAGCCAAGAAGCCAGTGGGCTGGGAGAGATCGTTACTGGGTAAGAAACCCGGAACGTTCCTGGCAAACTCCTCATATACGGCCAGTTGCTTCGGGTCGACTCCTCCCACCTACAATACACACAAGCATTTTGTTACTTCAAAAAAGATGGTACCCACAGACTTTCCGTTTTTTGAAAAAGAAGTGAATCATTGGACAGTGACAGTTGCAGTGACATTATTAAGCTGCCACTAGCATAGGTTGGATGATAATGATAGAGGACTTACCTTGAGTCTGATCTGCTCAGGCATACGTTCAGCCTGGTATGTCAGAACAACAGGATCACAGTAACGACGTCCCTCTTGACGTGCATGCTTCCTCAGTTCAAACTCCTAGAAGAGTAGAGACCCGATTAGGAAATTGGGCACTTTAGCTTTCCAGTAAAATATTTAAAAACTCACAATGAAATGAACACTAAAGAATCATATAATTCACACTTGTTGACTCTGCTAGGATACATTGGGCTCTTGTCTCCAAATATATACAAGTACTACCTTTAGTCATTGTGGCAATAACAACGCAAATACCTTAAAGAACAACAGGCATAATTCTGAAGTAGTTGTAATTACCGTGGCTAATCTCTTGTCCATTTCAGGACCAGCCTTCTCCACGGCAGTTTTCTGAATGAAACAGCAAGCCAATTCACAGTTGTCTTGTGCAACTCTGGCTGCAGCCTCTTCAATCATCTCCCTCTGTTGGGGAGTTGGTGCCTGAGGAAACAAACACCTCAAGTTAAATGAGCAGGAGTGATAGGAGATGTTGGGAGTATATAGAGAAAGAAAGACTCTCTTAATGCTTAGTCCCTTTAGATCTTATTGAACACTGGCAATTGTGCAAATAAAACGTAAGCAATGGTCTTACCCTCAGTGCGGCAGCAAAGCTGTTCTTGAGGTTGGTGGCGATGCTCATGAGGAGCGGCTCGCGGCAGGTGATCATGGCCATGCCAGCAGTCAGGTTCCTCATCATATGGTGGGCAGCCACACGCATGCGGGATTCTTCTGAATCCAGGGCAAAGTCCTTCCTGATGATCTGCTCACAAGTTGTCATGGCAATTTTGATTGAGCGGTCAACCACCGGGTGCACCAACTCCTGGACAGCTCGCTCTACTGATTGCCGTACACACTGCTTCAACTGAGGATGGGCCTGAAGCAGAGAGATCTAAAGAGAAAGGATGGGGCAGAGCACCAGAAAAGTCAAGGAATGAAAAACCATACAAAGCATAAAAGAAAAAAGTATTTCAACAGCAGAAAGAAAACATGAAAAAGGGAAGGCGTTTGTGGTGTGCAGGTGCCCAATACTTACGTTGACATTTATATTGATGTGTGGAGCCAGGCCAGCCAAGGCATACACATTGATGTCGTGGTAGCTGAATTGTGGGGTGGGGGGCCCAGTGGTTGTGCAAGGGGTGGTGGTGGCAGCTGGGGTAGAGGGAGGAGCTGCAAATGGAACAAAGTCCCCTGTTGGAAACAAAAACACATATTTGATTAGAATCGCAAGAAAACACAGATTATCCAAACAACAAGAACAGAAATCAAGCAACTAGGCAGCACAAACAAGGTAACTTAAACGTTTTCTCAGAACTTAACAAAATAAAAGACACGGCTTATATATACAAAAAAATAAACTGGTGTACATAATATGGTCATAATTCATTTTGTAAAATTCATCACATCACTTTTGGAAATTGATAATGTTCAGACTTCATCCATCTGACATGATTTGTTTCTTCAATCATTCACTCGCACAGATTTACACGAGGGGAAATGTCCAAACTGCGGCTCGATACTGACATATCGCCAGAGGCAACAATGATATTAAGATTATAAATTAAAAGCTAAACTGAAATGGTCACTACAATGAAGGTTGTAGCTCGAAATGTTCAACATTGAGCTTAGCATGCAGCTGAAGCAGATATGGAGCATCACCTGTGGTAGAAACGGGCAGCAATTCTTCAGGAGGCTTCGTCTCTTTCTTTGGTGCAGACAGCTGCTCCTCAAGGCTCTTTAGCTTGTCCTTGTCCTTCAGCAAGTTTCCTGGTTTGAGATCATTAATGTCTAGAGACAAGTTCTTACACAGAACTTCAATCTCAAACTTCAGGTTCAGCTGCAATAAACAAAAAAACAATGTAAGTAATAATTTGACATTTCTCAGTTGAACATGATTTCAATGTAGCCATCTGTAAATACTGTTAATTTTTAAATTAGAAGTTGGAAGGTTTAGGCCTAAATCATTTGAAAAGAATATGCTGCAAGTATTGGCTGACATTGTTTGATATATGACTTTTGTAGCATACCTTTATATCTCACCAGCCTCTTTAACTATGGTTTAAGATGGGCTGTATTTCCGCACAGGGGTAATGGAGTTAAGTGGCTACATAGAAGGAATGATCCATTACCTTGAGGTCATGTTCCTGATGCAGCTCAGCGAGAACATTCATGATGGCCATGGTCCATGGGTTCTGCGGCCTGAAGACCTAGAACATCAGACGACAAACACATTAGTTTAAATCACTATGAAGTATCCAAAGACCCTCGTAACAGTAGACTTGGGTAAGTGTAAGCCAATTTGATATGTGTTTAGGGGAACATAGAAAATAAATAGTTTCTCTCAAGCCATTTTATGCTTGGAGAAAATATGAGGAAATGTCACTGGCATGGAGAAATCTCTTTTTCATCTATGTTACTTACCATGCTTCGTAGACTGGACTCCAAAACTTTAGCCACAAAGGGAACCACATAGAGAAGCTCCTGCTGGCCTTTCACATAGGCTTCCAATAGCAGAGACTTCACTTCCAGATCCTGGGAAAAGAAAGAAAAATATATACGTTAGCCGACTCAAATGCAGACTGGAGATTCACCATGTAAAGAAGAAGATCCAACTATGTTAATAATTCTTACCGTATAAAGGATAGGCTTGTTTTTAGCCAGTGTAATCATGCCCAACCAGTGGCCCAGGTTCTTGAGCAGGGAGCGATCAGAGAAATTAGCGGCTGCCTTGTCAGACGTCAACAGAACCTGAAAGACAAGGAGAGAAAGAGAGAGAGGGGTGGGGGTGTCAGTATTTCACTATTTATGACTGTTCTTCAGCGGTGCTGCAACTGTGTGAATGTTGGTGAGTATAGACAGGCAAAAGACTCAAATAGGATATCTATAGTTTGTGTTTTACCTTGATATTCCTGTAGGTCTCATTCAGAACCATCTTGACAAACTCAGGGTTCTTGAGAGTATCCAGAAAGTTGGAATAGAGACTATGAAAGTTTGGCTCAATGCTGACACGCTTCATGACTAGGTACTGAGACACCCAGGGCATGAACTCCTCCTTCACCGTCTCTTTCAACTCCTCAACCTTAAAAAAGAAATATGGGTTTTAAAAAAGCCTCTTCGACCATTAAGGATTTTGAGATGGTAAGGTTTTGTCTGTCTCATTCTACCTTCTGTGTCATGTTGGACTGGGAAAGGTTGTTGAAGATAAACGCAATCTTCTCCTGGACATTTTCTGGTGGTTCTACGATCCTTTCTGTTTGGTCAGTAGCAACCAGCAGAGTATCAATGTTGGTTGTGTTTATAGAGGGCTGCAGGTAGACAAAAAAAAAAACATAATTTCTTTACGTGAACAAAACCCGATATAAACCAACTGGAAACATTGACAAGGCACACATTAGGATGTTTAGACATCGATGGAGCCAAACTTACTGGGACGTCCTTCTTGAAGGTGCTGGGTGTGGGTCTTGTGATGGTGCTGGTCTTGGCTACTGTGGTTGTGGTGGTGGTGGTGGTGACCAGAGTGCTGGGCTGACCTGCCTGTGGCGCTTTGGGAACACCGGGCTGCTGCGACTGGGCTTGGACGTGGGCCAGGGCCAGACTGCCGGGGGTGGTGATGGATCCTTGCATCTTCACCGGAGGGTCCCGTGACTGTTGGCCATACTCGATATACTGCACACACAGGATATTCAAAAGGAGCAGAGCGATGGATTTTATTTTTTTTAGCAGTGCACAGGGATCCTTTCCTGTAGTCTAAGCTGGGATAAAACCGTTAAGACTTACAGGGCAAAGATAAATTAAGGAAACCAGTTTACCTCTTGTAAATGGTGGGGGAATTGCAAGAAGTGGGCAATTGAAGCCAGGTGTTGACAATATTGAGGGTAGTCCTTTAGTCTAGAAATATTTTTAACAAAAAGTTAGCCAGACACAAGATGACTTATTTGGAAATGCATGTCACAAAAGAAAACATTTTAAATACCTGTTTTTGAACCTATCAAGGGCTGCAATTCCAAAGTAATACATTTTGGATCCGTAGGGCTTTCTTAAGGCTTCAAGAACATATCTGAGAGCCAAGCCCAGAGCCATGTAGGTTACAAGACCCTTCTCAATGATGCCACCAAATAGGCAGGCAGTGATGTGCAGCTCTTTGTCCGGGTATTGGGGGAAGAATCGGTACTCCTCGAACAGGTTCCGAAGCATGCAATTGAACACCTCTCGTTCCCGCTTGATGGTTGAATCCTTAAACCTTTGCAACATCTCAAGCACCTGGTGATCGTGTAATGAGAGATTAGTTCATTTGAAGCGCAGCAACATTACTGAGCATGTGTGAGTTTTATTCAGGTAAGTTATTGGCAGAGAAATAAATGTCAATACATACTTCATCCACAGACATAGTTGGGTGAGGTGGGTGGTTGTAGATGCGCTGGAAATAACTGTTTGCTTCATCGTCTATTTCCTTACTAAAGTGCTGATTCGCCTCAGGCCACACCTGAGAAAGGTCAGCTGGAAGAAGGGTAGAAAAAAAATGTTTTAACCATAAATGTAATTTACTTAAATGCTGTAATCTAACACTGGTGTAGCATGAGCTAATTATTAAGTCACTGGTCAAAACCATTGCACAATCAAGTGATCCATCAAGAATCAAAATGCATTCTAACTAGGGTTGCAAAGGGGTGGAAAGTTGTTTGGGTTGCATCAAATTGAGTAAATTCCCATTTATTCCAGTTAATTCCCAATATTCCCGTTAATTACCATAAATTCCCATGGAAAGTTTCCAACTTTGAAAATTCCCGGAATTTTGCAACCCTAATTCTAACTGATTAAGTCAGGTTACAGCTCTTTTTGATGCCTGCAGTCAGCATTAGCAGACAAGGAATGGAAGACCAATCTGTATTTCCTCAATGACAAACTGTACAAGTTGTACAACATGAAATGCAAAAAGAAAGTCATACACTCAAATGTATACAAAAGAGTGAATGTTGTCTCGTACACTTGTGCGATACATTAAAAAAGTACATTTGATTTAAACTTGCGAATCAAGACGATAATCACTATCACTGCAGATGAAATACAGTGCTGAGCAACGCTAGACGACACTGTGTCTCACCACTACCACCACTTAAAGAAGCCTTGATCTTACTCTGCTGAAAGGTAGGTGGGTTCAGGCCTGGTGTGCTCATCTTTCTGGTGCCAAAAGGGTCTGTGTTTACTGTTGGCATCCCCAGACTTGAGCCAATACCAGAACCAATGCCAGAGCCGATGCTGGAGCCGAGTCCAGAGCCAATTCCTGAGCCAAGGCCAGAGCTGAGTCCAGAGCTGAGTCCAGAGCCGATGCCTGAGCCGATGCCTGAGCCGATGCCTGAGCCGATGCCTGAGCCGATTCCAGAGCCGATTCCAGAGCCGATTCCAGAGCCTATGCCAGAGCCTATGCCAGAGCCTATTCCAGAGCCTATTCCAGAGCCTATGCCAGAGCCCAAGGGACCTGCAAGAAACACAACACTTCAATCCTCCCGCCTCAACTTCTGAAACACTATCCTTTGTTCAGTTTATTATGTATTTAGTGACTAAACAGGGTGTTCTGCCAAATGTGTAACACCATACAAAATCTTTCCCTTTGGCCTTTTCTGGTTTTCACAACATGCTATAAACTACTAAAGTTAATAATAAAACCCAAGCTATACTTACTGTATGAAAATAGTTACATTAACATTTGAAAAAAGGGTTCCTACGGATTGTTTCATTCTTATTTCTCCAAAGTCAAATGGCTTTGAAAATGCAGTATGACTCGCTAACTTGAACATGTGCCCTGGTTGATCCGTCTTAAAATAAATAGATAAAACTGCATCTTACCAGAGTCCATACCAGGGAGCTGTGAGGACAGGCTGCCAATACCCCCAAATGGTGTACTGGGGTTGGGGTTGGATAGAGGTGGGAACACCTTTGCTGGGGACTGGGGATTACTGAAAGCTGAACTGAGCGAGGTTGGGAAACCCTGCATGCTTTGAGTGTGGGAGGTGGTTGTGCCCCCCAGGTTTAAGGAACCCATGCCAGACAGAGGGTCCATCTAGAGAGGAGCAAGACAGGGACAAACACCCAGAAAGAGAATTAGGCAGGGACGATGAGTGTCAGTGCTACAAATGTGAGCAATGCTCAAACAACAAATACAAGACAAAAAAAAGTAAAGAACAGAGCTAAGACAGCACCATGAACACAGATTGGAATGGTTAACACACATTTCTAACTTGAACTTGTACCTGTACAGGAGAGATGGCATCCAGGCTGCTGGTGCTGGGGGCACGTCCCTTTGGCATCACCCCTGGTGGCGGCTGCCGGGCTTTATTCATTACATTGCTGCAGTTGGCTACCATGGTCAGGATCGTCTCCGACAGCTCCTGGGACACACTCCTAAAGAAAAAGGTCAAACAAATCTTAGAAAATAGAACACTCCATGAAAAAGTGAGTGTGATTTCTATCTATAAATAACTATACTGCCATACATAACATTGTCTTAATACACCAAAAAGAGAGATAGCTGGAATTAACATTGAGCAAGACTGACATTGAGTTAATGATATTAAATCAAAAACATGCAAACTCAAGAGTATTATAATAGAGACTAAGAAAAAGTGTCTCTCACCCAGCACAGGACTGCAGGCAGGCCAGCATGGTAGCTAAGGTTTCCGGGGGCAGCTGGGCACTCTTTGGCTGGTCTTTGTCTGGGGCCAGGCCCCCCATGATGGATGGGCAGCGCCTCTTCAGGAATGTAACACCAGCCTGGATGAAAGGTTCCTGAAACAACACAAATTATTGTAAAATACTGTATTCTTTAGGAAGTATGTTAAAAATGCATTGGCAAACATTCTTCTGACAATTAATGCATATAAATCTATTTGAAGACTTACCCCATGCTCTCTGATTTTGTCAGTAAGCCATTTATCAAGTTTGAGGTATTCACGGCGAGAGGCAAGTGCTGCGAGGTCAATAACAAAGGCAAATGGAGTACCATTCAGCAACATCGATAGAGACTGGAGGGGGAAGAAAAATACAAAGAAAAAAATGATTGACAATGATGAAAATTAAGAAAAAAGCCACCACCATTATCAACAACGCAGGACAGGCTGGCTCTATTCCATTTAATTTGTCTAATTTCAATGTAATGTTAATTTAACTAGTAAATCATAAATAACAATGCCCAATGATTCAGCTTAAACTTAAAAGGTGAAGCTCAGAGAAGTTGTCATGTCCATGGTTATCAAGTCTTTTCCAACAAACCTTCAAGTCCTGGGCCACATCCAGGATGCGAGACAGCTTGGCCTGGTCATACTGCTCCCCTCTCATGTACCACTCAGCCATTGAATGCATAATTAACTGACGGATGGAGGGAGACTGTCCCTGGGAATAAAAACCAGGTTTTATAAGTACACAGTTTTTATTGGAATACTGACCAAAAAAAAAAAAAGGGGTAAAATAACCCAATATCCATTAGGGGTGTAACGATCCATCGATGTAGATCGGTCCATCGATTGATTTGCTAACAATCAAACTGCATTGATGCAACATCCAAACATTGATGCAAATCGATGTAGTATATGCTTTTATTTTGACAATGTCCTTGCTCGGGTGTTTGTGACACTATTTCCACCCGACCAGGCTTTTCTCGCTTGTGTATGATTATCATTTAAATAAAACATTTGAACCTTAACTTTTAAATGTATTTTATATCATGTTTCTATGTGCTACACAGGCTTAGATATTAAGGTTTTGGTAGACATGACAATTTGTACTATTTTTTCAGAAAACCCTCAGGCATTAAGGACATGCATCCTAGATTGCCATAGTCATCAATGGGTTAAGATCCGCTACCTGGCCATACTGTGAATGCATTGAAAAAAGATCCAGCCTAGACTGTGTATAAACATCAGATTTTTTGTTTCAGCGCACACATAGTACAGCCAGGTAGCGGATTGTGAGGAGGTGATCAATGATTTTTTACAAAGGGATTTTGATAGCTGTTGACTGAAACAAGACTAATGACTGAAGTCAAGAAGCATTGAGAGCAAGTCAGTTTGTAACACCAACCTGTCCATGCCAGGCGTAGTGCAGGATAATGGCCGAGTTAGGGTGATTGCCCAGAAAGATGGGCATCAGGGTAGAGATGAGCTCATGGCGCAGTGTGTGCCAGGAGGTGGAGATCTGCAGCAATGCAAGCACCAACATGTCTGGGCAGTGCTTGATCGGGAAGCCAAACAGCTGCTTCACCTGCTCATACTGGCCGACCTCAGAAAGTCGTAGCAGGCTTTCCACCAGGTCCAGACTTTTCCTGTGAGGAGGTAGGGACAATCGCTCAAACACACCTTACATGATACAGTTTATGGCATCAGACGTATTAACTATTAAGAAAATCAAAATGGTTGTTGTGAGAAAACCAGCAAAAAGATGTCTGCAGTTTCTAAACAAGGTCCAAATACTTCAAAACTAAATCCACTAAGGAGAAACAATCCACTGAAATATCCTTCTACATAGAGGCCAGGCTACTAGCTCCATACCAGGTGGCAATCTCCCTGTTGTCATCCTCTGGTGGGGCTTTAAGGATGTCAATGGCCACAGTGTGGCAAGGGTAGTCTGCAAAGCAAAACACTTCGGGGCTCATCAGGGAGTGCTGGATGAAAGACAACTGAAAAAAAAGAAGAAAACAAAGCACTTAGACATTTAAAGAGGGAATACAAGGCTCAACCATAGGCACCATAAACCACAGTGTGTCTACAAAAATAAAAAACATTTCTGTTTGGCATTATACCTTATTCATCTTTTTATTTTATTCTTAAGTGTTGCCAGAAGAAATTCCATTCAATCAAGTTTGCGACAGGAATTCAACATTTTATTTAAAAAAATCCTCATCATTCTGATGGTTACCTGTCCCTCAGCATGTTTCCATGGGCGATAGATGAGATCGACAGGGAAGACCTCCATGCCCAACCCCCTCTGGATGCCATACACCACTATATTCAGGCCTTTACTGTCCCGGATTATGAAGCCAGGGTGGTCCAGTTCGTATGTCACCTCTTTGAAGTTCAGGTTGGGATTCTAGGACACAGACAAAAAAGTGAAACCTCAGTAGCTTGAAAATAATGTTTTACAAATAACAATTTCAATGTCAGGATTATGATGGACTAGTGTACATAACTTGTTCACTGATGCAGAATTGGAAAGAAATTACTTATATACAAATATATTATTGGGAAAAGTTATGGAAACCTCTAAAAAAACTATAAACTTATGCTTGACTCACCACTTCTTTCACAACGTCAATGAGAACTTCAACATTCCACGTGTGTGCCTGCGAGCCATCGTTCTTATCTTTTCCATCGCTCCAGATACCACTCCCTGGAGCAGAGATGGACTGGAAGAGAAAACACAAAAGAATAGAAAACGTAAGCCCTGATGTACTGAAATGTCAGGAATGGAGAAGCCGGCACACAAAACGTCAACTACTAATATTTTAAATATTAAAATTATTTAATTAAATGGCTATCATTAATGAACCAACTCTCAAGGTAGAGCTTCCTATAACTCCACTCCCAACTAAAAGCTCTGATTAAGCCCTTCTACCATACCTACCAAGCACAATTTTGCAGAAAGACGAAGTAGACTAAGGACATTAATGGAAGTCAGTTTACAATTAATCTTACTCAAAAAACTAGTTTCACCTATTACGCCTTTTAGTTTGTAAAACACCTGTGTGAGCAGAAAGAGACTATAAAAATAGCATGGTTAATTTTTCCCTTTGATCCCTATCAAGTTAAGCAAACTGAAGTAGTAGGATTGATCTTTGAGAGCCTTTACGTCAAACAAGTATGTCACCTGCAGTGGGATGCCATCAGTTAGGCCAGAGTGGGTCCGAGCCATCATGCCCAGGACCCTGGCTACCTGGCTGGCCGTCACCTCTCTCACCCCATACTGGATGATTATGTTTCTGCACTCATCCAAACTGGAGACACAAAAAAGACAATCTGGTCAGTGCTGAACATAATCCATCATCTTCAACATCAAAATATCTATTCAAATCACACTGAAATGGTATTGGAATGGGCCTGCAAAACATTTTAGCTTCAAGATGTGGGCAAGTCGCGTCACTTCTATTTTTGCTGATCATCATCATCATCATTGTTAATATCACAAATTGAGATTTGCCAAACTCCAAAATGGTGTGGTGTGAGTCAGTGTTTTCATTTTACCGGGCAAATGGGAAAAATTCTCGTCAAATATTGATAAGCAGGCTATATAAAGAATACTATCATCAAAGCATGAAGATTTATAGGCTACTTAAATATTGAAATGTGGGCTACTACTTACAACAGGCAGAGAGGCCAAAACAATTTAATCAAAGCACATAACATGTAATGTGTCGATCTGAATATAGGCATAATTTCCATCTGCAAGGCAGAGGAAATAATGATAGCCTATTCACAAACTGTGTGAACAATATGTCGATATGCCAACCCGATTTTCGACTCGTAGCCAATTTAAGTCTGATCTCAAAATGGAAATGGGAGACGCATCCGTGTATGCAAGTTCACGTGTGGTTGTGAGCGCTACTTCTGCAATGTGCATGGAATGGCAGCTTCACAAGATTGTAGATTTGAGCTTTTTTTCAAATTAGATTAGAAAATAATGCAGTATAAATAATACAGCATTAAGTTATAACGCCAATCTACGACTGTGATGTTTAATCACCTTACAAAGTAACAACCAGAGCCTTCACCCGAGCAAAGCAGTGTTTCACCGTGACACCTCGCCAGTGTGAGCCGACGTGCAGAAAAACTCTGTGGTTTGACGGCTAAATGATAACGGGATATTCTGCCCGCTAGCGTTGTCGAGGGGAAAGTCTTCCGCGATCTGATGGCATTTCTCGAGCCCGAATACACAGAGCCATGTTGCAAAACTGACTGCGCGACTACAGAACATGTATGCTAAAGCAAGTGAAACAGCTGCTTCCCTTCCGTGAGATTCTGTCTACAGCAACAAAAAGTTACAATTAATCAATCAGCACCGTCACAGGGACAGCATTTAAATAAAGATTATCTTTATTATTATCATAAGAGCTCTGATGCAAATGCTGAATATGAGGCCTACGGTGGCATTTGTAAGCGCAGTTTGCAGTTTATTTTCAGCACCACAACTGCCGCTGCAGAAGAAGAAAAAAAATCACAGTAACTGATTGATCTGTCGATTCTTGCCTCTGACACGTCTACACTATAGTCTAGGTCTTTTCTCAGATCAAATTAAAACTCTTTGAAATACAGAAGAGTAACGCTCCTAACCTTCTCTCTCACTTTCTCTCTCTCCTTTTCGGCACCAGCCGTCTCTTCGGAGTCAAAGTCATATTTATTTGAACTTACTTTAGACTGGCTGCTGCTAAGAAGTCATTCTTATATATAATATTTCCTTGTTTTGCCATGGCTTGGGCTTTGACTGTTACGCTTGCTTGTCGCCATTTGTAGTTTGTAAACCTGTCCATTGAAGCAGAACGAGAGCATGTCACGTAGATTTTTCCTTTTACGCATATACGCAACAGTGTACACAGTCATTGTTTTAAATGATTTTAACATGATTGTTCATGGTTTCAGTAGAACGAAAAATTTGAAAATCATTGTAACATTAACTAAATTTAAAGTGTGCAAGGGAAATATTTCAACCAGACATTCTGACCGGAGACAATTAGAAAAGTCGGTCCCTGTAATTTTTTTTCCGGTCAGTGACCGGTTATTACCGGCCAACGGAAACTCTGGTGTGAGTTGAAGGTTAGAACTGTATTCAGTGTCTCAGTCATCTACCATGCGGGCATATGCACATTGGTATGCAGTTTGGCATTTTCTGCAAAGTCTGGATGATCTACTGTCAATGATAACTCTGCATTTACTTAAATAAAACCTAAAAGAAAGATACACAGGAGCCCTTTAAAAATATAATTTGAATATATGCTAATTGTGGAGTAGCTTAAAGGGAAATTATTCACCTAGCACAGAAGCCATAACCAACTTCTTGCATGAATTCTGCAAGAGAACTCTCCATCATGGTCTTAGCTAACTCCCCCGAGTCTGGTAGGATCCTGTCCATGAGAATGTCCCGTTTTTCAGGGTACAGCAGTGGTGCAAGCACCACAGGGCAGCGCTCCTGGGGGAAATCTGAAGCACAACACACAATTAAATAAACAAATGTGGTACAGCAAAACTACAAAAAAAACTGTCCAAGGAGAGGATTTGTACCATCTCTGTTCAGACCGACAAAGCCATGCATGCTCAACATTCCCATACCTCGGCAAAGTGACTTGAGGAAGGCGTCAATCAGCTCTTGCCCTACGCCACTGGCTCCCTTCTGGCCAAACAGTAGATGGGAGAGCAGTAGGTGCAAGACCTCTATTGCAATGTCTTGGAAGCCACCTTCCTGGTTCCCTCCTAGATCTGCGTCAACGTATGACCGCAGTAAGTCTGGAAGTTTCTGCTTGACGAACTGTGCAGCTGAGAAAGTAAAAAAAAAAAAAAAAAGAGTTTAAAAAAAAAAACAAGAAGACTTGCTTCTCTACAATTTCTTATGTTCCAATGATCCTATATTAAAAGGCATACTTGGTAGGAATTTCATAAAAAGTATAGTCATACAAAAATAATCCCTTTCAATGACCACTTTTGCCCCACTAGAATGTGTGGTGGTGTGTGTATCTACTGTTTGCTACTTCAGATCCTGTTTGCTACAGGTTTAAATAGGTCAGGCTAATAAAATTACTTACCAAAACCACGAAGGTCTGCGTTGCTGGAGTTAAGCAAAGCAAGGCCAAATATCACCTGTGAAATAAATGAATTAATTAAAAATAAATACTAAAACAACTTCTAATGGGTTCTCCCATTTCAGATAGACAATCTTTAGGTCAAATATGTGACTATTTGGACAGTTAAGATTTTATAACTGCCAAATTTAAACCATGTGCTGTATTTAAAATGCCCCCTTTAGTAGTTTAGGTACATTTTCCAGCCCATTGCAGGAGTAGGGTCCAGCTGCAGCCCCGGAGACAAGTTACCCTGGCGTGACAACAACACCCAGGCGTGACGGAAGTAACTGTGGTGTGACGGACGTGATTTTTGACTATTTAACCGAAATTTAGTAGCCTATCGGTCTGCGGTCTTTTTTATTGTTTGACGTGACGTACTCAAGATGGCCGCCGCCGTGTTCCGTCAATGTTCTATCTATATTCTAACCTCTCCCTGTCCCCTTGCCCTAACCCTAACCACCCAACTGTGATGCCTGAACCTAATCGCCAAAACAATATAAATAACACAAACTTAGTATCGGTCTGCTGTCTTGTTATTGTTTGACGTTGTTTACAACTTAGAAGTTTATGACGTTGCAAAAATAAAATCTACAGGTAACGTCCGTCACACCACAGTTACTTCCGTCACGCCTGGGTGTCGTTGTCACGCCAGGGTGCTTGTCTCCGGGGCTGCAGCTGGATACTATTGCATTGCAGAGCAGACTTACCTCTTGGACCTTGCTGAGCTTTAGAACTTTACTCAATTGAGTGAATAAGTGAGCCGATGGCTTCAAACTCTGAAAGACAGTTGAGGTCAAACACATTAAAACATTATAGGTGAGTCAATCTAGGAAAAAAAAGGGCTTAACCCCAAAAAAATTGATACAAAAGGTTTTTCAATGGATTCCAGTAGTATTTGGTGTGCTGAATAACATACTAAAAGTCTACCAAAATCTACCCCCCAGAAAGCCCTCATTTCCAAGATGGCGGCCGAAATGGCGGCAGGGAGCTTGAAATGGCTATATCTCAAATTGAAAAAATGTTGCAAAGGAATTTTCAACTGATTTTGGTACCTCTGGACATGCTTACAAACATACTAAAAATCTAGGAAAATACACCTTCCGGAAAGGCTTAATTTTCAAGATGGCGTCCAAAATGGTGGCCGGCCAAGCTTAAAATGGCTATATATCTCAATAGAAAAAGATTATTCGAATGATTTTTAACTTGATTCTGGTACCTGCAAATATGCTTATGAACATACTAACAATCTAGGAAAATATACCTCCCAGAAAGGCTTCATTTTCATAATGGCGTCCAAAATGGCGGCCGGGAGCGTAGAATGGCTATATCTCAAATGGAAAATGTTACAAAAGAATGTCAACTGATTCTGGTACCTCTATACATTAATAAAGTGCGACAAATCTAGGTAAATATAACTGCTAGAAAGGCATCATTTTCAAAATGACTGCCTGTAAGCTTACATTGGTTAAATGGTTCAAATTGGTTACTATTCAAACTAGAAAGGTGGTGTTGTTGTTGAATAACATAAATGCCACACTTATTGTGGTCTTTATTCATCATCATCTTCGGGCTCCTCTGGAAGAAACTTGTTAAGTGGATTGTCACATTCCTTAAGTTGACATGGTCCACAGACAGTAGTACAAGGTAGTCCATATTTTCTGCAAGAACAGCGGAGTGTCTTGCAGGCAGTGGTACAGTTACAATGAATGACCTTCAAGAGACTGTCTGGAGCAACATTCGTTGTTGACATGAGTGGGACAAATCTATTGTCCTGCAGGCTCCACCCCCAGTTCAGGGCATCCATACCATCTTCTGTTCCCATCCAGACCATGACCTGGTAGTACGCTCTACTATTCAGTTGGTGGCAGACGTTCAGGCGTTACAGTTGATGAAGCTGAGACAACCTTCTTGCTGAAAATGTTATATCGCATTGCTGCAAGGGAATCTGTGCACTTTCCACCAAAGAGGACAGTCATTACTTGGCACCCAAGGTCATCAATCACCTCTGTGGTCTGGTTTGGGACAATGAATGCATTGGCACAAGATCGAAGGACGGGATCCCCTTTTACAAGCTTCTGGAAAGCAGTCTTTTTGCAAACCCCGAAGATCCGAGAAGTTGTGTCACAGCCAGTGAGAGCATGGATGAACATCAACTGAGAACACACATCATGTCCAAGTACTTCTTTTAAATGGTTTACGGCATACACTTTAAAACTGCCATCAGCTTTTGACTTGTCTGATCTGAAATATACGCCCTTACTATCTCTCTGTGCATAGTGAAGTAGTAAGACAAGGAGATCTGTATCTTCTCCAATCAGCGTAGTGGTGTGAAGAAGAGATGATTCCACTGCGGCCCTTACGATGTCTACATCAGCATCTCCAATTGAATTGACCTCAGTGCAACCCCTTTCTTTCAGTTCATCGCTTATCATTTGGATCAGCCTTTGTTTATTCAGATCTCTTGACATGAACTCCTCCTTCTTACCTGAGAACTCTGTCTCAGCAGTGAAGTTGACAATGGGATGAATATTGTTTCCTCTTCTTTGATGTGTGTTGTCTTTAATGGATGGCCCATCCCCATAGCCATCGAACACAATGGTTGTAGCTGAGCCATAATGTTGGATGGTGAAGTCTGCATATGACTGCACAATTTTACTATAGCTTTGTCCGTGCTTCCATGGTATTCGGTGAAGGAGTGAACCTCCATCAAGAACATAATGATCTGTTTCTGGTACAGAATCTAGGATTGCATCACTTGCATGATCACAGATTGCGTGCGCAAGTTGTGGTTTATCAGCCTTGCGGAAGATGTTTCCAGCTTCAAAGAGGGCAGGAGGGAAAGGACTGAGTTCGTAACGCATAACCTCCTCCAATGATAGCTCTCCAGTTTGGGAGACAATCAGGAAACGTTGAAAAATAAGTGCAAAATCAATTGTTCGATCAGGAGCAACCTTGATAGACGATTTTTGTCCAAGGGTTATGGCTTTATCCTTTCTACTAAATGAGAACGTGAATGCAGGCTGTCCAATCATTTTGTGCATGATATTGCGTCCAACAGAGTCATAATCATGCACGTTCACTCCGTCCTCAGCAACAACACCTGTAAAAACATTCCTTAAAGAAGAGTCTGGAGAGAAAGGTGACCATATAGCAAGTTTTGAAGTGATCTTCTCCAGGTCAGCAGCATCCCTTTTCATCCTTGCCTCTGTTGAGTCCTTGTGCTGTTCTGATGTTGTGTATGTCTGGTTTGTGAACTCCTGCATTGCGGTGTTGTACTGTGATGTTATGCACTTTGACATGGTCCAAAGGGCTCTCTGATTGTCAGTCATTCCACTTCCATGCGTCTTCAATGACCTCATCAATGTCGTCTCGATGACAAGATCTGAGCTGAAGCCTTCCACATCAACAACGTTAACGGGCAGGATATCCCCGGTTCATTTTAGCCGTAAAGCCACAGGGCTTTTCTGTGCGGCGGCTCACACTGGCGAGGTGTCACTGTGAATGACACCGTTACCCACCGTCACGGAGTTTCAACTGGCAACTCGCTATTTCGCTCACGCAAGGCTTTTGTGTTTCGATTTAACATCAGTCTTGGGCGAGTACTTTAACTTTATGCTGAATAAACCATTGCATTGCAATCGCTGAAAGCGAAAGTGTTTGGGTGGGGGCACAGAAGGGTTCGCTGCATTTACCACACAAGACACGGCGTGCGACACAATAATCAATTTATTACGATTATCTTGTTTTCATGATCGAGGGACGCCAAAATCGTAATCGAAATTGAATTTCAATTAATCGCCCAGCCCTCCCCTATACCATCAGGCAGTCATTTTGAAAATGACGCCTTTCTAGCAGTTATATTTACCTAGATTTGTCGCACTTTCTTAATGTATAGAGGTACCAGAATCAGTTGAAACATTCTTTTGTAACATTTTCCATTTGAGATATAGCCATTCTACGCTCCCGGCCGCCATTTTGGACACCATTATGAAAATGAAGCCTTTCTGGGAGGTATATTTTCCTAGATTGTTAGTATGGTCATAAGCATATTTGCAGGTACCAGAATCAAGTGAAAAATCATTTGAATAATATTTTTCTATTGAGATATATAGCCATTTTAAGCTTGGCCAGCCACCATTTTGGACGCCATCTTGAAAATGAAGCCTTTCCGGAAGGTGTATTTTCCTAGATTTTTAGTATGTTTGTAAGCATGTCCAGAGGTACCAAAATCAGTTGAAAATTCCTTTGCAACATTTTTTCAATTTGAGATATAGCCATTTCAAGCTCCCCGCCGCCATTTCGGCCGCCATCTTGGAAATGAGGGCTTTCTGGGGGGTAGATTTTGGTAGACTTTTAGTATGTTATTCAGCACACCAAATACTACTGGAATCCATTGAAAAACCTTTTGTATCAATTTTTTTGGGGTTAAGCCCTTTTTTTCCCTAGATTGACTCACCTATTACAACAACAACAAAAAAAAATCAATTAAATTGAACTATTATATTTTTACGACTCTTTATACATTGTGTAGCTATGACTATATTTGCAACTAAAGACTAACTTTTCTATTAAGGGCCGGTATAAAATAAATGCTAGAGACATTTGCTCCTTACCTTCTGGTAGTGCAGGGGATTATCAACGGCGTAACACAGAGTAGAGATAAAGTTTGGCTTTGATATCAGCGACACACACTCCTGGATCAGAAACTGTGTCTTGGGCAAGTTGAAAAGCAAAACGTATTGGAAAGAAGGGAGAGTAAAGAGAACAGAGGCAGGTGAAGAATAAGATAAGAAAGTAGATCTCTCACATGAATCAATGTGAAACAATACACATGATTAACTCAAATGTCTACTCCATTATGAAAATTCTGCCAAAATCACTATGTGGGAAATAACTATTAAGACTGCACATCAAGGAATCTTCCAGTTTATTTAAGGTAATATGAATAATTTATGAAATGTAGGTTTCCCAGTGATCACATTCTAAGATAAATGCTAAAGGGGGGCAGCAAACACTGTATCAGAGAAAGCTATGAGAGGATCTGAAGAGTTGGTGTAGGGCCAACTGTTACAAATTCAAACTGATTGGTGCAAAATGATCAATGCATGGTAGATGCTTTCAGTCCCAGCAACATAGTTGTATGTATCCCAGGACCTTTAAGAGCATAGCACAGCCACGCTGTGAGAAAAAGTCGCAATATCAAATAAAAGCCAACCCTGAACATAAAGATTATAACCTCGGCAGCCCACACACACTTTTTCTTGCGATTACCACACGTAGGGAAGAACAGGAGACTTAAGTAGAAGTCAACGACAGATATGGGCAGTATAAATCAGAGACACTGCTTTAATAACGCAAGCTGAGTCTCTAATGAGGCTAACGAGTTACAAGTACTAAGGGGGCTCTTTTTTAATCCTTGTTTACGTGTTCATAACTTGGGGCAGTTTGGTGATTAAATTATCAAATATTGATACATATACACACATTGGACATACAAATCAGGGAAATTGTCATTGCGATGATTTCAATTAATTTAACATAATTTTGAATACACGTTTTGCTTCCAGAAGCCCAGATCAGTTGAATTCATCTCATCCTGTCCTTTGAGTGAACCCGTCATATTTGTGAAAGCAGGAGATGTGAAAGTAGTATTTAAGTTATAATTGCAAAAAACTGCTGATATGTGAAAATTAATTTCTTTATTAAGGCGAGACACCCCAGGTGAATAGGGATTTTTTTTTAACTTGTAGATATCATCATGAAACTTTGCCAGTTGATTACTGACACTAACACAATTATTTTTTGTATTACATGTTTTTCTTTAATATTTTATTAAATATGCAAATATGGCAATATTTAACCAATTATGCGTAAATTTGGGTCATTTTTCGAGAAAGATTTTGAGATGTTGGATAAAGCCAGAGTTAAAATCTCTATTTTATTTTAACCACATATTAGTTTCTAAAGTTTTTACACAACAGATTTTGGATACAGCCTTTTTTCATTTAATAAATCAAAAAAGACTATGTACATGTCTTAGAAATGCATTTTAGGCATGTTTTTAGGAGGAAAATGTATCATAAATCAGACAATTAACAATATATTAACAAATCCTTGTGTAAAAACCTTTAAAATAGTGCTATGAATGATCATAGAAAGTTTGGTTGATGTCAGTGGTCTAGAAGTTGAGATATCTTTCGCAGAGTATTGGAAAAAGCTCATTTTGAGAAAACGGCCGTTAAAGATAAAAACGTGAATTCTGCTGATAATCACTGATTATAGCTAGAGTAATTTATTGAATTAGGCCCTACACCCTTCAATGCCATATAGGCCTACCACTGCTTAACATATATAAACCATAGCATAGTAACATTTACATCCACATGCTAATTTAAACGTGGTTAATTCATTATTAGCCACTGTCTGTCAACCTGCTCCTGTCGGCACAGACGCTCTCTCTCCCCACCATCTCTCCTCTGATCGTCTGACAGTCTGTGTCTCTCCGACGTGATCGGCGTGATTTACATGTCTTTAACACTTCTCCCCTTCAAATGGCGATCATGTAATGTCCATAGCCAATTGATTAAGTATTTTTTTTGTCTTGGTTTGGCATATTTTCGACGTTTTTCCCATTTTATTTTGTGATTTTCGAGCTACCCGGGGCTAGCATCACGTGATGCCTTTTAGCGAATCACATCGTCAGAAATGTGCATTAGCCAATGAGGTCGCTTTCCTAGCATTGAATCCCTCCTCACACTTTCACGATTGGTTACTGATACAAAGGAAATGACCATATTTGGATCAGATAACGTTGTTCTTGAGATTCAAAGCTTTCCAACAGTACCATGGTTATTATGATTCATACAGCGGTCGCGGTGCTGTATGTTACGTTAGAATGCTCACTTTTGACGAATTTAGGAGCAAAATACAGACGCAAGCAGTCAAAGTTCAGTAAAATAAACACCTAAAACGTATATTTTGGACCTTTTATCCATACTAGTATGAAAGAAGAGATGTTATGGAAGCTAAATAGACAAATCTCAAAATTGACCAGTGCTTAAAAAAACGATGTTTTTGCCTGCCGTGTCTCGCCTTAAGTCTCACTGGGTCTTCAGGTTTCTGTGTAGTTAGAGCTGTCAGCTGTTTATAAACATGCAGCATGTGTTAAAGTAATGGAATGCAGAATGAGGGTTCCTAAGTCATTTTTCAGTAAGCAATTCTCATTTCCAAATGTGTTTACTGCCACTACAGGGCTATTATCGCAGGAAATGGGAAACCTTCAATGTTGCTGAGGACTATAAAGAAATCTGGTAACAAATTCTGCTACCGAACAACCGAAAATGTAAACATGTTTCTAATCAAATTACCTGGTGAAAGTCCTTTCCACTGCTTTTACCATCGCCACTGAAATCCACATGGGAGAAGAGACAGCGTAGTAGATGCCTGTCTGCCTCAGGACCGTGACGATTAACAATCTGGGAGAGAACACGAAAAACATCAGTTCATGTGGACACAAGGATACATTTCAAGACACTGTACAGATGTAAAACAAGAGTTCTTAATGTATTTGCTGCCACTTACATGCTGTATTTCTTGCTGGCTGGCTCTGTAATTTTTCTTTGTTAAATTGTCCACCAGATAGCTGATTTGAGACAAAGCCAGCGAAAGCGAATCAAGATTCATTGCTGTTTGGGGCGGAAGCAGGCGGCCGAGCACGGCGCAAAATCACCATTATTCCCCTTTAGTCACTTCAGTGATAGGTTACTTCTGCTCCCCCCCCCCCCCCAAAAGTGTGAAAATTATCAGCTTCCAAATGTGTTGTCCGATCAGTGGCTCCTGGTGCTAGGGTAAAGTCCTTCAGTTTAAAATCAAGTTCAGCATCTGGAATTAAAAAGGACAAAAAAGGCTAAATTAATTTTACACACTTTCGCAAAAGACCCTACAGAACAAACAAAATAATCACAAGAAGGCATTCCTCTATCAGCTACATTAAACCTTGGGTACTGTGGTCTTACTTTTATGCAGGACAATATTTACAATTCATTGACAACACAGAATATTGTGATAGGCTTTGAGGCCTGTGCATAAAATAATCAGATTTGGATTCTTACCCTCTGTTGCCCTGGCATTTATCTGATAATACATTCCCCACATAAAGTCAATATAAGACAAGTTATCACTACGTACTTTAGCACGGTATCTTCACGAGATACTGTGGCGCTTGCCATGTCAGTAGCCCGAGCTAGGCCTCGACTGTATCCTAATATCTGGCACACAGTCAAACCTAGTCAAATTTCTGACCAAAATAACCAGCTTCTCCGCTTACAATTACACAATCACTCCCACTGTTTTATAATACGACAGCAAAGTATATAGCATTGAGGGCAGCTAATTTCTAATGACTAACGTCAAGGTACAACGAAAGGCAGTTAAAAATAATTCAATGAAACAAAGAGCAAGCTAATAGAAGTTAGCAAATCCTCACATTCGCAATAAATCTGCGTGTTACTAAACGTTGAGTAGAGTCGTTATTTCCCCAAACATATTAATGATATGATCACACGATGGAACATTAATTTAAATCAACTGAGGGATGGTAATACTGTAGCAAGTTGGGCAACCTAGCTCCGTAAGCTAACATCACCATGACGCTGGTAAACACTTGCTAGGAAGAAGTTTAAGAGAACGTTAGCAAACATATTTACTTAATTATTTATCTGGCGTCAACGTTAACCGTTAAATCCGATTAACACTATCGATTGATGAGTCCAACGTGATAATCATATATTAATTTCGTCTACTCATCAGCATAACCTACTTGTGGCCAATATGCTTCATTAACCTTTGTGAAATGTTACCAACTCCCTGCAGGCTATGGGCTGAAGCTATCAAATTAGCATTGACGTGAAGCTAACATTAGCAGCACGAGCCCGTTTCGACTTGTTATGTATGAATCGCTAAAAAGCCAATTCAGTCTGCGTTTTTGTTCTAAAATACTACCTTGAGTTCTTGTCCGCCTAAATGATCACAAAGGCTTCGAAGACGTTAGCCATGCCCCTGCCATCAGTCTGGAGGCCGCGGGTGGTGCGGATTTGTTTTGCGCGATCTCGTCAGCTAACGATAGCTTCAACCGTGTTAACGTTAGCTTGTGTACGGTCACCGACTAATCCTTGAACCGCTAACATTATGGCTAGTTTCAAATGCCAACAGTCCTGAAAATACGCGTAAACCTTTAACCTAACCAATGCCCATATAGTCTCCAGCAACTATTGAACTAATATGACTATTGATAATCACCTACGTTACACAAAACGTTTCGAAATTATGGAATTGTTACTTTCTTGGTGTGACCAAAATGACAGCTACTTTTCAGTAAATAGACCAAGCCATACTGGTGGCTAACGGCCATCCTCCCCATTAATATTGTTGCCTTTGTTTTGTATCTAAACCGGTCGACGGCTCCTTATCGAATATATAATCAATCTCACCGTGCTCCCAAGAAAGTAATTCAAGTGTTCATCCCTTCTTGTTTCTCACAACAAACTTGACGAAATGGAAGGGTCGCTGTGCCTTCACTTCAGTTTGATTTTCAAAATAAAATGGCGACTGTCACCCTCACCGCCGCGGCGCGCTCACGGCTCGAGCGAGACCAGTGCGTGTGCTTATCCGCGTGACACCAAAGCCAGGTGCTCCAGTGGCTGTTATGATCTAGTCATTCATTCAATAACCGTATTTTATTAATTCTAAATTATGAAAAATAACAAATTATAGACATAGGCTTCATCCAACTGGACTTTACCTTGCTTGCTTGCTTGTTGTTTGTGTTGCCTATAGGCCTACTGGGACTAACACCTTAATCAAGATCTGCTTTAATTGTCAAATAAGCTGGAAGTTCATCTTTATTTCTCTCTCTCTCGCTCTTTCTTTTCTTTCTTTTTCTCTCTATCTATCTTTCTTACTTTTTTCTTTCTCTTGCTTTATTCTTGATACTCTGCTCTTTTAGTAACTTTATGGTATTGCCATATCTGCTTATTTGTGTAGGCCTATCTTAAACCTGCAGTAGAATTTTGGGTTTTATTTCCTAGCAGATTTTGTAGAAAGTAATCACAATATCCATAAGTACATTTAATTTAGTGCAAAAATGTGTTTTGAATACATTTTTTTCCCTTAGAAAGGGTCTCATATATGTCCATATTTCTGCATATTTTGGACCAAGGCCTTGTGCCGCCATCTTGAAAGTGTCATAGTTGGAATGTCATCAGGTGCATTGTTTAAAATTTAGAATTGTTCTTGTCCTTGAAGGCCACTGAAGGCTTCTGTTATTATTCGAAAGGGTTGGGGTTACCCAGGGAGTGTTGCATTCTAGAACTTTGTAGAACTTTCTTGATGATGTCATATTACACACTGCACCTTTAAAGTGCATCTGCAAATGCAGCACAAGGGACTGATATATAACCCACAGAAGGTAACAGGTGGGTCTAGACTTTTCAGCAACATTTTATCATATTAATCAAATTCAACATTATTGGATGATTTTATTATTTCATTTTATATGACATGCAGTGTGAATTTATTGGCATTTTTCAGAACAACAGGTAGAAATGGCATATAATATTAATGATTTTAATTGTTAGATCATCGCTTGCAAATTAAAGATGTTTGTGCATTGAATGTGCAAATGAATGTGCATTTTTGTATGGATGTCCTTGGGAAATAGGCACTCCTATTTGAAGACGAAGAAGAATAGGCTAGAATAAATAAATATCATCACTAGATATTGTGGAATGACTTGAGGCAGTGTTGGATGATGCCATCTAGCTTCTTGTCTTTGAAGGCCACTCCAAAAGGTAGGGGTTACCAAGGAAGCGTTGCACTCTAGAACTTTCAACACTTGATGCCGCTAAATACTCCAATATTCCACACAGCACACGTCATAGCGGGTTACAATACATAGTAATAACTGTAGGCTAGTAATTAATTCCACCTGCTACCTGCTATTGATTGTTGCATTTTGTTTAATATTCTTTAAGTCGTTTTTTTTTTCAAAAAGTATTGACTGTGGGCTGACATCACAGATCTATGATGTCATCTATGACATCATAGATCTGGCTATATTGTCCGGGATTTGTATGGAGGGACATGGGACATGGATATTGAAATAGAGCTTGTATTGGAAAATAACTGATAATGACAGGTCGACTCTAATGAGTTGCAATAAATGTTTAAGGATCCAGCATGTTTTGAGCTTCACCTAACTGGACTAGATTGTATGCTTTGATTACCTTGACTTTAGGTAACATCAACACCAAGGCCTACCTATTCCGTGATACCCTTTTAATCATAAAACAAATACAATGTTTTCATTTAAAAAATTATATTCATGCATTTATGTGATTGAAGGTTGATTATTAAATGCAACATGAAGTCTATACAAATGCAGTTGAAAAGCCTGGAAATGTAACATTGACGATTCTAACATGATAAAGCATTTTACACATGTCACGCAGACATTGAAAACAACTTTATACGTGGACATACACCCTGCATCCTCCCTCAAAAAGGTCCTGGCACTCACCTTAAGTTAAGCACCTTACATTTGTGTTGCAGAAACTATCCTTAACTTACATTCATGGCCCCAGCTTTCTCTCAGGACATGGACATGGACATGGGACTGCATTCTGCTCTTCTTGGCATGAATGTACAGGAACTGTCCTGTATTAAGAGAACATGCATCCACTGCTGGCTCAACAGCATCTCAAAGAGCAATCTTATTGCCTTCTACATAGCTTCTTGAACACGATAGATGATGAAAAAGAAAAAGTTAAGCCTTGGGCTTCCTGGTGCCCTGCAGTAAGATAATAAACTAATTACAAACTATGACCAAAACCATACATCCAAACGTTAGCCACACTAAACAGAGGACAGGAACTACAACCAGAGAATACTACAGTATATTTTTGAAAAAGGTCAGGTCTGATCTACATCCCCAATGCAGAAAAACTTGGGACGTTATGTAAAACGT
Organism: Ammodytes marinus; assembly: GCF_949987685.1. Lineage (NCBI taxonomy): Eukaryota > Metazoa > Chordata > Actinopteri > Uranoscopiformes > Ammodytidae > Ammodytes > Ammodytes marinus. The sequence continues at coordinate 31,979,798 of NC_137234.1, read as the reverse complement.
ATATAAAACAGAATGTGATCATTTAGTAATCATTTTTTAACATACAATCAAGTTGAAAACAATAAAAAGACAATATATTGGATGTTTTACCCTATGTTTTTCATTATTTTTTTTGTAAATATAAATATATGATTATTCTGAATTTGATGCCAGCGACACATTTCAAAAAAGTTGGGACAGGGGCATTGAAAGATTGATAAAGCTGTAGAATGTTAAAAAAAATGTTAACTGGTAACGGGTGTTATTATCATGGTGGATATAAAGGGGAATCCCATAAAGATTCAGTCCTCACAAGCAATAATGGGGTGAGGCTCACCACTTTGTGAAGAACTGTAAGGGAGAACAGTTTAAAAACAACATTCAAAAATTTAAGGTTTACACCGTCTATAATCTATATTATAAGTAAAATATTGAGAGAATTTATTTATCCTTTATTTAACCAGGTTAGTCTCATTGAGATTAAAATCTCTTTTTCAAGAGAGACCTGGCCAAGATGGACAGCAGAACACAGTTACACATAAAACACAATACAAAATACAAGTTCGATATTAAGTACAGTTGTACAACATAAAAATAAGATTCTTAACTAAAAACATTCACAATTTCCGATGGAGTCCAACTTCAAACTCTTAACAACAGCCTTAAATTTGTTTAGAGTTACTAGGTCCTGAAGCTTAAACTGCTTTTGCAGGTTATTCCATGACGACAGCGCAAAAAACTTAAAAGCTGTTTTACCCAGCTCTGTACGAGCTTGAGGAACAGTCATGAGCACCATGTCCTGAGACCTTAACGCATGGGGGACACATTTTCTGGACATATACGATGGCAAATAACAAGGGAGTTTACCTAAGATCGCCTTGTAAATAAAAACATACAAGTGACTAAGTCGTCTCATAAAAAGAGAAGGCCAGTTTACTCTTGAGTACAGTGTACAGTGATGGGTTAAGGCTCTGCTGTTTGTAATGAACCTCAAGGCTCCATGGTATACAGTGTCCAACATATGTAGACAGTGAGCTGATGCATTCATGTACAACAGATCACCATAATCAAGAACCGGCAAGAAGGTAGCTTCGACTAATCGTCGTCTGGCCTCGAGAGAGAAACATGACTTATTCCTAAAGTAAAAACCTAACTTTAGTTTCTGGACAAATCTCTGCATGTAAGGGGCAAGGTCCAAAATTACAAAGTATACAGGTGAAACTCGAAAAATTTGAATATCGTGCAAAAGTTCATTTATTTCAGTAATTCAACTTTATAGGTGAAAATAATATCTTATACAGACTCATTACATGCAAAGTGAGATATGTGAAGCCTTTATTTTTTATAATTGTGATTATTACGGCTTACAGTTTATGAAAAACCCCAAATTCAAAATCTCAGAAAATTAGAATATTACATAAAATCAATAAAAAAAGGATTTTAAACACAGAAATGTTGGCCCTCTAGAAAGTATAATCATGCATATGTACTAAGTACTTGGTTTGGGCCCCTTTTGCATGAATTATTGCCTAAATGCGGCGTGGCATGGATGCTATCAGCCTGTGGCACTGCTGAGGTGTTATGGAAGCCCAGGTTGCTTTGATGTGGCCTTCAGCTCGTCTGTATTGTTGAGTCTGGTGTGTTTCATCTTCCTCTTGACAATAGTCCATAGTTTCTCTATGGAGTTCAGGTCAGGAGAGTTGTCTGCCATTCATGCAGAGTAATACCATGGTCAGTCAACCAGTTACCAGTGGTGTATGGTACCGTGGGCAGGTGCCAAGTCTAGCTGGAAATGGAAATTGTCATCTCCATAAAGCTTGTCAACAGACAGAAGCATGAAGTGCTCTAAAATCTTCTGGTAGATGGCTGTGGTGACTTTGGACTTGATAACACAGTGGACCAACAGCAGCAGATGACATGATACCTCAAATCATCACTGATCCAAATTAAATGTTGCGTTTCATTTGGAAATCAAGGTCCCACAGTCTAAAGGAAGAGTGGAGGGGCACAAAATCCAAGGGGCTTGAAGACCACTGTCAAGTTTCAACAGTCAGTGATGATTTGAGGCACCATGTCATCTGATGGTGTTGGTCCACTGTGTTATCAAGTCCAAAGTCACCACAGCTGTCTTCCAGGAGATTTTAGAGCACTTCATGCTCCTGTCTGTTGACAAGCTTTATGGAGATGCTGAATTACTTTTTCCAGCAAGACTTGACACCTGTCCACAGTGCCAAAACCACACGTAACTGGTTAACTGACCATGGTATTACTGTGTTGATTGGCCAGACAACTCTCCTGACCTGAACCCAATAGAGAAACTATGGACTATTGTCAAGAGGAAGATGATACACACCAGACCCAACAATACAGATGAGCTGAAGGCCACTATCAAAGCAACCTGGGCTTCCATAACACCTCAGCAGTGCCACAGACTGATAGCATCCATGCCACACCGCATTTAGGCAATCATTTGTGCAAAAGGGGCCCAAACCAAGTACTTAGTACATATGCACGATTATACTTTCTAGAGGGCCGACATTTATGTATTTAAAATCCCTTTTTTATTGATTTTATGTAATATTCTAATTTTCTGAGATTTTGAATTTGGGGTTTTCATAAGCTGTAAGCCATAATAATCACAATTATAACCAATAAAGGCTTGACATATCTCACTTTGAATGTAATGAGTCTATATAATATATTAGTTTCACCATTTACGTTGAATTACTGAAATAAATGAACTTTTGCACGATATTCTAATTTTTCGAGTTTCACCTGTATATAAATTATATTACTATGGGCCATGGAAAACTTTAGAAAACCATTGTCGTTAAACACAGTTTACACGTCACTCCATCCACAAATGCAAGATAAGACTCTACCATGCAAAGTGAAAGCCATTTACAATCATATGAAAAAGTTTGGGAACCCCTCTCAGCCGGCATTATAATTGACTCTGCTTTCACAAAAAAAAGATAAAAGTTGTATGTCTTTAATTTACCAGGAACAGCTAAGTACTGGGATGTTTTCCAAACAAAGATTTTTTGAAAAGCAGTATTTGGTTATATGAAATAAAATTAAATGTGAAAAACTGGCTGTGCAAAAATATGGGTACCCTAGTGGTTTTGTTGATTTTAATGCCTGTAACAGCATGTAAAACTGATGACTTTAAACGCAAAGTTGGTTGGATTATGTTGTTAAGCCTTGAACCTCATAGAATTGTCTGTTTAATCATGAGAAAATGTATTTTAGGTGCCTAAATGCAAGTTGCACTTCTCTTTGACTCTCTGCTGAAGTGAGACAGAATGGGATCATCAAAACAGCTCCCAAAAGATCTTAAAAACAAAGATTATTCATTGTCATGGTTTAGGGGAAGGCTACAAGAAGCTTTCCCAAAGGTTTCAATTGTCAATTTCTACTGTAAGGAACGTTGTCAGGGAATGGAAGGACACAGTTGCAGTTAAACCCAGGTCTAGCAGACCAAGAAAAGTACAAGAGCGGCATATGCGGCGGATTGTGAGAATGGTTGCACACAACCCAAAGATCACCTCCAAAGACCTGCAAGAACATCTGGCTGCAGATTGTGTATCTGTACATGGTTCTACAATTCAGTGCAATTTGCACCAAAACATCTGTATGGCCGGGTGATGAGAAGGAAGCCCTTTCTGCGCCCACGCCACAGATACAGTTGCATGGAGTATGCAAAAGCTCATTTAGACAAGCCAGCTTCATATTGGAAGAAAATGCTTTGGACTGATGAGACAAAAATTAAGTTATTTGGTCTTTATAAAAAGCAGATGTTTTGGTGCAAATTGCGCTGAATTGTTGAACGATGTACAGATACATAATCTGCAGCCAGATGTTCTTGCAGGTGTTTGGAGGTGATCTGTGGGTTGTGTGCAACCATTCTCACAATCCTCCACCTATGCCGCTCCTGTTTTTTTCTTGGTCTGCCATGCCTGGGTTTAACTGCCACTATGCCTGTGTCCTTCCATTTCCTGACAACGTTCCCTACAGTCGAAATTGACAATTGAAACCTTTGGGAAAGCTTCTTGTAGCCTTCCCCTAAACCATGACAATGAACAATCTTTGTTTTTCAGATCTTTTGGGAGCTGTTTTGATGATCCCATTCTGTTTCACTTCAGCAGAGAGTCAAAGAGAAGTGCAACTTGCATTTAGGCACCTAAAATACATTTTCTCATGATTAAACAGACAATTCTATGAGGTTCAAGGCTTAACAACATAATCCAACCAACTTTGCGTTTAAAGTCATCAGTTTTACATGCTGTTACAGGCATTAAAATCAACAAAACCACAAGGGTACCCATATTTTTGCACAGCCAGTTTTTCACATTTAATTTTATTTCATACAACCAAATACTGCTTTTCAAAAAATCTTTGTTTGGAAAACATCCCAGTACTTAGCTGTTCCTGGTAAATTAAAGACATACCACTTTTATCTTTTTTTTGTGAAAGCAGAGTCAATTATAATGCCGGCTGAGAGGGGTTCCCAAACTTTTTCATATGACTGTATCAACAACATCCACAAATGCTGCAGATCACTTTCCTGGGCCTATGTTCATCTGAGATGGACTGACGGAAAGTGGAACAATGTGCTGTGGTCTGACAAGTCTACAGTACATTTCAAATTGTTTTTGTAAATCATGGACGGTGTGTTCTCAGGGCTCCAGAGGAAAAGGACCATCCAGATTGTTACCAATACAAGTCAAAAGCCAGCGTTTGTGATGGTATGGGTGGGTTAGTGCCCATGGCATGGGTAACTTGCACATCTATGAAGGCGCAATTAATGCTGAGAAGTACATACAGGTTTTGGGCCAACATGCTGCCATCCAGACAACGTCTATTTCCGGGATGTGCCTGGCTATTTAAGTAAGACAATAATGTGCCACATTCTGCACGTTTTATACAGCTTGGCTTCATATAGGAAAAGAGTGCGGGTACTTGACTGGCCTGTGTGCAGTCCATACCTGTCTCCAATTGAAAACATTTGGTGCATTATGAAGCACAAAATATCCTAATGGAGAGCCCGGAATGTTGAGCATCGGAAGTTGTATTTTAAGCAAGAATGGGAAATAATTTGGCTTTCAAATTGTAATGTCCTCAGTTCCCAAATGCTTACTCATAGTTGTTAAGGGTGATGTAAAATAATTGTAAACATGCCCCTGTCCCAACTTTTTTGGAAAGTGTTGCAGACACCAAATTTAAAATGTGTGTATATTTACAAAAAACAATAAAGTTTATCAGTTTGAACAAATATGATGTGTTGGTACTGTTTTATATTGAATACACAACGAAAAGGATAAGGAAAGTATCACATTCTGTTTTAATCACATTCAACATAATGTCCCAACTTTTTCGGAATTGGGGTCTTACTTTTGCAGTGACAAATATCAGATACTGTAGAACGTTAGCACTACATCACCGTCCCAATCATCAACATTTTTGGCAGTGGAGAGCTCCTCGTTTATCTTTCATTTGTATGTGTTAATTCTCGGGGACAATGCACATTGATTAGCAACACTGTGAATGTGCAAGTGTTAGTTTGGAGGCTAATTATCAACTGGTGTCTCTTGGCCTGAAGTTACATTGGCCATTTGCAACAAATAACACCCAACAGAAGGAAGCAATGAACAGCAAACAAAGGACAACATTTTTTGGTATGAGGCAGCATCATTCACAGTAGAGCATGTAAAAAAACAGGAAATTCATCCAAAGCAGTGTCAAGCAGACAGGAGGGAGTCCTGGTCAAGATGGGACCATTGAATTCATAAGAAACTAGCAGGATCACAGAATGATCAAACAGTTTTTTTAATGTAACATTTTCAAATACAAAACAGGTGTTTAAAAAAAAACATTTTAAATTTTACAAAAAAAATTCTAAGAAGCGAACTTGAGGAATAAAATGAAATAACAACAAACAACTAGTCATATAACAATAAGAATATAAAATAAATGTTTATGAATTAAAAACTTTAACTCAATTTAATTGGGGAGTGGGCATACTGCTATACACTCACCGGCCACTTTACACCTGTCCAATGGTTTATAAAAACAAAAAGCTAATCAGCCAATCACATGGCAGCAATGAAATGCATTTAGGCATTTAGATGTGGTCAAGACAATGTAGGCCTACTGAAGTCAAAACGAGCATGGGGAAGAAAGGGGGTTTAAGTGACTTTGAACGTGGCACAGTTGATGGTGCACGGCAGGATCGATCAATACTTTCATGTTGTTTACGCAAAATTCTGAACCTGCCATCTGAATGTCGCAACTGAAATCGAGACTCATCAGACCAGGCATGATTTTTCAATCTTCTATTGTCCAATATTGGTGATCCTGTGAGAATTGTAGCCTAAGTTTCCTGTTTTTAGCTGACAGGAGTGGCACCCAGTGGTCTTCTGTAGCTGCAGCCCATCTTCTTAAAGGTTGGTCGTGTTTTGCTTTCAGAGATGGTATTCTGCATACCCTGGTTGTAACGAGTGGTTATTTGAGTTACTGTTGCCTTTCTGTAATCTCGAATCAGTATACCCATCCTCCACTGACCTCTGACTTCAACAAGGCATTTTATGTCAACACAAATGTCGCTCACTGGATATTTTTTCTTTTTCGGGCCATTCTCTGTAAACCCTAGAGACGGTTTAGAGTCAAAATCCCAGTAGATCAGCAGTTTCTGAAACCCTCATACCAGCCCTCCTGGCACCCTCAACATTGCCATGTTCAAAGTCACTTAAAACCCCTTTCTTCCCCATTCTGTTGCTCGGTTTTAACTTCAATAAGTTGTCCCGTCCACTCACGTCTACATGCCTAAATGCATTGAGTTGCTGACATGTGATTGGCTGATTAGTTATATTTTTTAACAAGAAAATGAACCGCTGTACGTACGTCTGTACTGTCCGCTGTAAAGTGGACGGTGAGTGTATATAGCTCAAGCAAATCAATAAGTCTCAAGGAACTTCTCTTTTCCCACATTGTCATTCATTAAAAGCAACACAATTTGGGTTAACTTTAAAATAAATACATTTGTGAATAGCCTAGGGCCTATATAATTTATTTATAATAAAAATATTATCACAACATTTTTACCTCTTTGTTTCGCATTAACTCACCAAACTTTACCATGTGATACTCAAAAAACAGGAATTAGCCTTCATGTGACGGTGAAAATACAATACTGTAGAAAATATGTTCTTGAGTTTCCTTTAGCCAATATGACAACATGTAGGCCTACCCTACATTTACGTCTATCTAAATTGTTTGAAAATGAACATCCTTAATTTTCGGAAATGAGAGCGGAAATTAAATCGTATTCTAACTTTGATTGCTTACAGCTTTGAGAACCAATGAAATAAAACATTTCCTTTGACGGGAAGAGGAAACATTCATTTCCTAGGCCTAATTGATTATCTCAAAATTGTGTTATTACATTTACGATCTAAAAGGTTAGCTATCAATAAACAGAGTGTCAGATGTAGATATTATTATTATTATTATTATTATTATTATTATTATTATTATTATTGAGCTCAGTTTAATTCCACTTTTATTTCACAGGAGCAGTTGTAATCCAGTAGGTGGCGGTATTACACCTATACACTGACTACTACTCTACTGCGACAGAAAGATAAAGAAAGATAGGGAGGAACGTGCAATGGATGCTGAGATTACCATGAATGAATTGGTTATAGTATTAGATGGAGCTGGGAATGCTGCTACTGGAGAGGACCAACTAAGCTATATGATGTTCAAAAAATTGCCAGAAAAAGGACTTAAATTAATTTTGCATTTATTTAATAAGATATAGAAGTAGGGACGATGCCAAAAAGTTGGAAAAGTGCATTAATATTGCCATTCAATAAACCTGGAAAGGATGCAAGCAGTGCTGGTAATTATAGACCTATTGCCCTAACTTCCCACCTCTGTAAATGGATGGAGAAGATTTTAGTTAGGAGACTCAATTATTTTATCGAACATAGAGGACTTTTTGCTTCGTATCAAAATGGATTTAGGAAGGGGCGATCAACTATGGATGCTGTAGTTAAAGTCAGTAATGAGATGGAGAAAACGTTTAAAATGAAGGAGTTAATGACCATAGTATTCTTTGATATTGAAAAAGCTTAGGACTCTATGTGGAGGGAGGGACTATTAATTAAACTGAACAAGATGGGGATTAGAGGAAGATTTTATAACTGGGTCCTAGATTTTCTATCTGAGCAAAGATTTAAAGTTAAAGTGGGATCGGAAGTATCTGATGAACTGATAATTGAAAATGGAATTCCACAAGGGAGCGCTATTAGTCCAGTTTTATTTAACATCATGCTCAATGATATATTTATGAATTTGGGCAGAAGAGTTGGGTTGGCTTTGTACGCAGATGATGGGGCAATTTGGACAAGGGGAAGGGACACTACAACAGTGATGAATACAATTAAGCAAGCAGTTAGAAATGTAGAAGATTGGTCATACAACTGGGGTTTTAAGCTTTCTTTCATGTTTTATGATAATAACCAATAAAAAAGGATAGATGTGCATAATATAAAACTATATGGGGAATGCATGGAAAAAGTTGAAAAATTCAAATATCTTGGGATTTGGCTAGACCAAAAGGGCACATGGAGAACGCAGGTGGAAAATATAGAACTAAAGTGCAAGAAAATTATTAATCTAATGAGGGCAATAGCTGGAAAAGAATGGGAAGCGGACAAACAGTCATTAATGTATATATACAGGGCTTTAATGAGATCAACATAGATTATGGATGCATGGTGAATGGAGCAGCAGCAAAAATGCACTTAAATAAAATAGATAGAGTAATAAATAAAGCATTGAGGATTTGTGCTGGGGTAACGAGGTCATCACCCATTAAAGCTATACCTGTAGAACTAGGAGAAATCCCGATAGAACTCAGAAGGGAGAAAATGTTGCTTGAATACTGGAGTCGGCTGCAGGGATGTGGAAGTGAAAACCCTGCCAAAACTGTAATTCAGGAATGTTGGGAATATGGAAAATGTCAAAGTAATGGATTTGGATGGATAGCTAAAGATAAAGCAGAATAATATAGAGTAAGTAATATAAGAGTGACTACTAATCCTATAAGTAATGTACCAATTTGGTTTTTTCCTGTAACAGAGATAGATTTAAATTTAGTAGAAATGAAAAAAGAGTGGGAATAGGGTGAGAAAGCGTATAAGGCAAGTAAGTATATAAGAAACAACCATTACAGTTACCTAGATATTTATACAGGTGGCTCCAAAGATGAATATGACAAAGTAGGTATAGGTGTATATATTCCATTAATGCACATCAATATTGGTAAAAGATTGCCAGATCAAATTTCAGTTTATTCAGCAGAAATGATGGCAATCATTATTGGCTTACAGTGGGTGGAGGAAGTTCGACCAGATAGAGTATGCGTAGACTCATTGGCAGCCCTTCAAAGTATTCAGAGTTGGAACTCTAGCAGACAAGACCTTCTTTTAGAAATTCAACAAAGCTTATATAGATTACACAGAACAGGAATATATATTAAATGTTGCTGGGTTCCTGCCCATGTAGGAATCAAAGGGAATGAGGGAGCAGATAAAAATGCCAAAACAGCAACAAAACTGGATAATATTATAGATATGCCTTTTGGGAAAGCAGAAGTTAAAGCAATATTAAAAAAAGAAGTAACTAAAAAGTGGCAAGACATGTGGGATAGTGAAATCACTGGAAGAAGTTATTATAATATACAAAAAAATGTGAATGCTCATGGTGTTATAAGGAAAAATAGAAGGGAGGAAACAATACTCACGAGAATGAGAATAGGGCATACAGGACTAAATAAAACTCTATCTTTAATTGGGAAAAGTGGTACGGATCGATGTGAATGTGGTAAAATAGAAAATGTGAAGCATGTGTTGATGGAGTGTGAGAGGTAGGCTACTTGGGGGAGAGAATGAGGTTGGCTGGTAGGGTGCAGAAAGCAGGAAGAGTGTGGAGTCTGGGTGGCATACTGGGAACAGCAGGGGAGGGTGTAACTCTTGCACAGAAAGCAGTGATCGAATATTTAAAGGACACCGGATTATTTAAAATAATTTAGTATTTGTATAGCCTAACCCCCCCCCCCCCCCTTTTTATTCTCCTATACAAGTAGCTAGTTATATGATTATTTATTTTATGACATAAATGCGGTTGTTACACTCCGGTACAGTTGGTGGCGGTATGCACCAAAAAAGTTATGGTTGCAACCCGCCAATAACCGAAAAGAAGAAGAAGAAGAAGAATTCGTCGTTGTCGTCCGGTCCTCTCCAACTGAATACTGGGATAGTTCAACCAACTCTTGCAGGAATCATTTTCTCCTCTTGTTGTTATTTTTAAAACTTTGGTTTGTTTGGGTGAAGTTGCAGTGCAGATAAAAATGTCGTCCTGGGCGAAATCCTCTGCACCTGTGCGGCGGCCAACAGCTAACCCAAACGGAAGGTGAGCCGTGTGGTTGGTTTGTTCCCCTCCTGTAGCGAATGTAGCGTTAGCAGCTAACATGCTATGTTAGCAGTTAGCAGTCACAGTTGAAAACAGAAGTGTGGGCTGTGCCAACGGGATAAACACCCACCCTTCCACAGTTTAACATCAATAAACACGAGTTGTATTTAATAAAGCCGTCTATAAACCAATGTTTGTGTCGTGCAGTGCTCAGCAACTGCGTCACTTTCGGAGAGCAGCGCCTTACCCCACCAGAGAGGAGAGGATCGAAGAGCTCAAGGAAGCCTTGGAAAGGTACCAGCAATAGACTACATTCACATCACATTCAAAGCCAGTGTTTGTGTGGTAGTTAATGTATAGTAAGTACGCAGTCATAGTTGGGAATGTTGATGTCCAGTGGTGTTAATATGTTGAGGCTCTTTTGTTCAATATCTTGAATAATTGACAATCGAGACACATTTAGGTAATGTTGAAAGCTTAAAATTAGTTAGTTGATTTAGCTCACAGGACAACTACATGGTTGAAAAGCAAGAGAAAAACATTCCAGAAATGGCATACAACTGATTATATGAGACCACCTCATAAAATGCATACAAAGTGTGTATTTCATAAACTTGTTTCAGTTTTGCAGTCACACTGCACTGACACAGATGTTAATTGGGCAACAGTTCCATTGGGGCAGGTGAAGCCTGTGTTTTTCAAGTCAACCGTTAGTGCGTTAATAACACAAATATTTCAGAGACATATTTCGGCAACAACAGATGGAATTTAAAGAAATCATCTGAAACAGAAATATTTGCCACCATTAGCGATGTATAAAATAATAAGCCAGAAGTGCTTCCCCCAGAAAAGTTGTGGTGTGCCGCCGGCTTGAATACACTGGGGGAAACCCTTAGCCAGTGCTTTGAAGCACACTTCACTGACTGGGTTTTGGATGGAAAGTGACTGCTGCCTGTTTGGATATAGAGTCAAGATTTCAGAAACTTTGATTTCAGTCTGCAATTTTCTTAATCATATAAATTCATCCTCCATCAAAAAAACAGAAAACAATGCTCTTCTTTCACCACTTTTCTTTCAGTTACGAGGAACAGGATCAAGTTCAAAACTATGGTGGAAACGTGAAGTACGAGGGGTACAAGCATCAGCCCACCGGTGAGAGCTTTTCTTTAAATGTACCACAGTGAGAACAAAGTAATAGGTCAATGATTTTGTATATTTTTTTTAATTTATTTTTTTACTGAACTCATATAAACCTTGTACACAAACACATTTTATTTTTTTATTCCTAGCAAAAGGGTCTCTGTATGAAAGTCCATTCTTTGTGATTGTGACACAGAGTCTAGAATTCTGACAATATGTATCCTATCGGTTAACACTTCTGAATAACCTCTGAGAAAGTGCATTCATAGTTGAAAGCCCATTTCATTGGCATCTAACATTGACATTGTTGATGGCTTACAGAAAGTCTGCTTGCATTTCTTAACCTGCAAATCTCCTTCTTGCTTTATTCTCAACTCCCTCCACCCTTTCTCCCTTTACCTCCCTTTAATTCTCTCCTAACTGTTTCACCATCAGTCAAACTCCCCCCAGCCAAGCCAGAGGGCTGCACTCCAGCAGACAGACGTAAAGCCCTGTATCCAAAGTTCTACAGACAGGTGCAGGAGGAGAGGAAGCCGGCGGACTGCGTGGTCCTCTCTGTCACCAACCAGTGCCTGTGAGTACTCTTAACAATATCAAAACTCCCTATCAGTTAAAGTAGAAATTTGGGAGACCTTTACACCCAGGGTTTGATCGGTTGTACTTGGCTGCCAGTTATCGAGGCGAGACCGTTGGATGTCGTGTAATTGTCAATTTTTTTGTGGGTCCAGATAAGATCGTTCTGCTCCTGTATTAAGACTCAAGTGTTTATGTCAGCGACACTCATTCTGTCGAGACTTGGCAGCAGTGACTAAGATGAAGATAAAGAGTTTTTGTGTATGAGATCATCCCTGACATGAGGCCACCGTCCTTTGATTGTGATGCATAACAACAAAAAACACACAACAGAAATATCCTACCATCGCTCTATTTAAACATGATGAAACAAGGTCTTGACACAGGAGTTTATTAATTAATTCCTCTGATAAATCAACATATCCATCTTTTGAATGACAACTGCCAAAACTTTACTGCTTCATTTTGTCAGCAATGTTGTTTGTGTTTTGCAGTTATTTAGTTTCTTTTTTTTGTTATAGTTACAACTTGAAACAGCTTTGCAATCAGATGGGCATGTGACAGATAAGGATTAAATCAGCATAATGTACTGTAAGAGGACAAAACATGTCCTATGTACATAATGGCCCTCATTTTCCCAACATGAGTACATAAAAAAAGGTATTAAGGCCTCAATCGGTCAATAACCGGAAATGTATAGTTTCATGTTTAACGTAATAATAATGGATTTTTTTAACTTTTTGATCCCACGCATCTGAGTTTACTCTGCTGGCTGCTAGTCTTCAGCTGCTGGTCTTATTGCCTTCATTAGGAAGTTTTGTGTTTTATTTGCTGCATCACTTGAATGGAGAAGTTGTGATGTATAGAGAGATGGACTTTTTATGGGAGGAATTGAAAATAACAGAAATGCAGAATTGCCCGCTTGATTCTTGTAAACACCTTTTTTTATTTATATTTGTCCAATTGTGTTTGCTCCACTTAAGTTAAGGGTGTATGTGCAAAACGTTGTGCGATTCTTAAAGTGTATCTGGTTGTAAATACCCTTAAAATAATTGGAGAAAGTGCCATTCACACGAAAAAGTAGGAACAGTAAAAGCTTAAATTTAAAGAGCAGTCAGCACAGTTATTTTCAACTGTCTCTCATAAAGACATAGTGTTATATAGTTACAATAAGATGTATCGTTAATCATACCTTTAGCCAAATCTTGAATATAAATTAATGTGTTTTTATAATTGTATTCATATTATATTTTATTTCTGCATATTGAGATTATGCAATCCAGGCTACCATTTAAACATAGAATAAAAGTGGAAACATACGTGTCTCTGCTAGTCTCACACACACACACACACACACACACACACACACACACACACACACACACACTACTTTAGAATGGTTGAATACACTCTGATTGATATAAATACCATTAAATTACTTTTATTCACTCTACATTACTTATCAAATATTACTTGGATCACAAATTCTCTCAAAACAACTTTCATCTCATGAAAGGCTTCTATGTTTACGTAGGAGTGACATGCCGCACACGCAGGTCAAATGTTCTTTTCTCATGATAAATTTAAATATTTACCGTCAAAAACTATTCTAAAGATTCCGCAGTGGGTGGGTGCTTTACTAAGCTCCTGAATGAACACCATTAGATTTGGATCAGCCCTCCCATTTGGTTACAAATGCTTACACAAACATATGTAATGTTCACACTGTGGCATCTTTTGTACAAAGCAGTCATACAGGAAAAAAAACATTACACTCACTAAACAATGGAACTTAAAAAAATTCATGCATGGATATATTCTCCTACACAAAGGGCAACCTTTTAGGTTGTGCAAAATCTGGCAGGTGTGACTGCATTTATGTTAATTGTGACTCGCTAACCAGAAGACTAACTTGGAATATTGCTAACACTGCAAAATTAGCAATTGGTTCAATGGTCAGGCAATCAGCAGGCTATCCTGCATTTATTCACTTAATAACAACATCTATTAAATATATCAATAATACCATGGTATGCTTATCAAATGTGTATTATACCCCCTAAAAAGTGCTGTTTTTGTGACCATAGTGTTTTTGCTTTTTCAGTTACCTACATTATGGATGTAATTTCTACAAACTCCGACATTTACAAGAAATGGCATTCCTGCCTCATCCAGAAGAATTCCACCCATTTTGTTGTTGAATGTTGGAGCAAAGTATATAGCTTGGACAAGGCCCTTGTGCTATTATTTGCAACGACTAATATGAAAACAAGACATTTATCATTGTTGCTTTAGAAAGGTGCGTCGAAAAATGCCATCAAACCTGCCCATGTGCAGACATTTATTCACACTATATCATACGCCACCTTCACACCACAAGTGGTCTCAAAAATGCATTAGCTTCTACACAGTTTTTGGTGTAGGTGTTTCATTTGACAGAATGACCACAATTCTTTGCAAACCTAAAACAGTTCCCTTCATCTTCCATATGAATAAGAGCCTGGTGTATTCCCTAAACACACATTACTACCCTACAAAAAACCTTTGTTGGTGCCAATCAAAGCTCTACATTATGCTACATTTGGTCCTGTCTAATTAAAGTTCTTACATACAGAAGTCAACACACAAAAAGAATGATGACTTACAATTACCTTGTTGTTGGTAAAGCACAGTATAAAACAAAGAATAACCCCTCTGTTCCTTTCAGAAATATAATTTAGGTTTCTCTATATGGTGGCTGATTTGTTTACATTTGCAGAGTGTGCAGTTAGTTTACAAGACATGTAATGAACCAAACCAACTTGAACCAAACCTAAGACTTGAATACGTTTGTCAACCAAACTGAGCCCTGCTGCTGTAAACAACAACCGTGAAACAGTAACTTTTAAAGTAGCTTTCTAACTCCAAACAGTGTTTCAATTTGTCCTGTGAGGAAGGTGCATTAATTCAGTTATGAGAATATACCTTTATAAAATGTTCACTTCTCTGCCACACCCAAAGTGACATCGTGCACCTTTTTAATATAGAAATGTCAAGTTAACAAAGTGTTTCTCTTCCTCTCAAAGGGATTACCCCAAATCGCTAAGCCAGTGTTTGCAGGAGCGTGGCCTGTCAGTGGAAATGCTCTACCTTCAGGCGGAGTCGGGCCTGACCCGGGCCCTGCAGGATGTCCGAGCAGACGGCTCGGCGTTATGTATTCTGGTGGAGCAGACAAACGTAGCTCTGTCCTCCTGCACTGTTATCATATTCTCAGAATCACTCAAAAGTAAGTCCCTACCCCTCATTCCTTCAAACTTAGCCAGACCAACTCAGGTACAACCCTCCATCCCTTCTAGTGCACCTGGTCTAGTGCATTTTATGTACATTCTACCAACATCATTGAAAACAGAATTTGGAATAAATCCAGTTTAAAACCATCTAAAAACAAGATATACTCCCCTTAAACCACCATTATGTTGAGTTCTTAAACTTAAGATCTGCAATCAAGTGGTAGAGCATGGTGTTGGTAACAAATCAAATCTACACAATTTAAATTTAGTAGTTGGCTGATGATCCACTGATTGCCACTGTTCTACACTTTGACATTACATACTAAACAAACTGAATGAAGCCCAAAAGCAACAATGTAGGTTTGTAAAAAGGATGGTTCGACGTGTTGGTTTGACTTTATTTCCAGGAGTTGGAAGAGATCCATACCACACTCAGTCTATCTCTATAATAAAGACGAAGCAAAACAACATCTAAAGCTCACTTTTCAATCCGTAATTATTTTAAACACATAAAATGGCTAGAATGGCTATTAAAAAAAAACCTACTGTACTGTCATCACTATGGGGTTGAGACTTTAGTAATTGAACAAAGCCAGGCCAGTGCTGTCTGCTTGCTGAAGCTTAATATTGACCATCAGACCTGATAGCTATCAAAACCAAATGAGTGTTTTTCCCTAAATGTAAAAAATTATTCCTTTTTATAGTTTACTCTAATACAGCCGATTTAAAAAGATCCAAATAAAAAATCAACAAATAACATGAAGGACAATTAGGACATTATATCTTATATAACTTTTTTCTATACTTGTGATAAAAATACACGTCACTGTGTGTGTGTAATAGTCATGAAACAGTCTTTGGGAATTCAATGCCCCACAAAAACTGATAGTTCATTTGAAAATTCAACATTGCACCAACAAATCTGCACAAATAAATTGCAGATATTCATTATATAAAACCAGAATCTCAAAACGTAAGTGATGTAATTGTCTCACCATGATGCAACTTTGTGTAGCTCACAACAAAAAAATATTCTTCAGTAAAAAAATCCATTCACTGTAAACAAATCCAAACAGTAATTCAACTCTGAACTCACACTAAAAATAAAATCAACGCCTACTAATTGAATATTTTATATAGGAACATAATGCAACTAGAATAAAAAGCTACTGATAAATAAACATCTTAACACAAGTTGCATTCCCCTCATTGTGCCCCAATTTCCAACAAACCACAACTTCTGAAGTGAAGTTGCTGTACTATAGTACTACCTGACAAATAAAAAAACATTGGGGCATATTTTGCTGTTAGTTTGCACTATCACATTAAAAAAATTGTCTTCAATGTAACTTGTAAGAACCTGAAGAATTTTAGTGCGGTTCTACAGTATTCGTTTTTTCTTGTTTCACCTCTTTCTTCCCCTTCGCTACAATGACACCTCACCATTAACATTCCCATTTTCTCCCAGTCCATCGCAATATGCCTAAAGACCAGGCAATGGACTTTGTTGCAAATGAGTTTAGTCATGGTCTAGTCCAAGAGCGCCCTCCGAGGGACCCCGCAGACGTTGCGGCACAGGCGTCACAGCTGCTGGATGACTTTCTGGAGCGTGAAAAGACGGAGCGTCACACCGTTCCCTCGGAAACTCGCCAGCTTCTCCTGCTGCTTGCAGAGGGAGTGCACCTGTACTCCGAGGAGCTGGAAACCATCTCGGAGTACGTCCGTGCCCGGCAGGAGCACATACAAGGTGGAACTGATCCAACTGTAGTATCTAGAGCCTCGTTTCCACTGAGCGGTTTGTTTTCAATTCGGTGGGTCTTTGCTTGCTTTTATTTGCGTTTTCCACTGTCAAAAGCTGGTAAGGGTACCAAATTATGCTAACCGTGCCGCAAATATTTTTGTCAGCCTTTTGTAGGGGTACAAAGAAGTTCCAAAGAGTTGCAAAAGGGTAGAGCTACACACTGCAGTCCGTTGGTTGGTTGACAGAATAGTCATTTCTGTGCGAGAGATGCTGTATCTTCTCGACAAGAGTGAAGAATCTTGTTTAGATTTAAATGTTGGCGCGCAGATCTGTGTTTATTGTGTGGCGTTTTTCCTGTTCATTGCATTAATCCTTGGGCAACCCTGTCTCCCGCTGCTATGACGTCACAATAGTTACGTAGCTGCCGCAGCCAGGGCCGTTCGACGGTTCTGGCTGCGTATATAATCTAACCTTATATATTCTAACCGTGGCTATTCCCCGCCTACAGAGTAAGGTAACTGTTGGCAGTGGAAATGCAAGCCAGATCTAGGGTAACCGTGCCGTGCCAAACCTTACTGTGCTGCTCAGTGGAAATGAGGCATATGCCTTGTTTCCACCGAGTAGAGTGGGTCGGAGCGGTTCGGTCCGGGTAGTTTGGCTTTTCATTTGCCAAAAGTTGGGTAGGGTACGGTTTAAGTGCACCTAACCGCTCTAAGCCGCTCCTAATTTCAGTACTCCTCCGTTGGGGTACCAGCCGCCTGAAAGGGTGCCGAAAAGGCGGAGCTACACATGCCTTCGGTTTATTGGTCGAAAGAATCTTTTCCGCCGTGTGTATTCACCTCGGCAAGAGTGAAGAGAGTCTTGTGTTTTGGCGAAAATGTGAGCACAGCACTGTTTATTGAGTGGTGTTTTTCCTCGTCGTTAAATTAATCAGTTGGCTACACTGTGTCCCACTGCTACGATGCCACGTAGCTGCCGCAGCCAGCACTTTTCGCTCACTCTGTATCAGATGCACCGAGCCGTCTCTGTGCGTTTACGCTCACAACAACACGGGGGGAATAATAAAGAAGTGGCTGGTTTGACCAAGCAAAAACGAGAGACCGCTGGCTTGACCACAGTTGTTCCACAGCCAGTTTGACCCATATTTTGCCGGCTATCGCAGTCCAGCCTAAACCCCGCCCTACCAGTAAGGGTAGGGTCGTCGGTGGAAACACCACCGAGATTCTTAAAAGTGAGCTGTCCCGCTCTGAGCCGCTCCGACCCGACCCGCTCTACTCGGTGGAAACGAGGCAATAGAAGAGATGTTTACTGACTGCGTGTTTTAACTTGTATCCATCCTTTCCGTTTGGATTTATCATACTTTCTGCTCCAGCCTCCAACACTGAGGGGGAGAGGGATAACATGTTACCTCCAGGACTTGGCAAACCGCCTCCTCTGCTCCCTACTCCACCTGGGCCCCCTCAGTCCCAGTCCACAGCTGGAGCATTGGAGTCCATGATGGAACTAAACCAAGCTTCAGCCGCTTCTCTCCTGCCTACACCAGGTGAGACCCATTACTTGACTATTTAAACCATGGAAGGGAAATGCCCACGCACAGCATAACAGCGCCACCGCATCCTCTCACCATGGGGGTCAAGCATTCAGGCCTGTACTGTCCTCTTGGTGTACGACACACATTAACACTTATGGAGAATATGGGGAAGGATTAAATACTCATCAAATCGCTGTAGACCAGTGCCTGTGGTTTCTAGGGATGCATGTGACGACTGATTTCCCCAACGTTCAAATGGATGTTTTAATTTTGACAAGAAGTATAAAACACAGCCCCTTCTCTTTGGCCCCACTATAATGTCCCTCTGTATTATTCTGGGCGGACTGTTTATTCCAATTTTTCCTGTAATTTGTCACCTGTCTTGACATACACATTATTACTTATTTTTCATAGTTATTTTTCATAGTTATATCTGCAGTAAACCTTTCATCGTGTTGTAATGTCCTGTCAACAGTGTTTTTCATTCAGACGTGTATGCTGTCTCATTTTAGGCTCCTACCCCAAAACCAAACCACCTCCGCTGCTGTCGATGCATCGATCTTCTGGCTCGTCTTTAGGGGCCCCTCCTTCCCGCGGCCCCATGTCGTCACACAGCTCCTATGGCATTGGACCCCGTGGACCCTTACACCACCACGCTCCCTCATACCACCCAGGCTCAAGGGGCCCTCACGGGGGTAGAGGAGCCCCACCATCTCTCAAGAGTTCCCGCCCTCTTCACTCTGCTCCAGGTGGGTCGTCTCTTCTTCTTCCCCTCTCGTCTTGATCCTGAAATATACATTTTTATGTCTGTTCAGTATGATTTTAGGATTGCAATCCATAATTTCTATAGAAATACTGTAAAGAGACTGTAGAAGTTAACTGTAAGTGTAATCTTTTCATGAAACGTTGTGTATTTTGTTTTCTTCTCTCTCTCTTTGATCAGGTGGCCCTATTCCACGACAGAGCGGCCCGCGACACTATGAAATGGCATAGATTTTCACACACTGTTAAGCCAGCGTAATCCTGGCACTTGCATACACCATTTTATTAAAGTAGTAAACCACACTCAGTTAGATGAAAAAGATGGTAGTTATCGTGAGATATTATCTCCTCATTGTGGATGAGTTGATGGAAGTTTGGCATGTACAATAAAACGAGTAACTTCCTGCTGTATACAGTGTTTCAAAGCGGTGCTCAAAATTTCATAAGGAATACACGTTGTGTAATGGTTCTCATTCTATAGTTGTGAGTACATTTTTTGGCACCCTTTAACCATCTATAATTTAATTAATTCGGTTTCACCTCACTTCCTGTGTGTTGTCTTTGTAAACACACCTATGGTTTATTTCCTTAAAATGCCTCTAATGCTTTGTTGTAAGTCAGATCAATGACCTTAAAACAAAAAAAAACTGCCATATACCTTGTCTAAGCATGGTCTACTCCAACAACATCTGGACTCTTTGTAAGCTTTGTTTTGCCATCCAGAAAAAGAAATGGACCATTTTACATTGATGGGAAGAAAAAGAAGCAGTTTGCCACAAAACACTTGTTTTTTTGTCTACCTTTGACAACCATCTTAATGTAGAACAAATTGGAAAGCTCAGCTGCAACACATCTCCAAGCATGGTGTGTTATCATTATACCCAATGTTGAATTTTTTTACTTTAGGATTAAATTCCTCAGATGCAGTCAGACATGTATTTTAAGTGGAGGCAATTTTTGAAACTGTTACAGTTGGACATGATATGAGAGAACCAACATTCACACTTGCTTAATGTAATTCAGGGAAAACTCATACTCTGTACTGTAATTTTTCTAGCTGTGTTGTTAATTTTGAATGTATAACTTTTGAAGCATTGCTGTAGAACTGTAGAATCCTATTGTTTGGTTGTTAACACTCATTGACATTACTCTGCGTAGCATCTGTGGAGCGATCCAGTGATGAAGTAATCTCCATGCACCTGTGTTTGTTGAGTTTTGTTGTGGGGAAACATCTTTTAAATTCTCAAATATGATCCAAAGGGTCTTCAAGACATTTCCTTCCATTTTTTTTGTGGGAACCATCAAAAGTTTTAAGAGATTACACGTGGAAAAGAGTTCTTTGTGAGAAAAAAACGTCCTTTTAAAAAAGCTAAACATTTTTCTGTTTTGTAGATGATGTTAAAAACCTTTTTTTTTTTTTTTTTTCTTAATGTGTATATATACAAATAAATGAATACTGATCTACATGTTCAACAACTTTGCACTGTGGATTTGTTTTTTCGTTGTGCTTCAGTGTTAATGTTCCATAGTTATATACGGGGGATATTCAATGATATTTTTAAAGAAAACATCAGCAAATCCTTGATTACTTTGAAAAACTGGCTGCACCAGTGAGGATTTCAGTTGGTCAAAATCATGTTTATTGTAAGGTACCTTGTAAGCATACTAGGAATTTTCCTTGTTTCATTGGAACATATACAATAAACAGAAGTATAAGCATGTCGAAAAATTATATTATACAAATAATATGTATATACTGTTTATATATTTGCTGAACTGTATATACACACTGCCTGCCCCCCATAAAGTCTCACACTCTAATATTTCGTCTGACCACCTTTAGCTTTGATTACGGCACGCATAAACTATGGCATCGTTTGAAAAGCTTTTTTTGGCAAATGAGGTTGCTGAGCCTAGATCTGACCAACTGAAGAAACCCCATCATACTGTACACTGCCACACAGGCTTGTACAGTAGGCACTAGGCATGATGGGAGCATCACTTCATCCACCTCTCTTCTTACCCTGATGCACCCATCACTCTGGAACAGGGCAATTCTGGTCTCATCTGACCTCAACCTTTTTCAATTGCTCAAGGGTCCGATCTTTATGCTCCCTAGCAATTTGAAGTATTTGTATCAGATTTGCCTCACTGATTTGTGGTTACACAGCTGTTAAGGTCCCAATCCCTTGAATTCTCTATGAATTGTGCTTGTGGAAATGCTCATACTTTCACAATTAAACATAGCCATGAATTCTACTGTTGATCTTTTACGATTTTATTTCACTAAACCTTTAGGTAATCTCCGGTCACGATCATTCAAGATGTCTCTCTGACTCCTCTTCTCCCTTGAAGATGATGGTTTACCACTATCCTTCCAGCTGTTAATAATGCCTAGTTCAAGTTCAAACTACCTTTTTTTTTTTTTATCCCAGAGGGCAATTCAATTCAGTAGTCCACAGACTAAACATAAATGTACATACAGACAACAGACAGACACAGCAGTATATCATAGAGAACACAATGGGCTCGGCAATGAGTATACAGTTAAAATTCAAAAAAAACAACGATACAAATAAATAGATAAATAAGGTTGAGACAATGATACACAAGCAATACAAACTCAGATTAAATGTTCATTTCCAAAGACTACTGCCGAGATTTAAAAGCCTGAAAGCAGACGGAATGAAAGACAGGAATTCTAACCCAATTTTAGTTATCCTAAGTCTTTGTTTGATTCATGCAAGCCATAACAGAGTAACATATTTTCCATGACCACAAAATATGTCTTCCGCCATGGTTGTTTAAGAAATAAGAAGCTATTCACGGCCTGCATTAAGGTTAAACAATTTATGGTCACCTGAAAGCAAATAATCACTGCAGTTATCATTGAATGGAGGGCTCTTCTATTTGCTTCGATAGCCTACATTTTATTTGGGCCGGGAAGTATAGCCTATTGTTCTTTAGAGGAAAGGACTATACAATTGTACAAATATGCAAGTGATTGACACATTAACTAAGGAAAGGAGACTACGTTACAGACATAGTAGTGGGACATCAGGGTCTTGGAGGCTTTCAGATCCTGTAGGGATGGCAGATTGCAGTCAATCACCTTTTTCTGCTAATGGAATGACATGTTGTAGTCTGTCTTTGTCCTTGACAGTGACAGCAGTGTATCAGATGGTGATGGTGGAGGTCAGAATGGACTAAAGGCAGTGGGCAACATCTTTGTCTTCTTTACCCTTTGTAACTTTAATTTTTATCCAGACATATTTTTGAAGAAGCCAGATTCTCTTGTTCTCCTGGAATGAAGGAGATGAATACAAAGTGCAGTGGCAATGAAGTGTACAATTACGTTTCTAAGATGGCGTTTCACCTTTTCAACTCTAGATGGCAATGTCTGCTCTCTCTCTCTTCATACAACATCAGAGCCCTGTTTCAGGTAGCTGGTTATGAGGCAACCCAGAGTTTGTTCGCTCTGAGTTAGTGGAAACTCTCGGTTTTCCGTTTCAGGTAGCAGGTTCAGCGCAACCGAGAGTCATACTGCGGCAACATGTAGGCTACGCCGTGGGTCTGACCTGCTAGTGATTTGACCTACTCTGAGTTTGTTTTCACTTTACGCTGCAGCTCCGACTGAAGAAAGAGTGTCACTGTCACAACGCGACCCTGTACAGTTTGAAACAAAACACTCCATAGAAATCTCCATCGGGATGTTTTTATCCTTTCCTGATGATTTTATGTTTGATCGATCATTTATCTAAGCAGTAATCAGTAGGCTAGGCCTAGCATAGTTCTCAGCCCTCGTGCCGTTCATATAGGCGGCCACCTTACACATCGCGAACATGCTCTACATTCAGATTATTAAACCTATTGTATTGTATGTAGGCCTATCTCATTATTTATTTATTAACAGTTTTTTTTAACGTCTGTGCCACTGAATTCTGCGGCTGCACGCGATTGTTAGCCTACTGTTCACTTGTGTCATCACAAAGTCACAGACGAGCCTAAATAGCCTAATATGAATATAGAAATGATGTAATAAAAATCTAAATGTTCACTATAACATCTTCAAAGAGAAACTACGCACGTTTAATCTAGAACTAAGAAATGCAAGACAGTCTTTCTTCTCTGACATCATCACCAAAAACAGCAACAATGCACATGCCCTGTTTGCTGCTGTTGACAGGCTAACAAACCCTCCTGTGTCAGTAGCGTCTGAGCATCTTTCCACGAGGGCCTGCAATGAATTTGCCTCCTTCTTTACTGAGAAAATTCATAAAATAAGACAAGCTGTCACTGCATCAATACCAGGTTCAAGATATGTTTTATCTCTGTACCCATTTAAAACAAATTCAGATGCCATGACAGAGTTTTTTCTGATAAACAAGAAAAACCTGGATGACATTATACAACACCTGAACTCCTCATCCTGTTGCCTTGACATTCTGCCCACAGGCTTCTTTAAAACTGTTTTTAGCTGTATGGCCTCAGATGTCCTAGAAATTGTCAATATGTCCCTTCGCACTGGTGTATTCCCACAGGCCCTGAAAACAGCTGTCATCAAGCCACTCCTAAAAAAGAAAAATCTAGATACATCACTCATGAACAATTATAGGCCGATATCCAACCTACCATTTTTAAGCAAGATCATTGAAAAAGCTGTTCATCATCAGCTAAATAACTACTTAGCAATGAATAACTGCTTTGATGTCTTTCAGTCAGGTTTTCGACAACACCACAGCACTGAGACTGCTCTGGTTAAGGTCCTCAATGACATCCACTTAAACACAGACAGTGGCAAAAGCTCTGTATTAGTTTTATTGGATCTCAGTGCTGCGTTCGACACAGTTGACCACAGCATATTGCTAGATCGACTTGCAAACTGGGTTGGACTTTCTGGAACTGTGCTAAACTGGTTTGAATCATACTTAAAGGAAAGAGACTACTATGTGTCAATAGGCAATTTCACATCCGAGCGAACAAATATTACATGCGGGGTCCCCCAAGGTTCCATTCTTGGGCCTCTTCTGTTTAACATATACATGCTACCGCTAGCTCAGATTATGAACAAAAACAAATTATGCTACCATAATTATGCAGACGACACACAAATTTACATAACCATATCACCAGGAGACTATGGTCCGATTCAAGCACTAAGTAAATGCATTGAACAAATCAATGACTGGATGTGCCAAAACTTTCTTCAATTAAACAGCGACAAAACTGAAGTAATTGTCTTTGGTGCCAGGGATGAACAATCAAAAGTCAGCGCACAGCTTAAATCTGTTATGTTAGAAAGCACACACCAAGCTAGAAATCTTGGAGTAGTGATAGATTCCGACTTGAATTTCAAAAAACACATTAAATCAATTACTAAGTCAGCCTACTACCACCTTAAAAATATATCGAGAATTAAAGGGCTAATATCTCAGCAGGACTTAGAAAAACTTGTCCATGCATTTATTTTTAGTAGACTTGACTACTGTAATAGTGTCTTTGCAGGCCTTCCTAAAAAATCAATCAGACAGCTTCAGCTAATTCAGAACGCTGCTGCTCGAGTCCTCACTAGGACCAAAAAAGTAGATCACATTACCCCAGTTCTTAGGTCTTTACACTGGCTTCCTGTCACTCAAAGAATTGATTTTAAAATATCGATGATGGTCTACAAAGCCTTAAATGGTTTAGGGCCAAAATACATTACTGATCTGCTGATACGTTATGAGCCGCCCAGAGCCCTTAGGTCGTCTGGGACAGGTCTTTTAAAAGTCCCCAGAGCTAGGACTAAACAGGGAGAGGCGGCATTCAGCGTTTATGCGCCCAATGTCTGGAACGGACTGCCAGAGAGTCTGAGGTCCGCTGAGACTCTCAGCTCTTTTAAATCGGGTCTCAAAACGTTCTTGTTTCCCTTTTAACCTGTAATTTTTTTTTTTTTTTTTTTTTGGTAAAATGTTTTAATTCTTTTATTTAAATGTTGTATTTTTATCCATGTTTTAAATTTGTTCATTTTTTTTTTTGTATTTGTATTCTTTATTTGATTTTAACCCTGTGAAGCACCTTGAGTGGCCCTGTGCCTGAAATGTGCTCTATAAATAAAATTGCCTTGCCTTGCCTTGCCTTGCCTAATAATTTAAACTGTGATCACTAGAGGACAAGGGATCTGGTAATACATATAGGCTACTGTCTAGCCTAGCCTACATAATACAGCGAATATAAAACACTGTCAGCAACGCTGTGCAGCGCCAGCTTACTTTTTCTGCTGCTGATATGCGTAACTTAATTCTTAAAATAGACTATTGCTGCTCTTTTGTTTGCCCCGTTTTTTTCTGATTTGCCGAGGTGATTAGATCAGAGTTATGAGACAATATTCCCGTTAATTCTTCTCCATACCATAAGCTCATTCGTTAATAGGCTATTTCTAACCCTAGTGGGAGGAGCAGAGAGGTTTTCCTTTCTTTTCTTTTTTGAGAAGTGGAGAAGTGTGGGAGGATCAAGCATTTGTTTCTTCTGTTTCCATGGTGAATCATGTTATCAGCGATTCATTGACGATGGCTTTTACGCACGCGCTCAACCCTGAGTGAACACGCTGATGCTTGATACTTGATTAACCCAACGCTGATCCACTGTTCTGAAACCAAAAACCCAGAGTTGCTCATCATGGTGGGTGGGTGAGAGAGAGAGAAAGAGAGAGCGAGAGAGAAAGAGAGAGGGATTGAGATAGATAGAGAGAGAGAGAGAGAGAGAGAGAGGTGAAGAAAATTTAATGGTTTGAGCCCTACCTTTAATTTCAGAGGAAACCGTAAAAGTAGGCTACTGTGAATGAAATGGGAATCCATTCCCTGTTATCAGTTAGCTGTTAAAGCCAGTAACTAAAAAAACATTAAAGTAAATTGA
This sequence comes from Ammodytes marinus, assembly GCF_949987685.1. Classification (NCBI taxonomy): domain Eukaryota; kingdom Metazoa; phylum Chordata; class Actinopteri; order Uranoscopiformes; family Ammodytidae; genus Ammodytes; species Ammodytes marinus. Next base: position 31,953,430 of record NC_137234.1, on the reverse strand, counting down.
AATCTTCATAAATTTGTCATTCTTCAACTTGAGGCAATGTTGTGTCCCTGGCAGATATAATGAAAATAAAAGCACATTTCTTATTTTTAAAGTTTGTCACACTTCATTTACACTAAAATGACTCTTGGAAAAATAAATGGTACACCAGTCAATATTTTTATTATACAAAAAGTTGTGTTTTATATGTGGTTTTGGCTGTATATCCTTTGTCCCCGGGTCCAGTTTTGGACATTCAACCTTGCTTAATTGTAAAATTCAATACTGATATAGTATTACTTTAAACATTTAATAATACATAAAGGTGTATTTGAATTAAATGTATGATGGATTTTAAGAAATATTAGTATTTTATGTATTATTTTATTAAAAGAACACCTGTCCCTTAGGTTCACCGTCATTTCCATCACACTGAACAAAATGTGAATTATGGGAGGTTTCTTTAGGGTTTGTGTACTAGGTGATCACATAGTCATGTGACAGTAGAGCCAAGTCGAACGAGAGCCACGTTCGACTTGGCGCCGTCTTGCTCAGACCTGCGCAATTATGACGCGCGTCTCGCTGAGCGCACAGCAAAAATGCTGCAAAAATGCTGTGCGCTCAGCAAGACGCGCGTCATAATTGCGCAGGTCTGAGCAAGACGGCTCCTAGTCGAACGAGGCTACTGGCTAGAGGAGACAGACAACCGTAGAAGTCAATAAAAAGGTCGCTTAAATCAAGAATATGTTTATTGCAGATTTTCATCTTTACAATGAAAACATATTATCTTTAAAACCCAGAAAATAAATTAATTTAAAACATTTGGTCACATCTGGTTGTACAACTACATTAGATATTTTGAAAATACAGGCTCAGTTCATAGTTTTGTTTAAAAATTACATTTTTGCAGTGTAATGGAAATGACGATTTCCTCTGATTGTTGGAACAAGATGGCTAAAATCATATAATATTTAAATAATTTCAGCACAACCACTATCAGTAAATAGTAAGATGGAGAACTACAACATATCACTACATTTCTAAAAATAATATGTTAGATTTCTAAAACTTTCAACACCAAATTTGCCTCAAGTTGAAGAATGACCCAAATATGTCTTGTTTTGAATATGCAGAGTTAGAACCAACTACAGTACCAACAAATACATATTTTTTTCTACCGGCCACACCTCTGCATCCCAGTGTAGTTTAGATTTACTTGGGAAGATTTTTGGAAATCAAAACAAAAAACTCCCGTAAATAACACTATGGAACTCTGTTAGAAAACCCTTTAAAAATGTCCTCGAAAACTGCTGTATAAATGAAGTTGTAATAATAATTATTGATGATAGCAAGTTTGAGGGGGAGTCAAAGACACAAAAACACAGGGGGGCATGTGTCTGCTGTTCTCTCCTTGTTGGTGCAGCCTCCTCCGCCTTCCCTTCTAGCTGTGGGCGCGCTGCTGTGAAGAGCCCATCAAGTAATGGACAATGTCTCCACCTCATTACACCAGCCTACACACACACACACACACACACACACACACACACACACACACACACACACACACACACACACACACACACACACACACACACACACACACACACACACACACACACACACACACACACACACACACACACACACACACACACACACACACACATACACACACACACATCTTTATGACATGATTTAATGACCTGTGTTTGTTATTTGTTCTACTGTAGCCACATTCAATACATTACTGCCATAGTCCATATCATGCTGTAATGTTCTTTTTGCTTTTGTTTACTGAAATTTCTGTTTCAATTCTGTTCTGTCTTTTTTAACCACCCAAACAAATCTTCACTTAAAGCATTGCAACACTGTGGAAACAGCATTATACACATATACATTTTCCTGAGGAAGAGTCATCAGTTTTGAAAGCTTTTTCTTGCTAAGGCAACAAAATGGTTCATCTGTGAAACACAGGTAGAAAGATTTAAGATTATTTCGATTATAACTTATTCTTACAGCTGGGAAGTTCCCCCATCTCTGAAGGGGTCTTAAGTAACAGTATAAATTCAAGAAAACAAAACACAAAATTAACTCTTCCTCTGTCCCTCACCAATGCACACATGTTATTCTCCTTCCATCCCATTCCCACCCTCTCCTTCTTCACCTCCTCATCCTGACAGAAATGTTCCCCCTGTTTTCCCACCCCTGCAGAGTCATTTCTATTCCATTTGCATCCGTGTAACAGGGCTGCAGTCATTTGAGCATAAATCGGATTATATATTTTTTTTAAAGAAGAAGAAAATAGTGGAAATGTGTGATTAAAAATACGCAATTAAACAAACTCTTCTTCCTCCTCCTCCGTCGTTCTCTGCACGGTCTGGCTACACCCCTCGACTTTCCTCTTCCGCCCTGTCGTTCTATCTCTTTTTAACCTACTCAACACACCTTCTCCCCCCTGCCATGCACCTTTTCTCTGCTCCCCACTGGATATCAATCAGAATCTATCACTCCAACTCTTCCTGCTGCCGGTGTGTCAGAATTCACAGGAACTTCATCAAACTGGGAAACTGTTTCATTGTTACATTGACCCTCGCTGTGAGTGTGTGTGTGTGTGTGTGTGTGTGTGTGGGGTGGATTTAATGGAATGCATGCACACTTCCTTGCCACCCATCATCATGTGAAGGCTGCACACACAGACACAGACACAGACACACACACACACACACACACACACACACACACACACACACACACACACACACACACACACACACACACACACACACACACACACACAGAACAACCCTACCATTTCTTCCCTCCCATCGCCACCATCGCGCGCGCGCGCACACACACACACACACACAAACACACACACACACACACACACACACACACACACACACACACACACACACACACACACACACACACACACACACACACACACACACACACACACACACACACACAAGCATACAAGCATACACATTAGGGTGTTAATTGTTGTGATAACACCTTCCAATAACAAGGCTCTAATTATCAACATGTTTGGCTGGTGGAGTGTCTATCTGGCACTTGTGTACGGAGCATGGGGTGAGCGTGTTTGTGTGCGTGCCAATGTGAGGTGTGGCACCAGGGGAAGAAGGTTTGATCAATCTTGATATGTGCTCCTGCTGCTGCTGCTGTGTGTGTGTGTGTGGTTGCACTCTCATGTTTGCGGTGATGATGTCTCATTCTCCATCTGCATTTTCACAAGGGGTCTTTTTGACCTTCCATCAACTGCAAATACACTATTTGAAAAAACAGCACCATCGCAACGCGTCAATTACATGGCAGACAGACACAGAAATCACCAGGATCGTTCTCAGTTGTTCAACAAATGAAATTCACTTCGGTCCCCCAAGCCTCCACTCTGCTCTTGAGTCCTGGTCTCAAAGAAATGTGTTAACATTTAAGGCTAGCAAAGGCCCAGGGAGATGAATGAGGAGCACTTCTCAGAGCTCATATCTGAGACCTTTATCAAACATGTTTTATTAAAGCAGGAATATTTGACAGCGGGACTTAATATTCAATCCATCGTCAGTTAAAGGATAGGTCCGGGTTTTATCAAGTCGATCTCAGTGCATTACTCACATGCACACTACGGAGGAGTTATTGACAGTGAATAGGTAGCTTTGCACAGTTACTACACTATGAGGCCACATTCAAACTGACATTAGCTCTGTGTGACAAAAAAAAGGGAGTAGGCTACGGCTAAAAGAATGCAGGTTGTCCTGCACGAAAGGTTGAGCAAGGTTCAAGGTTTTTGTTAGCATGGGTACTGTGGTCCCTTCTTGTTATATTATTAATGCCTCTGCAGTGTTTAGTTGTGACATAAGCCTTTCAATTCAAAGTTGTGTTACTCAACCTAAAGCAACACAACCCCACCCACCCAGCCCTTTGCTTTTTTCCAATTGAGGGATTTTTTTTTTTTGCAGTCTTTGTTATGTATTTGTTGTATGTCTGTTGATACACAACGCTGGCAATGAACCTACATACAACTGGTAGGACGAAGATGCCAACTTGATTCTGATAAGTTAAACTGCTGAAGCCTCCCCTCAGCTTTACGTTTCTAAAGATTGATGTAACAATGATTTAAAAAAAAAGATAAACAAATACACACAAAGACAAAAATATTTATGGAAATGACGATTACTTCTTCGGATTCAACAAACGCTTTGTTGCATTCTCGCACGTTCTTATCACGTTCCTTTCCTGTACCACACACACACACACACACACACACACACACACACACACACACACACACACACACACACACACACACACACACACACACACACACACACACACACATATACAACTGGGCAACGGTCACAAAGCCAGCAAGACAACTGGAAAACCAGTTTGTAAACAGAGGTCAAAATGCCTTCATAGGATAAAGAAGCTGGATAACCCCAAAGCGTTTGGCGGCCTGGTTTGCTGGCTGTTTATTTGTCTGTGTGAGTGCCAGGCTGGTAAGTGTACTGAGTAGGCAGCTGCTTGGCTTTCCTGACTGTTTGACTGACTGAGTGGGTGTCTGGCTACTTGCCTGCCTGCCTGGCTGGTTGTCTGGCTTCCTGGCTGGCTATGTGCCTGCTTGGCAAGCTGGCAGCCCACAGCTGTGTCCCAGAGCCAAGCCCCTACGCCCCACCAGATCTTAATTGGGTTAAGTTTGTTCGCCACAGATAACACTTCCTCTTTCTTCGGAGAGTAAGGAAACAAGAAAAAAAGGCCTGGCACTAATGACGCTCTTTAACGGGGCTCTTTTCTTTGGTTTTTAGTGTAGGGGAAATTAGGAAGAAGTGGGAGGCTTTCCCCACAGAGAGAGACCGTCGTGGGGAATGTGGCATTGTTTGGAGGCGAGCACTGAATGAGGACGGAGAATACGGAGAAAGAGAGAGAGAACGAAAAGAAAGTGGATTGGGGTTGCGCTGCAGTGCTGCTGTCACGTTGCCACCATTTCTTTTCAACAACCCCTCGTGACTGAGGCATGCAGGCCGGACCCCGAGGGAAGGTGGAGACCCACACACAGGAACGTTGTACATGTCCGTACCAGTTGTACACTCACAATTTCTCCTCGTTTTTTTTGTTAGAAATAAACAGAAATACATTGTGTAGTAATTATTTTGAGTGAAACAAGAAATTCAGCAGATGTATTTGTTTGAACAATAATAATAGTGGTTTTGGCCAGGCACATTGGTCATAACAGTTGAAGAGATATACTGTGTGCGGTGAAGGCCAAGGGTGCAGGCTTGGTTTCAGAACTGAGCACAATGAAGTCCTTGGTTATTCAAGTAAGTGCACAATTAAAACTATGACAACACTATCAACTTGGAAGTTGTTGTCCATAAAGAATAAAACATTTAATGTGAGTTTTCTGTTTCATTGGTAAACATTCTCCACCTTGTTTTGCTCTTTAATAACAAGAGCATTGTATCTGCCTTATTTTCATGAATTCATAAATGAAGGTCCACTTCAAGCGTTTGATGTTTAGGGAAATCCCCTTATTCAACATCTTGACGAGAGTAAGATGAGAATTGAAACCGCTCTCTTCTGCATCTGTTCATGAGGATGAAGCCAGCCGCTTCTTACCTAGCTTAGCACTAATTGTGGAAAAAAGGGGGAAACAGCTATAGCCTGGTTGTGTCCAAACGTAACATAGTCTCTTTAAAAGCTCACTGAACATTATATCATGTACAGTATGTTTATAACAGAAATCTAAGTGTAATTCGACACGTTGAGGTTTTAACATGTAGTTATGTGCAGGACTATTTCTTGGCTGGGAGCAGT